>NC_052639.1:22296842-22896842 GCF_016161935.1 Mauremys reevesii
TAGCAGGGTGGCTGAAGGAGAGGAGCGGATAGCAGAGGGTGAAGGCGGAGAGGAGCGGATAGCAGGGTGGCTGGCGAGAGGAGCGGATAGCAGGGTGGCTGACTGAGAGGAGCGGATAGCAGGGTGGCTATGAGAGGAGATACCAGGTGGTTGGCGGAGAGGAGCGGATAGCAGGGTGGCTGACGATAGCAGAGCAAGATGAGAGGAACGGATACCAGGGTGGCTGACGGAGAGGAGCGGATAGCAGGGTGGCTGACGGAGAGGAGCGGATAGCAGGGTGGCTGGCGGAGAGGAGCGGATAGCAGGGTGGCTGGGGGAGAGGAGCGGATAGCAGGGTGGCTGACTCAGAGGAGCGGATAGCAGGGTGGCTGACTCAGAGGAGCGGATAGCAGAGTGGCTGACTCAGAGGAGCGGATAGCAGGGTGGCTGACGGAGAGGAGCGGATAGCAGAGTGGCTGACTCAGAGGAGCGGATAGCAGAGTGGCTGACTCAGAGGAGCGGATAGCAGGGTGGCTGACTCAGAGGAGCGGATAGCAGGGTGGCTGGCGGAGAGGAGCGGATAGCAGGGTGGCTGGCGGAGAGGAGCGGATAGCAGGGTGGCTGGCGGAGAGGAGCGGATAGCAGGGTGGCTGACGGAGAGGAGCGGATAGCAGGGTGGCTGACAAAGAGGAGCGGATAGCAGGGTGGCTGGCGGAGAGGAGCGGATAGCAGAGTGGCTGACTCAGAGGAGCGGATAGCAGAGTGGCTGACTGAGAGGAGCGGATAGCAGGGTGGCTGACGGAGGAGCGATAGCAGGGTGGCTGGACGGAGAGGAGCGGATAGCAGTTGGCTGGCGGAGAGGAGCGGATAGCAGGGTGGCTGGCGGAGAGGAGCGGATAGCAGGGTGGCTGGCGGAGAGGAGCGGATAGCAGGGTGGCTGACGGAGAGGAGCGGATAGCAGGGTGGCTGACGGAGAGGAGCGGATAGCAGTGTGGCTGACTCAGAGGAGCGGATAGCAGGGTGGCTGACGGAGAGGAGCGGATAGCAGGGTGGCTGACTCAGAGGAGCGGATAGCAGGGTGGCTGGCGGAGAGGAGCGGATAGCAGAGTGGCTGGCGGAGAGGAGCGGATAGCAGAGTGGCTGACGGAGAGGAGCGGATAGCAGGGTGGCTGACTCAGAGGAGCGAATAGCAGGGTGGCTGACGGCAAGGAGCGGATCGCAGGGTGGCTGACGGCGAGGAGCGGATAGCAGGGTGGCTGGAGAGGAGCGGATAGCAGGTGGCTGGCGGAGAGGAGCGATAGCAGGTGGCTGGAGAGGAGCCGATAGCAGGGTGGCTGACGGAGAGGAGCGGATAGCAGGGTGGCTGACTCAGAGGAGCGGATAGCAGAGTGGCTGACGGAGAGGAGCGGATAGCAGGGTGGCTGGCGGAGAGGAGCGGATAGCAGGGTGGCTGGAGAGGAGCGGATAGCCGGGTGGCTGCCGGAGAGGAGCGGATAGCAGGTGGCTGTCGGAGAGGAG
Organism: Mauremys reevesii; assembly: GCF_016161935.1. Classification (NCBI taxonomy): domain Eukaryota; kingdom Metazoa; phylum Chordata; order Testudines; family Geoemydidae; genus Mauremys; species Mauremys reevesii. The sequence goes on from NC_052639.1 coordinate 22,298,340, forward strand.
CCGATAGCAGGTTGTCTGGCGGAGAGGAGCGGATAGCAGAGTGGCTGACTCAGAGGAGCGGATAGCAGGGTGGCTGGCGGAGAGGAGCGGATAGCAGGGTGGCTGACGGAGAGGAGCGGATAGCAGGTGGCTGGAGAGGAGCGGATAGCAGGGTGGCTGGCAGAGGAGCGGATAGCAGGGTGGCTGGCGAGAGGAGCGGATAGCAGGGTGGCTGACAGAGGAGCGGATAGCAGGTGGCTGACGGAGAGGAGCGGATAGCAGGGTGGCTGGCGGAGAGGAGCGGATAGCAGGGTGGCTGGCGGAGAGGAGCGGATAGCAGGGTGGCTGACACAGAGGAGCGGATAGCAGGGTGGCTGACTCAGAGGAGCGGATAGCAGGGTGGCTGACGGAGAGGAGCGGATAGCAGGGTGGCTGGAGAGGAGCGGATAGCAGGTGGCTGACGGAGAGGAGCGGATAGCAGGGTGGCTGGTGGAGAGGAGCGGATAGCAGGGTGGCTGACTCAGAGGAGCGGATAGCAGGGTGGCTGACTCAGAGGAGCGGATAGCAGGGTGGCTGACGGAGAGGAGCGGATAGCAGAGTGGCTGACGGAGAGGAGCGGATAGCAGAGTGGCTGACGGAGAGGAGCGGATAGCAGGGTGGCTGGCGGAGAGGAGCGGATAGCAGGGTGGCTGGCGGAGAGGAGCGGATAGCAGGGTGGCTGACGGAGAGGAGCGGATAGCAGGGTGGCTGGCGGAGAGGAGCGGATAGCAGGGTGGCTGGCGGAGAGGAGCGGATAGTAGAGAGTGTGGCGGAGAGGAGGGGATAGAAGTGTTTCTGACAGAGAGGAGCGGATAGCAGAGTGGGTGACGAGAGGAGCGGATAGCAGGGTGGCTGGCGGAGAGGAGCGGATAGCAGGGTGGCTGACGGAGAGGAGCGGATAGCAGGGTGGCTGACGGAGAGGAGCGGATAGCAGGGTGGCTGTCTGAGAGGAGCGGATAGCAGGGTGGCTGACGGAGAGGAGCGGATAGCAGGGTGGCTGACGGAGAGGAGCGGATAGCAGGGTGGCTGACGGAGAGGAGCGGATAGCAGGGTGGCTGGTGGAGAGGAGCGATTAGCAGGGTGGCTGGCGTAGAGGAGCGGACAGCAGGGTGGCTGGGACAGAGGAGCGGATAGCAGGGTGGCTGACGGAGAGGAGCGGATAGCAGGGTGGCTGACGGAGAGGAGCGGATAGCAGGATGGCTGACGGAGAGGAGCGGATAGCAGGGTGGCTGACGGAGAGCAGCGGATAGCAGGGTGGCTGACTCAGAGGAGCGGATAGCAGTGTGGCTGACGGAGAGGAGCGGATAGCAGTGTGGCTGACTGAGAGGAGCGGATAGCAGGGTGGCTGACGGAGAGGAGCGGATAGCAGGGTGGCTGACGGAGAGGAGCGGATAGCAGAGTGGCTGGCTGAGAGGAGCGGATAGCAGGGTGGCTGACGGAGAGGAGCGGATAGCAAGGTGGCTGACTCAGAGGAGCGGATAGCAGGGTGGCTGACGGAGAGGAGCGGATAGCAGGGTGGCTGGCGGAGAGGAGCCGATAGCAGGGTGGCTGGCTGAGAGGAGCGGATAGCAGGGTGGCTGACGGAGAGGAGCGGATAGCAGGGTGGCTGACGGAGAGGAGCGGATAGCAGGGTGGCTGACGGAGAGGAGCGGATAGCAGCGGGGCTGGCCGAGAGTAGCGGATAGCAGGGTGGCTGACGGAGAGGAGCGGATAGCAGGGTGGCTGGCGGAGGAGAGCGGATAGCAGGGTGGCTGACTCAGAGGAGCGGATAGCAGGGTGGCTGACTCAGAGGAGCGGATAGCAGGGTGGCTGACTCAGAGGAGCGGATAGCAGGGTGGCTGGCGGAGAGGAGCGGATAGCAGGGTGGCTGGCGGAGAGGAGCGGATAGCAGGGTGGCTGACTCAGAGGAGCGGATAGCAGGGTGGCTGGCGGAGAGGAGCGGATAGCAGGGTGGCTGGTAAAGAGGAGCCGATAGCAGAGTGGCTGGCGGAGAGGAGCGGATAGCAGGGTGGCTGGCGGAGAGGAGCGGATAGCAGGGTGGCTGGCGGAGAGGAGCGGATAGCAGGGTGGCTGGCGGAGAGGAGCGGATAGCAGAGTGGGTGACACAGAGGAGCGGATAGCAGGGTGGCTGACTCAGAGGAGCGGATAGCAGGGTGGCTGACGGAGAGGAGCGGATAGCAGGGTGGCTGGCGGAGAGGAGCGGATAGCAGGGTGGCTGGCGGAGAGGAGCGGATAGCAGGGTGGCTGGCGGAGAGGAGCGGATAGCAGGGTGGCTGGCGGAGAGGAGCGGATAGCAGGGTGGCTGGAGGAGAGCGGATAGCAGGGTGGCTGACGGAGAGGAGCGGATAGCAGGGTGGCTGACGGAGAGGAGCGGATAGCAGGGTGGCTGACGGAGAGGAGCGGATAGCAGGGTGGCTGACGGAGAGGAGCGGATAGCAGGGTGGCTGACGGAGAGGAGCGGATAGCAGGGTGGCTGACGGAGAGGAGCGGATAGCAGGTTGGCTGGCGGAGAGGAGCGGATAGCAGGGTGGCTGACTCTGAGGAGCGGATAGCAGGGTGGCTGGCGGAGAGGAGCGGATAGCAGGGTGGCTGGCGGAGAGGAGCGGATAGCAGGGTGGCTGGCGGAGAGGAGCGATTACCAGGGTGGCTGACGGAGAGGAGCGGACAGCAGGGTGGCTGACTCAGAGGAGCGGACAGCAGGGTGGCTGACTCAGAGGAGCGGACAGCAGGGTGGCTGACTCAGAGGAGCGGACAGCAGGGTGGCTGACTCAGAGGAGCGGATAGCAGGGTGGCTGACGGAGAGGAGCGGATAGCAGGGTGGCTGGCGGAGAGGAGCGGATAGCAGGGTGGCTGACGGAGAGGAGCGGATAGCAGGGTGGCTGACTCAGAGGAGCGGATAGCAGGGTGGCTGACGGAGAGGAGCTGATAGCAGGTTGGCTGACGGAGAGGAGCTGATAGCAGGGTGGCTGGCGGAGAGGAGCGAATAGCAGAGTGTCTGATTCAGAGGAGCGGATAGCAGAGTGGCTGACTCAGAGGAGCGGATAGCAGAGTGGCTGACTCAGAGGAGCGGATAGCAGAGTGGCTGACTCAGAGGAGCGGATAGCAGGGTGGCTGACGGAGAGAAGCGGATAGCAGGGTGGCTGACGGAGAGGAGCGGATAGCAGGGTGGCTGACGGAGAGGAGCGGATAGCAGGGTGGCTGGCAGAGGAGAGCGGATAGCAGAGTGGCTGACTCAGAGGAGCGGATAGCAGGGTGGCTGACGGAGAGGAGCGGATAGCAGAGTGGCTGACGGAGAGGAGCGGATAGCAGGGTGGCTGACTCAGAGGAGCGGATAGCAGGGTGGCTGACGGAGAGGAGCGGAGAGCAGGTTGGCTGGCGGAGAGGAGCGGATAGCAGGGTGGCTGGCGGAGAGGAGCGGATAGCAGGGTGGCTGACGGAGAGGAGCGGATAGCAGGGTGGCTGACGGAGAGGAGCGGATAGCAGGGTGGCTGGCAGAGAAGCGGATAGCAGGGTGGCTGGCGGAGAGGAGCGGATAGCAGGGTGGCTGGCGGAGAGGAGCGGATAGCAGGTGGCTGGCGGAGAGGAGCGGATAGCAGGGTGGGTGACAGAGGAGCGGATAGCAGGGTGGCTGACTCAGAGGAGCGGATAGCAGGGTGGCTGACGGAGAGGAGCGGATAGCAGGGTGGCTGGCGGAGAGGAGCGGATAGCAGGGTGGCTGGCGGAGAGGAGCGGATAGCAGGGTGGCTGGCGGAGAGGAGCGGATAGCAGGGTGGCTGACTCAGAGGAGCGGATAGCAGGGTGGCTGGCGGAGAGGAGCGATTACCAGGGTGGCTGACGGAGAGGAGCGGATAGCAGGGTGCCTGGCGGAGAGGAGCGGATAGCAGGGTCGTTGGCGGAGAGGAGCGGATAGCAGCGTGGGTGCCACAGAGGAGCGGATAGCAGGGTGGCTGACCCAGAGGAGCGGATAGCAGGGTGGCTGGCGGAGAGGAGCGGATAGCAGGGTGGCTGGCGGAGAGGAGCGGATAGCAGGGTGGCTGACCGAGAGGAGCGGATAGCAGGGTGGCTGACGGAGAGGAGCGGATAGCAGGGTGGCTGGCGGAGAGGAGCGGATAGCAGGGTGGCTGGCGGAGAGGAGCGGATAGCAGGGTGGCTGACGGAGAGGAGCGGATAGCAGGGTGGCTGACGGAGAGGAGCGGATAGCAGGGTGGCTGACGGAGAGGAGCGGATAGCAGGGTGGCTGGCGGAGAGGAGCGGATAGCAGAGTGGGTGACACAGAGGAGCGGAGAGCAGGGTGGCTGACGGAGAGGAGCGGATAGCAGGGTGGCTGACGGAGAGGAGCGGATAGCAGGGTGGCTGACTCAGAGGAGCGGATAGCAGGGTGGCTGACTCAGAGGAGCGGATAGCAGGGTGGCTGGCGGAGAGGAGCGGATAGCAGAGTGGCTGACTCAGAGGAGCGGATAGCAGGGTGGCTGGCGGAGAGGAGCGGATAGCAGGGTGGCTGACTGAGAGGAGCGGATAGCAGGGTGGCTGACGGAGAGGAGCGGATAGCAGGGTGGCTGGCGGAGAGGAGCGGATAGCAGGGTGGCTGACTCAGAGGAGCGGATAGCAGGGTGGCTGGCGGAGAGGAGCGGATAGCAGGGTGGCTGGCGGAGAGGAGCGGATAGCAGGGTGGCTGACTCAGAGGAGCGGATAGGAGGGTGGCTGACGGAGAGGAGCGGATAGCAGGGTGGCTGGCGGAGAGCAGCGGATAGCAGAGGAGCGGATAGCAGGGTGGCTGACCGAGAGGAGCGGATAGCAGGGTGGCTGTCGGAGAGGAGCGGATAGCAGGGTGGCTGGCGGAGAGTAGCGGATAGCCGGTGGCTGGCGGAGAGGAGCGGATAGCAGGGTGGCTGGCGGAGAGGAGCGGATAGAAGGGTGGCTGGCTGAGAGGAGCGGATAGCAGGGTGGCTGGCGGAGAGGAGCGGATAGCAGGGTGGCTGGCGGAGAGGAGCGGATAGCAGGGTGGCTGACGGAGAGGAGCGGATAGCAGGGTGGCTGGTGGAGAGGAGCGGATAGCAGAGTGGCTGACTCAGAGGAGCGGATAGCAGGGTGGCTGACTCAGAGGAGCGGATAGCAGGGTGGCTGACGGAGAGGAGCGGATAGCAGGTTGGCTGACGGAGAGGAGCGGATAGCAGGGTGGCTGGCGGAGAGGAGCGGATAGCAGAGTGGCTGGCGGAGAGGAGCGGATAGCAGGGTGGCTTGGGGAGAGGAGCGGATAGCAGAGTGGCTTGGGGAGAGGAGCGGATAGCAGGGTGGCTGACGGAGAGGAGCGGATAGCAGGGTGGCTGACGGAGAGGAGCGGATAGCAGGGTGGCTGACGGAGAGGAGCGGATAGCAGGGTGGCTGACGGAGAGGAGCGGATAGCAGGGTGGCTGGCGGAGAGGAGCGGATAGCAGGGTGGCTGACGGAGAGGAGCGGATAGCAGGGTGGCTGGCGGAGAGGAGCGGATAGCAGGGTGGCTGACGGAGAGGAGCGGATAGCAGGGTGGCTGACTCAGAGGAGCGGATAGCAGGGTGGCTGACGGAGAGGAGCGGATAGCAGGGTGGCTGGCGGAGAGGAGCGGATAGCAGGGTGGCTGTCGGAGAGGAGCGGATAGCAGGGTGGCTGGCGGAGAGGAGCGGATAGCAGGGTGGCTGGCGGAGAGGAGCGGATAGCAGGGTGGCTGACGGAGGAGCGGATAGCAGGGTGGCTGACGGAGAGGAGCGGATAGCAGGGTGGCTGGCTGAGAGGAGCGGATAGCAGGGTGGCTGACTGAGAGGAGCGGATAGCAGGGTGGCTGACTCAGAGGAGCGGATAGCAGTGTGGCTGACTCAGAGGAGCGGATAGCAGGGTGGCTGGCGGAGAGGAGCGGACAGCAGGGTGGCTGACGGAGAGGAGCGGAGAGCAGGGTGGCTGACTGAGAGGAGCGGACAGCAGGGTGGCTGACGGAGAGGAGCGGATAGCAGGTGGCTGGAGAGGAGCGGATAGCAGGATGGCTGACGGAGAGGAGCGGATAGCAGGGTGGCTGACTCAGAGGAGCGGATAGCAGGGTGGCTGACGGAGAGGAGCGGATAGCAGGGTGGCTGACTGAGAGGAGCGGATAGCAGTGTGGCTGACTGAGAGGAGCGGATAGCAGGGTGGCTGACTCAGAGGAGCGGATAGCAGGGTGGCTGACTCAGAGGAGCGGATAGCAGGGTGGCTGACGGAGAGGAGCGGATAGCAGGGTGGCTGGCGGAGAGGAGCGGATAGCAGTGTGGCTGGCGGAGAGGAGCGGATAGCAGGGTGGCTGGCGGAGAGGAGCGGATAGCAGGGTGGCTGACGGAGAGGAGCGGATAGCAGGGTGGCTGACCGAGAGGAGCGGATAGCAGGGTGGCTGGCGGAGAGGAGCGGATAGCAGGGTGGCTGGCGGAGAGGAGCGGATAGCAGAGTGGCTGGCGGAGAGGAGCGCATAGCAGGGTGGCTGGCGGAGAGGAGCAGATAGCAGGGTGGGTGACACAGAGGAGCGGATAGCAAGGTGGCTGACGGAGAGGAGCGGATAGCAGGGTGGCTGACGGAGAGGAGCGGATAGCAGGGTGGCTGGCGGAGAGGAGCGGACAGCAGGGTGGCTGGCGGAGAGGAGCGGACAGCAGATTGTCTGACTGAAAGGAGAGGATAGCAAGGTGGCTGGAGAGGAGCGGATAGCAGGGTGGCTGACTCAGAGGAGCGGATAGCAGGGTGGCTGACGGAGAGGAGCGGATAGCAGGGTGGCTGGCGGAGAGGAGCGGATAGCAGGGTGGCTGGTGGAGAGGAGCGTATAGCAGTGTGGCTGTATGAGAGGAGCGGATAGCAGGGTGGCTGACTCAGAGGAGCGGATAGCAGGGTGGCTGACGGAGAGGAGCGGATAGCAGGGTGGCTGACGGAGAGGAGCGGATAGCAGGGTGGCTGGCGGAGAGGAGCGGATAGCAGGTGGCTTGCGGAGAGGAGCGATTAGCAGGGTGGCTGATGGAGAGGAGCGGATAGCAGAGTGGCTGACGGAGAGGAGCGAATAGCAGGGTGGCTGGCGGAGAGGAGCGGATAGCAGGGTGGCTGGCGGAGAGGAGCGGATAGCAGGGTGGCTGTCTGAGAGGAGCGGATAGCAGGGTGGCTGATGGAGAGGAGCGGATAGCAGGTGGCTGATGGAGAGGAGCGATAGCAGGTGGCTGGACGGAGAGGAGCGGATAGCAGGTGGCTGGAGAGGAGCGGATAGCAGAGTGGCTGACTCAGAGGAGCGGATAGCAGGGTGGCTGACGAAGAGGATCGGATAGCAGGTGGCTGACAGAGGATCGGATAGCAGGGTGGCTGACGGAGAGGAGCGAATAGCAGGGTGGCTGGCGGAGAGGAGCGGATAGCAGAGTGGCTGACTCAGAGGAGCGGATAGCATGGTGTCTGACGCAGAGGAGCGGATAGCAGAGTGGCTGACTCAGAGGAGCGGATAGCAGGGTGGCTGGCGAAGAGGAGCGGATAGCAGGGTGGCTGGCGGAGAGGAGCGGATAGCAGGGTGGCTGACGGAGAGGAGCGGATAGCAGGGTGGCTGACTCAGAGGAGCGGATAGCAGGGTGGCTGACTCAGAGGAGCGGATAGCAGGGTGGCTGGCGGAGAGGAGCGGATAGCAGGGTGGCTGACTCAGAGGAGCGGATAGCAGGGTGGCTGACGGAGAGAAGCGGATAGCAGGGTGGCTGACGGAGAGGAGCGAATAGCAGGGTGGATGGCGGAGAGGAGCGGATACCAGGGTGGCTGGCGGAGAGGAGCGGATACCAGGGTGGCTGACTCAGAGGAGCGGATAGCAGGGTGGCTGACGGAGAGGAGCGGATAGCAGGGTGGCTGGCGGAGAGGAGCGGATAGCAGGATGGCTGGCGGAGAGGAGCGGATAGCAGGATGGCTGACGAGAGGAGTGGATAGCAGAGTTGCTGGCGGAGAGGAGCGGATAGCAGGGTGGCTGACTCAGAGGAGCGGATAGCAGAGTGGCTGGCGGAGAGGAGCGGATAGCAGAATGGCTGACGTCCAGGAGCGGATAGCAGGGTGGCTGGACCAGAGGAGCGGATAGCAGGTGGCTGACGGAGAGGAGCGGATAGCAGGGTGGCTGACGGAGAGGAGCGGATAGCAGGGTGGCTGACCCAGAGGAGCGGATAGCAGGTGGCTGACGGAGAGGAGCGATAGCAGGGGGGCTGGCGGAGAGGAGCGGATAGCAGGTGGCTGACTCAGAGGAGCGGATAGCAGGGTGGCTGGCGGAGAGGAGCGGATAGCAGGTGGCTGGCGGAGAGGAGCGGATAGCAGGGTGGCTGACGGAGAGGAGCGGATAGCAGGGTGGCTGACGGAGAGGAGCGGATAGCAGAGTGGCTGACGGAGAGGAGCTGATAGCAGAGTGGCTGACGGAGAGGAGCGGATAGCAGGGTGGCTGACGGAGAGGAGCGGATAGCAGGGTGGCTGATGGAGAGGAGCGGATAGCAGGGTGGCTGGCGGAGAGGAGCGGATAGCAGGTGGCTATGGAGAGGAGCGGATAGCAGGGTGGCTGGCGGAGAGGAGCGGATAGCAGGGTGGCTGGCGGAGAGGAGCGGACAGCAGGGTGGCTGGCGGAGAGGAGCGGATAGCAGAGTGGTTGGCGGAAAGGAGCGGATAGCAGAGTGGTTGGCGGAGAGGAGCTGATAGCAGGGTGGCTGGCGGAGGGGAGCGGATAGCAGAGTGGCTGGCGGAGAGAGCGGATAGCAGGGTGGCTGGCGGAGAGGAGCGATAGCAGGGTGGCTGGCGGAGAGGAGCCGATAGCAGGTGGCCACGGAGGAGCGATAGCAGGGTGGCCGGAGAGAGGATGGATAGCAGGTGGCTGGCAGTGGAGAGGAGCGGATAGCAGGTAGTGGGACGGAGAGGAGCGATAGCAGGTGGCTGGCATGGAGGAGCGGATAGCAGGTGGCTGGCGGAGAGGAGCTGATAGCAGGGTGGCTGGGCGGAGAGGAGCGGATAGCAGGGTGGCTGAGAGAGAGCGGATAGCAGAGGTGAGAGGAGCGGATATCAGAGTGGCTGACACAGGAGAGAGAGGATAGCAGGGTGGCTGGTGGAGAGGAGCGGATAGCAGGGTGGCTGACAAGAGGATAGCAGGTGGCTGGCTGAGAGGAGCATGGATAGCAGGGTGGCTGACGGAGGGGAGCGGATAGCAGGGTGGCTATGGAGAGGAGCGGATAGCAGGTGGCTGGCAGAGAGGAGCGGATAGCAGTGGCTATGAGAGAGGAGTGATAGCAGAGTGGCTGGCCCAGAGGAGCGATAGCAGGGTGGCTGACGGAGAGGAGCGGATAGCAGAGTGGCTGGCAGAGAGGAGCGGATAGCAGGTGGCTGGCGGAGAGAGCGGATAGCAGGGTGGCTGACGGAGGGGAGCGGATAGCAGGGTGATGGAGAGGAGCGGATAGCAGGGGTGGCTACAGAGAGGAGCGGATAGCAGGTGGCTGGAGGAGAGGAGATAGCAGGGTGGCTGGCGGAGAGGAGCGGATAGCAGGGTGGCTGGCGGAGAGGAGCGGATAGCAGTGGCTGGAGGAGAGGAGCGATAGCAGGTGGCTGACGGAGAGGAGCGGATAGCAGGGTGACCAGAGAGGAGCGGATAGCAGGGTGGCTGGAGGAGAGGATAGCAGAGGTGAGATATGAGGGCTCACTGAGGAGCGGATAGCAGGGTGGCTGACGGAGAGGAGAGATAGCAGGGTGGCTGACGGAGAGGAGCGGGATAGCAGGGTGGTTTTGAGAGGAGCGGATAGCAGGTGGCTGGGCGGAGAGGAGCGGATAGCAGGGTGGCTAAGTGGAGAGGAGCGGATAGCAGGCACATGGAGATATTATAGCAGGTGGCTGAGGCGGAGTTGGATATAGGTGGGGTGGCTATGAGAGGAGCGGATAGCAGGGTGGCTGGCGGAGTATAGCAGGGGTGGCGGAGAGGAGCGGATAGCAGGGTGGCTGGGCGGAGAGGAGCTGATAGCAGGGTGGCTGGCGGAGGAGCGGATAGCAGGGTGGCTGGCGGAGAGGAGCGATAGCAGGGTGGCTGAAGAGAGGAGCGGATAGCAGGTGGCTGGAGAGGAGCGGATAGCAGGGTGGCTATGGAGAGGAGCGGATAGCAGGGGTGGCTGGCGGAGGAGCGCATAGCAGGGTGGCTGGCGGAGAGGAGCGGATAGCAGGGTGGCTGGCGGAGAGGAGCGGATAGCAGGTGTGGTGGAGAGGAGCGGATAGCAGGGTGGCTGGCGGAGAGGAGCGGATAGCAGGGTGGCTGGCGAGAGGAGCGGATAGCAGGGTGGCTGGCGGAGAGGAGCGGATAGCAGGGTGGCTGGCGGAGAGGAGCGGATAGCAGGGTGGCTAAGGCGGAGAGGAGCGGTTTGCAGGGTGGCTGGCAGAGAGGCGCAGCTGGTGGTGAAGATTGCAGGAGAACCCCAGGATAGGCATGACAGTCAGGTGTCAAGGTGAGCAGAGCATGTAAGATGCACAACCCACCCCACATACCTTTTCCTGCTTCCACCCAGGCTGGGAGGTAACTCTGCAGAGGAACTTGAACTGGAGGCTGCACTGACCAAGGACAGAAACTGCGGGTGGGGAGACTGTTGGGCTGCTGGACTTTTAGACCCTGAGGGGAAAGGACACTGGTAGAGTTGTGGGGTGGGGCTTTTGCTCTTGGTTTGCGTTATGAATCCTGTTTGTGGAGTTTTCCCACAGAGCTGTGCGCTGTGCTCAGCCAACCCCAGGGCCTGTGCCTCACCCACAGAGCTGTGCGCTGTGCTCAGCCCCCAGGGCCTGTGCCTCACCCACAGAGCTGTGCGCTGTGCTCAGCCAGCCCCAGGGCCTGTGCCTCACCCACAGAGCTGTGCGCTGTGCTCAGCCAGCCCCAGGGCCTGTGCCTCACCCACAGAGCTGTGCGCTGTGCTCAGCCAGCCCCAGGGCCTGTGCCTCACCCACAGAGCTGTGCGCTGTGCTCAGCCAGCCCCCAGGGCCTGTGCCTCACCCACAGAGCTGTGCGCTGTGCTCAGCCAGCCCCCAGGGCCTGTGCCTCACCCACAGAGCTGTGCGCTGTGCTCAGCCAGCCCCCAGGGCCTGTGCCTCACCCACAGAGCTGTGCGCTGTGCTCAGCTCCCAGGGCCTGTGCCTAACACACAGAGCTGTGCGCTGTGCTCAGCCAGCCCCCAGGGCCTGTGCCTCACACACAGAGCTGTGCGCTGTGCTCAGCCCCCCCCAAGGGCCTGTGCCTCACCCACAGAGCTGTGCGCTGAGCTCAGCCCCCACCAGGGCCAGTGCCTCACCCACAGAGCTGTGCGCTGTGCTCAGCCAGCCCCCAGGGCCTGTGCCTCACCCACAGAGCTGTGCGCTGTGCTCAGCCAGCCCCAGGCCTGTGCCTCACCCACAGAGCTGTGCGCTGTGCTCAGCCAGCCCCCAGGGCCTGTGCCTCACCCACAGAGCTGTGCGCTGTGCTCAGCCAGCCCCCAGGGCCTGTGCCTCACCCACAGAGCTGTGCGCTGTGCTCAGCCAGCCCCCAGGGCCTGTGCCTCACCCACAGAGCTGTGCGCTGTGCTCAGCCAGCCCCAGGGCCTGTGCCTCACCCACAGAGCTGTGCGCTGTGCTCAGCCCCCCAGGGCCTGTGCCTCACCCACAGAGCTGTGCGCTGTGCTCAGCCAGCCCCAGGGCCTGTGCCTCACCCACAGAGCTGTGCGCTGTGCTCAGCCCCCAGGGCCTGTGCCTCACCCACAGAGCTGTGCGCTGTGCTCAGCCCCCCCAGGGCCTGTGCCTCACCCACAGAGCTGTGCGCTGTGCTCAGCCAGCCCCAGGGCCTGTGCCTCACCCACAGAGCTGTGCGCTGTGCTCAGCCAGCCCCAGGGCCTGTGCCTCACCCACAGCGCTGTGCACTGTGCTCAGACCCCCCAGGGCCTGTGCCTCACCCACAGAGCTGTGCGCTGTGCTCAGCCAGCCCCAGGGCCTGTGCCTCACCCACAGAGCTGTGCGCTGTGCTCAGCCCCCAGGGCCTGTGCCTCACCCACAGAGCTGTGCGCTGTGCTCAGCCAGCCCCCAGGGCCTGTGCCTCACCCACAGAGCTGTGCGCTGTGCTCAGCCAGCTCCCCAGGGCCTGTGCCTCACCCACAGAGCTGTGCGCTGTGCTCAGCCCCCAGGGCCTGTGCCTCACCCACAGAGCTGTGCGCTGTGCTCAGCCAGCCCCCAGGGCCTGTGCCTCACCCACAGAGCTGTGCGCTGTGCTCAGCCAGCCCCAGGGCCTGTGCCTCACCCACAGAGCTGTGCGCTGTGCTCAGCCAGCCCCAGGGCCTGTGCCTCACCCACAGAGCTGTGCGCTGTGCTCAGCCCCCCAGGGCCTGTGCCTCACCCACAGAGCTGTGCGCTGTGCTCAGCCAGCCCCAGGGCCTGTGCCTCACCCACAGAGCTGTGCGCTGTGCTCAGCCCCCCCAGGGCCTGTGCCTCACCCACAGAGCTGTGCGCTGTGCTCAGCCAGCTCCCCCCCAGGGCCTGGGCCTCACCCACAGAGCTGTGCGCTGTGCTCAGCCAGCCCCCCCCAGGGCCTGTGCCTCACCCACAGAGCTGTGCGCTGTGCTCAGCCTCCCCCCAGGGCCTGTGCCTCACCCACAGAGCTGTGCGCTGTGCTCAGCCCCCCCAGGGCCTGTGCCTCACCCACAGAGCTGTGCGCTGTGCTCAGCCAGCCCCAGGGCCTGTGCCTCACCCACAGAGCTGTGCGCTGTGCTCAGCCAGCCCCAGGGCCTGTGCCTCTCCCACAGAGCTGTGCGCTGTGCTCAGCCAGCCCCCAGGGCCTGTGCCTCACCCACAGAGCTGTGCGCTGTGCTCAGCCCCCCAGGGCCTGTGCCTCACCCACAGAGCTGTGCGCTGTGCTCAGCCCCCAGGGCCTGTGCCTCACCCACAGAGCTGTGCGCTGTGCTCAGCCCCCCAGGGCCTGTGCCTCACCCACAGAGCTGTGCGCTGTGCTCAGCCAGCCCCAGGGCCTGTGCCTCACCCACAGAGCTGTGCGCTGTGCTCAGCCAGCCCCAGGGCCTGTGCCTCACCCACAGAGCTGTGCGCTGTGCTCAGCCCCCAGGGCCTGTGCCTCACCCACAGAGCTGTGCGCTGTGCTCAGCCAGCCCCAGGGCCTGTGCCTCACCCACAGAGCTGTGCGCTGTGCTCAGCCCCCCCCAGGGCCTGTGCCTCACCCACAGAGCTGTGCGCTGTGCTCAGCCCCCAGGGCCTGTGCCTCACCCACAGAGCTGTGCGCTGTGCTCAGCCAGCCCCAGGGCCTGTGCCTCACCCACAGAGCTGTGCGCTGTGCTCAGCCCCCAGGGCCTGTGCCTCACCCACAGAGCTGTGCGCTGTGCTCAGCCCCCCAGGGCCTGTGCCTCACCCACAGAGCTGTGCGCTGTGCTCAGCCACCCCCGGGCCTGTGCCTCACCCACAGAGCTGTGCGCTGTGCTCAGCCCCCAGGGCCTGTGCCTCACCCACAGAGCTGTGCGCTGTGCTCAGCCAGCCCCAGGGCCTGTGCCTCACCCACAGAGCTGTGCGCTGTGCTCAGCCCCCAGGGCCTGTGCCTCACCCACAGAGCTGTGCGCTGTGCTCAGCCCCCAGGGCCTGTGCCTCACCCACAGAGCTGTGCGCTGTGCTCAGCCCCCAGGGCCTGTGCCTCACCCACAGAGCTGTGCGCTGTGCTCAGCCCCAGGGCCTGTGCCTCACCCACAGAGCTGTGCGCTGTGCTCAGCCAGCCCCAGGGCCTGTGCCTCACCCACAGAGCTGTGCGCTGTGCTCAGCCCCCCACCAGGGCCTGTGCCTCACCCCCCGAGCTGTGCGCTGTGCTCAGCCCCCCAGGGCCTGTGCCTCACCCACAGAGCTGTGCGCTGTGCTCAGCCAGCCCCCAGGGCCTGTGCCTCACCCACAGAGCTGTGCGCTGTGCTCAGCCCCCCCAGGGCCTGTGCCTCACCCACAGAGCTGTGCGCTGTGATCAGCCAGCCCCAGGGCCTGTGCCTCACCCACAGAGCTGTGCGCTGTGCTCAGCCCCCCAGGGCCTGTGCCTCACCCACAGAGCTGTGCGCTGTGCTCAGCCAGCCCCAGGGCCTGTGCCTCACCCACAGAGCTGTGCGCTGTGCTCAGCCAGCCCCAGGGCCTGTGCCTCACCCACAGAGCTGTGCGCTGTGCTCAGCCCCCAGGGCCTGTGCCTCACCCACAGAGCTGTGCGCTGTGCTCAGCCAGCCCCAGGGCCTGTGCCTCACCCACAGAGCTGTGCGCTGTGCTCAGCCAGCCCCAGGGCCTGTGCCTCACCCACAGAGCTGTGCGCTGTGCTCAGCCCCCAGGGCCTGTGCCTCACCCACAGAGCTGTGCGCTGTGCTCAGCCAGCCCCCAGGGCCTGTGCCTCACCCACAGAGCTGTGCGCTGTGCTCAGCCAGCCCCCAGGGCCTGTGCCTCACCCACAGAGCTGTGCGCTGTGCTCAGCCAGCCCCAGGGCCTGTGCCTCACCCACAGAGCTGTGCGCTGTGCTCAGCCCCCCAGGGCCTGTGCCTCACCCACAGAGCTGTGCGCTGTGCTCAGCCAGCCCCCCAGGGCCTGTGCCTCAACCACAGAGCTGTGCGCTGTGCTCAGCCAGCCCCCAGGGCCTGTGCCTCACCCACAGAGCTGTGCGCTGTGCTCAGCCAGCCCCCAGGGCCTGTGCCTCACCCACAGAGCTGTGCGCTGTGCTCAGCCAGCCCCAGGGCCTGTGCCTCACCCACAGAGCTGTGCGCTGTGCTCAGCCCCCCCAGGGCCTGTGCCTCACCCACAGAGCTGTGCGCTGTGCTCAGCCCCCCAGGGCCTGTGCCTCACCCACAGAGCTGTGCGCTGTGCTCAGCCCCAGGGCCTGTGCCTCACCCACAGAGCTGTGCGCTGTGCTCAGCCAGCCCCCAGGGCCTGTGCCTCACCCACAGAGCTGTGCGCTGTGCTCAGCCAGCCCCCCAGGGCCTGTGCCTCACCCACAGAGCTGTGCGCTGTGCTCAGCCAGCCCCAGGGCCTGTGCCTCACCCACAGAGCTGTGCGCTGTGCTCAGCCAGCCCCAGGGCCTGTGCCTCACCCACAGAGCTGTGCGCTGTGCTCAGCCAGCCCCCAGGGCCTGTGCCTCACCCACAGAGCTGTGCGCTGTGCTCAGCCAGCCCCAGGGCCTGTGCCTCACCCACAGAGCTGTGCGCTGTGCTCAGCCCCCCCAGGGCCTGTGCCTCACCCACAGAGCTGTGCGCTGTGCTCAGCCAGCCCCCAGGGCCTGTGCCTCACCCACAGAGCTGTGCGCTGTGCTCAGCCAGCCCCAGGGCCTGTGCCTCACCCACAGAGCTGTGCGCTGTGCTCAGCCAGCCCCCAGGGCCTGTGCCTCACCCACAGAGCTGTGCGCTGTGCTCAGCCAGCCCCAGGGCCTGTGCCTCACCCACAGAGCTGTGCGCTGTGCTCAGCCAGCCCCAGGGCCGGTGCCTCACCCACAGAGCTGTGCGCTGTGCTCAGCCAGCCCCCAGGGCCTGTGCCTCACCCACAGAGCTGTGCGCCGTGCTCAGCCCCCAGGGCCTGTGCCTCACCCACAGAGCTGTGCGCTGTGCTCAGCCCCCAGGGCCTGTGCCTCACCCACAGAGCTGTGCGCTGTGCTCAGCCCCAGGGCCTGTGCCTCACCCACAGAGCTGTGCGCTGTGCTCAGCCAGCCCCAGGGCCTGTGCCTCACCCACAGAGCTGTGCGCTGTGCTCAGCCAGCCCCAGGGCCTGTGCCTCACCCACAGAGCTGTGCGCTGTGCTCAGCCAGCCCCCAGGGCCTGTGCCTCACCCACAGAGCTGTGCGCTGTGCTCAGCCAGCCCCCAGGGCCTGTGCCTCACCCACAGAGCTGTGCGCTGTGCTCAGCCAGCCCCAGGGCCTGTGCCTCACCCACAGAGCTGTGCGCTGTGCTCAGCCCCCCCAGGGCCTGGGCCTCACCCACAGAGCTGTGCGCTGTGCTCAGCCCCCCAGGGCCTGTGCCTCACCCACAGAGCTGTGCGCTGTGCTCAGCCAGCCCCAGGGCCTGTGCCTCACCCACAGAGCTGTGCGCTGTGCTCAGCCAGCCCCCAGGGCCTGTGCCTCACCCACAGAGCTGTGCGCTGTGCTCAGCCAGCCCCCAGGGCCTGTGCCTCACCCACAGAGCTGTGCGCTGTGCTCAGCCCCCAGGGCCTGTGCCTCACCCACAGAGCTGTGCGCTGTGCTCAGCCCCAGGGCCTGTGCCTCACCCACAGAGCTGTGCGCTGTGCTCAGCCCCCAGGGCCTGTGCCTCACCCACAGAGCTGTGCGCTGTGCTCAGCCCCCAGGGCCTGTGCCTCACCCACAGAGCTGTGCGCTGTGCTCCGCCCCCAGGGCCTGTGCCTCACCCACAGAGCTGTGCGCTGTGCTCAGCCCCCAGGGCCTGTGCCTCACCCACAGAGCTGTGCGCTGTGCTCAGCCCGCCCCGGGGCCTGTGCCCCCCCCACAGAGCGGTGCGCTGTGCTCAGCCAGCTCCCCCCCCGGGCCGGTGCCTCACCCACCGAGCTGTGCGCTGTGCTCAGCTCCCCCCCCCCAGGGCCTGTGCCTCACCCACAGAGCTGTGCGCTGTGCTCAGCCACCCCCAGGGCCTGTGCCTCACCCACAGAGCTGTGCGCTGTGCTCAGCCAGCCCCCCCGAGGGCCTGTGCCTCACCCACAGAGCTGTGCGCTGTGCTCAGCCCCCCCCCCAGGGCCTGTGCCTCACCCACAGAGCTGTGCGCTGTGCTCAGCCAGCCCCCCCAGGGCCTGTGCCTCACCCACAGAGCTGTGCGCTGTGCTCAGCCCCCCCCCAGGGCCTGTGCCTCACCCACAGAGCTGTGCGCTGTGCTCAGCCCGCCCCCCCAGGGCCTGTGCCTCACCCACAGAGCTGTGCGCTGTGCTCAGCCAGCCCCCCCAGGGCCTGTGCCTCACCCACAGAGCTGTGCGCTGTGCTCAGCCAGCCCCCAGGGCCTGTGCCTCACCCACAGAGCTGTGCGCTGTGCTCAGCCCCCCAGGGCCTGTGCCTCACCCACAGAGCTGTGCGCTGTGCTCAGCCCCCCCAGGGCCTGTGCCTCACCCACAGAGCTGTGCGCTGTGCTCAGCCAGCCCCAGGGCCTGTGCCTCACCCACAGAGCTGTGCGCTGTGCTCAGCCAGCCCCAGGGCCTGTGCCTCACCCACAGAGCTGTGCGCTGTGCTCAGCCAGCCCCAGGGCCTGTGCCTCACCCACAGAGCTGTGCGCTGTGCTCAGCCAGCCCCAGGGCCTGTGCCTCACCCACAGAGCTGTGCGCTGTGCTCAGCCAGCCCCCAGGGCCTGTGCCTCACCCACAGAGCTGTGCGCTGTGCTCAGCCCCCAGGGCCTGTGCCTCACCCACAGAGCTGTGCGCTGTGCTCAGCCAGCCCCCCAGGGCCTGTGCCTCACCCACAGAGCTGTGCGCTGTGCTCAGCCAGCCCCAGGGCCTGTGCCTCACCCACAGAGCTGTGCGCTGTGCTCAGCCCCCCAGGGCCTGTGCCTCACCCACAGAGCTGTGCGCTGTGCTCAGCCAGCCCCAGGGCCTGTGCCTCACCCACAGAGCTGTGCGCTGTGCTCAGCCAGCCCCAGGGCCTGTGCCTCACCCACAGAGCTGTGCGCTGTGCTCAGCCCCCAGGGCCTGTGCCTCACCCACAGAGCTGTGCGCTGTGCTCAGCCAGCCCCAGGGCCTGTGCCTCACCCACAGAGCTGTGCGCTGTGCTCAGCCCCCCAGGGCCTGTGCCTCACCCACAGAGCTGTGCGCTGTGCTCAGCCCCCCAGGGCCTGTGCCTCACCCACAGAGCTGTGCGCTGTGCTCAGCCCCCAGGGCCTGTGCCTCACCCACAGAGCTGTGCGCTGTGCTCAGCCCCCCAGGGCCTGTGCCTCACCCACAGAGCTGTGCGCTGTGCTCAGCCAGCCCCAGGGCCTGTGCCTCACCCACAGAGCTGTGCGCTGTGCTCAGCCAGCCCCAGGGCCTGTGCCTCACCCACAGAGCTGTGCGCTGTGCTCAGCCCCCCAGGGCCTGTGCCTCACCCACAGAGCTGTGCGCTGTGCTCAGCCAGCCCCCAGGGCCTGTGCCTCACCCACAGAGCTGTGCGCTGTGCTCAGCCAGCCCCCAGGGCCTGTGCCTCACCCACAGAGCTGTGCGCTGTGCTCAGCCAGCCCCAGGGCCTGTGCCTCACCCACAGAGCTGTGCGCTGTGCTCAGCCAGCCCCAGGGCCTGTGCCTCACCCACAGAGCTGTGCGCTGTGCTCAGCCAGCCCCAGGGCCTGTGCCTCACCCACAGAGCTGTGCGCTGTGCTCAGCCCCCAGGGCCTGTGCCTCACCCACAGAGCTGTGCGCTGTGCTCAGCCCCCAGGGCCTGTGCCTCACCCACAGAGCTGTGGGCTGTGCTCAGCCAGCCCCCAGGGCCTGTGCCTCACCCACAGAGCTGTGCGCTGTGCTCAGCCCCCCCCAGGGCCTGTGCCTCACCCACAGAGCTGTGCGCTGTGCTCAGCCCCCCCCAGGGCCTGTGCCGCACCCACAGAGCTGTGCGCTGTGCTCAGCCCCCCCCAGGGCCTGTGCCTCACCCACAGAGCTGTGCGCTGTGCTCAGCCAGCCCCCCCCAGGGCCTGTGCCTCACCCACAGAGCTGTGCGCTGTGCTCAGCCAGCCCCCCAGCCCCAGGGCCTGTGCCTCACCCACAGAGCTGTGCGCTGTGCTCAGCCAGCCCCCCCCGCAGGGCCTGTGCCTCACCCACAGAGCTGTGCGCTGTGCTCAGCCCCCCCCAGGGCCTGTGCCTCACCCACAGAGCTGTGCGCTGTGCTCAGCCCCCAGGGCCTGTGCCTCACCCACAGAGCTGTGCGCTGTGCTCAGCCCCCCCCAGGGCCTGTGCCTCACCCACAGAGCTGTGCCGGGGGGCTGTGGGCGGGGCTGTGGGCAGGGGGGGCTGTGGGCGGGGTCACAGACACTCACACGGGGGGGCGGGGCTGGGAGCAGCAGGAGGCAGCCGGACACTCACACACGGGACCGGCTGGGAGCAGCCCCCTCCCCCCCGGGGACTCACCTGGCAGCAGCGTGACCTCAGGGCCAGAGCTCCGAGGAGCAGCAGCAGCAGCAGGGCCAGGAGGCAGCTCACATGGCTCCCGCAGCGCAGCGCAGCGCCCCCCGGCGGCCGGGAGGAGGAATTACACCCTTCCCGGCCAGAGCCCTTCACAGCTTCCCTCGCAGGGCAGCCAGTTAACAAGCGGTTCTAAAACCGCTTCTCAATTTAACACCCGGTTCGTGTGAACCGGTGCGACCCGGCTCCAGCTCACCCCTGTATAAGGCTGATGTATCATCTCCATCTGGTCTTCACTCCTGCTTCTTCCCTCTGGAGGGACTTTGCTACAAGCTGAAGCTCTGCACAAAGGACTGAATGGCCCATCCCAGCGGGGGATGTTCCAGAGACTTGATTGGAACCTGCAGTTTATGCCATCGCTGCTGCAAGCCTGAACTAAGAACTTTGCCATTGCTGTATGGAGTTGATTCCATGTAACCAGTTCTAGCTCTCAGCTCTACCTTTTTCCCTTTGTAAATAAACCTTTAGATTTTAGATTCTAAAGGATTGGCAACAGCGTGATTTGTGGGTAAGATCTGACGTGTATATTGACCTGGGTCTGGGGCTTGGTCCTTTGGGATCAAGAGAACCTTTTTCTTTTATTGGGGTGTTGGTTTTCATAACCATTTCATAACCATTCATCCCCAGGACGAGTGCACTGGTGATACTGGGAGACTGGAGTGTCTAAGGAAATTGCTCGTGTGACTTGTGGTTAGCCAGTGGGGTGAGACCGAAGTCCTCTTTGTGTGGCTGGTTTGGTTTGCCTTAGAGGTGGAAAAACCCCAGCCTAGGGCCGTGACTGCCCTGTTTGAGCAATTGGTCCTGATTTGACACTCTCAGTTGGGTCCCGCCAGAACCGCCTCGTCACACATCCATGTGCAGAATGAATTTTGTAACGTGCACCAATATACAGGTGATGTGTCACACCTCACCTCCATATTGGTGCGCACAACACAATTCATTCCGCACACGGACAACAAATTAGAGGAAACACTGCTCCTGACTTTCAACCTACCTGTCACATCTTGAATTTCATACATTGACTGATCAGAATAAAGTGCTCTCAAGTGAGCTATAGACCAACGGTGGTTCATAGTAATTATTCAGCAAGTATTTTAGAAAACTTAGAACATTAGAGGAAATCATGAACTGCCAAGAGACAATTAATGGAGAGAAGCAGCAAGATTAATCCCGTACATTGGATTGGTTGTGACTTCTTTGCCTGATCTGAAAAAAGACCAAAAGGACCTGAGTCTCCTCGCTGTCGATAGCCCCCTGCTCGGCCAATCAGCACTGAGACTCTGAGGGGCGGGAGGCTGAGGGGTCTCACCAGATGTGCCAAAGGACGGCCCAGGTCACCATCAGAGGGGATCACTCTCAGACCCAGACCCACCTCTTGGTGAGGACCTCCCGCAATGAGAGCAACCTCCCTCCCCCGCCCACACTCTACACACCCCTCCTTGGTAGAGGGAGGGAAGCAGGGGAAAGGGGGAAAAGAAGCAAGAGAAGAGGCAAAAGGAGGGAGGAAAGAGGAAAAGGGAAACCAAAAAGGACAAACCCCAATGTCCCCAGGGATTCCAACCATCAAACCCTAGGTAGGAAATCAAATTCTGCCACCTGAAGCCAGTGTTTCCTGGGCCTAGAATGCTGCCTGCGCCAGGTGGATCAGACTGAACAGGTTCCAAACCTCTCTCAGCCTCTTACCTTGTCAAAGGGAAGTTTGTTTTCGGCACAATCAGTGGCAGGAAAGGAGAAAACTCCACAGAGGTTCCTCCTCATGCTCACAGCCGTGAATCCTAATTCTCTCTCAGCCCTCCAGGAGAGACCTCGTGAAGGAGACTTGCGGCAGCAAAGCCGGGGGTCTCAGAGACTGGCCTGGCCCTGCACCTTGGTCCTGCCCGGCTGATGTCGGGGTCTCTCTGTGAGGTCACCCCCTCCCCACCACCTTTGCCCAATAGGTCGAGTTCTTGCAAAAGGCCTTTGTGATGTCACTGCCACACCCATCCCTCCCTTCAAAGCTGATGTCCTGCCCTGGCCAGACTCGTTGGGTGTTTGAGTTGTTTCCTGGATCTGGGGTTGCCAACTTTCTGACCCAACAAAACTGAACACCCTCATCCCGCCCCTTCACCGAGGTCCCGGCCCGCTCAATCCATCTCCCTCCGTCGCTCGCTCTCCCCCACGCTCACTCACTCGCTCATTTTCACCGGGCTGAGGAGGGCTGAGGAGAGTCCTTTCAACTGGGTGTTGTCGGGACAGACCTGGGAAGGAGGCTGCCTGCCAAACACCTTTAAGAGGAGCCGTCCCTCCCTGTCAGAAAATCATCTCCTCCTTCAGTTCAGTGACCGCCTGAATTGTTCCTTGTCTCGGCAGAGCCGGAGGATTGAAAGCAGCAACGTCAAACCCCTGTGCAGCTAGCAGGAATGGACACAGACTCTCCCTTGTATCTCAACAGAGGTTTAGTTTTACTCTTGGTAAACTACAAGGCTAAAGGGACGGGCGCTGGCACCAGATCTAAGGAATGAAATACAACACAATCATCATCGTTATGCCCATCGTTGCCCCTTTAACCTTCCGTTGTCTCTCTCTGACCACCGTCACCCTCCGTCGGTTCACTGAGATTGCCACACTCATTGCTTCCATCACACACCTGATCTCCAATTTTGCAGCCAAAAGAAAAGTGATAGGCTTTCTTAACCATAGTGTTTATACTGCACTTTTGTGACGCAAAAGTCACTTCACCACAAACATAGCACAAGTTATCTGCACTGTTCACACAAGTACGAGGCATCTCTGCTCACTTTGGCTAAAGAGAAATGGGTCCCTTTGCAAAATCAAACACTGACAAATAAGAGAGCAAGACACTGTATGATTTCTAGAGCTGATATAGGGCAATTGGTTCAGCTTCGTTATGATTGCATCATCCATGACTTCTAGGAATAACATGATGCAATTCATCGCTGTTGTCTTAGTGCCTGAGCATCCACAGAGCCAAACTACAGCCAGACCTGACCTCACTTTGAGGCTGGCTAAACTTAAAATGCTGCTGTGACACTGCTCTAGCACTGTGGAGAAGACAGTTGTACAGTGACTGGAGGGTTTTCCATCCCTGTAATAGCTACATTGAGAGAACAATCTTTCATTTCATTTAGCACTATCTAACCATGGCTTAGGTCAGCTTAATTATACTGGTTCTGGGGTTTTTCACATCCTGAAAGACGTACTTGTTAGATGGTTTATCCCATCACCCTCCCATTCCCTGGTCCTTGTCGAGTGACCAGAGAGCATCAATACACAAAGTTCAAAGGTGCAAACAAGTCAATGTTTATTGCGGTAAACTTCCAGCAAGCAATGATTCCAATTTCCTTCCTCAGTGTCCCCCTTCCCAGCTCTGACACCACAGAGGCTTGCCTGTGTCCCTGTTCCCATTCCCTGTTCCTATTCCCCCCCTTAGCAAAACATAATTCTAATTCCCCTACCCCCATTCCCATTCCCCCCACTTACTTCCTGATTGACTGCAGACTATATAGTAATACTTGAGTTCTGCTTAGCTATGCCTTAACCAATCATTTTACTGAAATGTAACTAACCAATCCTAACATATTGTAACATGATTATCTAACCAATTATACCCCACCACCTTAATTGGTTTACACTCAACAAATTAATTATACAGCAGACTGAAACAATCACAGCACCAGACAGAGATTATACAGACAAGCAATAGGAAAGGGGGGACTACAGTGCTAGAACAACACAGAAATGAGGATTTCACCCCTCAGCTATTGATCAGTGAGTTGTTCCCAGACAGAATGCTGTCATGATAGAGGTTGTGGGTGCTGGTTGCTTAACTGTCTGGCCCACAGGGCAGGATTTCGCGGTTCACCGTTACTTTCTCAGAATGCCAGCACCCATCTTTTGTTCACTTAAAATGCGAGCAGGGAGATTACAACACCTCAGAACTCATGGAGCTCCAGGAAACATGTAACTTTAGGTCCGGGTGAGCGTGTCTAAAAATCAGCTGTGCTGTAGAAGGTCTCTAGGAGTTGAAAGAGATGTGCCACCTCGACCTCCCTAAAGAGTTCATCAACTATTAACAAAAACTAGGGTTCATAAGTCACAGTCTTTGTAGCAGGAGGATAGTGGGCTGGTCTAAAGTGCTAGGTTTTTTTAAGACTCTTTTTTCCTATCTCTTGGATGTTTTGGTCTCTGCATAGAGACGTGGTTTCAAACCCCACTCCTGACATGATCATCTGGAGAAAATAGCCTCACTTCAATCTCCTGTGCAACAATAGAACCCTATTTGCTTAGCTTTTCTATTCCAGTAGTTGTGAGAGAAGCTCCAAACCAGGGGGAAACAGGGCCTGTTCTCTCGACCCATCAATTTTTGTCTTCCTTCATTCCAAGCCCTTTCCTCAGATACATCCGTATTTCCCACACTATCTTGTTTAATGTTCTTTGCTTTTATGAAACTTTAGGGTCATCATTTAATTGCCACACAACTGTACTTATGAAGTGAAGTGAAACACAATATTTTTCGGATATTCTTGCAGAAGAGTTTTGCTTTCTGACCTGGAATTGAACAGGGACTGCCCGAGGGGGACAATGCTACTCCCTTTTCTTGGCTCATCCAAAAAACATAAGTTCTTGATGCCCTTTGGGTTCTCTGTTCTTCAAAGGCAAATGAGCTGGTTTAGTGGCTACTGAGAAAGCCTTAGAAAAGGGCCCCAAAATTGACAACGGGTGATTTTTGTAGTGTAGTGGTTATCACATTTGCCTAACATGCAAAAGATCCCTGGTTCAAAACCAGGCACAAACATTGTGGCTTTCCTTCCTTTGGCCTTTTATCACCCAAGTCCTGTCTCAACTACATCCGTAGCTTCTGTGCTTTCTTCCTCATTTTTTTTCCTTTCATGGAGCTTTAAATTGAAAAGGAGAGGCTTAGCCGGCATTTTGAGGGAAGGAACAGACCATCATTTGGGAGACTGCCAGCTCCATAACAAATCTGAGCGGAGAAGAATCCCAACCCATTGTCCTGCATATTTAGCTCCCAGCCAGCAGTATTTCCCTTGCCTTTTTTTTTTTTTTTTTGAGCTAACCTTGAGTCCAGGGCGCACACACTCTCCGCCCCACACATCAAATCTGGCCCTGCTGCAAAGTGACCCCTAAGAACCAGCAACCTGCACGAGAGCATGACTGGGGGGAAAAGGTTTCCCATGAAGCTTATAAGCCACTGGCTGCGTTGGAAAGAGGCAGGCTCTGAGCGTAACAGTCAGCAAAGAAGGCCTGTTTGGGGATGTGGCTCAGTGGCTCAGTGCCTGATCTGCATGTATAAGGCCCTGGGTTCACTCCCTACATTTGCCTTTCACCCCTGCTGCTTTGCTCAGGCCCAGCTGGCATGTGGCCCAGCCAGTCTCCCTGCACAAGTGTCAGTCCTGAGCAGTGATGGCAAAGTGCCAATTGCATGGAAGCTCTGTGGGGGTTTCTGCTCCTAAAGCCCCAGGGTGACTCTAAGATTCCCATCCACTGAGCTGCTTGATGAGGAAGGAGCCCTCCTGAGTCCCAGGCTTCCTGTGTGAACATCTGATTTGTGGGAAGCAAGGGAGGGGGAGGGTAGGAGCAGAGGTGAGCTGTGGCAGGGGTAGGGTGGTCTTTTAGAACCATTTGTCCTGGGACAACAGGTTCTAAAATGGCTTCTAAATTTAACAACCGGCTCCTGCGAACTGGTGAAACTGCTCCAGCTCAGCACTGCGCTAACCCATTGCACCACTGGAGCCCAACTCAGGAATTGTCTCTTTGTTTCATGGATGGATTAGTGGAGTGGGGGGGTTGCATTAGCTAAAACAAATCCATATTAAAGGCTGCAGGATGGCAGCAGCAGAGGTGGGGAGCCTCCTTCCATGTGCTAGAGCTGGTTCCCCCTTCCGTTGCTCAGGGGAAGGTTGGTGCTTTGAGCCCACCCGGTGCTGGAACGTCCCATGGGTGAGATTAACGGGACTCTTGGGAAGGGAGGGGAAGTATTTTCTATCCCTGCCTAGCTCCATTGGTCTCCTGTGGCCCTTTTGGCTCTCTGCTCCCCTGTTGGGGAGATGCAGAGACAAGCCCCCATCTGGGTGAGTCACTGAGAGGCTGTGTCCCATGGCATGTGTGGGGAGAGGGGTAGGGGTGGGATGGGGCTCAAGGAGAAGGTTGTGTGGGACAATGTGGGGGGGAGGGGGAGGGTGTGTTCCTTAGGATAGAAATGATGAAAAACACAGGGGAAGTGACAGTGAAGCCCCGTGTCTGAGTGTTATGACCCTGTGTGGTGCTGCCGTTCACCTTCCCCTCCTATGGTCTCAGCTTTCATTGAATCCAGCATTTTTTCACCTGTCCTCACCACAGAGGTGTCCCACATGCCTCAGCTACTGAGTGTCCCTCTTAGAGACGCCGAGGACTGGAACTGATTTCAGCTGCTGGACAGCTCTGCTAGGTCTTTATTCATTTGCACAGGAAAATGCTGAGTGTTTAAATTCATTTCAAGCCCCGCCCCCATTCAGCGAACTCCTGAACATACTGGAGATGGGTGTGGAAATCGATTTTCATTCGAAAAAGTTTTTAAAGGGAATCACTTGGATTGGAACTAGGAACCCATTACCCTGCTGGGAAACATTCACCCACTGATTTATACTCACAACAAGGAGTGTCCTGTATAGCCCAGAGCAGGAACAGTTTTTACCCTGGGGATTAGTAAACTTTCTCTCTATACAAACACCACAGCTTACAAACTCCCCACCCCCGCTCTGTGTCACCAGAGCACAACAACAACTCTCCTTGGGGCACACACAGCTCCCCAGCTCCCTGCCCGTCAGTCTCTCCAGCATTGCTCCAATCCCTTAAAGCAGGGTCTCAACCACGATTTACCTTAGGGCCGGTGCCAGTCCTCCAGTCCTCCCAGTGGCCAATAATGTCACTCATACTGCTCAGAACCCGCCCCCCAAAACTCCGCCCTTCACCTGCCTAAGGCTCTGGGAGGGAGTTTGGGTGGGGGGAGGTCTAGGTGCAGGCCCTGGGCTGGGGATTGGGGTGCTGGTGGGGTGGATACTCTGGGGGGTGTTTGGGTGCTGGTGGGGTGAGAGGCTGGTCTCTGGGTGGGAGTTTGGGTGGGGGAGGGGTTCTGGGGTGCAGGCTCTGGGATGGAGTTTGGGTGCAGGGTGCAGGCTCTGGGCTGGGGCAGGGGGTAGCAGGAACAGGAGGAGGAGTGGTTGCTGGTTGTGGGTGGGATATTGGGGGCGGGGGGGTGGGGGCATGTGGGAAGGAGGAGGGGTGCAGGCTGTGGGAGAGAGTTGGGGCAGGGGTGTGTGGAGCGGGAGCAGGCTCTGGGAGGGAGTTTGGGAGTGGGAAGAGGTATGTGGGGAGGGGTGAGGGTGCAGGCTCTGGGAGGGGGTCAGGATGCAGCACTTACCTGCGGAATAGGAGCTTGCTCTGTCCATCCCATGCATTGACCTGGTATTGCAGTGTCTCCAGGACCAGTGCCTCTCCTTCTGGGGAGAATTGTCTGGTTACAAAAGCAGAAAGAGTTTCACTCTAAAGATGCTGATTTGAGAAGTTTTTTTTTTAAGTAGTTGAAAATCAGGTCTCTTTAGTCCTTTGGTTTCTTCATGACAACATATTGTTAAAATTTCTTGGGAATGTTTTCTAAGCTACAGATAGATGTGTTTCTTAGTCTTGCTGGAGGATTATTTTAAAAACCAGAATTCTTCTGTTTGCTGTGAGTCTTTTCAACGATATGAAGGATGAATGCTTTTTGGACTGAGGGTCTGTTTGGGAGATGGTTTGGTGTGTGTGTGTGTGGTGGGGAACACAGATTGGTAGTACTTGAGGTCACATGTATGTCAATAATTAACTGGGGACATTAGGGTTTGTCCTTTTTGTTTCACATTTTCCTCCATCCCTCCCTCCTTTCTCTTCTTCTCTTGCTTATTTTGTTCTTTCTCCTGTTCCCCTCCCAACACCAGGAGGGGGGGGGGGTGTTGCGGGGGAGGGCTCTGCAGCTCCCACTGTGGGAGGTCCACCCAAAAAAGTGGGGCTGAAATAGTGCTCGGGCAGTCAGGGCCAGATTAACCTTTTGTGGGTCCCGGTACCAAACATATTTGTAGGCCCCTATGTAGTCAATGTGGGCTCCGAGTGTGGGCCTGGTGGGACAGTGCCATTGGTGCCATAGGATACCCGGTACTGAACCTCAGAGACATTTTTCATTTTGATCACACACCCCTACATGACTGTACGCATTGCCATACACAGCTCCCTCAGCCCCCGGGTTTTCTTATTGAGCTGTACACCCATGTGGGTTTACCAGTGTCCACAGTGAGCAGAACTTTCATAGTGATCAAGGAAACTCCCCACAGATTTATCTCCTTCCTCATTCAGACCTTCTCTAGCCATGTCTCCAGTACCCCCCATGTCACCAGTCACGGCAGATGGTCCTAGTCTCAGCTCAGAGTTCTAAAGCCAGCAGACACCTGATCAGTTCTGACAGATCCCCCCCCCCCAGCCCCCATCCTGCCATGTGAACCAGCCACCTGCAAACACCATCTCCCCAAAGTCAGGACTGAGCCCTTGGGAATCCAAAGCCACCAGCCTCTCTCCCTCTGCTCCCATCTACATGCTAGTATGCTAACTGGTCACCACCACCACTCCCCAAACTTGTTTACTTTCCACATTGGAAATGATCCCACCCAGCAGGAAGCTCCTCTGCCAGCCTGACCTGCTCCCTCCTTCCCTGCTCCCTTGACATTCCTGTCCTACGGGTGCCCTCTGGTCCTTGAGGTGAACTCCAGTGTCTTTAGCTGCTCTAGCTTAATGGCCCCAGTAGTCACAGAGCCACCTGCAGCTTCTCTGGCTACAGCCATGGGGCCAGTTCCCAGAGGCCAGCCTTAGCCAGCTGCAGCTACTAGCCGCAGGAGGGGTGGCAATGCCAGGGCTGAGCGTGCTTGAACCTTGCAACGGCAGCACTAGGGGCTCTAAATCCTCAGCCCTGGCCCTAGGCAGCTGCAGACTCTGGAGTTAGGCACTTCCTCCTCTAGGCCATGGCTTTAAATACCTGCGATTCCCATCACCTGCAGCAGAGGCCACCAATTCCCACGCCCCTCAGCCAGCACCTAGTCGTGCAGAAAGTGCAGCCTGAGTGATTTTGGAGGCTGGGGTGCCAGGAGGTTCCCATCCCTGAGCAGCAGCTCTGCAACAAGCTCACGTGCGTCCCAGTTGGGACATTAGCTGTTACTGACAAGGCTTGTCTGTGTTCTTTTTTTATCTCATTGTTAGGTGTGAGAAGTATGAACTGTTGAATAGGTTCCATTAGTTGGTTAATAAGATGTCTACGAAGTAAATCACTGGCTTTAAAATAAGATCCAATCTGGAGCATATGAACTATTGACCCTGGACTCCATCTCTGAGAGGGGACTTGTTTACCATCAGGGACAGGCTCAAACCAGTCCAAACCGGTTTTTCCCGCCAAAACCAGCCCTCAGCGTTCCATCTCCTCAGCCCTTTTCCCGCCACAGAAGTGATATAAGGACGTGCTCAGCGCCTGCGCTGGGCCGTCCCCAGCGACGGCCCTCCACGGTCGGGTCTTCCCAGTGCTCCCGAGCCGAGAGCGACGAACCCCTGGGTCCCGCCGTGAGACTGAGGAACAGGAGGCCTGTCACCCCATTCCTGCCGTCCTGCATCCCTGGTGTCCAGCCTCCCACGGAGCCCCTGGGAGTGAGAGACCCCGGGGGCACTGGGGCTGGGCAGGAAAGTGACTCTGCCCCGGGAACCCGGGAGAAGCCTCAGAGCTGCCTCAGCCCCAGTGGAGCTGCAGCAGGAGCTGCCCCGGCATCGCTGGGATTTGGGGGCAGAGACTGGGGCCTGGCGGGGATCCTGTGGTGTGGGGAGATGGGGGTGTCAGGCAGGAGGGGAGAAGCTGGAGTTGGAGGGGGAAGGTCAGTGGGACGGGGAGGGGAGGGGTTGAACTGTCTCTGGGCAGCCAGGAAATTCCCAAGTGGGGGAGAAGTGGTGGGCGGGGTAGGGGAGGGGGTTAATTGATCCTGTCCCTGTTTGTGCCACTTGGCTCTCGCCCCGATACAAATTCTCTCTAGTTCTGCCCCTTTTCTCGCTCAGTGTCTCACACGGGCTATAAAATCTGGGGCGATTTCCTTTCCCCTCCAATGATCAGCTCTCCCGTCTCCCCCGATTTCCCCCGTTCTCCCCATGAGTCTCAAACGTCAGTTTAAAATCTTCTCTCGTGAGGGGCATTTTCCACCCGTGTTATCTGCAGCGATTGTCCTTGTGTAGGTGGGAAATTGTTGCCCTGCGTCATTCCCCAGCACATGGCTGCCCCTGGAGTGGGGGTGGGATGGCTCAGTGGTTAGAGCACTGGCCTGCTAAACCCAGGGCTGGGAGCTGACTTCTTGCGGGGCCATTTGGGGATTTAGTTGGTGATTGGTCCTGCTTTGAGCAGGGGGTTGGGCTAGACACCTCCTGAGGTCCCTTCCAACCCTGATCTTCTAGGAGATGCCGGGTCTCTGCCAGGGAAGGGAGATGCACGTGTCCCCCATGGGGACTGCCCAGACCCCCCTTTCCCAATCCCAGTTGTTGCCCCCTAACTACCAACGCAGTTGCCCCCAACCATCAGTTGCCAGTCACCTGTCCGTCCCCCACTGCTGCTCCCTTCCTTTATCCAGGGACCTTTCAGCTCCCCTCCCCTCCCTTTAATCAGCTCCTCAAAGGGCTCCCTGCTGCCCATGGCAATGGTGGGGTGGGGAACCATCACTTTGTGTTTATGTATTGACAGTCGTATAAAATCCAGTCCAACAGTCCCCTTTTCCACTAGTTTGTTAACAGCAATATAAAATCCCCTCAGATCTTGATGTTTTTCTCTCATGTTATCAAATACGCAGTTTGTGACATATTTGCTTTGCAAATCTCAAAGATTCATATAAAATACCCTAAACATTTGCCCCACTGCTCTCTAGTTGTCTATTTCTAATTGAATATGCCCTGAGATTTCCCCGTCTCTCTAATTATAAAATTCTAAGAAAATCTCAGATTTACACCTTTTCTCAGATTCTTGAACATGGATATAAAATGTTTGCAAATGTTGCCCATTTCCTCTTTATTCATTTATCAAATATTGATGTGAAACACTCAGATTTTGCCTCCTATCAACAACTGATATAAAATCCCTCTGATTTTCCACTTGTCTCTCTATAATTTGCAAAATGGATCCAAAATCTCTCAGATTTCCACCCTTTCTCTTTCATTTCTGAACGTTGCTCTCAAAGCTCAGGTTTTGCCTCTTTCTATCTCATTATCAAATGTCAGTTAAAAATCCCCTCGGGTTTGGGGCTGTTCCCCGTGTTTCTAAATCCCAGCAACTTCTTCCTTCGAGGGAACCTGTTGCCCTGAGTTCTTCTCCATCCTGGAGGTTGCAGGGGGTGAAATTGCCCAGAGATCATCTTTCCCGACTCCTTTGTGAATCATTTGGTCCCTCCTTTACCTCTGTTAAAATGTTTGCCAAAGTGTAGCCCTGAGGATTAATCTGTTGGTCTGTATAAAATGTCTTTTTGATAAAGTGTGTAAGCTGCATAGATTAATAGGAATTTGCAATAGCTGTAACGCAAGATATCTAGAAACTTCTAAGCCAGACATCCTGGCCTATTTCCTTTGTGACGCTGACAGCAACCTTTAAGACCCTTACTCAGAAAAGTAATAATAGGAGACAAACCTACGCACAATGTCTAGGGACTTTTTGAATGTTTACTAACCTTTCACCTAGTTAGGTACAAAGGAGGGTATTTTTGACCACAAATGTAACACATACACCCGCAAGCTACTATATAGCTGTCATTAGTACGCACACAAAAGGTCAGCCAATGAAAACAGGTACCCTCACCTTTCCATGGGGGAAAGACAAATTTGGGCATAGGAGGAAGGATTTCTCCCTATAAAAGGTGTGACAATCCACCATTAGGCAGGCGATACACCCATCCTTCTATTCTCCATCGCCTCACCCTGCCTACACCTACGAAAGCTGTCAACTACTGATAAGTCATAGTGTTCTGTCCTTTCACAGCTGTAAGTATGAAATAATTCTTAATTTCTACTTCACCTCTAAAGCATCTATGCTAAGAAGGGTTTAACTCATAACCAGTTTCTTTATAACTATACTTCCTCTAGCAGAGGTGTGAAATTTACTCTAGTACTATTTGCTGCAAAGTGCATTTAGAACTGTGTAATATCATATCATATCTCTTAAAGAACTGTGATATTTTATAACTTTGTAATCTCATACTGCTTTTTAACATTTTACATTTACTTCTTGTTTTATTGATTTTAAATAAAAGGTCTTGTTTGACTAAACTCTGTCTCTGTCTAAATTTCCTGTAATATACCCCAATCTCCTTGTATTAAATTCTGTGAAGCCTGATTCAAGACGAACTTTATCTTCTGATCACACATATTGGCGAGCCATACCCATATTATTAATATCTATCAAGTATTATTAACATTACTAATTAATTAGAAAATTACTTATTAAATACAACTAAATTAAGTGGATAAATTCCACTGTCCCTACTAACCCTCCCCAAATCAGGCTACAAAAGAAAGAGATCAGCCACATATTTAATACCCATCAAAGCCAGAGGCCTCCCCCTGTTTGGAGATCGGTGGTTCCCAACCAGTTACAGAAGAGTTGGCTGGACCCTTTTCTCCAGCTGGCACGGGATGAGGAGGTCACTCTGAGTGCAGTGTCAGCTGAGAAGTATCCCAAGCCCCATGGCAAATGGCCTTGGTGAGGGGTTGCTTCCTGCAGTGCTAAGATGCAGCCACCTCTGGGGTGGATCCATGGTGGCCATTATTTGCTAGTGACAGGCCATGGACATTTCTTATCTATTTTGTCCCTCCAGGCCTTCCATACTCCAGTTCAAGAGACATCCCCCAGGGCTCCCTCTGCCCCTGTGACTTTCCAGTGAACAAAACAAGGATCAGACAGAGGAAAAGCCAGTTCCTGACTCCATATTCCCCCTGCTGGGGTGTGGCTGCCGTGGGGTCAGTGTCCGAGGGAATCCCCCACAGTGACTCCTTTGGTTCTGCTCTTTTCTAGCCTTGTGTTCAGAGACTTTGTTAGAGGGTGAGGGGAGGGAGAAGGGAGGTTAAAAATGTGTCTGGGCTTAGCATGGCAGGAGGGGCCAGATCTACACTGTAATAAACAGACTGAGCATTTCCTGCATGGCAGAATCTAGGTGTCTGTCTTCAGGAAAGGGCCTGGGGAATTCTGATGTGAAATTAACTAAAACCGGTTCTGATACACCCTTCTCCCGAGACAGGCTGCAGAATGGCGTCCATGTTTTGCTCCAGCTCATCCCAGCCTGGCGTGGGACAGAGAAGAGAAATGGCTGCAGTGGAGCCAACTCAGGTAGAGATTATTGGGGGGTTGCTGGTGGGTTCCTGCTGGAGGAGAGGGACAGCAAATACACCGGAGATGGGAAGGTTTGCACAGTCTGGTCTAGAGGTTGGAGCGGGGCAGGAAATTCACAGCGTGGGGAAAGGAGGAGGCCAGGGTGTGGCAAACCTGCTGGGAGTTATTTAAAAAGTGGCCCAGATTCTAGGAACAGACCCAGGAGGTTCGGAGGTGGAAATACCCTAATTTGTGAAGAAAGAAAATAGCCCACCTACATGGAGCTAGTCAAACTGACCAGACTCCCAGTGCTGGAGCCTGACCTCACTAACCAGCGGCCGCTGTGAGATATGAAGGGGGCACCCATGAGTCAGGCTTATTGAGCTGCCTCTCCTTCATATCCCGCTCCTCACAATGGGGAGGGTGTTGGGCTTCCTACCAGGAGTTCTCCCTGACCCTGCTAGGGCTCCATCTCCTGAATCAGTCGGTGGCTAGCAGGTGTGTGATGGATCTGCTGGGAGAGACAAGGGGCTCTCTCTTCGTCCCTCACCCTGGTATTTGCTGGATACTCTGAGCGGAGTGGGGGTGGGACTCTGTTGAGTGGGATCCACCCAGAGCTTCCATTTGATTGGCTCCTCTCTGCCACAAATAGTGGGGCTGTGAGTGAGGAAAGAGGTCCTGAGTGTTGGACTCTTGCTCTTTCAGGGGCCGGTGACCTTCGAGGAGGTGGCTGTGCATTTCACCAGGGAAGAGTGGGCTCTGCTGGACCCCGCTCAGAGAGCCCTGTATTGGGATGTCATGCAGGAGAACTATGAGACTGTAACCTCGCTGGGTAAGGGTTCCTGTCCCCTCGGATCTGGGAAGGGGAAATGAAGAGTTAAGGTACACGCCAGCCCCACAATGCCACCTCTACTCTGTCCTGTTTCAGCATCACCCCAATATGCCAGTGACACACACACACTACCAGAGACCCTCCCCTGCTGCAGAACACTTTAGGAACAGAGCACAGGAGCCGTATCGCACAGTGTCAAATATCTCCTGTTTGCTCAAGTAAAACTGAGGGTTACGTGCGGCATAATCAGCAGAAGCTTCCTACCCCTGACCTCTCAAACTCTGAGCCTTCTCCACCCAGACCACAATAATGCTTGGGGTGTAACAAGCAGGCTGCTGGAGTCAGAGCTGCTGGCCCAAGGTCACTTATCACACAGACACTCCGTGCGTCCTTGAATGCTGGCTGGGGGTATCCAGAGAAGGAAGCTCAGTGGCGGAATTAGCGTTAGTAGGTCCCTGTGCTCAGCTCCATTTTAGGGGTCCATCCTTGGGACATAGGCAAGAAAAAGAACATTCTCTCATTTCCCTCCCCTGCTGCAGAACACTTTGGGAACAGAGCACAGGAGCCATATTGCACAGTGTCAAATAGCTCCTGTTTGCTCAAGTGAAACTGGAAGTTAGGTCTGGCATAACGGTTCCATACCCCTAATCATTTTTGTTGCCCTTTTCTGAACCTTTTCCAATTCCAGTATATCTTTTTTTGAGATGGGGCGACAACATCTGCGTGCAGTATTCAAGATGTGGGTGTATCATGGATTCATTTGCTGTTTTTACAAATATGATATATGATATAGTCTGTCGTATCTATCCCTTTCTTAATTATTTCCAACATTGTTCGCTTTTTTTCACTGCTGCTGCAAACTGAGTGGATGTTTTCAGAGAACTATCCACAGTGACTCCAAGATCCATCTCTTGAGTGGAAACAGCTAATGTAGACCCCATCATTCTGTATGTATAGTTGGGATTATGTTTTCCAATGGGCTGCACTATGTGCTATCCTGTCATCTAGTACTGCTGAGATCCTGCATTCAGTGATATCCCTGTCCTTCCTGTTCCCTTTCTCAGCTGATCCCCACCAGCCCATGCTTCCTGTTCCCAGCTTCCCAGGACTCTCTCACTGTCTCTGAACCTCTCTGTCAGCAAGAAGCAGTGCCAGGGACAGTTGCCCTCTGTCTGGAGTCTTCGATGTCTGGGACATGGATTTACTTTCTCTGTGTTGAAAGAGGCTCTGTCATAATGAGTGTCTGTGACATTACCCAGAGTACAATCTGGACTGTTAAATAGCTGTGTCCCCTCAGTTCTCCAACCTGGGGTGCCTTTTCCACTGTTTTCCCGTGAGAACAGCCCCTCTTGTCACACAGTCTTGTCTTACACACAGTCTCCAGCATGTAACTCTCCCTGCTACACAGTATTGAGTGCTGCTAGACAGCCACTCATGAATTACACCTCAGGAAAACCAGCAAATTCTCAAGTGCCCAACTTTCCCCCAGAAATGTGCGTCTTGCACTGTCCAGCACGCTACTGAACAAAGCAAGCTCATATGAAGTCTGTCATTTCATCAGTGGAAAATGACATGCACCAGCTTGTTATCCCAAATGGAGTTTGCAACACACTTGAATCCAAACATACTGGTTAGATAAACAATAAACCAAGATTGTTAACTACCGAAAACTAAAACTAGGTCCAGCCGATGAAAGGGGCACTCCCAGGAGAGACTGTATAATGGCTGTAACATCAAACAACTTTGTAAACCTGAGAGAGCTGCCTTGGGGACAATGACAGGGAGAATCCCCCAAAGTGACTCCTTGGATTCTGCTCTTCTCTGATCTCTGATTGTTCCTTCCAAAGTGGAGTACTTTGCACTTGTCTCTATTGAATTTCATCCTCTTTCCTTCAGCTCATTTCTCCAGTTTGTCCAGATCATTTTGAATTTTAATCCAATCCTCCAAAGCACTTACAACCCCTCCCAGCTTGGTATTGTCCACCAACTTGATAAGTGTAACAGAGAGACTGTTACTGGGAGGGTTTCACCATGTGTCAGAGGGTTACACCCTGGTGGGAGGGGGCTAGGCCTGTACTGGGATAAGGTCACTCTGTGCTTCACAGTGTGGCAGAACCTAGAGTGTCCATTAGCAGGGGAAAACCTGGGGGGAATCGGCTTGTGGAATGTACAAAAGCCCCGTCTGAATTCTTACACCTTGCCCTTTTCACCCCAGCAGGCTACAGAATAACATCCATGTTTTGCTCCAGATCATCCCGTCCTCCCAGGGGGAAGGAAATGGTTGCAATGGAGCTGTCTCAGGTAAGGGATTCTCAGGGAGCTGGTGGTGGGTTCTGCTTGGAGGGAGAGGAGCAGTAAATGCATAGGAGGGTGGGAATTGCTAGAGGTGGTGGGAGGCAGGAAATATCTCGGGCGGAGAAAGGGAGGGGACAGGATGTGACAAACCTGCTGACACTAGTGTAGTTTAGGGTGTGATGGGTTGTCACCTGCAGGGGCAGTCTGGGGGCTTCTGGGAACCGCTGTGCCCTCTAACCTCAAGCTGGGCTGGCCCTTCTCACACTGATTTGCTGGAGATTCAGCCAGCCTCTCCAGTGCCTGTTATCACCCAACAGGACAGCAGGTGACACCATACACCCAACTGCTACCTGAGTGCTTTACCTAAGCCGCTCAAGCACAGATAGACGACAACAGCCAATTTCTCAGCTCCCCAACCTTGCACACTTGCTGTAGGATACATTCAGAATTATACCCTCTTATAGTGCACAGGGATCTCTGTAATGTCAGCTCATTAATATAGTTCCCTTCCCTCGATCTGGGACAGATGTGCACAGCGAGCTTGTGCTAACTAAGCTGAGATTTTCCCCAGACACGCCACTCAAAATACGCTGGTTAAGATAAAGCATAAAACAAGTTTATTAGCTGCAGAAAGACAGATTAAGTGATTATAAGTGATAACAAACAGATCAAAGCAGATTATTTAGCAAATAACCAAAACTCAAACTACGACTAATATACTAGCTGGATAGAATTTGAATTAGCAGTTTCTCACCCTGACTGATGATACAAGCAGTCCACCAAGTTTCCATACACAAGCTAGAAATCCCTTTATCCTGGGAGCAGCACTTCCCCCACTTCAGTTTTTGTTTCTCAGGTGTTTCCAGGAGTTCTCTTCTGTGGGGAATGAGACCAAGAGATAACGTCACACCACACCTTGTGTAGCTTTTCCATATGGCGTGACCCTTTGTTCCAAACTCAGTTCCCAGTCCAGTTTGTGGAAAATACAGGTACTAAAATGGAGTTTAGTGTCATGTGGTCTGGTCACAGGCCCTGCTGCATCATAGTGGGGAGGGATAGCTCAGTGGTTTGAGCATTGGCCTGCTAAACTCAGGCTTGTGAGTTCAATCCTTGGAGGCCACTTAGGAATCTGGGGCAAAAATTGGTCCTGCTAGTGAAGGCAGGGGGCTGGACTAGATGACCTTGCAAGGTCCCTTCCAGTTCTAGGAGATTGGTATATCTCCAATTATTACCTTATTACCTTACCTAGTATCCATGACTAATAGGCTGGCTGAAACATTCAGAGGAAGGCTAAGCTCTTCCACAGTCCATTGTCTTTGTTGATGAGCCATCAGCACTGTCTGGCTTCTTCACTGTTGTACCTGAAAGGCTCGTTGTGGGTGTTACCCAGAGTAAGCACATTTGAAAGACAGATACAGAGTCAATATCCATAACTTCAGATACGAACGTGATATGTGCACACAAATAGGATAATCATATTCAGCAAATCATAACTTTTCCAGTGACACCACACATAATGCATCTTGTACAAAATACATCATAATTATGTCCTAATCATATTATAACCGTACCACTATGATGAATATGGGGGTGTAATGTCAGATAGGGCCTAATTTCAAGGCACAGGAGTTGGGAATGGAACTTCCTTCTTTGTGGAACAGGAAATAACCCTCCAGCCAGGGCTGGGACAACTTCCCAGACTCCCAGTGATGGAGCCTGAATCTACTCACACTTCATTCTACTCACAACCCCAATCATTGTGGCAACTGCAAACTTTATAAGTGATGATTTTATACACTCTTTTAGGTCATGGATAAGAATGTTAAATAGCACAGGCCAAGAACCAATCTCATGGAACCTGCTAGAAAGAAATCCACTGACCCTGGTTCCCATTTACTATCACAGTTTTTAATCTATTTAATGCATGCCATGTTTATTTTGTATCATTCTAGTTTTTTTAGTAAAAATATTGTGCTGATCAAGTCATATCCCTTACAGAAGTTTAGGTAAATTACATCAATACTATTAGCTGCAACCAAACATTTGATCTCCTCCAGTAAGGATATACAGTTATTTTGATAGGCTCTATTTTCTCTAAACCTTTGTTAGTGGGCACTAATCATATTACCCTTCTTTGATTCTTTATTAATGAATGAAATCAAGTATTGGCTGCTCCATTCTCTTGATGAATATAGATGTCAGATTTCAGGTCTTTAGAAAGTCTTGGATACAAGTTATCTGGACCCGCTGATTTAAACATATCTGACTTTAATAGCTACTGTCCTCATGACTTTTTGTTGGAATGGAAAGAGTGTCGCCATCAACATCTTATGATACGAGTACATCATCTGTTTTTCTCCAAATCCAGGAGAGAAATATTTATTGAGGACTTTTACCTCTTCTGCATTATTTTGATAATTCTGCCATTTCTATTAGTAAAGTACCATTGTTAGGATTAAGGTTGCACTTAATATACTTTTAAAATCTTCCTTCTTATTGTCATTGATTGGTCATTGATTTCTGATCGCTTTCTTTACCAGTTTTCTACAAATCTGACCTTCTAACTTCTATTCTTTACTATTGACTTCCCCTTTCTTCTATATATTTAATTTGGAGAGTGTTGGGATTCCTACCAGGGAGACACCACTAGGTCCAGAGACAGCCCCATCTCCTATATCAAGCTCTGGCTAGTAGGTATGTGATAAATGTGAAGATCCTGCCTCCCTCTGTCAGCTGGGAGACACAAAGGTTCTCTCTTTCTACCCTCTGATGCCGCCTGGCTGCTCTAAGCTAGGTGAGGTGGGACTCTGTTAACATGTGCCTCCCGGAGCTTCCATTTACCTGGTGCTGCTGTTCCGTGAATAGTGGGGTTGTGAGTGAGGCAGCAGGTACTGAGTGTTGGACTCTTGCTCTTTCAGGAGCTGGTGACCTTCAAGGAGGTGGCTGTGTACTTCACCAGGGAAGAGGGGGCTCTGCTGGACCCCGTTCAGAGAGCCCTCTACTGGGATGTCATGCAGCAGAACTATGAGAATGTGACCTCGCTGGGTAAGGATTCCTGTTCCTCTGTTCTTGAAAGGGGAAATGAAGAGTGAAGGTTCATGCCACCCCATAATGCCACCTCTACTCTGTCGTGTTTCAGCATCACCCCAATATGCCAGTGACACACACACACTACCAGAGACCCTCCCAAGCTGCAGAACACTTTGGGAACAGAGCACAGGAGCAGTATCACACAGTGCCAAATATCTCCTCTTTATTCAAGTAAAACTGGGGGTTAGGTCCAGCATAATGAATAGAAGCTTCCTACCCCCGGCCTTCTCCCAAAGCCTGAGCCATCTCTACCCAAACCAGAATGGGCTTGGTATGTAACAAGCAGGCGGCTGGAGTCAGAGCTGCCGGTCCAGGGTTACTTATCACACAGACACTGGTGCGGCCTTGAATGCTGGCTGGGGGTATCCAGACCGGGGAGCTCCAGCAGCAGAACACTGAATCTCACCCAGGATTACAGATGACACAACTCCTCACTGATCTGGATTGCACCCCAGCATGTGAAAATGGCCTAGGTTGGTAGTGACATTTCTTGAGACATGCAGAGTCTTGCTCCTATATCACCAGGTGTAATAACAATAACAGGAAAGGCTGAATATGGAAAACTGATTGTTCAGCTTGCTTTTGACCTGCATCATATTTTGCAATATATTCCAAATAAGGAAATTAACATGCAACGTATGTGTCATTGTTTGGGGTTTTAAGCTTTAAAAGGCTTGTGTGATTTTTAGCTCAGGGGGACAGTATTCCAATAGCTGTTGCCCCCTGCGCACTTTTAACCAAGAAAAGAGCCTCAGGCTGAGCTGATTCAAAATCAATCGTGTGGTCATTTTCCACAACAACTTCAAGTGGTCCCTGTGATGGAATGTAAATGTCTTCTTCCCACCTTCCCCCTGCAGGAGACTGGCTGTTTGACCAGCTGTTTGCCTTGCTGTCTCTGAGGAACTGGTCTGTGGGTGTTCCCCAGAATTGTAACTTTTTCAGTAATATCATACAGTAAAATCTCATAACTTTACATACAGTGTTACTACACGTTTTAACAGGAGGATAATATTCAGTAGGTTATGCGTTTTCAAATGATACCTCACAAGCCATACTGTGTACAAAATTGATCATAATTTTCTAGATGAGGGGTATAGACTGACACAGTGTCTGTGTGTGTGTTCCCAGCAGATATGTGGGTATTTCAATCCCTCATAAGCACAGTGTTCGGCATCTTCAAGGACCTGGGGAACTGGTCCTGGGAATTCACTGGTTTACCAAGTGTGACACTGTATGGAATTGTGAGACACTTTGGTATTAATAATAAAATAATAATATAATCTGATAAAATTGCAATGAATTGTGCTAGATATGCCATGTAAGGTGTCAGTGAAAATCTTATGATTTGCCAAGTATGATACTTTTGTTTCTACGTTTGTATCACCTTTGTCTAACACGGCTACCCCTCTGATATTTGTATTGTGAGTTATAGATATGTAGGGTATATCTGTATTTCCAGACTTGTGCAGTGTTTCTGGGTGACACCCCCAGACATATTGGCATCAACACTGCCTAGCCTGTTTGATGGCCCATTCAGGGTCATCATCTGTACAATGAGCCCATGGAAAGGACCAAGAGGATACACCTATTGAGTCAGCAAGACATGCCGGGTATGCCTGTGTAATGAGAACTCCAAGGCTTTTCCATGCCACGTGCTGTGAAGCTTGTGTTTGGGACACAGGAAGTACGGGCCACATGGCAAAAGGAATGTAAAGGGCAGCTGCATCATCTCCATTTGTCTTCAATCCCCTTCCTACTTCTGGAGCAACTTCTACAAACTGAACCCTGGAACAAAGGACTGAATGACCCATCCAAGCTATGGATGCGTTCCAGACGGACTTTCAAGCCAGCAACTCACCAATACTGCTAAGAACCTGATATATCCATTTTGGAATGTATCTGACTGCGTTCCCATTTAACTTCTTTCTGTCTTT
The DNA here is from genome assembly GCF_016161935.1 of Mauremys reevesii. NCBI lineage: Eukaryota > Metazoa > Chordata > Testudines > Geoemydidae > Mauremys > Mauremys reevesii. Next base: position 22,339,008 of record NC_052639.1, read on the forward strand.
CTTTCGTTTAAACCTTTAGTTTAGATGCTAAAGGATTGGCTGGAAGGATGGAATTTTGGGTAATATCCAAACCTATACTGACTCAGGATGTGGCTGACCCTTTGGGGTCAGAGGAACACTTTGTTTATGTGAGCAGAGTTTTTAAATAACCTCTCACTGTACTGGACCTAGTTGCTGATTGGGAGTCAGAGAACAGGGATGCAATAAAGGGGGCCGTGTGATTTCTTTTTTCAGCTTCTCGATAACCCGTGTGGGGGATCAGAAGCACAGTTGGTGACTGGTCGGTGAGTTTAACTTTAGTGTTAACTAGCAGTTTTGGGAGCATCTGCTCTCCTTTTCAGCCTGCCCTAACTTTGGCATTTTCAGTGAGAACTGCCACTGGCCCACCAGGTCACATTAAGCACTGAAGTTAAATTAATAGAATGTTTTTTTATGACCAAGTCTTATGAAATCAACTGAACTCCTTTGTTTTCTTTCATCTGAGCAGGGTTTCTAGTTTTCCAACTTGATGCGATCTCCCAGCTGGAACAAGGGGAAGAGCCATGGGTCCCAGACCTCCAGCGTTCAGAGGAAAGAGAGATCCTGAGATCTTCCTGCACAGGTGAGGAAACATTAAACCACCTCAGAATCTGTAAGTGCCTGAAGGAAACATCTGGGATGCCCTACAAAGCTCTTGGGGAGGTCTCTCAGTTCATTATTGTCCCTTGCAGGGGTCATATCCTCAGGGTACATATAGTTCATGGCTTCCTATAGATCCTAGCAGACACCAGGCAGTAGCTTCCTCCCTTCCCCCTGCGTATTTGGATGGGATGTGAAGGTTGAATTCATCCCCTCCTCTCCTATTTGGGGGAAGAGTTTGGGGGAGTTCAGCTCCTGATTTTTATTTGACCTGTCTTCAGCACTTGTTTTTGTTTGGTCTTCCCCTTTCCATCCCTGTTTGAGGTTTCTGTCTCTATCACAGCAGGTGATGCAATGGCATGTGAGAAAGAGGAGCAGAATTCTCAGCCTGAAAATGTTGAGCCAGTGGGTAAAAACAGAGCATTATCTCAAAGATCGAAAAGGAATGTGTCAGGAGTCATGAGCAGGGAAAATCCTGGGAGATTCAGCACAGACCAAAAACAGATCAAGGAAACCAGCCAGGGAAGAAAGTGGATAAATGTATTTCCTGTTGGGGAACTCAGAAGGTCCTCATGGAAACCACAACACAGCAGGATATCCTCAGGCGAAAGAGAAAAAATACATGCCCGGAGTGTGGAAAACCTTCTCTCACAGCTCAGCCCTTTCTGTACATCAGAGAATCCACACAGGGACAGGCCCTATGAATGCCGTGAGTGTGGGAAACCTTCAATCGCAGTTCGCACCTCATTAGTCATCAAACAATCCACAGAGGAGAGAGGCCCTACAAATGCCGTGGAGTGTGGGAAACCTTCAATCGCAGTTCGCACCTCATTAGTCATCAAACAATCCACACAGGGAGAGGCCCTTTGAATGCCGTGGAGTGTGGGAAAACCTTCAATCGCAGCTCAGACCTTTCTAGACATCAGAGAATCCACACAGGGGAGAGGCCGTTTGAATGCCGTGAGTGTGGGAAATGCCTCACTAGCAGCTCAGACCTTTCTAGACATCAGAGAATCCACACAGGGAAAGGCCCTTTGAATGCCGTGAGTGTAGGAAAACCTTCAATCGCAGCTCAGACCTTTCTAGACATCAGAGAATCCACACAGGAAAGGCCCTTTGAATGCCGTGGAGTGTGGAAAACCTTCAATCGCAGCTCAGACCTTTCTAGACATCAGAGAATCCACACAGGGGAAAGGCCCTATGAATGCCGTGAGTGTAGGAGAACCTTCAATCGCAGTTCGCACCTTATTAGGCATCAGAGAATCCACACAGGGGACAGACCCTACAAATGCAGTGAGTGTGGGAATACTTCAGTCGTAGCTCAACCCATGTTAGCCATCAGAGAATATGCAAGTGAGATAAATGTTGTAAAAATCTCTAGGGCTATCAAGACTTTCTTTTCTTTAATACTTTTCCTGATTCCCACATAGTAACTTTTCAAGCTCTTTGAACTGTGTGCAGCACCGTTATCCCTCAGCTTGTCCAGATGAGTGGCCCATTTTTGCCTTTTGCAGTTCGCCCTCTTTTGAGATGGACCTATTTGTCCTTTCTATTGTCCCACAAGTAATTGGAGTGTGCCCTTCCTATGAGGAACCAGGGAGTGTTACATTTATACCATTCCTCCACTGAGTCACCAGTGATACAGATTGTATCCTTGCCAATTGTTCTCACGTTGCTCTGGGTTGTGCTGAAGAGCAGATATATTGGGAATTTTTCAAATTATATGTAAATGAAGAGGAGCAGGGGCGGGAAAACAGTATAATTTCAGCTTCTGTGACTCTGGAAGGAGATGGGGTGACTCAGAGATTCCCTCCTCCCCATCACTGCAGAACTGTTACCTTTTGCCTGAGCCAGGCAGAGTTTATCTTCGTCACAGTCTATCCATCCACTTCTCAAAGTGTCATGTGATGAAGCATTCTCCGTTGTCTGTGCTTGCAGATGATGTTTTGACTTCTTTAATCCTATATCAGAGTCGCTATGACTGGAGATGAAAGTGTCAAAGTCCTGGGAGGGGAATTCAAATGGATCCCAAATACAGTGTGATCATTTAGAGTTTAAATCCCAGGTTCCATCTATTGTAAAGCCACTTCTGGCAAGAGGGCTGTTTTTCCCTCATTATGGGGATGCTACGATACTAAAAAAATTGTAAATAACATAACTGACTATGGAGACAGGGATGAGTGAAGCAGGTTTGAATGGATCAGAGGAGAATGTGATGGGAGACTCTCTTGTCCCGATTCTGAATAATCAGATGTAACCTGCTCTGGAATTTCACTTGACACTTTCTTTGTCATGTATTGTCTCTCTGTGATGTGGGTTTCTATCTTTCCTGAAGGCTGTTTGGTCACCCAATTGGATATTAGTTCAGCTTGATAGGATGTAGCTCAGATTTATTGAAGAATTTAAGACAATGACCCTTTGCTAAAGTTACCAATTAAAATGAAATTATAGGTGAAGTTATTGGTTAAAGAGTAAGAGACTGTGTGATAATCTGAATTATTTTGGAAAACTGAAAGTTGTCTTGGTTTTGTGTTTTGTTAGTCATACAGGAAATGATGGCTAATCTTGAAAAGTTAATTTGATTTAATTTACCCTGATTCCTCAACTGTTGCTACAGCTCTAGTACCCATCAATCCAAAGACTGAGAGAAATGGAGAGTTCCAACCATTGTCCTTTAGTATCTTATTGTTCCTCTCTGTTTTTTTTGTGCTGGCCTTTCTATTCTATCACTTTCTGCCTTTGTTTAGTTGGTAACAGTTGGTTTCATCACTCACGTTTGTTTGTTTAAATCTCTATCCGTTGTTAAATAAATTTTTTGCTTGTTTGATAACTGTACTCAGGTGCTGTGTGAGATACAGTAGCAATGGTCCACAGTAAAACTAGTAACCTGGGATACTTGGGGAAGAGAGGATCTGGGATTTCACCGGGTATCTGGTGATCCAGGCTGGACCCCAGAGGGGGACACATTGAAGGAACTCAAGGGTTAAGGTGGGTGCTGTAGCTCAGAGGAGGGTCCTTGAGTTCCAGCAGGCTGGTGAGTTTGGTCACTAACATCCAGCTGCCAAATGCAAAACTCCCTCTTCCTTGTGGCAGGTGGCAACAAGGAGACTCACAGTCCTCAGCACCCTGAGAAGGGTCACAATGTGTCTCTATGTTGAGCCACCTGTCAAGTTCACACAGGAAAGCTCCTGATAGCACAAAACTCTGCCCTATGAAATCATGGAACATGTGCTCTTTGCTCTGTGAAAGCATGTAAAGAATCCAAGCGCTGGAGGACGGGGTTTGGGTCCAGAGTGACCTAGACAAATTGGAGGGTTGGGCCAAAAGAAATCTGAGGAGGTTCAACAAGGAGAATTGCAGAGTCCTGCACTTAGGACGGAAGGATCCTATGCACTGCCACAGACTGGGGACTCACTGAGTGAGGGGGGTTTGATAGCAGCCTTCAACTACCTGAAAGAGCAGCAGTGTGGGCTTTCTCCTGGCCACTTTTGCTGGGCTGGGCAGGCAGCCTGGAGGCCTTTCTAGAAGAGCATTGGGAACGGAGTTAGAAAACCAATGTGAAAACCAGAACCTCAGGTTTAGACTCATTCATTTATAATATTAAATCTTCAATTCTAGTGTCACAGTCAATACAATTGCTTCAGCCTGATAGTTGCCCAAAGGGAAACTTAACGTCTCTCCAAGGAGAGTGGGGAGAAAGCACTTTTCAGAGTCCAAGAGAGACAAGGCGGGTGAGGGTAAGAGCTTGCAGAGGACCAACCTCTGTTGGTGAAAGAGACAAGCTGTGCAGCTAACCCAGCACCCTTCTTCAGGTCTGTGTAGCCTGGAAGGTCGTCTCTTCCATAACCAGCAGTTAGAACATAAGAACAGCCACACTGAGTCAGACCAGTTCATCTAGCCCACTCTCCCGAAAGTGGCCAATGCCTGGCGCCCCAGAGGACCCTGGGACCAACATGGATACACCACCACAAACAAGGTTAAAAGTCAATGCACAGGGAGAAGGATCTTGTGTTTCATTCCTTATGTCCTAGTCCCATCATGTGGCCATTTCCTTTTCTTCCTTTCTGTTAAAAGCTTTGGTATTTTGCACAGAAACATTATTTCCCAGGAGAGACCCAGGAGTGGCAGCTGCATTCCAGTACCAAACAGTCACTGGAAGGGGGCAGACAAAGGCCTTTAGGACGAGGCGTCCGTCACTGTCAAAAGATCATCTCCTCCTGCAGGTCACTGGCAGCCTGAATTTGTTCCTTATCCTCCCAGAGTCTGGGGGCTGGAATCAGCACTACCCAGCCCCGCAGTATGTAGCAGGAACAAACACAAACCTGGTCTTTAACACAAGCTTCCTTCTCAGGGAAGATTTTTCTGTGATTGAAGTTGAGCTTCAGTTCCCCTCTCCTGGGCGGGGCTGGTGTGGGGCCAGCTCCCAGTGAGATCTGTTTTCACCTTTGCCCCCTTTCAGTCACTCTGGGATCCTAACTCTGCTCCCAGCTGTCAGGCAGCTTCCAGCCCATCCACCCTGCTCATTAACTCTGTGGTCATATGTCACTCCCTCTGCCAGCACTCACAGCTTGCAGGAAAGCTACTCCTGCCAGATGCATTGGTATAGTGGTGTGCAGGGATGCTTTCTAAGCACTTCATCTGGGTTTGATTCCCAGTCAATGCAATAATGGCTTTTCTCTTTGTTGTTTCTCATCTGGAAGTGGTACAATTTCAGTCACATTGTGTTACAATCACATTATCTATAGAATGAAACAATAAATGTGTCAAAGTCCAGCAGGTCATACAGGATGGAGGCATACAAGGGGCTGGAATGTGTCATCTGAGAAAGACAGAACACTTGGAAACCTGCATCTCCTGTCCCCTGGCCTTGCGTGTTATGATTCCAGCTGTGTGAGCTGTTTGTAGGATGTTCCAGCATGATGGGGAAATGAAGTTTTGAGTCAGTTTTGCTCCTGCAGATTCCTTTGCTGTTACAATTATAATGACATGAACAAAAGGGAGGAAAATAAACAAATGCCAAGTTGCAATACAGGTGGGGAAAAGGACGATCAGGTTAAGCCAAACACGTCAAAATAAAAATTAATACAAAAAAGGGGAGGGGGGAAGAGATCAGGTATGTGGAGATCCCCTTGATATTTCAACGCACATTGTTAGAATCAAAGTTCAGACTTGACACTGGAAAACCTGCAACTACCTGTCTCTCTCAACACCTGTGATGAGCAAGATGGAGTTGGGACACCTGTTCTGCTTCAATCATTTATTGTATATCTGTTCTCTCCTTCGTCTCCCCCCAATTACTCATATCCAATGGCTCTGCCTCTCTCCTCTTGCTCCTCTCCCCTGCCCTTTCCAGGAACTCACAGTCTACAGCATTTAGGACAAGCCAGAGCTCCCATGTTCTGCACATGAGCCTGTGTCAGAGGACATGTGACCCCGTCAGAACCAGTCACCGGATCAATATGTCCCTTTATGGGCAACTTCTCTGCCTACTCTGCATTTACACACACCCCCACTGAAGGGGGTGTGGTACAGCTCTGACTGAGAGGCCTCACAGGAGAAACTTCAGCCCAAAGACAAATTTGTGTGAAATGCTGAGAAGTGAAGAGCCCCCTTCCCCTCCCCCCAAATCCCCAGAACTCTAGAGTCACCCCATGGCACCAGCACAGGGAACCCAGTGAGATGGGGTTACAGAATACAAGGGGAGGGAGCAGGGAGAGAGGTGACAGGAGTCTCTCTCTTTCCTTCTCTCTTCACTTTCTGTTCTTCTCTTTCCTTCCAGGAACTGCAGTCACAGCAGGGAGGGGTTTGTCTCTTTATTAGGATCCTCTGTGTCACGGACGCTGCAAAAGTCATAGATTCTGTGGCTTCTGCAGTGGCCTCTGCGGCTGACTCCGTGGCTGCCCCAGCAGCTGGCCTGGGGCAGCTTGAGCAGTGGTTCCAAGTGTGGCAGCAGCAGCCACAGCTCAGTGGCTCCTGGCACCTGTCCTGAGGTGGCTGGAGCAGAGCTGGCCTCTGGGGCTCCTCACCTGGCAGCATCTGGAGTGGCCGTGGGTCCCCAGGGCTTCTCCCCGCACATGGTGCCACGGGCCCTGGACTCCCTGCGCCCACAGCTGGTGCCACGGACCCCTGGGCCTCCTCCCCAAGATTCAATGAGGGGTATTTATGGTATAAGTCATGGCCGGGTCATGGGCAATGAGCTTTGGGTTTTGCCCGTGATCTGTCCATGACATTTACTAAAAATACCTGCGATTAAATCTTCACCTTCCTCATTATCGATCAAATAAATCGAAACGCCTCCACCTGCAAGTGGATTTAGCCCAGGACCTCAGAGTCAGCAGCTGTTACACCCCACTGAGCTCTCTGGTCAGGTGTCCTAGCGCTGGAAGCCTCCTGTTTAGATCCTAAAATAGCATTTTTGCACCAATGGGGCTGAAATTTTGACTGGACATTGTAGCTCCACCGTTCTTTTACTGAATTGCTTCAAAACAGCAAGTCAAGAAAGTCTCCTAAGTGCCAGGCTCTCTGCCTTGGAAACAGCTGCCCTTGCTCTGCAGGAGTCTGTGCGTTCCACACAGCAACGTACACACCTGCCCCACACTGAAGGGGGGTCAGACAGTGACAGGGTTGGTAACACAAATACTTCAGACTATTAACTCCAGGTCCCTTCCTTTCTTTAACCCAGGATGTGCCAGTCAACTGGTAACCATGGTGTTATCTTCACCTTAAAATACCGACAGGACATTTTCAGTGAGCCCTGCACCCCATGCCCTGCCTGCAGCCAGCCCCTGTCTGCAGCCAGCCCTGCACCTCTGCCCTGCCCCCACCAGCTGCATCCTCCCTGCCTTGCCTGCAGCCAGCCCCACACCCCCTGCCCTGCCCGCAGCCAGCCCCACACCCCCTGCCCTGCCTGCAGCCAGCCTCACACCCCCTGCCCACAGCCAGCCCCTGCCACAACCCCTGCCCTGTCTCCAGCTAACTCCTGCCGCACCCCCTGTGGCCCTGCCCAAAGCCAGCCAGCCCCCACACACCCCCAGCCGTGGACACCCTGCCCTGTCTCCAGCCAACTCCTGCCACACACACCTGCCTGAAGCCAGACAGCCTGCCCCACACACCCCTGTCTGCAGCCAGCCCTGCACCCTCTGCCCTGCCTGCAACCAGACCCTACCTCCAATCAGCCTCTGCCCTGCCTCCAGCCAGCCCCATGGCCACTGGTGCCATGCAGTTCCCAGGGCAGTAACCCTGCACACCTGCTTCAATGAGGGGGGCAGGGAGCAGCTGGGACCCACACATGTTCACACCCAAGGGTGACCAGACAGCAAGTGTGAAAAATCAGGACAGAGGGTGGGGGGTAATAGGATCCTAGGTAAGAAAAAGACCCCAAAATTGGGACTGTCCCTATAAAATTGGGACAGCTGGTCACCCTAGCACACCCCCAGGACTCCAGAGTTCCATTGCTGGGTTTCCTATTGGTTCCACTGCTGGTTTGTTTCCTGATCCTGGGGGACTCTGGGCAAGTTGCTCCCTGCTCTAGGGCTCCGTCCCCAGCAGGCAAATGGGGATTTTGTACCTTCCCGCTATTGGAAAGTGCTGGGAGAATCCCCCAGCCAAAGCTGCTCTGACAGCGCTAAGCAGCATCTGACCATTCAAGGTCAGAGCGCACTGCCCAGGAGGAGGAGTGTAGAGAGAGGGGCCCAGCCATGGGGTTTGGCTCAAGAAGACCAAGTCTCCAATTTGTTAAGGGCGTTTTGAATTCCAGTCCTGTGCTCCAAAGTGCTTGGTGTCAGTTGCACATTTTAGAACGATACTTCCACTCCACTTTCCAAATCATCATTCATACTGTTTACCCACCTCCACTAGGCCTGGAACCTTGCCAAAGAAGGAAAGAGGATTGGTTTGGAATGATTTGTTCTTGACAAATCCATGATCCTCGTGCTAAGAACCAAATTATCCTGTAGGTGCTGCTGACAAACTGAGTGTTCCAGTATCTCTCCAGCTATGGAAGTGAGGCTGGCTAGTCTGTAAGGCCCAGGGTCTCTTTGTTCCCTTTGAAAGATAGATCCTGTCTTGTTCATGGATGGGAAGATGTTCTTTTCAGGGCTCTCAGACGAGAACTGGGGCACAATACTTGGTTTGTTAAGGCCACAAAAATGGAGGCAGGAACCTCTTCTCTCCTGCTGGCAAAGAACCCCAGGTACCGAAAAGACAGGGACTCACACCCCTGAACGGGATTTAGAAAAGGCAGTGGTTAAAAAGTTTGGCCCCGACCATTTCTTGTTTCCACAGACTAGACATTTTAGCAAACTTTAGAATTCCTTGGTGCTAAACACCGTGAAACTCTCCTTTCTCCTTCACAGAGGGCTTTAACGCCCCTTCTCTCACTCAGGCTCACGACTGCCCAGAGTTCAAGAACTGTCCCTGTTCCCATTGGACAGATGGGGAGGAGCCTGAGCTATAGAGAAGGGAAGTGACCTGTCACCAGATGGATCAGACTGAACAGGTTTCAGACCTCGAGGAGGCTCTTTCCTTCTAAACAGGGATGGCAGTTTTCTAGTAAAATCACTAAAAGGGAAGGAGAAAACTCAAAAGAGGTTCCTCCTGGCGCTCACGTCCGTGAACCTGAATACTCTCTCAGTCCTCAAAGAGAGACCTGGAGAAGGAGAAGGAGACCTGGAGAAGGAGACTTGCTGCAGCAAAGCCACAGGGGTCTCTGAGGTTTCCCTGGCCCCTCGCCCCTGTCCTGCCTGGCTGATGTCAGCATCTCTCTGTGAGGTCACCACCTCCCCACCAATAGGCTCAGGTCCTGCAAAAGGCCTTTGTGATGTCAGTGCCACACCCCCTCCCTTGCTGGGCTAATGTCCTGCCCCTGGCCAGGCACTTTGCAGGTTTGAGCTACTCCCTGTGGATCACCCCACTCAAGGAGCGTTTGTTCTAGGCAGCAAGCCAGCTAGACAGGAAAACATCAGACGCTGCTCCCAATGCTACACTCAGTTTTTCAGAAATTAGTCGACTTTATGGCCAGAAGAGACCATTAGAGCATCTAATCTGACCCCCTGCATATCACAGGCTTCCTGTAGGACACAAGATCTATTTTTGGGGGAAAACACATTCTAGAAAGGCATCTTGTCTTCATGAAATGACATCAGGAGATGGAGAATCCACCACTTTCCTTGGTAGCTTGTTCCTGTGGTGAATTATCCTGACTGTTAAATATTTGTGCCTTAGTTATAATATGAATTTGTCTCTTTTCACCTTCCAGCCATTGGGTCTTGTTAGGCCTTTCTCTGCCTGATTCAAGAGCCCTTTAATACCCAATCTTTTCTCTCCATTAAGGCACTTCAACACTTTAATGAAGTCACCTTTCAATCTTCTTTTGATAAGCTAAACAGGTTGAGCTCTTTCAATAGCTCACTAGAAGGCATTTTTCTCCAGCCCTCAGAACATTTGGTGGCTCTTTGCTGCCCCAGTTCCAATTTCACATCTTTTTCAAAGGAGGACACCAAAACTGGAGGCTATTCCAGTATCAGTCTCACTGATGCCGTGTCACCTCCTGTGACATTATTGACATAATCTGTAAATCAGATAGATTACCGTTGCGACCGCTGTCCTATTTGTAGCCAATATTGTAGAAAGGTTGTAGCGTAAGGGGTCTATGGAGAGGTTCTGATTGGCTGATTATAATTCTGCTATTTCTAGATGTGTATCATTTTTATAGTTGACATTATGAATTCCTGCTCATTCCCCACTGGCTGGAGCATGGCTAGAGTGTGTCTGTGGTTAATGATGTTGCTATAGATTGTTCAATTCCTGCCTTGGCAATTCAGACAGTCCCTTTTCCCAACATAGCTCCAGCACATCATTAGTTCCAATAACAGGGGCAGCTTTTCTCTGGGGCACTGAGATTTTTTGGGGAGTTGGTGGCTCCTTTCTTTCCTCACCCTGGAGTAAACTCATAAGAACATAAGAACATAAGAAAGGCCGTACCGGGTCAGACCAAAGGTCCATCTAGCCCAGTATCTGTCTACCGACAGTGGCCAATGCCAGGTGCTCCAGAGGGAGTGAACCTAACAGGCAATGATCAAGTGATCTCTCTCCTGCCATCCATCTCCATCCTCTGACGAACAGAGGCTAGGGACACCATTCTTACCCATCCTGCTAATAGCCATCTATGGACTTAGCCACCATGAATTTATCCAGTCCACTTTAAACATTGTTATAGTCCTAGCCTTCACAACCTCCTCAGGTAAGGAGTTCCACAATTGACTGTGCGCCATGTGAAGAAGAACTTCCTTTATTTGTTTTAAACCTGCTGCCTATTAATTTCATTTGGTGACCCCTAGTTCTTGTATTATGGGAATAAGTAAATAACTTTTCCTTATCCACTTTCTCAACATCACTCATGATTTTATATACCTCTATCATATCCCACCTTAGTCTTCTCTTTGCCAACCTTAGTCTTCTTTTCCAACTCAGCTTTTTATTCCATGGTTCATGTTTTATGGAATAACAACATCAGCATGAAGAAAGAGGAGAGTGAATATCTCACTGCCAGGGCTGAAGGTGGCCACGTCCCCTCTGTCTGACCTTTGCCATTGCAGGAGAGAAGGTTTCAATGGAATCGAATGCCCTGGCTCAGACAAGAGACACAGGGAGGTTTTGCTGTTCATGGATCCATGCAAAGGAAATTGTGTCTCTGTGTGAAACTGAGGAGGGACATGAAATGCCCACAGGGTAGCGCAATGCCCTAAGCTAAGGCAGGAGGGTGAAGGAATCGGGCTGAGGAATGACTGACGTGGACTCACCTGGGATTGAAATGACATTTGTTTCTGACAGGCAGTGAGAAACTGACATTAATTCAGATGCGGGGTTGAGGCTTCTTTAGCTCCTTGTAGAACTTGAACTTGATTTCCCAGAAGGGAGAAAGGGAAAGTCTGGGCTGCCTTGAGTCCCTGGCTGGGTCTCCTGGGCAGTGGAAAACATCCCTTGTTTGGCCCTGCCAAGGGGATCGTGGAGGCTGAGACGCCCCTCGGCTTGGATCAAAGCAGGAGTTGGATGGAATTTATCACACAACCCTCCCTGCTCCCCAGAGCCCCACGGGGAGAAGCTAGAGAAGGGGGAGTCATTCCTCCCCTGCGCTCCCAGAAGAGCTGCTAGCAGGGCCGCCCAGAGGCGGGGTCAAGTGGGGCAATTTGCCCCAGGCCCTGGGTCTTGCAGGGGCCCCCACAAGCAGGAGCGTAGCTAGGGAGGAGCAGGGGGGGCTGCTGCTCCCCCACTGAGCACATTCCCCCAAAGTGGCCCCTTAGTAGGAATTTGGAATAAGGTGGAAAGATCTGGAATTTCCCCACACACACACACACACCTCCTGGGGTGGCAGGGGGTGCAGGTGGAGGGGCAGAGCCCAGGGCTGGGGTGGTGGTTGGGGGTGTCGGTGGGAGAGCAGTAGGGGGGAAAGGGCGGAGCCAAGAGCTGGGGCAGCATAGGGTATGTGGGGGGCAGAGCCCAGGGCTGGGGTGGCAGGGAGGTGCAGTGGGGAGCCCAGGGCTTGGGTGGGGGCAGCCAAAAATTTTTTTTGCTTGGGACGGCAAAAAACCTAGAGCTGGCCCTGCCTCCACGCACTGTGAGGTAGGTAGGAGCAGATCATTATTATCCCTACTTGAAAGAGGGAGAAGCTAAGGCTGAGAAAGGAGAACTGACTTGTCTGAGGTCACACAGCCAGTCAGTGGCAGAGTTGGGAATAGGACCCAAGAGCCCTGATTTTCAAACTAACAATCGGATCTTGAATTTCAGACATTGAATGACCTGAATAAAATGCTCTCAGATGAGCTCCAGACCAACAACAGTGCACAGGAATTATTCAGCCAGTATTTGAGGAGAATCATGTTAGAGAGAATCATGAACTGCTCAGAGACCATTAATGCAGAGAAGCAGCAAAATTTGTCAAACATAGAACTGGTTCTGACTTATTTCCTTGGTCTTGAAAGAGAACAAGGACCTGAGTCTCCTCTCTGGCAATAACCCCCTGCTCAGCCAATCAGGGTAGAGACTGAGGAGGGGAGGCTGAGGGTTCTCACCAGAGAGCCCAAAGGATGGCCCAGGTCACTGGTGGGGATCAAATAAAATTCAGAATAAAATTCTGCCTCCTTAAGCTCGTGTTTTCCATGCCTAGAATTCAACTCTCACCAGATGGATCAGACTGAACAGGTTTCAAACCTCGAGGAGGCTCTTACCTTCTAAACAGGGTCGGCTGTTTCCTAGTAAAATCACTAAAAGGGAAGGAGAAAACTCAAAAGAGGTTCCTCCTGGCGCTCACGTCCGTGAACCCAAATACTCCCTCAGTCCTCAAAGAGAGACCTGGAGAAGGAGACTTGCTGACGCAAAGGCACAGGGTCTCTGTGGTTGTGAAATTGGAGCTGGGGCAGCAAAGAGCCACCAAAGGTTCTGAGGGCTGGAGAAAACTGCCTTCTAGTGAGCTATTGAAAGAGCTCAACCTGTTTAGCTTATCAAAAGAAGATTGAAAGGTGACTTCATTGAAGTGTTGAAGTGCCTTAATGGAGAGAAAAGATTGGGTATTAAAGGGCTCTTGAATCGAGCAGAGAAAGGCCTAACAAGACCCAATGGCTGGAAGGTGAAAAGAGACAAATTCATATTACAACAAAGGCACAAATATTCAACAGCGAGGATGATTCACCACAGGAACAAGCTACCAAGGAAAGTGGTGGATTCTCCATCTCCTGATGTCATTTCATGAAGACAAGATGCCTTTCTATAATGTATTTGCCCCCAAAGTAGCTATTGTGCTATACAGGAGGCCTGTGATATGCAGGGGGTCAGATTAGATGCTCTAATGGTCTCTTCTGGCCATAAAGTCGACTAATTTCTGAAAAACTGAGTGTAGCATTGGGAGCAGCGTCTGCTGTTTCCCTGTCTAGCCGGCTTGCTGCCTAGAACGAACGCTCCTTGAGTGGGTTGATCCACAGGGAGTAGCTCAAACCTTCAAAGTGCCTGGCCAGGGGCAGGACATTAGCCCAGCAAGGGAGGGGTGTGGCAGTGACATCACAAAGGCCTTTTGCAGGACCTCAGACTATTTGCCAAAGGTGGTGGGGAGGTGGTGACCTCACAGAGAGATGCTGACATCAGCCAGGCAGGACAGGGGCGAGGGGCCAGGGAAACCTCAGAGACCCCTGTGGCTTTGCTCCAGCAAGTCTCCTTCTCCAGGTCTCCCTTTGAGGACTGAGAGAGTATTCGGGTTCACGGACGTGAGCGCCAGGAGGAACCTCTTTCGAGTTTCTTCCTTCCTTTTTAGTGATTTTACTAGAAAACAGCCGTTTAGAAGGTAAGAGCCTCCTGGAGGTGTGAAACCTGTTCAGTCTGATCCATCTGGTGACAGTTGAATTCTAGGCATGGAAAACACGAGCTTAAGGAGGCAGAATTTTATTTTGCACCTGGGATTTTGTCTCTTAGAATCACTGGGGACATAAGGGTTTGTCCTTTTTGATTCACCTCTTGCTCCATCCACTGTCTGATCCTCTTTCTCTTCATCTCTTGCTTCCTTTGTCCTTTCTCCTGTTCCCCTCCCAAAATCAGGTTTTTTTCTCCCGCTGATAACAGCTCACGTTAACTGATCACTCTCGTTATAGTGTGTATGGCAACACCCATTTTTTTCACGTTCTCTGTGTGTATATATCTCTTCCTACTGAATTTTTAACTGCATGCATCCGATGAAGTGAGTTTTAGCCCACAAAAGCTTATGCTCAAATACATTTGTTAGTCTCTAAGGTGCCACATGTTCTCTTTGTTCTTTTTGCAGATAAATTAATGGAGGTTAAGTCCATCAATGGATATTAGCCAGGATGGGTAAGGAATGGTGTCCCTAGCCTCTGTTTGTCAGAGAGTGGAGATGGATGGCAGGAGAGAGATCACTTGATCATTTTTGGTTAGGTTCACTCCCTCTTGGGCACCTGGCATTGGTTATTGTTGGCAGATAGGATATGGGGTTGATGGACCTTTGGTCTGACCCAGTATGGCCATTCTTATGTTCTTATGAAGGGAAGGGCACAGCCCTGTGACAGAGTTTCTGTAGTGTAGTGGTTATCACGTTTGCCTAACACGCAAAAGGTCCCTGGTTCAAAGCTAGGCAAAAACAGGCTTGCTTCCTTTCTCAGCTCCTAGTGGCCTGTCCCTGCTGTTGTAGGAACAGCAGTGATTTCTATGCTCAAAAGGTCTCTTATACTTCCTCCCCTCGCTTTTGTCTCCTCTCCTCTCTGAATGCCTGTGAAGTGGCTTTCTCCCCTCCCTCCTGCAATGCTTGTGGATGAAGGGGCTGGCTGAAGATCAGAAGAGCTTCCAGGTACCAAGATGTCTGGACTCTCATTAGGCAGCACTCACACACCCAGAGCATGGACCCTGCATGGACACTGGCTGAGGTGGAGTGTGACCCACCGGATGCAGCCAAGTCATCTCTAGTCGCAGGCCATGAGGTTCAGGTCTTTAAAAGGGGAAGGGGCCCTGTGCTCAGCTGTGCTTTCACAATGCTGCCTAATGAGAGTCCCAGACACCTTGTCTATCTAGGAGCTCTTCTGATCTTCAACCAGCTGTTCAACCAGCTCATTCATCCCACAAGCATTGCAGGAGGGGAGGGGAGGGGAGGGGGAAAGCCACTTCACAGGCATTCAGAGAGGGAGAGGAGATGGGGCGGGGGGTGGGGGGAGTGTAACAGACCTTTTGGGCATACAGGTTATATGGAGCACACAGATCACTGCTGCTCCTACAACAGGGTAAGTTCTCAAGCAGCATGTTTCTTACTTTGCCCATCTGCCAATTTTGATAATTATGGATGGAAATATTTTGCCATTGGGTTGTGCGTTTACACAGAAATTGACAATTACCAACAAATATGTAATTCTTCCAGTCCTGCCTAGTCTGCAGTTGATGGGTTTAGAGGGACACATTCACTCTTCCAGGTCCCCATGCCAGGCCTGTGCTCTCAACTTCCCACACTGCTGGGATCCTTCCTGGTCTCCGCTCAGACCTCTGCCCCCACCCCCACTTCTGGGATCCTCCCACGCTGTCTAACTCCCCTGCTGGCAGGATCCCTTCCTGTTTCTTTCATTTCCTGTCTCCACTCTGGGCAAAAGCTCTGCACTGTTCCCACACCAGAAGTTGAACCCAGGTCCCATGGATGAAAACCAGGAATCCTGACCACTAGACCATATGGGACTATTGGTACATTTGACGAAGTGGGGATTCACCCACGAAAGCTCCTGCTCCAATACGTCTGTTAGTCTATAAGGTGCCACAGGACTCTTTGCTGCTGTTATTACTACAACTCTCTAAGCCAACCCTCGTGAGTGCAGCAGGGACTAGCGTGACCGGATGTCCCAATTTTGGGCCTTTTATATAGGCTCCTATTACCCCCACTCCCTGTCCTGATTTTTCACATTTGCTGTCTGGTCACCCTAGCAGGGGTTGCACACAGGGCTGCATTAACCCTTCAGGTGCTGAGGTTTCTCACTCCATTCCCAGTGCCTGTGATGAGGAAAGAGACATCAGGGCTCCCAGGTGCTGCACAGACCATGAATGAGATCGGGACCCCATATTGTGCTAGGTGCTGTACACACCTGGCCAACACTGGGACACCCCGGGGGTTCCCCTCCATTTATCTGAGCCTCTGCTGCCCAACTGCTTCTGACTCCATCTGGATCACCCAGGAGCCTTTCCTTTCCACCTTTCCAAACAGTCCTTCTTTCCCTGCCCCCTAATTCTGCTTTCACACCCTGGGCCCATCTCCTCCCTTCGTTCCTCCACCCCAGGTGATTAGAGATGGAGGCAACTTCAGCCACTGGAGACAGACTCCAGCGAGCGCTGCAGCCCCGGGGTGTTTGCAGCCACCGGAAGGGCGCGGCCGGGGCTGGGAAGAAGGAAACAGGAGAACAAATCCCAGGGGCAGCTCCTGGGGGCTCTGGCACAGCCCGGGGCGGGGCAGCTCCTGGGGCTCTGGCACAGCCCAGGGCGGGGCAGCTCCTGGGGCGGGGCTCTGGCACAGCCCGGGGCGGGGCAGCTCCTGGGGCGGGGCTCTGACACAGTCCGGGGCGGGGCAGCTCCTGGGGCGGGGCTCTGGCACAGCCCGGGGCGGGGCAGCTCCTGGGGCGGGGTTCTGGCACAGCCCGGGGCGGGGCAGCTCCTGGGGCGGGGCTCTGGCACAGCCCGGGGCGGGGCAGCTCCTGGGGCGGGGCTCTGACACAGTCCGGGGCGGGGCAGCTCCTGGGGCGGGGCTCTGGCACATTGTGACGCAGGAGCCTGGGCTCAGCAGCTGCTCCCTGGTGGCCACGTGCTGCCAGCAGCGCTGGAGCCGCCTGGGCCGGAGCGGAGCCGCTGTTCTCAGCTGCAGCAGGAGCTGCCCCGCTGGGCTCCAGGTGGGGACAGAGCCTGGGGCCCGGCGCTCCCCGGGGTGCGGCTGGCGGGGCGGGAGGGGAGAGGCCGGAGCTGCAGGCGGGGAAGGGCGGGGGGGCAGGCGGGGGGTTGATCGGTCTCTGGGCACCAGGGGAGCCCTGGGCAGAGTGTGTGTGTGAGTGTCCTGGCCCAGGCGTGCGCAGGGGAGCCTGGCACCCCAATGCCCTGAGCCCCGGCTGGGAGGCTGCCCCCGTGGGGGCCCTGGGAGGGGGTGGCTGCGGCGGCTGCAGGCGGGTGCTCGGCCCCTGGAATGACCCGCTGCCGGCAGCTTGTGGAGCCTCCTCCGCTGAGCTTTTCCCAGGGGCGGCCTGGGCGCAGCTGCGATCAGCTGTTTGCTGGGCAGGCTCCACTCTGCTGCTCCCCGCCCTGGGGAGTGAGTGAGACCTCGAAACAGCCCCAGGGGTCGGTGGGGGCCCAGCAGCAGCAGACCCCCGCCCGCTCCTGGGGCTGCCCCGCCCCGCTCGGGCTGGTGTCTCTGCCAGGGCCCCGTGTGAATCGCTGCTCCCTGCCCGCCAGGCTCGGCTCCGGCCACAACAGCAGCGGGTGCCCTGGGAGCCCAGCTGGGCTGGGGCAGGGGAGGGTGGGGAGGAGAAGCCCAGACCCCAGCAGGAGCTGCCCTGGGCGGGGATGGAGTGGGAGAGGAGCCACCCTGGGGCAGGGAGGAGAACCCCGGACCCTGGCAGAAGATGTGGGGCTGAAGTCCCGGCCTGGGAGCCCCAGCCACCTTAGTGGCAAAGTTGCAGGGCCCAAGCCCTGACCCTCTGTGTGGAGCTGGCCTGAGCTCTCTGCCCCATCCCCTGTGGAGCTGGCTCCCGCCTCCGGCTGTGCAGAAATTCAGCCCAAATTTCCCCATGTTGGTATCTCCATTCCCCCCCATCACCCAGCCATGGATGGATTTAGCCCAGGAGGCAGGTCAGTGTTGGCCCCATTGGGCAGATGGGATCTAGGGCACAACGAGGTGAAGTGACTTTCCCAAGGCTAAACAGGAGTCTGTGGCAGAGCAGAGACTCAAACCCAGAACACCTGAGCCTGAGTCCTGTGGCCTAACCACTAGGCAACCTTCCCCCTGAAGGAGAGGGAACCTCCTCTGCCACTTTGAGTGTGTGGGTGGGAGCAGCCACTAGACAGAGCTGCCAGGAGGTGGGGAGGGGGGTTGGATAGTTGGGGGGGGGTGATTAGCGGTTGGGGAGGCCTGTGGAGGGGGCGGTCAGGGAACAAGGAGCAGGGGGTTGGATGGGTTGAGGGTCTGGGGTGGGGTGGAGCGGGTCAGGCAGGCAGGCAGCAGAGGGAGTTGGATGGGTCGGGAGTTCTGGGGTCCTGTAAGGGGCGAGGAGCAGTTGGATGGGGCGTGGGAGTCCCGGGGTCTGTCTGGGGTGGGGTGTGGATAAGGGTCAGGACGACAGGTAGGGTCCTAGGGAGGCAGTTACAGTGGGGTTCAGGAGGGGGCAGTCAGGGACAAGGAGCAGGGGTTGGGGTTCTGAGGGGGCAGGAAGTGGAGGCAGTGGATGGGGTGGGGCTAGGGGCTCCTGGGTGCACACCCTAATGAAATGTGCTGCACACGCCTATGGCCACGGGGAGCCACTTGCATCCTTTCCTGTTTGTGCCATTTCTTTCCGTCTCATAACCTGAGAAGAATTCTCTCCCCTCCCCACATATGGCTAGAAAATCCAAGGAGATTCCCTCGTTTTCCTAAAATTATTGACTCTCTAGTCTCTTATTTTGCCCTATTTTCTCTGTAATTTTAAATTCTCCTCAGCTTTGGGATGTGAACCCAGCCTGTTTATCTGCACCAATTTGTCCTTGGATAGGTGGGAATTTGCTGTCCTGTGTCACTCCCTCAGCGTGGGTGGGGTTAGTAGGTGCTGGCTGGGGAGCTCAGCAGAGACTGGGCACAGAGGCAGGAGGGTGGGGCCTCCTGACATCAGCAACCCCCCCTCCCCCCTGCACAGCACAGGAGGCTCCTGGGAGCAGCTTGGCCGGGGCAGCTCCAAGTGGGGGCAGGGCTGCAGGAAGAGCTGCAGGGGCAGACAGCTGAAGAGAAGTGGGGAGGAGGGACAGGACACCCTGCTGGAGGAACCTCAGCAAGGCCCCCTGACCGTCATGTCGTCTGCCCCCACTGAGTCTGGCCCTGTCCAGCTCTTCACAATGGGAACAGCGCTGGGCTCCCTGCCAGCGAGCTCTCCCTGCACCTGCCAGGGCCTCCATCTCCTGTGCCCGTCTGTGGCTAGTAGGGGATGGATCTGCTGGGAGAGACAAGGGGCTCTCGCCTGTCCCTCCCCTGGTGTTTCCTGGCTGCTCTGAGTGGTGTGGAGGTGGGACTCTGACTGTGAGCCACCCAGAGCTCCCATTTGATTGGCTCCTCTCCCATGAGTGTGGGGCTGTGAGTGGGGCAGCAGGTCCTGAGTGTTGGACTCTTGCTCTTTCAGGGGCCGGTGACCTTCGAGGAGGTGGCTGTGCATTTCACCAGGGGAGAGGGGCTCTGCTGACCCCACTCAGAGAGCCCTCTACTGGGATGTCATGCAGGAGAACTATGAGAACGTGACCTCCCTGGGTAAGGAGTTCTGTTACCTTGGTCATTACAAGCTGTGGGGTCTCTAAAGAACCTGAGCAGTAATAACTTTATACCTTTATTCATACAAGTTTTGACAAGTTTCCTTGCCCCCACTTTTTTGCCTCATCTCCCACCCACTAGAATAATTTTTAGACATTTGTCATCAGTCATTTTGAAATTGCATTTAATGTGTCCTTATTGGCTACATTAATAACTGTCGCTTTCATGCCTTTTCCTCATTTTAAGAGGAAAATATACCTCCTGTAGAATTCTAAATTGAGTAAAGAGGTGTGTGACCGATGCGTGGCTTGTGTGACAGTCAGATGAGCTCCTGGTTTGACAGAAGAGTGTATAATGTTGCCATTCATGACCCCATGGGTGAAGGGATAAGAGAGCCATGGGAGGAGGAGAAGCATTCTGGGGTGCCAGGACATGGGGAGGGCATGTGCAGGGTTAGAGCTAAGAAGCAGCAGGGACGGAGGAGGTTGTGAGAGACGAGGAGGGAACACAAGAAGCTCCCAAGGTGCCGGGAGGTGATGCCGGCTGAGAGTAATGGGAAGAAGGGGAGGGGAGTGTGGAGGAAGGGCACCCAGGAAGTGGGCTGGGTGGGTCAGTGGGAGGAGGAGAGGTTTGGGGATCTAGAGCGCTGGGGATCCCAGAGCTTTAACCTCGAATCCCTACCCAAGCCTTGTTGCTTTAGAACCCACACTCCAGTTTTATTTCTGTTCTGTTTCACTTATATACATGTTTTCCCAAATATTATTATTTTAACTCTTGACCTCCTCTCCCGCTCATTACCCCCTCCCCACATAACCTCCCCATCTCTGAGCACAGAGACCCCGGCCACCGACCCTGAGTCCTTGCTGCATCCTCCTCCCAGAGCAGGGCCCCTACCCAGGCACAAATGGGCACTTTGTTGAGGATGTCACAGGGTGGTGACGTAGCCTGTACAGTTTTTACACCGATAAGATGACGTGTTGGGGTACAGCTCCCTTGTACATGGCTACGCAAAGTTAATGGAGAAGATGAAATCTGGTGAAACACACAGACACTTGATTTCATAGAGGCAGTTATAACTGAAATCATAGGCAGGGATCAATCCACATAACGTACCCACTGCTGAATCCGCTGGACCGCGGCCCTCCCGCAGGCAAGTCGCCGAAGGCTGCCTGACTGCCCCCTCACAGAGACCATCCGGCGGCCCCCACGGCTTGCCATCCCGGCACGCGCTGCCTCCTTTTTCACCAGGGTTTGAGGATTGCAGCTTGTCCTCCACTGTGTTCACTGGACTAACGTCCAGCTCCTGTGCGTTGCTTTCTCTCCAAGGGCTGTGAGCAGTGTGTGAGAGAGAGGTGGGAATTTTGGTGATATTTGTATGATGCCAATACACATCATAGTTTCCTCTGTGGTTGGTATTGCCATGATTCTAAAAAGCAGGAGACATGAGGTGTTTTGTCACGTAGCTGTTATGGAGTGATATGAATGGGTCATTAAGGACAGGCTGGGACCAACCTACATCAATGGAATACCCAACAGAGACAAGGGAATGATTATCACCTGTCCATGGGAGGATCTCTGTGGGATTCAAGGACGGGCTAGTTTGCTGTGAGCTGTGATGAGAAGCTGACCTTGATTAGCTCTCATCCGCCAGTAGGCAGTAAACAGAATAATAAATCAAAAGGTTGCATGGAATGGCAATTATCCAAGGAAGTTTCAGCTGTGCTTGTGTGTATTTTATTAACCAATTAGCAACTGCTTGATTGCTTGATATAATTGTATATAAGAGCATGCTGGAAATGAATAAAGTACTCTCTGCTTATGATCACATGGGTTGTCAGACTCTGTCCATGCTCTCCTGCGACGCAACAAATGGTGACCCCGACGTGATTGAATGAGGATAGTGTTGGTGGCCTGAACTGAAAAGAAGAAAAGGAGGCGCACCTGAGTCTCAGTGTTGAGCGGCTAGGAGCCGCAGGGCGTCCGAAAGGAAGGGCGCACCTGAGCTCAGTGTCGAGCGGCGGCCGCAGGGCGTCCGAAAAGAAGGGCGCACCTGAGCTCAGTGTCGAGCGGCGGCCGCAGGGCGTCCGAAAAGAAGGGCGCACCTGAGCTCAGTGTCGAGCGGCGGCCGCAGGGCGTCCGAAAAGAAGGGCGCACCTGAGCTCAGTGTCGAGCGGCGGCCGCAGGGCGTCTGAAAAGAAGGGCGCACCTGAGCTCAGTGTCGAGCGGCGGCCGCAGGGCGTCCGAAAGGAAGGGCGCACCTGAGTTCAGTGTTGAGCGGCTAGGAGCCGCAGGACGCCCGAAAAGAGGGGCGCACCTGAGCTCAGTGTCGAGCGGCAAGCCGCAGGGCGTCTGAAAAGGGAGGCACACCCCAGCCCAGAGGTGAGCAGCTACCATGGGAACCGCTGTATCAGCGGAAGAAAGGACGGTGCATGGATATCTGATACGCATCGCGGAGCGGCAGGGAGAGAAGCTCCCCTCTGATACGTTATCCCATCTGCTGCGGTGGGGATGGAGAAGGGGACTTTCTGTTCAATCAAGTACAATATTTGATAAAACTGTTTGGGAGCGACTAGGCTCTGAGCTTTGGAAGTCGGTGGCTCAGGGCGATAAGGAGGCCTTCTCCCTGAGTCCAGTATGGCATAAGGCGAAGGAGATAGTAGAAACTCGCGGCCGAGGCAGAAGTGCAGGCGGCCCTTTCTGAGCTCTGCCGCCCAACGCCCGGAATGCCTTCTGTGTTGCCGGTTGAGACCCTTCCCTATGGATGCAATGCAGAGTGGGGTAACTGAGACACCTGTGAAGACAGAGGTAGAAGATACTGTGTTTACCTTGGAATCAGAGCACACTGAAGCGGTTGCAGCTGAGGCCCCCATGCAGAATGATGTAGGAGATGAGCCATCTAACCTAGTATCAGAATGCCCAGGGGCAGTTGTAAATGGGGCCCCTCTACAGAGCGACATATGTCCTCAAGAACTGCCTGTGTGTTTAAGAATAGGGGGGAGATGTTATGTTGCATCTTCCCTATGCTGCCTTGGTGGAAAATTACAGCAGCGTGGTTACAAGAATAGAGGGATGAGATAAAGTTGTTATGAGAAAGTAGGGGAATGCCAGGTGGCCTAGCTGAGATTGTTTTCAAGGTCCCAGGTGGATTCCGGCGAAGTGGGTCCGGCCTTGGCTGATTTTGGCGCAGAGTGCCATAAATACAACGGCCTTCTGCCTGCTGCCCCATGTTGCTGCAGTGGAAGCCCTTATTTGGAAACCTGTTTTGTGGGTGTTTGCACCTTGGTGGAACCCTCCTGGTCCCTTGGGCCACTTGCATTACCTGGAGGAGGGATGTAATAGGTGAGAGCAGGGCACTGCGGAAGATATTGTTACGGTTTAGTTAGGCAGCTGGTGTTCAGATTTGTTTTTTAGTTTTGCTTTGTAATAGATTGAAGTAATGTGATGCTATGAACTGGGAATGTTTTGCTATGCCTTCCTTTTTTTTTTTATTTTGAGGAAAGGGGGGAAGTGTGGGATTCAAGGACGGGCTAGTTTGCTGTGAGCTGTGATGAGAAGCTGACCTTGATTAGCTCTCATCCGCCAGTAGGCAGTAAACAGAATAATAAATCAAAAGGTTGCATGGAATGGCAATTATCCAAGGAAGTTTCAGCTGTGCTTGTGTGTATCTTATTAACCAATTAGCAACTGCTTGATTGCTTGATATAATTGTATATAAGAGCATGCTGGAAATGAATAAAGTACTCTCTGCTTATGATCACATGGGTTGTCAGACTCTGTCCATGCCTCCTGCGACGCAACAGATCTCCGCTTGGCTGAGTGAAGCATACATGGACTCGTTACATTTTGGGAGCAGGAATAACTGGGCTCATAGAAGTCACACTGGGAGCTCTACTGGAGCAAAGACAAATGGACAGGTGCAGTTAAAGGAAACCAAAGCGTTTTCTACAGCAGCTTGGCTCAAGGGCATTGGCCAATATGGACTGTATTGTCGTCTTCGCTTCCCTGTGCTAATCTAAGGACTTTCCAGTGCTGTGTTTCGGTTCATTAATGAATCCTGCTATGTTTTAACAGTCTGCCCAGTGCCACAGCAAAACTTGCTCTGTGCATTGACTGAGGAACAGTCTCTGAAGAGGAGTGTCGTTCAGCTGGACCTGCTGGCAGAGCTCACAGGTTGAAGTAAGAGTGTTGAAGCCAGAGGCTTCCCAAGCACTGTTTAAAAGCCCAGGCATTGCACAGATCCCATGGATCCATGACAGTGCCAGTGTGCCTAACGGGGAAAGGATATAAAACAAGACAAGGATCTAAATGCATATTTTGCATGGTCCCTCATCAGTGCTCATGGGAATCCCTGATCATTTCCAAAGTGTATTAAAATCTTCCTTAAAAGCTTACCTCTTAGTTATCAGGTCATGTCAGTTATGTTAGAGGCCTCCCGCTTCCTGGTTCTTGTCACGCAGACAGCAAGCAGCAAAAGACCAGAAGTCTGAAGCGCAGACAATGCCACGTTTATTGGGGTTAGTTTCTAAGCAAGCATATTACACTGATAAGGGGGGGAGGGATAGCTCAGTGGTTTGAGCATTGGCCTGCTAAACCCAGGGTTGTGAGTTCAATCCTTAAGGAGGCCACTTAGGATCTGGGGCAAAAATTGGTCCTGCTAGTGAAGGCAGGGGTTGGACTCAAGGACCTTTCAAGGTCCATTCCAGTTCTTGGAGATTGTTTTATATCCAATTATTAACTATTATTATTACCTATATTCCGAAGTCCTTCACACCAGTCGGGATTTTCTCTGTACGCCCTTAGATTCTGTTCCCAGTGTTTCCTTCCCAGCTCTGATGCCACAGAGCCTTGCCTGTGTTCCTGTTCCACGTTCCCCGTTAACAAACATGATTCCAATTTCCTTCCCCTCCTGTTTATAGAGTAATATTCTCAGCTATACCTTAACCAATCATTGTACTGAAATTTAATGAACCAATTCTAACAGATTGTAACATAATTCTCTAACCAATTATATCCCACTACCCTAATTAACTTACGCCTAGCAAAACTCATTATACAGCAGAGAGAAGCAATTAGAGAACCAGCCAGATTAACAATAGAAAATTGTGGGACATAAAGAAAAAGCAATACAGAAAAGAGTTTCACAACCGCAACCATTGAGAAGTGATTTCTTGCCAGACAGAATGCTGTCAAACTAAGTTTTCTTTAACCATCTTAAGATCTGTTTCTTTATATGGTGGTGATGGGCACTATCAGGACAGGATCGACTTCCTAACAGCCCAATAGCACCTTATTTCAGTGTGACTGGTTTGTGATGTGAGGATGTGACCCTTCGCTTCCCAAGACCCTTATGGCTGCCCTTGCTGCTTAGCCAAAGGCCTTAGCCTAAGAACAAGACCTCAGACTATCCTAGTGAGAGACGGCCCATACACAGGCAGACAGTGATTTTGATTCTTTGTTTTTATACCCCTGTAACTAGCTAAGTGATAAAAATACACCTAAGTTCTTAAAGTCTAGGCTTTACAGACAGACCTGAATATCTCTATTCTAACAGTGGGTTCTACCCTTTCCCCCATTCTGTCTGTCTTGTCTATTCAGATTGTAAATTCTTCAGGGCATGGGCCATCTACTATTCTGTGTTTGTACTTGGCCGAGCACAATGGGGACTCACTGTTAGTTGGTCCTTAGGCACTAAGGTAATGAATATGATTAACAACTCTCCTGCCACTTTGAGCCAAGGAAGCTGGCCTTGGGATGTTACTGCTTAAAATGAGCTGGGGGTAAAACCATGGACTATTCCTTGTGAGAAGTATCCCACAAATTCCACTCACCTCCCTTGTTTTCTTTGCCTGGAGTAGGGCTTCCAGATTCCACACCTGATGTGATCTCGCAGCTGGAACGAGAGGAAAAGCTGTGGATCCCAGATCTCCAGGGCTCTGAGAAAGAAGTCCTCCTGAGAGCTGCCTGCACGGGTAAGGAATTGGTTAAATCAGCTCAACACTGTCTGTGATTTCAGGAAACATTTGGGATGCCCTACAAAGACCCTATGAGCTCTCCAAATTCAGGATTGTTCCCTGCAGGTGTGGAATCATTAGGCAGATGTGACTCATGGCTTCCCACCTATGCTCTGACAAGTGGCAGCAGGTCCCTGCCCAATGTAGCTTTCCCAGAGTGTTCTGGTGAAAATCAGCACCTGATAGGTTTGATCTCTCCCACACAAATTTTGGTTAATTCATCCCTTTTACCATTCCTCTCTCTGAGATTTCCTTTCTCCGGTGCAGGGAGTGACCTATATCTGATTCGCTCAGTCACCCATCAGGTGATGGGCTGGTGAGTGAAAATAAGGACCAGAAACCCCAGCAGGAAGATGCTGAGCAAGTAGAAACACATGGAACGTTATCAGAAGACCCAAAGGGAACGTTTCCGGGAGTTGTGCACTCCCAGAAAAAGAAACAGCCTGTGAGACTCAGCAGAGGTCAGAAGAAAACTTAAGTAGCCTCTCAGACCTTATTCCACACGAGAGAATCAACTTGGAACAGACACGCTACACATGCCATGATTGTGGGAAAAGCTTCAATGGGAGCTCAAACCTTGTCACTCATCAGAGAATGCACAGAGGAGAGAGACCCTACATGTGCTCCGAGTGCGGGAAAAGCTTTAGTCGGCAGTCACCCCTTATCACACATCTTAGAATCCCCACAGGAGAGATGCCCTACACATGCTTTGAGTGCGGGAAACACTTCACTGATAGTTCAGCCTCATCTCACATCAGAGAATCCACACACAGGAGATGCCCTACATGTGCTCTGAGTGTGGGAAACGCTTCAATTGGAGCTCACACCTTATCACACATAGGAGAATCCACACAGGACAGAAACCCTACACGTGCTCTGAGTGCGGGAAAAGCGTCAGTTGGAGCTCACACCTTATCAGGCATCAGAAAATCCACGTAAGAGAGAACTGTAATAAATGCCTTGCTGAGCAAAGATTTTGTTTTTGTTTTTTAAATCACATTTGCTAATTCCCACATAGTGATCTGTGCACCATCTTCACCGTAGTAGCTCAGCTCCCAGATGAGTTGCCTGCTTCTGCCTTTTCCAGCTCACCCGTCTTTGGGGTCAGTCCTGTGATCTTTTCTATTGAGCCGTAGGAGTGTATGTCATAGAACCATAGAATATCAGGGTTGGAAGGACCTCAGGAGGTATCTAGTCCATTCCCCTGCTCAAAGCAGCACCAACCCCAACTAAATCATCCCAGCCAGGGCTTTGTCAAGCCAGGCCTTAAAAATCTCTCAGGATGGAGATTCCACCACCTCCCTAAGTAACCCATTCCAGTGCTTCATCACCACCTTAGCAAAATTAGTTTCCTAATATCCAAGCTAGATGGCTCCCACTGCAACTTGAGACCATTGCTCCTTGTTCTGTCATCTGCTCCCACTGAGAACAGCCAAACTCCATCAGCTCCAGGTGGGAGAGAGGTTTGATTCCCAACAAGCTACACTGAGGCAAAACTACCTGTGCCTGACATCCACTAGGGCTGCACATGGCATTGGCTGCCTGAGTTAGTGATCTTGGGGTAAAAAGACAATTACAGTTGTAGAGCAGATGCAGCCCAGGTGCAGGGGTTGGCATTAGCTTCCCCCTTGACCTGACCTAAACTCCATCACTTTCCCTAGTCTAAACAAACCCTGAGCATCACGGTTATACTGTTCCCAGTACACAGCAATTGTTAGTCATCGAGTTCTCCTTTGGGGAACAACTTGTTTCATTCTCAGTTGCTCTGATGTTGCTTCACATTGTGCTGAAGAGCAGATATTTTTCCTACCATTTTCCTCACTTAAAATATATTGAACTATAACAAAGAGCAGGAACAGGGCAGGGATAGGGAAAACATCATTTCACCCTCTGTAACAACAGAAGAAGACAGTGTAAGTCAGAGGGATTCCCTTATTCCCATCACCATCCCAATCCCCTGTTGTTCAATTGGTTAGGTCAGTATTTTTCTAAGGGGCTAGGAAGATTTATACCCTAGTAAATGAATTGTACATAAGAAAAGTACCCATGCATTGGGCTCCCAAAGCCGTTGTGGCCCAGGCGCTGCAGGTGGTCGCTCCTGAAGATATCTCCTTCCTAATCAGCTGCATGTTGCCTATTGTTTGGGAAATGCAATCCCTAGCTAGGTAGAGATGGGAAAATGGAAGTGACACTTCTGTTCAGCTCACCCATGGGAGATGCTGCAAATGTGTAGAAAATGAAATCCGTGTTGAATGTGATATAGCTGCAAAAAGATACCTATGTTTAATAGAGACCTGACATTTGGTGTCTTACAGGGACTCTAAGCCGCACCTGAATTTAGTCCCTAATTTAAATCTGTGCCACCAGATTAAAGAAATAAAAGGGCATAGTTGGGGGAGTTGTGCCTCACTGTCGCTACTGATCTGTTGTGTGGTTGGTGAAGAATTCTACACCAGAGAAGTGTCAAATTACTCCAAGGAAGGTCAAAGATTTGACAAGAGCTCAGGTAGAAATTGCAGGTACTAGTGGTTGATTTTCACCCCTGAGATGGAAGCTATGGTGACCTGTGGCCCAGGTAAACTATTTTTAGAACCCGGCTCCCTAGTTAAGTGACATTGGTCACCCTCCTGAAGGACGCCATTATTAAATTGGGAACAACTGTCTTTTACCACTTGGATCCAAAGTTAGATGAAGCACAGAGAGAAAAACAGCTGATTCCTTCACCTCTCTGCCTCCTGCTTCTTTGAAAGGTTAGAAAGTGTGAAAATAGAGCACAGGTGGTTCTAATTCCTCAGCATCTTCCTGCTGGGGTTTCCCCTCCTCATTCTCACTCACGGTCCCATCACCTGATGGGAGACAGAGAGAATGAGACATAGGTCACTCCCTGCTCCTGAGAGAGAGGAAATCTATGCCATTACCTGGTTCCTAAACTGCAGCTACAGTTCCTACTCTGGGTGAATCCAAAGCCCGAGAGGTGCAGAGATCCAACCCCTTATTATCTTAGAAACTCTTTGTTCCCTTTTCTATTTTTTGTCTTTCTTGTTATGAACTTGGAGACCTCCCAGCCTTTCTATTAGATTGGAGTGTAACGATGTCGCTCAGTGGGTGTCAGTGTGTGAACACCTCTGAAATCTACAACGGGAAGATGTTAGGAAGAATAGTTCCCCAAATCTTAATAGCCTTAAAACCCTGCCCTATAGAATCACTGAACGAATGCTCCTCACCTGCGCAAGCAGTGGAAGGACTTGAGCGGTCAGATACGTATTGTTCAGCGAGAGCTGTTTGAACTTTTTACTAATGTCTCTCTAAGGTCTGTATGTGTTCTGGGCCGAGAGGGCGAGGAGAAGTATTAGCTACAGAATAGTGAAATCTAAGGAGAAAACTGTAATTAGCTTTGAGGTTGTGGGCTAAATGTCAGCAATGATTTGGTTTCAGCATTGAAATATTCAGCTGGGTAAATCTGGGTTGCACTGCCTGGGTCAAAATCTCTGATTGGGGTTTTGGCATCACTAAATGTGCACCTGCCTTCTTGGGTTGCTCTTTTAGGATTTATAGGGGTTGGTTTTTCTACTGTATTAATCTGATGGTTGGACTAAATTGACGACTTGATTCCAGCGCAATATCCTTGTTAACTCATTGATTTCCTGATTTGACCTGAACTTTATCACTGTGTTGTTTAACCCTTAGCTGAGTGGTGTCTATAGTCATTTAGCCTTAGTGACGTGCTGCTTTCCCCACTTATTTCTCCTTATCCCCTTTCAGTCTCTCCTCTTTCCCTTTCTTCCTCCTCCTCCTCCACCCTCTGGCAGGGAGATGTGGTCACTTCCCTGCTCCCAGGGGCGCTCACTCTCCCATAGCTGGATTGGCCCCTGTGAGCGCTAATAGGAGCGAGAGCCTGGGTGCGGGTCAGTCCCTGCAGCAGCTCTGGGACACACAGGGGCAGGAAGAGGAGCAGAGATGGGGCTAGTTCCCACCTCAGACAGTCCCTGGCCCGGTGAGTGCGGCAGCTGCAGCCTGGGTTGGGCTTGAAGGAGCCAGGAAGGGGCTGGAGCAGTGGGGGGCTGGTAGGAAGGAAGCAGGAAAAACAAGGAAAAGAGCCGTGGGCAGCTCCTGGTGGCTGGGCTTTGTAAGGTACCAGACACTGCTGGTGCTGCCAGGGCCGGCTTTAGGAAGTGCGGGCCCAATTGAACATTTTTGGCGGCCCCGGCAGGGATGACTAAAAAAAACATGTAAAAAGCCTTTCATTTCTTAGCAACCGGTTCCTGTAAAAGTTCTGCTTTAAGGGATGTGCCACAGTATGTATTTTTTGTACCAATAGGGTTACCATACATCCGTATTTTAAAAAATTCCTCCCGGATGGCGATTTAAGAACCAAAAAGCTGGACATGTCTGGGAAAATACAGATGTACGTTAACCAGACCTAAAGTTCTTTTTAAAAAGATGAGCCTGAACTAGAACTGAGCTCCGTTTCATGTGTGTGGATCCCGCCACTCCCTGGGGTGTGCTAGGTGTCCAGATGTCCAGATTTTATAGGGACAGTCCTGATTTGGGGTTCTTTTTCTTATATAGGCTCCTGTTACCCCCACCCCTGTTCCAATTTTTCACATTTGCTCTCTGGACACCCTAGGTGTGCCCATGTGTGGGTCCCAGCTGCCCCTGCCCCCCCACATTGAAGCAGGGTTACTGCCCTGGGAACTGCAGGGCAGCAGTGGACATGGGGCTGGCTGGAGGCAGGGCAGGGGCTGACTGGAGGTAGGGTCTGGCTGCAAGCAGGGCAAGGGGTGTGGGGCTGGCTGGAGGCAGGGGTGTGTGGGGTGGGCTGACTGGCTTCAGGTAGGGCTGCAGGGGGGTGTGGCAAGGGTTGGCAGCGCTGGACACAGGAGTGCGGGACTGGCTGGCTTCAGGCAGGGGCGTGCGGCAGGGGTTGTCTGGAGACAGGGCAGGAGGTGCGGGGCTGGTGCGGGCAGGGGCTGGCTGCAGGCAGGGCAGGGAGTGCGGCGCTGGGTGCAGGCAGGGGGTGCGGGTACAGGGGGTACCGCCCACCCTGTACGGTAAGTGCCTCCTCCTCCCTCCCCACCAGGTAGCAGCAGCAGCAGCCCAGTTCGGGGGCTATTTAAAGGGCCTGGGGCTCCCCTGCTTCTACAGCCCCGGCCCTTTAAATAGCCACGGGAGCCTTGGCAAAGCAGTGGGGTTCCAGGGGCTATTTAAAGGGCTGGGGCAGTAGAAGCAAGGGGAGCCCCAGACTTTTTAAATAGCCCCCAGAGCTCTAGCAGTGGGGCTCTGGTGGCAATTTAAAGGGCCTGAGGCTCCAGTCCCTGCTGGGAGCCCCAGGCCCTTTAAATTGCCCCCTGGGGAAGCTGGGCCACCCCGGTACAGCGCACTGTCAGGGCTTGTGTGCGGGGCCCTCTTAGGCGCGGGGCCCGATTCGGGGGAATTGGTTGAATTGGCCTAAAGCCGGCCCTGGGACTGGTCTGCCAGTGTCACAAATGCATTCTTGGTTCTTATGCTCCCAGGATGCTAAAGCTGAATTTCTATGTAATCAGCTAAGAACATAAACCATAAGAGTGGCTATCCTGGATCCCCCAGAAGAATGGTTCATCTACCCAGTATCCTGTCTTCTGACAGTGGTGGGTGCCAGATGCATCAGAGGGAATGAACAGAACAAGGCAATTGTCAAGTGAACCATCCCCTGCTGGACAGTCCCAGCCCCGGCATCTGGCAGTCAGAGGTTTAGAGACATCCAGATCATAGGGTTGCATCCCTGACCATGTTAGCTAGTAGCCAGAGATGGACCTATACTCCGTGAACTCATCTCATTCTTTTTTGAACCCAGTTATACTTTTGGCCTTCACAATCTCTCCGTGGCAATGAGTACCATAGGTTGACTGCATTGTGTGAAGAAATGCTTCCTTGTTTTTGTTTTAAACCTGCTGCCTATTAATTTCATTGGGTGACCCCTTGTTCCTGTGATATGTGAAGGGCTAAATAACACTTCCTTATTGACTTTCTCTACACCAATCAAGATTTGATAGATCTCTATCATAGTCCCTCTTAGTCGTCTCTTTTCCTAGCTGAAAAGTCCCTGTCTTTTAATCTCTCCTTATATGAGAAGTTGTCCCATATGCCTAATAATTTTTGTTACTCTTCTCTGTATTTCTTCCAGTTCTAACATATCTTTTTTGAGGTGAGATGAGCAAAACTGCATGCAGTATTCAAGGTGTGGAGGTACTGTAGATTTCTATAGTGGCATAATGATATTTACTGCCCAAGGCCGGCTCTACAGTTTTTGCCGCCCCAAGCAGCCGGCTGAAATAAAATAACTACTTGGTGTGAATTCATTTCCTGAGCTCTAGTGAAGTGACATTAATGTATTCTCCAAGTTCATCTTTAAAAATCTGGCTTGCTAATGCTCAGGAAAATTTGGAGTCTGAAAAATAAATACTAGTCCAAGGTACTGATCAGAAATGGTTAGATCATTTGCATTTATTAATTTGTTGCTGCTGGATGGATTCAGGTTGCTAAGGGTTACATTTTCACATTGCATCAGCTGAGAGCAGGGCGGCTCTAGAAAGTAGGCTGCCCCAACTGCGCCGCCCTTCCCCGGTCCCGCGGCGGGTCCCCTCTTCCCGCGGCTCCGGTTGAGCTCCGGCCGGCGTGCCTGGGGCCGGTCCACCTGAGGCCCGGGCGAGCCGGCCGGCCGCCGTCATGCCGGCGGGAGCTCAACCGGAGCCGCGGGAAGACGGGACCTGCCGCAGTCATGCCTGCGACAGGTCCGCTCGTCCCGGCTCCGTGCACCTGCCGCAGGCATGCCGGCGGGAGCTCAACCGGAGCCAAATGCCGCCCCCCCGGGAAACGGCTGCCCCAAGCGCCTGCTTGGCGCCCTGGTGTCTAGAGCCGCCCCTGGCTGAGAGAGTTGGTGCCATTTGGTATATTTTGAGAAGGTGCCCTTTATCCAAAAGGTAACAGCAGATTTCCTCATTGTTTTTTAACTTTATGCAGAACCTGGTGACTTTTCATTTAGGCTTATGATGGAACTAATAGAGCATCAAGCTTATCTTAGCAGTGTATTTGCTTTGATGGACCTTGTAGTTTGCACTAATGCATTTTATGCCAATGTTGGCAGTTGAACAC
Source organism: Mauremys reevesii (assembly GCF_016161935.1). NCBI lineage: Eukaryota > Metazoa > Chordata > Testudines > Geoemydidae > Mauremys > Mauremys reevesii. The sequence goes on from NC_052639.1 coordinate 22,371,765, forward strand.
AGTGACAGCAAAGGTTAGAGTTTTGTTATAGCACTTGATGTTAGCTCTAGGAACAGCCCAATCCTGGCACTAAAAGATTAAGAGATGATAGTACAATAACTTGTGAATTTTAAATGAGATCAAAACCAGTTGCTGTCACCATTTCTTCCCGGTGTGTTCTTGCATGGAGGTCTATCCAGTGTGGAAACCTCCCCTGGACATTCCCTTCATGTTGTTTTCATTTGTGTTGTGGTAACAGTGAATGAGAAGAAGCAGACATGGAAGAGTGGCACTGGTCAGAGGTCTAACCAAGCCGCACACCTACTTTCTCATTTATTGTTCTGGTTGGATCACTACCCATGCTGGGTTTGAACATACAGTCCATATGTTCAAAGCCTCCTACGTGGATCTGTGCATTATTGTGTGAAAAGTTTTTCTCAGTCTTTTGACTTTATCCAACCAGAATCTCATATTCAGCTCGAATTGTTTGCTGAATGTTGAGTCTCTAAAGTGCAGTTCCAGTCAGGAAAGTGACTCTGTAAAAATAGAGAATGTCAGCGTCTTTTACTGATTCTATTTCTCTTTCAGTGGCTTCTATGTCACACTTGCTCAAAACCATTTTTTTAACTTTCAGCACTGTAAGTTCATCTAGGGATCTCAGAATCAAGCCCAAGTGTGTTCTCCTTCATGTATCCTCACCAGGCAATTTTGTCAGTGAGGCATGAAGCAGACTAGAATATAGCTCACTGTCGCACAGCTGTGTTGGCTCTACAGTAAAAATGTCAGTACATGAAGCAAATGATGACTCTGAAGACCCAAGGAGAGTACCGGTGGGCCATTTTACAGAGCCATTTTTCTGAGCACAGTCCTGTTGCAAGCCTTAACTATGAACATTTGTTAGTCTTTGTAGCAATGTGCAGTGCTGCAGACATAGCAGAGTGAACACAGGGATAGTTACAATGACCAAGAAAGCTCTTAGGAAAGATTGGATTTGCAGGGCAGTGTACAGACCTTTCCTCTCTTCCCTTGTGCTCAGTTAGATTTACTAGATTAATTTGCAAATAATCCAGTTAACTTTGTTTAAAAATGTGAACTGCATCTTGAACGACAGTCAAATTACATTGCATACATTGAGAGATTCAGTCTCAAGACATCCCTAGGTTTACCACGCTGTGAGCAGCATTGCATTGAGACCTTTGAAAAGGAATTAAGAAATCAATCTCTTTCTCCACATCAGTATGATCCCGAGCTTTCGTCACGGCAGTTTGGGGTTGAGCTCTCCTGACTGACCAATGAGGAGCGAGCGGTGCCACTGGTGGTGGAGAAGCTCATAAACTACATTGAAATGCATGGATTGTACACGAGGGCATTTACAGGAAGGCAGGCTCAACCAATAAGATAAAGGAGCTCCGACAGGGTCTTGATACAGGTAAGATGAAAAGAGAGAGTCTCAGAGGGGAGCAAAGGGACAGCCGAGAACCTCTGTGAACAGGGAATTCATGTCATCTAAAGGGGCCAGAGCAAAGGAACCGTTTTCCCTTCCCCACCGTAGACTCTGGCTTTTGGTACCATGAAACTACAGACATTTCTCTAATACCAGCCTTCACCAAAAGTCTGCACTGTGTTAGAGCCCTCCTGTCTTGTGGAACTGTTTAATTCTTCCTTGTTTTATTCCTCCTCTTGTGCACAAGTGTGCAAAAAAGAAATTGGGAGAAAAAGCTACATTAGCCAGGCTTCATATTTATCAACATCACCTAGACTTCCAAAGTGCTTTACAAACTCTCTCTAAAGACTTTCACCCCTGGAAAACTGGCTCCTTTCACGACAAGAATTTTAACATGGTCATATTAAAAAAGTAGGTGCCAAGGTTGTGCACTGTGTGATCTGAGGTTGCTACAGTATTGATACCTGTTTTTCTATGCAGTGTTGTTGTAGCTCTGCTCACTGTAGAAGAGCCTGAGACATAAGCCCTTGTATCAGAGGCCTGAGGGCTGGGCTAAAGTAGCGGTCAAAACTTTGCTGATATAAAACAAAATCCGGCTGTGAGCTAGAGGCAGGCCCTTCTCACAGAATCTGGCAAGAACAGGGCTGATATTGCAGAAACACACGTTGCTGAGTGCTAAGCACAAAACACACACACACAGACACATTCCAGAAGGGTGGTACCAGAACACCCCATACCAAGAATGGTACAAACACATTCCCCAAAGACAACAGGAACCTATTGACCCTGCCTAAAGATATGGTCAGGATGACAATATGATGGATAGAAATGTACAAGGTGGTGGGTTGTGATATCAGAGGATGTCAACTATCAGAGGAGCAATATGTAACTTGTTTGTATCTCTGTATAAAAATGTATCTTGGGGCAGTGTCTTTATCTAGCCTAGGGAGGAACGGAAAGTCCCGCCATTTGCTGAGCTGGTCCATTGTTATGGGTATACATGTATTAGTGCAGGATACTAGTACTGTGCTTCATCAAAATAAGCCTGGCTGGGTGCCTTCATGCCTTAATGGATCTTGTGGTCATTGGGCGGTTCGCTCGAGGTGTGCCATGTCAGTTGTCTGTGCCAGGCTGGGGTGGCACACAGAGGAACACACACAGGCAGCCGAACATCTGACCACACCCATGATAGTGGAGAGACGGTGAGTGAGGTAATAGCTTCTGTAGGACTGACGTCTGTTGGCAAGAGACAAGCTTTCGAGCTACACAGAGCTCTTCCTCAGGACCTCTCTCACCCACAGAAGTTGGTCCAACAGCAGTGGTTAGGTCATCGCCAGTGCTAGGACTGACAGGAAAACACTGGCTTGTTTACTGGATCAAAACTGATCATTTGCTGTTTCTTTGGTTTCTTTTCCACTCCCTCCACTCACTTGCCTCGGTGAACAGATATTGACAATGTGAATCTAGATGACTACAATATTCATGTCATTGCCAGTGTGTTCAAACGGTGGCTGAGAGATTTGCCCAATCCTCATGACCTTCGAACTCTACGAGGAATTTCTGCGAGCTATGGGTAAGGAAGGTCCATACAAATCCTATACAATCACACACAAAACCCAAGACAGGGAAGGTACAATTAGCTGCAGGTACCAAACCCAGTTTCTGCTTGCCCAGAACAAGCAGTCTTTTTTTACTTTAGTTTTATCATCACCATTGTCATGACAAGCAGCAAGCAAGTAGATTGTGTGCTTGTACGATTGTACAAGCGCCAATTGTATGGAGTGTTTGAATCCAAAAAGTCATTTTGGTGATCTGTCATCTTTTATGACGTAACTGGCAAGACAGTGCTGGAGCCTCTCCCATCTGCCTCCCTCTTAGAGCCTTTTCCCACTGCCGGGGTCTTTCCTGCAACAGGGAAAGACGCCATCGGGGGTGATGACACTGCTAAAAATAGGCAGTGTAGGTGGGAGCCACGTAGGTGATGCTTAATTTGTGCCAAGGCTTGCCAGGGCTGAGCTCCGGCACATCTGCTCCAGCAGCTCTCTGCTGTTGAAGTCTTTCCTTGCAGCCTCCTTCTGCCAGAGCCTTTCACTGACGTGTAGGTAGGCACTGCAATGTGGACACAGCCTGCTTTTCACTGTGCCATGTAGCCACAGACAGCACTGTGACACAAACTAATCCCTTACACTGTTATAGTAGTCAAAGCCTTTGCCGTTCAGAGCCCTGGTACCACTGGGCTTGCTGTGTGAAAGTTTAAAAAAAAAAAAAAAAGCTTGAGCCCCGGCACCTCTTTTGTTACAAATTAAGCAGTGTGTGTAGGGTATATCCCCACAGCCTTCATGCATGTCTTTACTCACCTAAGCAGTGCCTCGCCATCTACATTGCTATTTCTGCCCGTGCTAGAGTGGTATGTAGCATATGATTTTGATGGTGAGCAGAGCAGAGTGTGCAGCATAGACGTGCCCCAGGAGACATAGTTATTATTCAGCTCCCAACTCTTTTGGAATCTGTTTAAAAGAAATCAGTGTCTTATGCTCATGTTTTTTGCATAGGATACTGCTACCCGATGGACCTGCAAAGGGGGCCTGCTTGTATAGGCAGGGAGAGGAGGGAGTTGTCATCCCTGTCTCTGTGCACTAGCCTCCTGCACAGCTCCCCTGTACTGGGCCATTCACACCACCTTCACAAGTAAAGATGGCAGAAGACAGCATGGGGAAGTTGCCTGTAATATGTGTAACTGTGTGTGCTCTCCAGGCCTGCAGGAGAGGAAGGAGACCATCCGAGGCGTGTACTCTGTCATTGATCAGCTCTCTCGCACCCACCTCAGTACCCTGGAACGCCTCATCTTTCACCTTGTGAGGTAATGACAGACCACAGCGTGGGATCGTCATACTGCAGCCACTCTTTCTCTTCTCCTTCCTCACTAGGGGCCTGATTCTGATACACTTACTCCCCATGAGTACCACCGTACTCCATGAGTAGTTCCACTGGAACAAGGTACTGTTCTCCGTGAGTAAGAGTACCTGAACACGGGCCTATGTGATCCAAGTACTTTTGTCGGGAAAAAGGGGAGTGAAACTTTGCAAGGGAGTGCTTTAAATTCTGAAATGGCTTTAACGCTCTGGACCCAAGGGCTCTTTTTCCAGACAATGCTCTCATTGACAGCTAATGCCAATAATGTTCTTCTTTCGTAATAGCAACAAATGTTTCAGACTTGCTGAGAAGACAACCACTGTAGGTCTCAGCTGGTTACAAACACATGGTTCCATGCCATAGACAGGGGTGAGCTGCAGCCGGTTCGCACCGGATCGCGCGAACCGGTTGTTAAATTTAGAAGCCCTTTTAGAACCGGTCGTTCCCAGTGGGACAAACTGGTTCTAAAAGGGCATTTAAATTTAACAAGTGCTCCCTGCTGCCCGGCCCGGCTCACCTCAGCTCTGCCTCCACCTCCTGCCATGAATGTTCCTTCTTGCTTCTCCTCCCACCCTGCTTCCCGTGAATAAGCTGTTAGCGCGGGAAGCCTGGGAGGGCTGAGAAGCAAGCAGGCTTCCCCGGTCCAGGAAGACGACGCTGAGGTAGGAAACCAGGAGGGGCCGTGTGCCCCGCCGGTCTCCAGCCCCGTCCTGACCACGGCCCCCTGTCCCGGGTCCCCGCCCGGCCCCGACCCTCCACGGCCAGCAGATCCCGGCCGCGGCACCCCCCCCCCTCCGGCCCCGCGTTCCTCCCCAGCTGCCTGGCTCAGGCTCGGGCTCGAGCGCCCTGCCCGGCCCCACGTTCCTCCCCGGCCGCCCGGCTCGGGCCCGGCTCGGCTCCAGCCGCGGCACCCTGGCCGGCCCCACGTTCCTCCCGGCCGGCCGGCTCCGGCGCGGGCCCCCGCCCCGGCCCCGCGTGCCTCCCCCGCCGCCCGGCTCGGGCTCGGGCACCCTGCCCGGCCCCGCGTTCCTCCCCGGCCGCCCGGCTCGGGCTCGGGCACCCTGCCCGGCCCCGCGTTCCTCCCCGGCCGCCCGGCTCGGGCTCGGGCTCGGGCTCGGGCTCCCGCTGCTGCGCCCTGGCTGGCCCGCGTCCCTCCCGGGTCGGGGCTGGGAGTTCGGGGGTGGGGAGTGGATAGGGTTTGGGAGGTGTTAGAGGGTAGGGAACAGGGAGGGGGTGGACGGGGCAGGGGTCCCTGGGTCGGGGAGGCATGATTCCTCCTGGGGTGAGGAGGGAACCGGTTGTTATGATTTTGCCAGCTCATCACTAGCCATAGACCTAACCCACTGAGGAGTGCAGTAAGATTGCAGTGGATCACAGTACTGCCATGTATTGCACCCTTTAGTTTGAACATTGAGGGTCTAGGGATCATGTGTGATGCTTTTGCATGAGCTTAGACAATATCTAGTTCAGGCTATAGTCACTGTGTTACAATCTGCGAAGTTTCCTGCCATCTACATGCATTTAGACACATCTGTGCTCTGTTTCTAAGGCATAGCTTAATGATGGCTAAGTGAGTTGCTTGCTACTGTAATAAATATGCACTGTATCTATTCCTTTTTGGAAAATAGGTTAAGTAGGTCAAAACAAAAGATTTCCTAAAGAGTGTCATGGCATGTTGTGTGGTTCACTCAGTATCCATTGTCTTACCTTTTTGCCCTTGTCTGGTATAATATTTACATCCTGTTGGTCTAGTTCTTTACCAGATACAACAAATTGAAGCTCTTCACTTCAAAGCTATATAATATTGTGGAAAATCTTCCCTGGCAATGACCTCCAGATCTCATGTGCATGTACAGCCCTCCTCTCCCTGCCCTGCTCTGAATTTGTATTTTGTCCTCTTTCTGTTTCTCTACAGGGTATTTCCTGCCAGTGTTATGTGAATTGGAGCTACCTTTAACCCTTGCTGCTTTGTTGTTTATTGTTTAGGATTGCCCTGCAGGAAGAGACCAATCGAATGTCAGCTAATGCCCTGGCCATTGTGTTTGCTCCTGTATTCTCCGCTGTCCTGACACAACTGACCCACTGCAGAGCGTTCAGGACATCAGTAAAACAACCACGTAAGAATATAGCATTACAACTTCCAGGGTAAATCCTGTAATGAGGTCATGTCAGGACAGTCAAATGATCACTGAGTAATGCACTTTAATGTGCTGTAGAATGACAGCTACAAACACATCACTGGTTTGCAAATGAATTGCCTTAATGAAATACTGTCTATTCTATCAGTAACTAGCAGCTGCTAAAGTTAAACCTTTTAAAAACTGCAGGATTGGATAACCTGCACCCAGGAGTTTTTAAAGAACGGGACAGTGAGCTCTCTCCGCCATTGATGTTGATATTTAACAAATCCTGGAGTAATGGGGAAGTTCCAGAGGACTGTACAAAAAGCTAATGTGCCAGTATCTAAAAGGATTAACAGGATGATCTGGGTAACTACAGGCCAGTTAGCTCAATATCAGTCTCAGGCAAAATCATGGGAAAGCTGACGTGGAAGGTAATCAGTAAAGAATTGAAGGATGGCAGTGTAATTAGTGCCAGTCAACACAGTTTTTTATGGAAAATAGGTCTTGTCAAAATTGATTGGATGCCAGGTTTGGTTGGCAGAGGTAACCACGTTGACATCGTTGACTTAGATTCCAGTTGGGTCATCCTGATTAAAAATTAACACTATACAGATTCAGTGCAGCAAATATTAAATGGATTGAAAATTGGCTAATTGATATCTCCAAAGTAATTGTAAATAGGGAATCATCATCCAGTGGGTGGGAAGGGTTTGTAATGGAGCCCCTCGGGGATGTTTTTGACTTCAACTGGAATTTTAAGAATAAACATGTTAGATTGTGAGAAGCTCAGATAATAGGGCACTGGGGTTAGATAAGTACCTAGGATGGATAGTGGATGCAGGAATCATTTGATGAAATTCTATGCAGGAGACCAGACTACATGAACCTGCCTGGCCTTCAAATCTCTCCTAGAAGCAATTCTTCTGCCTACAGATGTGAAAATTACTTTGAATCACTCTTCTAAAGGTTCCTTGTAAGAAGAAGTCTCTTTGTAACTTGACTTATATACGCCGCCTTGTATCATTACTGCTCTAAAAGGATTTCTTCCAGAAAACAATACTGATGGTATTAAACAAAATATCTGCCCCAGACACCTAATCACTGTCATTGCCCTGCGACTGCCTGTCCAGCTTGGATGCAAACAAGCACAAGTGTGTGTGTCTACAAATAGATATAGCTAGATAGCGCAGCATATCCGAAATGGCCATTCTTTCAGCCTTTCATTTGAACATGCTGTGCTTTCCTAACCTTGGTGGGTATTTGCCTTTCCAGGGGAAGGACCTGTTTCCCTGATGGAGCCCTTGGGAGCCCTCCCTTTAGTCCTCTAGTTTAGCTCCTGCCTAGTACCATTTTGGGCATTTCAACCACACTGTTCGTTTCCAGCCCACGAAGCAAGAGAATTGGCGCAGCACTTAGGCGACATGGCCAGCTCAAACACAGCCAGAGTTTTATCCTCCCGTTTTACCACTTTCTTTTTTCCTTTTTGCAGCTGTGTGGAGTTGATTGTCGTAGAGCAGATGAATAAATACAGGGCTCGTCTCACGGACATCAACAGCCTGGAGTTTGCTGAGAACAAAGCAAAAGCAGGCTGTCTTTGATCCGCAGATCAGTGGTAAGATTCGGGTGGAGGGTGGGAGGGGCTGAGCTGGTAGTATGTTCTGTTCCTGTGTCAGGAAAAATGGAGCAGACCTTTCCTTTGTTTTAGGAGGACAAGTTTCTCCAGCCATGTCATTGATCGTAACTTCCTTTTATACATAAAATTCAAAGGAGAACCTCGTGTCCATGCAGCTATTGTGTATTTGCATAGTTTATTCAGTGTGTCTGTTGTAACTGAGAAGAATGTGCATGGTACTAAATTGAAAATCAGAGAATAATTTGGTACTGATAAGCCAGCCCCGTCCTTTCCTCTCCTTTTCACTCAGACTAATCTCCCCTAATCTTCTCCTGCCTATTACAGTCTCCCTAGCCTCTTACACCTCCCAAAGCATCATATCCAGGGCCAACAGAGAGACTGAACCTCAGTCCTGCACTTGGCTCCTTGCGTTTCCTGAGCCACACATTTATACCAAAAAAAAGCCCAAAGGAGATGGGAATGGTGTCTGTCAAGAGTTCTAAAGGAGAGTGCCACAGAAACGTGGTCTCTGGATTTCACAGGCTCATTTGTACATTTTGGGGATATATTTCGCAAATTTGGACTAATTTATCCTGTGTTAATCAACTCTTTGCTGGCTCTGTTTATGACCTCCTCACTCCTGCACTCACGTCCCCTAATCCCACAGTGGCCTGCTGTCTGGTACTGCCCACTGTGTTAAAACCCTTCACTTGTTTCCCTCCTACATAACTTCAGGGGGAATCTGGGGTGAAGCTGCCCTTAACCAAGCCCTTGCTTTGACTCTCTGTGTGCAAGTCACTTCATTAGTACTGCCTTCAGCAGCGAGGACTGAACTGAGCTGCCTATAAAGGGTCACTTTCTTTTCCTCCACTGCCTTTCTGGGAGTTTGGAATACCAGCTCATTTAGCTTTCACACACCCAACTGGGTAGATGAATGAGAGGCAGAGTCTGGGAATTGAAGCGACCTGTGTCCCCCTTTGCTGTAAGCTGAATAAGCAACAGGCTGTCATCTGCTGTGTTCTGCTCATAGAATGAGAAAGAATGGCTGATTTATCACAGGACAGTCAACCCAGGTCTGTGCTGCTGAAAGGAAGAGCAGGCTCTCCATTTATAAGGATCCAGTATCCTCCCACCACCTCCAACACTGCCAGAGCCCGGAGCGGGCCGGAGCCGGGCAGCCAAGGCCGCCACTGCGCCCGGACCCCAGCATCTGGGTAAGTATCGGTCGCGATTCCTGCCCCCGTGCCCGGAGCCGAGCTGCGGCGGTCGGGGAGGGCTGCGGGGCCGGGCAGGGCGCCGCGGCTGGAGCCCGAGCCCGAGCCAGGTGGCCGGGGAGGGACGCGGGGCCAGCCAGGGCGCCGCAGCGGGAGCCCGAGCCTGAGCCGGGCGGCCGGGGAGGAACGCGGGGCCGGCCAGGGCGCCGGAGCCCGACCCCGAGCCGGGCGGCCGGGGAGGAACGCGGGGCCGGGCAGGGTGCCCGAGCCCGAGCCCAAGCCGGGCGGCCGGGGAGGAACGCGGGGCCGGGCAGGGTGTTACCAAGGACCAGCGTTAGGGGAAACGGTGCCCTGGGCAAAACTTGTACTTTGGCAAAGTTCTTGGTTCAGGCTTGTAGCAGTGATGGAATAAATTGCAGGTTCAAATCAAGTCTCTGGAGTACATCCACAACTAGGATGGGCCATTCAGTCCTTTGTACAGAGCTTCAGTTTGTAGCCAAGTCCCTCCAGAGGTATGAAGCAGGACTGAAGACCAGATGGAGATGAGGCATCAGTCTTTTATAGTCTCTTGCCATGTGGTCTTTGCTTTCTTTGTCCCAAGGACACTCTATCCAGCACGCGACATAGAAAAACCTTAGAGTTCTGTCCATAGGCAGGTCCCTGCACACCTTGCTGAGCCACAAGGCATATCTGCCTTCTCTCAATGGGTCAATTGTATAGCTGATGGTCCTTAATGGGCCATCAAGCAGGCTAGGCAGAGCTGACACCAATTTGTCAGGCTGGGGTGTTCCCCAGAAGCATAGCACAAGTTTGAAATACAGGCATCATAGAGCCAATATTTATAATGTCAACTACAAAAATGATACATATCTAGAGATAGCATAATTATAATCAGCCAATCATAACCTCTCCATAGACCCTTTATGTGACCACCTTTATACAATATTGGCTGCAAATATAGAACAGTGGTGGCAACGGTGATCTATACAGTTACAGATTATGTCAAGAACGTCACAGGAGGTGACATGGTATCAGTGAGACTGATACTGGAATACTGCCTCCAGTTTTGGTGTCCTCATTTGAAAAGATGGTGTGAAATTGGAGTTGAGGCAGCAAAGAGCCACCAAATGTTCTGAGGGCTGGAGAAAATGCCTTCTAGTGAGCTATTGAAAGATCTCAACCTGTTTAGCTTCTCAAAAGAAGATTGAAAGGTGACTTCATTGAAACGTTGAAGTGCCTTAATGGAGAGAAAAGATTGGCTATTAAAGGGCTCTTTAATGTAGCAGAGAAAGGCATTAAAAAACCCAATGGCTGGAAGGTGAAAAGAGACAAATTCATATTACAATTAAGGCACAAATATTCAACAGCGAGGATGATTCACCACAGGAACAAGCTACCAAGGAAATTGGTGCATTCTCCATCTCGTGACGTCATTTCATGAAGACTAGATGCCTTTCTGGAATGTGTTTACCCCAAAAGTAGCTAGTGTGTCATACAGGAGGCCTGTGATATGCAGGGGTCAGATTAGATGCTCTAATGGTCTCTTCTGGCCATAAAGTCAACTAATTTCTGAAAAACTAAGTGTAGCATTGGGAGCAGCGTCTGATGTTTTCCTGTCTATCCGGCTTGCTTCCTAGAATGAGCGCTCCTTGAGTGGGGTGATCCACAGGAGTAGCTCAAACCTCCAAAGTGCCTGGCCAGAGGTAGGACATTAGCCCAGCAAGGGAGGGTGTGGCAGTGACATCACAAAGGCCTTTGCAGGACCTCAGACTATTGGCCAAAGGTGGTGGGGAGGTGGTGACCTCACAGAGAGATGCTGACATCAGCCAGGCAGGACAGGGGCGAGGGGCCAGGGAAACCTCAGAGACCCTGTGGCTTTGCTTCAGCAAGTCTCCTTCTCCAGGTCTCTCTTTGAGGACTGAGAGTATTCGGGTTCATGGACGTGAGCGCCAGGAGGAACCTCTCTTGAGTTTTCTCCTTCCCTTTTAGTGATTTTACTAGAAAACAGATGTCCCTGTTTAGAGGGTTAGAGCCTCCTCGAGGTTTGAAACTGTTCGGTCTGATCATTCTCGTGACAGTTGAATTCATGGAAAGCATGATCTTAAGGAGGCAGAATTTTATTCCACACCTGGGATTTTGTCCCTTAGAATCACTGTGGACATTAGGGTTTGTCCTTTTTGTTTCAACTTTTCCTCCATCCCCCCCCACCTTTCTCTTCCTCTCTTGCTTTTTTTGTCCTTTCTCCTGTTCCCCTCCCAACACCAGGAGGGGTGTGTGTGTGTGTCTGTGTGTGTGTCTGTGTGTGTTGCGGGGGAGTGCTCGGCAGCTCTCACTGTGGGAGGTCCACCCAAAACTGTGGAGCTGCAGTAGTGCTGGGGCAGTGATCCCCGCCAGTGACCTGGGCCATCCTTTGAGGTCTCTGGTGAGACCCCTCAGCCTCTCCTCCTCAGTCTCTACCCTGATTGGCTGAGCAGGGGGTTATTGACAGGGAGGAGACTCATGTCCTTGTTGTTCTCTTTTAAGACCAAGTAAATAAGTCATAACCACTTATATGTTTGATGGATTTTGCTGCTTCTCTGCATTAATTGTCTCTGAGCAGTTCATGATTCTCTCTAACATTGCAGTTCTCCTAAAATACTGGCTGAATAATTACTGTGCATACTTGTTCCTCTGGAGCTCATCTGAGAGCACTTTCTTGAGGTCATTCAATGTATGTAATTCAAAATCCGATGGTTAATTTGACAATCAGGGCTCTGGGTCCTATTCCCAATTCTGCCATTGACTGGCTGTGTGACCTAAGACAAGTCAATTCTCCTTTCTCAGCCTGAGCATCTCCCTCTTTCAAGTAGGGGTAATAATGATCCGCTCCTACCTACCTCAACACACACACTCTTCCCCAACACACACACACACTGTCTCTCCACACACACAAATAGTCTCCACACTGCAGCTGAAAAGCAGCTGGCAATCTAGTAGGATGACCCTGGAACAATGGGATAGAGAAACCTGCATCACTGAAAGTGCAGCCACAAAGACACCACACACCAGCTTTCCCTAGCTGGCAAGTATCACACCTCCACAGAAAGATCCCTGTGGTATCGTAGGCCAGCTTCCTAAGGCCTCAGCCTCAACCACTTAACACAGGTGCCTTTCTACACTCTGGTTCTGTTCTAACGGAAGGATCATTTCCAATTGTTCGCTCAGACCAGCTTGCCCAGCACCCTCACTGCTGTGCATCTCTGGTTGTGTGGCCATGGCTGAACAGCAAGAATTCCTGCCCACTTCCCTTCTGGCTGGAGCATGCTTAGAGTGAGTTTGTGGTTAATGATGTTGCCGTAGATTGTTGGCTTCCTGCCTTGGCAATTCAGACAGTTCCTTTTCCCAACATATCTCCAGCACATCAGTCCCTGGCTGGGTCTCCTGGGCAGTGGAAAACATAAGAACATAAGAAAGGCCGTACCGGGTCAGACCAAAGGTCCATCTAGCCCAGTATCTGTCTACCGACAGTGTTAATGCCAGGTGCCCCAGAGGGAGTGAACCTAACAGGCAATGATCAAGTGATCTTCCTCCTGCCATCCATCTCCATCCTCTGACAAACAGAGGCTAGGGACACCATTCTTACCCATCCTGGCTAATAGCCATTTATGGACTTAGCCACCATGAATTTATCCAGTTCCCTTTTAAACATTGTTATAGTCCTAGCCTTCACAACCTCCTCAGGTAAGGAGTTCCACAAGTTGACTGTGCGCTGCATGAAGAAGAACTTCCTTTTATTTGTTTTAAACCTGCTGCCTATTAATTTCATTTGGTGACCTCTAGTTCTTGTATTATGGGAATAAGTAAATAACTTTTCCTTATCCACTTTCTCAATGTCACTCATGACTTTATATACCTCTGTCATATCCCCCCCTAGTCTCCTCTTTTCCAAGCTGAAGAGTCCTAGCCTCTTTAATCTTTCCTCGTATGAGACCCTCTCCAAACCCCTAATCATATTAGTTGCCCTTTTTTGAACCTTTTCTAGTGCTAGAATATCTTTTTTGAGGTGAGGAAACCACATCTGTACACAGTATTCGAGATGTGGGCGTACCATGGATTTATATAAGGGCAATACTATATTCTCCGTCTTGTTCTCTATCCCCTTTTTAACGATTCCTAACATTCTGTTTGCTTTTGATCGCCTCTGCACACTGCGTGGACATCTTCAGAAAACTATCCACAATGACTCCAAGATCTTTTTCCTGACGTTGTAGCTAAATTAGCCCCCATCATATTGTATGTATATTTGGGGTTATTTTTCCTAATGTGCATTACTTTACATTTATCCACATTAAATTTCATTTGCCATTTTGTTGCCCAATCACTTAGTTTTGTGAGAGCTTTTTGAAGTTCTTCACAATCTGCTTAACTATCTTGAGTAGTTTAGTATCATCTGTAAACTTTGCCACCTCACTGTTTACCCCTTTCTCCAGATCATTTATGAATAAATTGAATAGGATTGGTCCTAGGACTAACCCTTGGGGAACACCACTAGTTACCCCTCTCCATTCTGAGAATTTACCATTAATTCCTACCCTTTGTTCCCTGTCTTTTAACCAGTTCTCAATCCATGAAAGGACCTTCCCTTTTATCCCATGACAACTTAATTTAAGTAAGAGCCTTTGGTGAGGGACCTTGTCAAAGGCTTTCAGGAAATCCAAGTACACTATGTCCACCGGATCCCCCTTGTCCACATGTTTGTTGACCCCTTCAAAGAATTCTAATAGATTAGTAAGACACGATTTCCCTTTACAGAAACCATGTTGACTACTGCTCAATAATTTATGTTTTTCTATGTGTCTGACAATTTTATTCTTAACTATTGTTTCAACTAACTTGCCCCGTACCGACGTTAGACTTACCGGTCTGTAATTGCCGGGATCACCTCTAGAGCCCTTTTTAAATATTGGCGTTACATTAGCTAACTTCCAATCATTGGGTACTGAAGCCGATTTAAAGGACAGGTTACAAACCTTAGTTAATAGTTCCGCAACTTCACATTTGAGTTCTTTCAGAACTCTTGGGTGAATGCCATCTGGTCCCGGTGACTTGTTAATGTTGAGTTTATCAATTAATTCCAAAACCTCCTCTAGTGACACTTCAATCTGTGACAGTTCCTCAGATTTGTCACCTACAAAAGCCAGCTCATGTTTGGGAATCTTCCTAACATCCTCAGCCGTGAAGACTGAAGCAAAGAATTCATTTAGTTTCTCCGCAATGACTTTATCGTCATTAAGCGCTCCTTTTGTATTTTGATCGTCAAGGGGCCCCACTGGTTGTTTAGCAGGCTTCCTGCTTCTGATGTACTTAAAAAACATTTTGTTATTACCTGTGGAGTTTTGGCTAGCCGTTCTTCAAACTCCTCTTTGGCTTTTCTTATTACACTCTTGCACTTAAGTTGGCAGTGTTTATGCTCCTTTCTATTTGCCTCACTAGGATTTGACTTCCACTTAAAGGAAGTCTTTTTATCTCTCACTACTTCTTTTACATGGTTGTTAAGCCACGATGGCTCTTTTTTAGTTCTTTTACTGTGTTTCTTAATTTGGGGTATACATTGAAGTTGGGCCTCTATTATGGTGTCTTTAAAAAGGGCCCATGCAACTTGCAGGGATTTCATTTTAATCACTCTACCTTTTAACTTTTGTTTAACTTTTGTTTAACTAATCATCTGCTTCCTCACCATGGGGAATAGGGGCAGAAAATGCTTTTAAAAAGCCTTTTGAAAAGTAAAAGTAAAACAAGCCAAGCAACCCCTCCCTTGCTTTGTGCTGGGTGCCCAGCTGTGGGCTTGTGTGTGTGTATGGGGGGGAGGCTGGCGGGAGAGGTGTTCTGAGCACACTCCGGTCAGGGAAGGGGTGGAGTTGGCCAAAGGGGCAGGTTGAATCTTTAGCAGAGAATTCCTTTCTCCATTGTGTTAGCTAAGCGTTGCTGTTAAATGTCAGCCGACAAATGCAGCATTTGAAACAATCCGACTCTAAATCCCCCACCATCTCAGTTGCTGTAGTTCTCACATCCTCTGCTCTTGTGATGTCACCACATGACATAGTGTCTTATTCCTATAGTGTCCTGTAGGTTAGACAGGAATAAGTTTATGAGGTAAAAACTGAAGCATAACTCCATCCCTTCCTCCTTTTGACTTCGGAAAAATAAATCCTGTCGCCTCCCTCAGTCCCAACCCAGCCCCACCGGCGCTGCTGCGGCTTGGAGACAGGTGCCCTCTCATCTGGCCCTGAGCTGCTGTGGGGAGAGAGGGCTGGAGGGGGCAGTTCTTTCTCCCTGGGGCAACCTGCTCCCCAATCTCCTCATTCTCAGCCCCACCCCAGAGCCCTCACCCCCTGCGCCCCTACCCTCTGCTCCAATGCTGAGACCCTCATCGCTAGCCCCACTCCAGAGCCTGCACCGCCAGCCGGAGCCCTCACATCACTGCGCCCCAACCCCCCCCCCCGAGCCTCTCCCACACTCCAAACCTTTCAGCCTCACCCCTGCCACACACCATCCATGTGCAGAATGAATTTTGTAAGGAGCGCAATATGCAGGTGATGTGTCACACCTCACCTCCATATTTGTGCCCAAAACAAAATTCATTCCACACATGGACATAACAAATTAGAGGAAACACTGCTCCTGACTTTCAGCCTCTCTCTCACATCTTGAATTTCACACATTGAGTGATCAGAATAAAGTGCCCTCAAGTGAGCTAGAGACCAACAGTGGTTCATAGTAATTATTCAGCAAGTATTTTAGAAGACCTAGGACATTAATGAAAATCATGACCTGCCAAGAGACAATTAATGGAGAGAAGCAGCAAGATTAATTCCATACATTGGATTGGTTGTGACTTATTTGCCTGATTTGAAAAGAGACCAAACTGACCTGAGTCTCCTTGGTGTCGATAGCCCCCTGCTCAGAGACTCTGAGTGGCAGGAGGCTGAGGGGTCTCACCAGATGTCCCAAAGGATGGCCCAGGACAGCATCAGAGGGGATCACTCTCAGACCCAGACCCACCTCTTGGTGAGGACCTCCCGCAATGAGAGCAATACCCCTCCCCTGCTCGCACTCCAGACCCATCCCTCCTAGGTAGAGGAGGGAATCTGGAAAAGGGAAAAAGCAGCAAGAGAAGAGGAGAACGGAGGGAGGAAAGAGGAAAAGATAAACCACAAAGGATACACCCCAATGTCCCCAGGGATTCCAATCATCAAAACCTAGGGAGGAAATCAAATTCTGCCACCTGAAGCCAGCGCTGTCTGTGCCTAGAATGCTGCCTGCGCCAGGTGGATCAGACGGAACAGGTTCCAAAGCTCTCTGAGCCTCTTACCTTCTCAAAGGGAAGTTTGTTTTCAGCACAATCAGTGGTAGGAAAGGAGAAAACTCCACAGAGGTTCCTCCTCATGCTCACAACTCTGAATCCTAATTCTCTCTCAGCCCTCGAGGAGAGACCTCGCGAAGGAGACTTGCGGCAGCAAAGCCGGGAGGTCTCAGAGACTGGCCTGGCCCTGCACCTCTGTCCTGCCCGGCTGATGTCGGGGTCTCTCTGTGAGGTCACCCCCTCCCCACCACCTTTGCCCAATAGGCCGAGTTCCTGCAAAAGGCCTTTGTGATGTCACTGCCACACCCACCCCTCCCCTCAAAGCTGATGTCCTGCCCCTGGCCAGACTCATTATGCCCATCGTTGCCCCTTTAACCTTCCGTTGTCTCTCTCTGACCACCGTCACTCTCCATCGGTTCACTGAGATTGCCACACTCATTGCTTCCAACACAGCTGCTTTTCAGCTGCAGTGTGGAGACTGTGTGTGGGGAGAGACAGTGTGTGTGTGTGTTGGGGAAGAGTGAGTGTGTTGAGGTAGGTAGGAGCGGATCATTATTATACCTACTTGAAAGAGGGAGACGCTCAGGCTGAGAAAGGAGAATTGACTTGTCTTAGGTCACAAAGCCAGTCAATGGCTGAATTGGGAATAGGACCCCCAGAGCCCTGATTTTCAAATTAACCGTCGGATCTTGAATTTCATACATTGAATGACCTCAATAAAGTGCTCTCAGATGAGCTCCAGACCAACAAGTATGCACAGTAATTATTCAGCCAGTATTTTAGGAGAACTGCAATGTTAGAGAGAATCATGAACTGCTCAGAGACAATTAATGCAGAGAAGCAGCAAAATCCATCAAACATATAAGTGGTTATGACTTATTTACTTGGTCTTAAAAAAGAACAACAAGACCTGAGTCTCCTCCCTGTCATTAACCCCCTGCTCAGACAATCAGGGTAGAGACTGAGGATGGAAGGCTGAGGGGTCTCACCAGAGAGCTCAAAGGATGGCCCAGGTCACTGGTGGGGATCACTGCCCCAGCACTACTGCAGCTCCACAGTTTTGGTTTGGAATAAAATTCTGCCTCCTTAAGATCATGTTTTCCATGAATTCAACTGTCACCAGATGGATCAGACTGAACAGTTTCAAACCTTGAGGAGGCTCTAACCCTCTAAACAGGGTCGGCTGTTTTCAAGTAAAATCACTAAAAGGGAAAGAGAAAACTCGAAAGAGGTTCCTCCTGGCGCTCAGGTACGTGAACCGCAATATTCCCCCAGTCCTCAAAGAGAGACCTGGAGAAGGAGACTTGCTGAAGCAAAGCCACAGGGTCTCTGAGGTTTCCCTGGCCCCTCGCCCCTGTCCTGCCTGGCTGATGTCAGCATCCCTCTGTGAGGTCACCACCTCCCCACCACCTTTGGCCAATAGTCTGAGGTCCTGCAAAAGGCCTTTGTGATGTCACTGCCACACCCCTCCCTTGCTGAGCTAATGTCCTGCCCCTGGCCAGGCACTTTGGAGGTTTGAGCTACTCCTGTGGATCACCCCACTCAAGGAGCATTCGTTCTAGGAAGAAAGCCAGCTAGACAGTAAAACATCAGACGCTGCTCCCAATGCTACACTCAGTTTTTTAGGAATTAGTCGACTTTATGGCTAGAAGAGACCATTAGAGCATCTAATCTTACCCCTGCATATCACAGGCCTCCTGTATGACACACTAGCTACTTTTGGGGTAAACACATTCCAGAAAGGCATCTAGTCTTCATGAAATGACGTCACGAGATGGAGAATGCACCAATTTCCTTGGTAACTTGTTCCTGTGGTGAATCATCCTCGCTGTTGAATATTTGTGCCTTAATTGTAATATGAATTTGTCTCTTTTCACCTTAGGACCCGGCGAGGTGGGAGTGTGCCAGACCTTGGGCTGCAGCCCAAGCCGGAACTTCTACATGACAATTAAACAGCCCCACAGCCTGAGTCGTGTGAGCCCAAGGCAGTGGTACGGGCCAGCCACCGGTGTGTAACAAGTTTGCGTGGAGAATTTGCGGCAAAACTGGGAACTGAACCCAGATTGTTTCAATTCTTGCCTCCCCCCTTAACCGCAAGCCCAGCGTGTGTGTGTACAGCATTGTTTTGGTCTGTGTTTGCCTTGTATTGGCTTCCAAGGGAGGCTGTGGAATTTCCTTCATTGGGGGTTTTTAAGACCAGGTTAGAGATACGCCAGTCTGCAAATGTCTAGGGATACTTGGTCCTGCCTCAACACAGCGGGCTGGAGTAGATGACTTCTCAAGATCCCTTCCAGACCTACATTGAAATAATTCTCTTTTGTGCTGCGTCATGTTCTACGCTGAGCTGTTTTGCATGGTGCCATTTGGAACTGTGATCGCACCATTTTGTGTAGCAGTTTTATGGTGAATTGTTTTGCCTCAGCTTGTTTTCCATTGTGTACTTTTGTCCTAGGATGTCATAGTTCGCATCGTGTTGCTTTCTTTTCCTTTGTATTGTCATTTTATGCTGTGGAGTGTAGGTTGTGTTTTTTTTCGCCCTGAATTTTCCTGACACTATGTTGTGGTGAGTTTTATTCTGTATGTTGTGTTTTTATATGTATATATTGCATAGCATCCTAGAAATGTAGGGCTAGATAGGACCTCAAGATGTCATCAAGTCCAGCTTTCTCTGCTGAGGCAGGAACAAGTATATGTAGATTATCTATGACAGAGCTTTGTCCTATTTGTTCTTAAAAACTACCAGGGAAAGAGACTCCCCAGCCCCCTTGTAAGACTGTTCCAGAGCTGAACTGCCTTAGCTCTGGGGACACCCACACAGATTTTAGTGGTGAGCAGCTCTGGAGAGAGAGAGGAGACCCCAGTGAGTGGGCAGTTGGATAAAGAGACTAAAGTTGGGAGGAGAAACATTGACGTGTCCAAGGTCACCCAGGCTGTCTGTGACCGAGCTAGAAATAGGTTCTAGTGCCACCGTACTGCTGTTTCTGAAGGTCTCTGCCACACTGCTGTTTTAGGCACTGGTGCAAACCCTTAGTGTAGACAGAATTTACACTAGTGCACTCTGGCACTGGTGCACCATGTCCCAGTTTGAAGGTTTGGGGTGGGGAGAGGGGCTGTGACCTCCTGAGGCCTGAGGCTGACTGAACGGTGCAGCTGGTAACGGAGGGGCAGCACTGAGTGCTGGAGGTATGAGCCAGGAGCACAGCCCCACAGGACTGGACACTGACTTCTCCTGACCCAGGGACACACCCCAGCGAGGTGGTTTGTCCATGGATGTGCAGGCTGTCTTGGCAGAGCAGCTCATTTGCAATCCCTGCACACCTCTTCCTACAGTGTGCACTGGGACCTTTCCAAGCTGCGAGTGACAGGGCTCGGGAGTTAACAGGATCTGTTCCTGGCTCTGTCATGGATCTGTTTGGTGACCTTGGGAAGTCACAGCTCCTCTCTCTGTAACACTGTCTTCAGTGACTCGAGAGCACTAGCACCAGCCTCAGGCAGACTGGTGAGAAGCAGGGCACAAACCCCAAATTGGGTGTGAGGTCTGTATGGAGATTTCACCAACCAAGTATCCAGTGTAAACGCTTCAGGCATTGTAACAGCATTAACATGGAATCACAGACAGTCCTCTTGGGTGATCCCATATATCTCACCACGCAGGTGAGCTCACCTTTGTGACAGGTGGTCCCTTACTCCAGGGTTCCCAACCTTTTTCTTTCTGAGCCCCCACCCCTACCCCCACCCCACACGCTATAAAACTCTACTGCCCATGGGCCACAATAACTGGTTTTCTGCATATAAAATCCAGGGCTGGCGTTAGGGGTAGCAAGCAGGGCAACTGCCTGCGGCCCCATGCCACAGGGGCCCCCGCAAAGCTACATTGCTTAGGCTTTGGCTTCAGCCCTGGTGATGGGGCTCAGGGCCCTGGACTTCAGCCCCCTGCGCTGGGACTTCAGCTTTCTGCCCTGGGACTCAGTGAGTCTAATGCCGGCTTTGCTTGGCAGCCCCCTGAAAGCTGCTCACGGCCCCCCAGGGGGGCCCTGGTTGAGAACCACTGCCTTACAGCACGAATCACAGCAATGTTCAAGTTACTGCCAGTCCCAAAGGACCCGTCACTTCCTTAGGTCAATTAAATCTTAGATCTTCCAACAAAGACACTTGTAGCCAGTCCTGTCATAACCTGTATTAAGACTTATTTAAAAGGAAACGAGAGTTGTTAACAAAGTTAAAGCAGGTAATCCTATAGATGCAGATGAGTTGCAGTCTTAAATTTCAAAGGTAATAGAAGCTTCTGTAATAAGCAAGCTCTACATATTCTTTAGGACTAACTCAGGCTAAGCAGCTGGGGATCTCTTGCTTATGCCTAGAAACTTTGCCCCCCCCCCCCAGAGTCCAGGCAGCATACAGACAATCAGTTCCTTCTCTATGGGGTTTTTCATCCCCTTCCTACCATGTGGTCTGAGCAGGAAACTTAGCTACTGGGAAGTGAAGAGCACAACAACAGTCTTGTGTCTTTGTTAACATCCCATAATAGTCTCTCTGGTGTTGATGGACCTTTCCTGCCAGGCAGGGTGTAATGCATTCTGTTGCCAATCAGCACTTCACATTGGTAAAGTCTCTCTCCTGTTTGGTGATTTACAGAGCCACAGAGGCTCACAATGCAACTAGTCAGATGTTAACTCAGGCAGCAACTTACAAGTATTCAATAAAGTCTAAACACAAAACACATTCTTATGTTCACAGTCTGTATGAGGAGTATCTACTCATTTGGACTCACTGGGGAGCCACAGAAAGAAACAAGGTGTGCTGAGGCAAGAAGGCCCAATCCCAGAGCCCCCAGGGTCACGCTTCCCAAAAGCTAAAACTAGGCCCAGCCCATGAAAGGGGCACTCCCAGGAGAGACTGTGTAAAGGCTGGAGCGTCAAATAACTTAGTTAATCTGAGAGAGCTGCCTTGGGGACAATGACAGGGCACTCAAGGCAGGATGAAGTATTATCTAGACTAGGAGTGGCCAACCTGAGCCTGAGAAAGAGCCAGAATTTACCAATATACATTGCTAAAGAATCATCAGCTCCCACCCCCTGCTCCCAGTGCCTCCCACCCATGGGAAGCCACACTAATCAGCACCCCCCCTCCTCGCACTCCCGATCAGCTGCTCATGCTATGCAAGACACTCGGTGGGGGGGACGGGGGGGATGGAGCGTGGGCACTGCAGGCTCAGGGAAGGGGGTGGGAAGGGGTGGAGTGGGGGCAGGGCCTGTAGCTGAGTAGTGAGCACACCCAGCACATTGGAAAGTTGGTGCCTGTAGCACCAGCCCCGGAGTTGGTGCCTGTACAAGGAGCTGCGTATTAAATTCTAAAGAGCTACATGTTGGCCACCCCTGATCTAGACCATCCCTGAGAGGTATTTGTCCAGCCTGCTCTTAAAAATCCCCAATGATGGAGATTCCACAACCTCCCTAGGCAATTTATTCCAGTGCTTAACCACCCTGACAGGGAGTTTTTCCTAATGTCCAACCTAAACCTTCCTTGCTGCAATTTAAGCCCATTGCTTCTTGTCCTGTCCTCAGAGGTTAAGAACAATGTTTCTCCTTCCTCCTTGAAATGAACTTTTATGTACTTGAAAGCTGATCATATCTTCTCCTGACTAAACAAACACAATTTTTTCATTCTTACCTCATAGGTGATGTTTTCTAGACCTTTAATCATTTTTATTGCTCTTCTCTGGACTTTCTCCAATTTTTCCACATCTTTCCTGAAATGTGGCACCCAGAACTGGACACATTACTCCAGTTGAGGCCTAATCAGTGCAGAGTAGAGCGGAAGAATTACTTCTCATGTCTTGCTTACAATACTCCTGCTAATACATCTCAGGATTATACTTGGGTTTTTTCCAACAGTGTAACACTGTTGACTCATATTTAGCTTGTGATCCACTGACTCTCCCAGATCCGTTTCTCCTGTGCTCCTTCCTAGGCAGTCATTTCCTGTCTTGTATGTGTGCAACTGATTGTTCCTTC
Organism: Mauremys reevesii; assembly: GCF_016161935.1. Lineage (NCBI taxonomy): Eukaryota > Metazoa > Chordata > Testudines > Geoemydidae > Mauremys > Mauremys reevesii. The sequence goes on from NC_052639.1 coordinate 22,394,406, forward strand.
CTAAGTGGAGTACTTTGGATTTGTCCTCATTGAATTTCATCCTATATTCTCCAGTTTGTCCAGATCATTTTGAATTGTAATTCTAGCCTCCAAAGCACTTGCAGCCCTCCCAGTTTGGTATCATCTACAAACGGTATAAGTGTAACAGAGAGACTCTGCTACTGGGAGGGTTTCACTATGTCTAGGAGGGTTGCACCCTGGTGGGAGGGGGCTAGGCCTGTACTGGAATAAGGTCATTTTGTGCTACACAGTGTGGCAGAACCTAGAATGTCCATTACCAGGGAAAATGCTGGGGGGAATTGACATGTGGAAAGGACAGAAACCCTGTCTGAATTCTCTCATTTTGCCCTTCTTGCCCTGGCAGGCTACAGAATAATGTCCACCTTTCACCCTAAATCATCCCCTCCTCCCAGTAGGAAGGAAACGGCTGCAATGGAGCTGGCTCAGGTAAGGGATTATCAGGGAGCTGGTGGTGGGTTCTGCTTGGAGGAGAGGAGAAGTAAATGAATAGGAGGGTGGGAGCTGCTAGAGGTAGTGGGAGGCAGGAACTGTCTAGGTGTGGAATGGGAGGGGAAATGATGTGACAAACCTGCTGAGACTTGTGTACTCTAGGGTGTGATGGGCTGTCAACTCGGGGTGCAGTCTGGGGGCTTCTGGGAAACACTGTCCCTCTAACCTCAAACTGGGTTGGCCCTTCTCACACTGCCAGCCTCTCCAGGCCCTGTTATTACCCAACAGGACAGCAGGTGGCACCACGCATCCAACTAAGCTACCTGAGTGCTTTACCTAAGCCACTCAAAGACAGATAGAAGACAAAAGCCAATTTCCCAGCCATAAGTGGTAGCAAACAGATCAAAGCAGATTACTTAACAAATAACCAAAAACTCAAACTAAGCTTAACATACTATCTGGATAGAATTTGAATAGCAGTTTCTCACCCTGACTGATGATACAAGCAGTCCACCAAGTTTCCATACACAAGCTAAAAATCCCTTTACCCTGGGACCAGCAGTTCCCCCAGTTCAGTCTTTCTTCCTCAGGTGTTTCCAGGAGTTCTCTTGTGTGGGAATGAGGCCAAGAAATGATGTCACACTCCACCTTATGTAGCTTTTCCATATTGCGGGAACCATTTGTTCCAAACTTGTTTCCCAGTCCAGTTTGTGGAAAATACAGGTACCAAAATGGAGTTTGTTGTCATGTGGTCTGCTCACATGCCCTAGCATGCCCTGCTGAGTCATAGTAGCCATGGCTCATAGGCTAGCTGAAAAATTCACAAGAGGGCTAAGCTCTTCCACGGTCCATTGTCTTTCTTGATGAGCCATGAACACTGTCTGGCTTCTTTGTTGTACCTGAAAGGCTTTTTGTGAGTGTTACCCAGAGTAAACACATTTGAAATACAGATACAGAGTCAATATCCATAACTTCAGTTACGAACATGATACATGCGCACAAATAGGACAGTCATATTCAGCAAATCATAACTTTTCCAATGACACTGAACATGACGCATCTTGCACAAAATGCAACATAATTATGTCCTAATCATTTTATAATCATACCACTATGCTGAATGTGTGGTGTAGTGTCAGGGCCTAATTTCAAGGCACAGGAGTTGGGAATGGAACTTCCACTCTTTGTGGAACAGGAAATAACCCTCCAGCCAGGGCTGGGAAAACTTCCCGGACTCCCAGTGCTGGAGCCTGAATCTTCTGACACTTCATTAGTTACCACGAACCCCAATCTTTGTGGCAACTGCAAACTTTATCAATGATGATTTTATATTCTCTTCCAAGTCATTGATAAGAATGTTAAATAGCACAGGGCCAAAACCAATCCTTGTGGGAACCCTCTAGAAAGAAATCTACTCAAGCATGGTTCCCATTTACAATCATAGTTTTTAATCTGTTTAATGTATGCTGTGTTTATTTTGTATCTTTCTAGTTTTCTAGTCAAAATATTGTGCTGAACCAAGTCATATGCCTTACAGAAGACTAGGTAATGTTTTCACCTCTCAGCTCATCAATACTATTAGCTGCAACCAAACTTTTGATCTCACCCAATAAGGATATCCAGTTAGATTGATTGGATCTGTTGTCTCTGAACCTTTGTTAATTGGTACTAATTATATTACCCTCCTTTACCTCTTTATTAATTAAATCCATATTCGCTGCTCTATTATCTTGCCCAGTATCGGACTAACACGCTTGTAATTAGCTGGGTCATCTCTTTTACACTTTTTAAATATTGGCACAGCATTAGCTTTATTCCATTCTTCTGGAATTTCCCCATTGGTCCAAGTCCTAATTAAAATCAACATTAACAGTCCTCCACCAGGTCTTTCAAAACTCTTAATACAAGTTATCTGGACCTGCTTATTTAAACATGTCTAACTGTAATAGCTTCTCTTAACATCCTCGTGAGTTATTGTTGGGATGGAAAGACTGTCGTTGTCAACGTCTTATATGATTACATCATCTGTTTTTCTCCAACTCCAGGAGTGAAATATTTATTGAACACTTTTACCTCTTCTGTATTATTTTTGATAATTCTGCCATTTCTATCTAGTAATTTACCACTACCATTGTTAGGGATAAATTTTGTACTTAATATACTTTTTTAAAACTTCCTTCTTATTTTCATTAAGTGGTCATTGATTCCTGATAGCTTCCCTTACCAATTTTCTACAATTCTGACTTTCTAACTTATATTCTTTACTGTTGACTTCCCCGTTCTTCCATATATTTTATTTGGAGATTCCTACCAGGGAGCCACCAGCAGGGTCCAGAGACAGCCCCATCTCCTATATCAAGCCCTGGTTAGTAGCTATGTGATAAATGTGATGACTCTGCCTCTGTCTGTCAGCTGGGAGACACAAAGGTTCTCTCTTTCCATCCTCTGATGCCTCCTGGCTGCTCTAAGCAAGGTGGGGTGGGACTCTGTTAACATGTGCCTCCTGGAGCTCCCATTTACCTGGTGCTGCTGTTCCGTGAATAGTGGGGTTGTGAGTGGGGCAGCAGGTACTGAGTGTTGGACTCTTGCTCTTTCAGGGGCCGGTGACCTTCGAGGAGGTGGCTGTGTATTTCACCAGGGAAGAGTGGGTTCTGCTGGACCCCACTCAGAGAGCCCTACAGGGATGTCATGCAGGAGAACTATGAGACGGTGGTCTTGCTGGGTAAGGAGTCCTGTCGCCTGGGTTATTAGAAGCTGTGGGGTCTCTAAAGAACCTGAGTAGTAATAACTGTATACCTTTATTCATCATACAAGTTTTGCAGGTTTTCTTGCCCCCTTTTTGCCTTATCTCCCACACGCTAGTATCATTTTTGGACATGTGCCTTTTGGTGCCGTCAGTCATTTTAAAATTGGATTTAATATATCCTTATTGGCTATATTAATCACTGTAGCTTTCATGCCTTTTCCTCATTTTAAGAGGAAAATATGCCTCCTGTAGAATTCTAAATTGAGTAAATATGTGTATGACTCATGCATGGTTTGTGTGACAGTGAGATGAGCTCTTTTAGGAGAGCGTGTAATGTTGCCATTCAGGATCCCATGGGTGAAGGGATAAGAGAGTCGTGGGAGGGGGGGAGAAGAGGGGGGAGTAGATAATTCTGGGGTGCCAGGACATGGGGAGGGTGTGTGCAGGGTTAGAGCTAAGAAGCAGCAGGGAGGTAGGAGGTAGTGAGAGATGAGGAGAAAATACAAGAAGCTCCCAAGGTGCCGGGAAATGGTGCCGGCTGAGAGTAATGGGAAGAAGGGGAGGGGAGTGTGGAGAAAGGGCACCCGGGAAGTGGGCTGGGTGGGTCATTGGGAGGGAGGAGAGGTTTGAAAATCTAGAGCTGTGGGGGATCCCAGACCTTTAACCCTCAATCCCTACTGAAGCCTTGTTGCTTTAGAGCCTACACTCCAGTTTTATTTCTGTTCAGTTTCACTTCTTTTTACATTTCCCAAATATCATTATTTTAACATTTGACCTCCCTCTCCCACTCATAACCCCTCTCCCCATATAACCTCCCCATGTCTATGCTCAGTGACCCTGGCCACTGATCCTGAGTCCTTGCTGCATTCCTCCCTGTGATGATGCGGTTCTGGCGGGACCCAACGGAGAGTGCCAAATCAGGACCAATTGCTCAAACAGGGCAGTCACAGCCCTAGGCTGGGGTTTTTCCACCTCTAAGGCAAACCAAACCAGCCAGACAAAGAGGACTTTGGTTTCACCCCACTGGCTAACCACAAGTCACACAAGCAATTCCCTTAGACACTCCAGTCTCCCAGTATCACCACCAGTGCCACTCGTCCTGGGGATGAATGGTTATGAAAACCAACACCCCAATAAAAGAAAACAGTTCTCTCTATCCCAAAGGACCAAGCCCCAGACCCAGGTCAATATACACATCAGATCTTACCCACAAATCACACTGTTGCCAGTCCTTTAGAATCTAAAATCTAAAGGTTTATTCATAAAGGAAAACAGATAGAGATGAGAGCTAGAATTGGTTAAATGGAATCAATTACATACAGTAATGGCAAAGTTCTTAGTTCAGGCTTGTAGCAGTGATGGCATAAACTGCAGGTTCAAATCAAGTCTCTGGAGTACATCCCCCGCTGGGATGGGTCATCAGTCCTTTGTGCAGAGCTTCAGTTTGTAGCAAAGTCCTCCAGAGGTAAGAAGCAGGATTGTAGACCAGATGGAGATGAGGCATCAGCCTTAGATAGGCTTTTCCAGGTGTAAGAACCTCTTTGTCCTTACTGTGGAAAATTACAGCAAAATGGAGTCTGGAGTCACATGGGCCAGTCCCTGCATACTTTGCTGAGTCACAAGGCGTGTCTGCCTTCTCTCCATGGGTCAATTGTGTAGCTGATGGTCCTTAATGGGCCATCAAGCCAGCTGGGCAGAGCTAACACCAACTTGTCTGGGATGTTTCCCAGAAGCACAGCACCAACTTGAAATACAGACAGTATAGAGCCAATATACATAACTTCAACTAAAATGACACATGCACACAGACAGCATAATCAGAACCCGCCACCCATAACCTGGTCATAGACATCTTATATGACCCCTTTATCTAACATTTGGTGGCACTACAGGACCTTGGTTACAAACCATGTTCTATATGGTCCCAGTTTATACCAATAACGTCACACTCCTCCCATAGCAGGGCCGCTACCCAGACACAAATGGGCACTTTGTTGATGATGTCACTGGGTGGTTGTGTAGCCTGCACAATTTTTACACTTATAAGATTACATATTCCGAAGCCCTTCACACCACTCGGGCTTATCTCTATACACCCATACAGTCTGTTCCCCAGTGTTCCTTCCCAGCTCTGATGCTGCAGAGCATTTACCCCGTCCTCCTTCCCAGCCTTGCCTGTGTCCCTGTTCCTGTTCCCCACTTAATAAACATGATTCCAATTTCCTTCCCCTCCTGTTTGACCCCAGTTTATATAGTCATATTGCCAGCTACACCTAGCACGATTGATTGTACAGAAGAGAGAAACAATTAGAGAACCAGACAGATAAACAACAGAAAAGTGAGGGCCATAAAGATAGAACAATACAGAAATGAGAGTTTCGCAGTCAGAGCCATTGATAAGTGATTTCTTGCCAGACAGGATGCTGTCAAACTAAGTTTCTTTTATCCATCTTAAGATCTGTTTCTTTATCTGGTGGTGATGGGCATCATACAGACAGGATCGTCTTCCTAACAGCCTAATAGCACCTTATTTCAGTGTGACTGGTTTGGGATGAGAGGATGTGACCCTTCGCTTCCCAGCTAATGGCTGCCCCTGCTGCTTAGCCAAAGTCCTTAGCCTAAGAAAAAGGCCTCAGACTATCCTAGTGAGAGAAGACCCATACACAGGCAGACTGAGATTTTAAAGTGCTCTCAGATGAGCTCCAGACCAACAAGTATGCACAGTAATTATTCAGCCAGTATTTTAGGAGAACTGCAATGTTAGAGAGAATCATGAACTGCTCAGAGACAATTAATGCAGAGAAGCAGCAAAATCCATCAAACATATCAGTGGTTATGACTTATTTACTTGGTCTTAAAAGAGAACAACAAGGACCTGAGTCTGCTCCCTGTCAATAACCCCCTGCTCAGCCAATCAGGGTAGAGACTGAGGAGGGGAGGCTGAGGGGTCTCACCAGAGAGCTAAAAGGATGGCCTAGGTCACTGGCGGGGATCACTGCCCCAGCACTACCGCAGCCCCTCAGTTTGGGGTGGACCTCCCAAAGTGAGAGCTGCCGAGCACTCCCCCGCAACACACACACACACACACACACACACACACACACACACACACACACCCTCTCCTGGGGTTAGGAGGGGAACAGGAGAAAGGAGAAAAGAAGCAAGAGAGGAAGAGAAAGGAGGGATGGATGGAGGTAAAGGTGAAACAAAAAGGACAAACCCTAATGTCCTCAGTGATTCTAAGGGACAAGATCCCAGGTTTGGAATAAAATTCTGCCTCCTTAAGATCATGTTTTCCATGAATTCAACTGTCACCAGATGGATCAGACTGAACAGTTTCAAACCTCGAGGAGGCTCTAACCTCTAAACAGGGTCGGCTGTTTTCAAGTAAAATCACTAAAAGGGAAGGAGAAAACTCGAAAGAGGTTCCTCCTGGCGCTCAGGTACGTGAACCGCAATATTCCCCCAGTCCTCAAAGAGAGACCTGGAGAAGGAGACTTGCTGAAGCAAAGCCACAGGGTCTCTGAGGTTTCCTGGCCCCTCCCCTGTCCTGCCTGGCTGATGTCAGCATCTCTGTGAGGTCACCACCTTCCCACCACCTTTGGCCAATAGTCTGAGCCCCTGCAAAAGGCCTTTGTGATGTCACTGCCACACCCTCCCTTGCTGGGCTAATGTCCTGCCCCCGGCCAGGCACTTTGAAGGTTTGAGCTACTCCTGTGGATCACCCCACTCAAGGAGCATTCGTTCTAGGAAGCAAGCCGGCTAGACAGGAAAACATCAGACGCTGCTGCTCCCAATGCTACATTCAGTTTTAAAGAAATTAGTCAACTTTATTGCCAGAAGAGACCATTAGAGCATCTAATCTGACCCTGCATATCACAGGCCTCCTGTATGACACACTAGCTACTTTTGGGGTAAACACATTCAAGAAAGGCATCTAGTCTTCATGAAATGATGTCACGAGACGGAGAATCCACCACTTTCCTTGGTAGCTTGTTCCTGTGGTGAATCATCCTCGCTGTTGAATATTTGTGCCTTAATTGTAATATGAATTTGTCTCTTTCCACCTTCCCGCCATTGGGTTTTTTTATGCCTTTGTCTGCTACATTAAAGAGCCCTTTCATAGCCAATCTTTCCTCTCCAGTAAGGCACTTCAACATTTCAATGAAGTGACCTTTCAATCTTCTTTTGAGAAGCTAAACAGGTTGAGCTCTTTCAATAGCTCACTAGAAGGCATTTTTCTCCAGCCCTCAGAACATTTGGTGGCTCTTTGCTGCCTCAACTCCAATTTCACACCATCTTTTTCAAATGAGGACACCAAAACTGGAGGCAGTATTCCAGTATCAGTCTCACTGATACCATGTCACCTCCTGTGACGTTATTGACATAATCTGTAACTGTATAGATCACCGTTGCCACCACTGTTCTATATTTGCAGCCAATATTGTATAAAGGTGGTCACATAAAGGGTCTATGGAGAGGTTATGATTGGCTGATTATAATTATGCTATCTCTAGATAGCCCTCTTGTGCTTGTAGCATCAGTCAGGGTGAGAAACTGCTAATTCAAATTCTATCCAGATAGTATGTTAAGCTTAGTTTGAGTTTTTGGTTATTTGTTAAGTAATCTGCTTTGATCTGTTTGCTACCACTTATGGCTGGGAAATTGGCTTTTGTCTTCTATCTGTCTTTGAGTGGCTTAGGTAACGCACTCAGGTAGCTTAGTTGGATGCGTGGTGCCACCTGCTGTCCTGTTGGGTAATAACAGGGCCTGGAGAGGCTGGCAGTGTGAGAAGGGCCAACCCAGTTTGAGGGTTAGAGGGACAGTGTTTCCCAGAAGCCCCCCAGACTGCACCCCCGGGGTGACAGCCCATCACACCCTAGAGTACACAAGTCTCAGCAGGTTTGTCACATCCTTTCCTCCCATTCCACACCCTAGACAGTTCCTGCCTCCCACTACCTCTAGCAGCTCCGCCCTCCTATACATTTACTTCTCCTCTCCCTCCAAGCAGAACCCACCACCAGCTCCCTGATAATCCCTTACCTGAGCCAGCTCCATTGCAGCCGTTTCCTTCCTGCTGGGAGGAGGGGATGATTTGGGGCGAAAGGTGGACATTATTCTGTAGCCTGCCAGGGCAAGAAGGGCAATGTGAGAGAATTCAGACAGGGTTTCTGTCCTTTCCACATGTCAATTCCCCCCAGCATTTTTCCCTGGTAATGTACATTCTAGGTTCTGCCACACTGTGTAGCACAAAATGACCTTATTCCAGTACATGCCTAGCCCTCCCACCAGGGTGTAACCTCCTAGACATAGTGAAACCCTCCCAGTAGCAGAGTCTCTCTGTTACACTTATACCGTTTGTAGATGATACCAAACTGGAAGGGGCTGCAAGTGCTTTGGAGGCTAGAATTACAATTCAAAATGATCTGGACAAACTGGAGAATATAGGATGAAATTCAATGAGGACAAATCCAAAGTACTCCACTTAGGAAGGAACAATCTGTTGCACACATACAAGACAGGAAATGACTGCCTAGGAAGGAGCACAGGAGAAACGGATCTGGGAGAGTCAGTGGATCACAATCTAAATATGAGTCAACAGTGTTACACTGTTGGAAAAACCCAAGTATAATCCTGAGATGTATTAGCAGGAGTATTGTAAGCAAGACATGAGAAGTAATTCTTCCGCTCTACTCTGCACTGATTAGGCCTCAACTGGAGTAATGTGTCCAGTTCTGGGTGCCACATTTCAGGAAAGATGTGGAAAATTGGAGAAAGTCCAGAGAAGAGCAATAAAAATGATTAAAGGTCTAGAAAACATCACCTATGAGGGAAGACTGAAAAAATTGTGTTTGTTTAGTCAGGAGAAGATATGATCAGCTTTCAAGTACATAAAAGTTCATTTCAAGGAGGAAGGAGAAACATTGTTCTTAACCTCTGAGGACAGGACAAGAAGCAATGGGCTTAAATTGCAGCAAGGAAGGTTTAGGTTGGACATTAGGAAAACTCCTGTCAGGGTGGTTAAGCACTGGAATAAATTGCCTAGGGAGGTTGTGGAATCTCCATCATTGGGGATTTTTAAGAGCAGGCTGGACAAATACCTCTCAGGGATGGTCTAGATCAGGGGTGGCCAACATGTGGCTCTTTAGAATTTAATACGCAGCTCCTTGTACAGGCACCAACTCCGGGGCTGGTGCTACAGGCACCAACTTTCCAATGTGCTGGGTGTGCTCACTACTCAGCTACAGGCCCTGCCCCCACTCCACCCCTTCCCACACCTTCCCTGAGCCTGCAGTGCCCACGCCCATCCCCTCTCTGTCCCCACCGAGTGTCTTGCATAGCATGAGCAGCTGATCGGGAGTGCGAGGAGGGGGGGTGCTGATTAGTGTGGCTTCCCATGGGTGGGAGGCACTGGGAGCAGGGGGTGGGAGCTGATGATTCTTTAGCAATGTATATTGGTAAATTCTGGCTCTTTCTCAGGCTCAGGTTGGCCACTCCTGGTCTAGATAATACTTCATCCTGCCTTGAGTGCCCTGTCATTGTCCCCAAGGCAGCTCTCTCAGATTAACTAAGTTATTTGACGCTCCAGCCTTTACACAGTCTCTCCTGGGAGTGCCCTTTCATGGGCTGGGCCTAGTTTTAGCTTTTGGGAAGCGTGACCCTGGGGGCTCTGAGATTGGGCCTTCTTGCCTCAGCACACCTTGTTTCTTTCTGTGGCTCCCCAGTGAGTCCAAATGAGTAGATACTCCTCATACAGACTGTGAACATAAGAATGTGTTTTGTGTTTAGACTTTATTGAATACTTGTAAGTTGCTGCCTGAGTTAACATCTGACTAGTTGCATTGTGAGCCTCTGTGGCTCTGTAAATCACCAAACAGGAGAGAGACTTTACCAATGTGAAGTGCTGATTGGCAACAGAATGCATTACACCCTGCCTGGCAGGAAAGGTCCATCAACACCAGAGAGACTATTATGGGATGTTAACAAAGACACAAGACTGTTGTTGTGCTCTTCACTTCCCAGTAGCTAAGTTTCCTGCTCAGACCACATGGTAGGAAGGGGATGAAAACCCCATAGAGAAGGAACTGATTGTATGCTGCCTGGACTCTGGGGCAAAGTTTCTAGGCATAAGCAAGAGATCCCCAGCTGCTTAGCCTGAGTTAGTCCTAAAGAATATGTAGAGCTTGCTTATTACAGAAGCTTCTATTACCTTTGAAATTTAAGACTGCAACTCATCTGCATCTATAGGATTACCTGCTTTAACTTTGTTAACAACTCTCGTTTCCTTTTAAATAAGTCTTAATACAGGTTATGACAGGACTGGCTGTCTTTGTTGGAAGATCTAAGATTTAATTGACCTAAGGAAGTGACGGGTCCTTTGGGACTGGCAGTAACTTGAACATTGCTGTGATTCGTGCTGTAAGGCAGTGGTTCTCAACCAGGGCCCCCCTGGGGGGCCGTGAGCAGCTTTCAGGGGGCTGCCAAGCAAAGCCGGCATTAGACTCACTGAGTCCCAGGGCAGAAAGCTGAAGTCCCAGCGCAGGGGCTGAAGTCCAGGGCCCTGAGCCCCATCACCAGGGCTGAAGCCAAAGCCTAAGCAATGTAGCTTTATGGGGCCCCTGTGGCATGGGGCCGCAGGCAGTTGCCCTGCTTGCTACCCCTAACGCCAGCCCTGGATTTTATATGCAGAAAACCAGTTATTGTGGCCCACATGGGCAGTGGAGTTTTTATAGCGTGTGTGGGGGTGGGGGGGTAGGGGGTGGGGAGGCTCAGACAGATCAAGGTTGGGAACCCTGGAGTAAGGGACCACCTGTCACAAAGATGAGCTCACCTGCGTGGTGAGATATATGGGATCACCCAAGAGGACTGTCTGTGATTCCATGTTAATGCTGTTACAATGCCTGAAGCGTTTACACTGGATACTTGGTTGGTGAAATCTCCATACAGACCTCACACCCAATTTGGGGTTTGTGCCCTGCTTCTCACCAGTCTGCCTGAGGCTGGTGCTAGTGCTCTCGAGTCACTGAAGACAGTGTTACAGAGAGAGGAGCTGTGACTTCCCCAAGGTCACCAAACAGGTCCATGACAGAGCCAGGAACAGATCCTGTTAACTCCGAGCCCTGTCACTGCAGCTTGGAAAGATCCCCAGTGCACACTGTAGGAAGAGGTGTGCAGGGATTGCAAATGAGCTGCTCTGCCAAGACAGCCTGCACATCCATGGACAAACCACCTCGCTGGGGGTGTGTCCCCTGGGTCAGGAGAAGTCAGTGTCCAGTCCTGTGGGGCTGTGCTCCTGGCTCATACCTCCAGCACTCACTGCTGCCCCTCCGTTACCAGCTGCACCGTTCAGTCAGCCTCAGGCCTCAGGGAGGTCACAGCCCCTCTCCCCACCCCAAACCTTCAAACTGGGACATGGTGCACCAGTGCCAGAGTGCACTAGTGTAAATTCTGTCTACACTAAGGGTTTGCACCAGTGCCTAAAACAGCAGTGTGGCAGAGACCTTCAGAAACAGCAGTACGGTGGCACTAGAACCTATTTCTAGCTCGGTCACAGACAGCCTGGGTGACCTTGGACACGTCAATGTTTCTCCTCCCAACTTTAGTCTCTTTATCCAACTGCCCACTCACTGGGGTCTCCTCTCTCTCCAGAGCTGCTCACCACTAAAATCTGTGTGGGTGTCCCCAGAGCTAAGGCAGTTCAGCTCTGGAACAGTCTTACAAGGGGGCTGGGGAGTCTCTTTCCCTGGTAGTTTTTAAGAACAAATAGGACAAAGCTCTGTCATAGATAATCTACATATACTTGTTCCTGCCTCAGCAGAGAAAGCTGGACTTGATGACATCTTGAGGTCCTATCTAGCCCTACATTTCTAGGATGCTATGCAATATATACATATAAAAACACAACATACAGAATAAAACTCACCACAACATAATGTCAGGAAAATTCAACACGATGCGAACTATGACATCCTAGGACAAAAGTACACAATGGAAAACAAGCTGAGGCAAAACAATTCACCATAAAACTGCTACACAAAATGGTGCGATCACAGTTCCAAATGGCACCATGCAAAACAGCTCAGCGTAGAACATGACTCAGCACAAAAGAGAATTATTTCAATGTAGGTCTGGAAGGGATCTTGAGAAGTCATCTACTCCAGCCCGCTGTGCTGAGGCAGGACCAAGTATCCCTAGACATTTGCAGACTGGCGTATCTCTAACCTGGTCTTAAAAACCCCCAATGAAGGAAATTCCACAGCCTCCCTTGGAAGCCAATACAAGGCAAACACAGACCAAAACAATGCTGTACACACACACGCTGGGCTTGCGGTTAAGGGGGGAGGCAAGAATTGAAACAATCTGGGTTCAGTTCCCAGTTTTGCCGCAAATTCTCCACGCAAACTTGTTACACACCGTGGCTGGCCCGTACCACTGCCTTGGGCTCACACGACTCAGGCTGTGGGGCTGTTTAATTGTCATGTAGAAGTTCCGGCTTGGGCTGCAGCCCAAGGTCTGGCACACTCCCACCTCGCCGGGTCCTAAGGTGAAAAGAGACAAATTCATATTACAATTAAGGCACAAATATTCAACAGCGAGGATGATTCACCACAGGAACAAGTTACCAAGGAAAGTGGTGGATTCTCTGTCTCATGACGTCATTTCATGAAGACTAGATGCCTTTCTGGAATGTGTTTACCCCAAAAGTAGCTAGTGTGTCATACAGGAGGCCTGTGATATGCAGGGGTCAGATTAGATGCTCTAATGGTCTCTTCTAGCCATAAAGTCGACTAATTCCTAAAAAACTGAGTGTAGCATCGGGAGCAGCGTCTGATGTTTTACTGTCTAGCTGGCTTGCTTCCTAGAACGAATGCTCCTTGAGTGGGGTGATCCACAGGGAGTAGCTCAAACCTCCAAAGTGCCTGGCCAGGGGCAGGACATTAGCCCAGCAAGGGAGGGGTGTGGCAGTGACATCACAAAGGCCTTTTGCAGGACCTCAGACTATTGGCCAAAGGTGGTGGGGAGGTGGTGACCTCACAGAGGGATGCTGACATCAGCCAGGCAGGACAGGGGCGAGGGGCCAGGGAAACCTCAGAGACCCTGTGGCTTTGCTTCAGCAAGTCTCCTTCTCCAGGTCTCTCTTTGAGGACTGGGGAATATTGCGGTTCACGTACCTGAGCGCCAGGAGGAACCTCTTTCGAGTTTTCTCCTTCCCTTTAGTGATTTTACTTGAAAACAGCCGACCCTGTTTAGAAGGTAAGAGCCTCCTCGAGGTTTGAAACTGTTCAGTCTGATCCATCTGGTGACCGTTGAATTCATGGAAAACATGATCTTAAGGAGGCAGAATTTTATTCCAAACCTGGGATCTTGTCCCTTAGAATCACTGAGGACATTAGGGTTTGTCCTTTTTGATTCACCTTTTCCTCCATCCATCCCTCCTTTCTCTTCCTCTCTTGCTTCTTTTCTCCTTTCTCCTGTTCCCTCCTAACACCAGGAGAGGTGTGTGTGTGTGTGTGTGTGTGTGTGTTATGGTGAGTGCTCGGCAGCTCTCACTGTGGGAGGTCCACCCAAAACTGTGGAGCTGCAGTAGTGCTGGGGCAGTGATCCCTGCCAGTGACCTGGGCCATCCTTTGAGCTCTCTGGTGAGACCTCAGCCTTCCATCCTCAGTCTCTACCCTGATTGTCTGAGCAGGGGGTTAATGACAGGGAGGAGACTCAGGTCTTGTTGTTCTTTTTTAAGACCAAGTAAATAAGTCATAACCAGTTATATGTTTGATGGATTTTGCTGCTTCTCTGCATTAATTGTCTCTGAGCAGTTCATGATTCTCTCTAACATTGCAGTTCTCCTAAAATACTGGCTGAATAATTACTGTGCATACTTGTTGGTCTGGAGCTCATCTGAGAGCACTTTATTGAGGTCATTCAATGTATGAAATTCAAGATCCGACGGTTAATTTGAAAATCAGGGCTCTGGGGTCCTATTCTAATTCAGCCATTGACTGGCTTTGTGACCTAAGACAAGTCAATTCTCCTTTCTCAGCCTGAGCGTCTCCCTCTTTCAAGTAGGGATAATAATGATCCGCTCCTACCTACCTCAACACACTCACTCTTCCCCAACACACACACACACTGTCTCTTCCCACACACAAACAGTCTCCACACTGCAGCTGAAAAGCAGGTGTGTTGGAAGCAATGAGTGTGGCAATCTCAGTGAACCGATGGAGAGTGACGGTGGTCAGAGAGAGACAACGGAAGGTTAAAGGGGCAACGATGGGCATAATGATTCTGGCCAGGGGCAGGACATCAGCTTTGAGGGGAGGGGTGGGGGTGGCAGTGACATCACAAAGGCCTTTTGCAGGAACTCGGCCTATTGGGCAAAGGTGGTGGGGAGGGGGTGACCTCACAGAGAGACCCCGACATCAGCCGGGCAGGACAGAGGTGCAGGGCCAGGCCAGTCTCTGAGACCTCCCGGCTTTGCTGCCGCAAGTCTCTTCGCGAGGTCTCTCCTCGAGGGCTGAGAGAGAATTAGGATTCAGAGTTGTGAGCATGAGGAGGAACCTCTGTGGAGTTTTCTCCTTTCCTACCACTGATTGTGCTGAAAACAAACTTCCCTTTGAGAAGGTAAGAGGCTCAGAGAGCTTTGGAACCTGTTCCGTCTGATCCACCTGGCGCAGGCAGCATTCTAGGCACAGACAGCGCTGGCTTCAGGTGGCAGAATTTGATTTCCTCCCTAGGTTTTGATGATTGGAATCCCTGGGGACATTGGGGTGTATCCTTTTTGGTTTATCTTTTCCTCTGTCCTCCCTCCTGTCTCCTCTTCTCTTGCTTCTTTTTTCCCTTTTCCAGATTCCCTCCTCTACCTAGGAGGGATGGGTCTGGAGTGCGGGCAGGGAGGGGTATTGCTCTCATTGCGGGAGGTCCTCACCAAGAGGTGGGTCTGGGTCTGAGAGTGATCCTCTGATGCTGTCCTGGGCCATCCTTTGGGACATCTGGTGAGACCTCAGCCTCCTGCCACTCAGAGTCTCAGTGCTGATTGGCTGAGCAGGGGCTATCGACACCAAGGAGACTCAGGTCAGTTTGGTCTCTTTTCAAATCAGGCAAATAAGTCACAACCAATCCAATGTATGGAATTAATCTTGCTGCTTCTCTCCATTAATTGTCTCTTGGCAGGTCATGATTTTCATTAATGTCCTAGGTCTTCTAAAATACTTGCTGAATAATTACTATGAACCACTGTTGGTCTCTAGCTCACTTGAGGGCACTTTATTCTGATCACTCAATGTGTGAAATTCAAGATGTGAGAGAGAGGCTGAAAGTCAGGAGCAGTGTTTCCTCTAATTTGTTATGTCCATGTGTGGAATGAATTTTGTTTTGGGCACAAATATGGAGGTGAGGTGTGACACATCACCTGCATATTGCGCCCTTACAAAATTCATTTTGCACATGGATGGTGTGTGGCAGGGGTGAGGCTGAAAGGTTTGGAGTGGGAGAGGCGGGGGGGTGGGGTGATGGGGGCGCAGTGATGTGAGGGCTCCGGCTGGCGGTGCAGGCTCTGGAGTGGGGCTAGCGATGAGGGTCTCAGCATTGGAGCAGAGGGTAGGGGCGCAGGGGGTGAGGGCTCTGGGGTGGGGCTGAGAATGAGGAGATTGGGGAGCAGGTTGCCCCAGGAGAAAGAACTGCCCTCCAGCCCTCTCTCCCACAGCAGCTCAGGGCCAGGTGAGAGGGCACCTGTCTCCAAGCCACAGCAGCGCCGGTGGGGCTGGGTTGGGACTGAGGGAGGCGACAGGATTTATTTTTCCAAGTCAAAAGGAGGAAGGGATGGAGTTATGCTTCAGTTTTTACCTCATAAACTTATTCCTGTCTAACCTACAGGACACTATGGGAATAAGACACTGTGTCATGTGGTGACATCACAAGAGCAGAGGATGTGAGAACTACAGCAACTGAGAGGGTGGGGGATTTAGAGTCGGATTGTTTCAAATGCTGCATTTGTCGGCTGACATTTAACAGCAACGCTTAGCTAACACAATGGAGAAAGGAATTCTCTGCTAAAGATTCAACCAGCCCTTTGGCCAACTACACCCCTTCCTGACCGGAGTGTGCTCAGAACACCTCTCCCGCCAGCCTCCCATACACACACACAAGCCCACAGCTGGGCACCCAGCACAAAGCAAGGGAGGGGTTGCTTGGCTTGTTTTACTTTTTACTTTTCAAAAGGCTTTTAAAAGCATTTTCTGCCCCTGTTCCCATGGTGAGGAAGCAGATGATTAGTTAAACAAAAGTTAAACAAAAGTTAAAAGGTAGAGTGACTAAAATGAAATCCCTGCAAGTTGCATGGGCCCTTTTTAAAGACACCATAATAGAGGCCCAACTTCAATGTATACCCCAAATTAAGAAACACAGTAAAAGAACTAAAAAAGAGCCATCGTGGCTTAACAACCATGTAAAAGAAGTAGTGAGAGATAAAAAGACTTCCTTTAAAAAGTGGAAGTCAAATCCTAGTGAGGCAAATAGAAAGGAGCATAAACACTGCCAACTTAAGTGCAAGAGTGTAATAAGAAAAGCCAAAGAGGAGTTTGAAGAACGGCTAGCCAAAACTCCACAGGTAATAACAAAATGTTTTTAAGTACATCAGAAGCAGGAAGCCTGCTAAACAACCAGTGGGGCCCCTTGACGATCAAAATACAAAAGGAGCGCTTAATGACGATAAAGTCATTATGGAGAAACTAAATGAATTCTTTGCTTCAGTCTTCACGGCTGAGGATGTTAGGAAGATTCCCAAACATGAGCTGGCTTTTGTAGGTGACAAATCTGAGGAACTGTCACAGATTGAAGTGTCACTAGAGGAGGTTTTGGAATTAATTGATAAACTCAACATTAACAAGTCACTGACCAGATGGTATTCACCCAAGAGTTCTGAAAGAACTCAAATGTGAAGTTATGGAACTATTAACTAAGGTTTGTAACCTGTCCTTTAAATCGGCTTCGTACCCAATGATTGGAAGTTAGCTAATGTAACGCCAATATTTAAAAAGGGCTCTAGAGGTGATCCCGCAATTACAGACCGTAAGTCTAACGTCGGTACGGGCAAGTTAGTTGAAACAATAGTTAAGAATAAAATTGTCAGACACATAGAAAAACATAAATTATTGAGCAGTAGTCAACATGGTTTCTGTAAAGGGAAATCGTGTCTTACTAATCTATTAGAATTCTTTGAAGGGGTCAACAAACATGTGGACAAGGGGGATCCGTGGACATAGTGTACTTGATTTCCTGAAAGCCTTTGACAAGGTCCTCACCAAAGGCTCTTACGTAAATTAAGTTGTCATGGGATAAAAGGGAAGGTCCTTTCATGGATTGAGAACTGGTTAAAAGACAGGGAACAAAGGGTAGGAATTAATGGTAAATTCTCAGAATGGAGAGGGGTAACTAGTGGTGTTCCCCAAGGGTTAGTCCTAGGACCAATCCTATTCAATTTATTCATAAATGATCTGGAGAAAGGGGTAAACAGTGAGGTGGCAAAGTTTACAGATGATACTAAACTACTCAAGATAGTTAAGCAGATTGTGAAGAACTTCAAAATCTCTCACAAAACTAAGTGATTGGGCAACAAAATGGCAAATGAAATTTAATGTGGATAAATGTAAAGTAATGCACATTAGGAAAAATAACCCCAAATATACATACAATATGATGGGGGCTAATTTAGCTACAACGCGTCAGGAAAATGATCTTGGAGTCATTGTGGATAGTTTTCTGAAGATGTCCACGCAGTGTGCAGAGGCGATCAAAAAAGCAAACAGAATGTTAGGAATCGTTAAAAAGGGGATAGAGAACAAGACGGAGAATATAGTATTGCCCTTATATAAATCCATGGTACGCCCACATCTCGAATACTGTGTACAGATGTGGTTTCTCACCTCAAAAAAGTTATTCTAGCACTAGAAAAGGTTCAAAAAAGGGCAACTAATATGATTAGGGGTTTGGAGAGAGTCTCATACGAGGAAAGATTAAAGAGGCTAGGACTCTTCAGCTTGGAAAAGAGGAGACTAGGGGGGGATATGACAGAGGTATATAAAGTCATGAGTGACATTGAGAAAGTGGATAAGGAAAAGTTATTTACTTATTCCCATAATACAAGAACTAGAGGTCACCAAATGAAATTAATAGGCAGCAGGTTTAAAACAAATAAAAGGAAGTTCTTCTTCATGCAGCGCACAGTCAACTTGTGGAACTCCTTACCTGAGGAGGTTGTGAAGGCTAGGACTATAACAATGTTTAAAAGGGAACTGGATAAATTCATGGTGGCTAAGTCCATAAATGGCTATTAGCCAGGATGGGTAAGAATGGTGTCCCTAGCCTCTGTTTGTCAGAGGATGGAGATGGATGGCAGGAGGAAGATCACTTGATCATTGCCTGTTAGGTTCACTCCTCTGGGGCACCTGGCATTAACACTGTTGGTAGACAGATACTGGGATAGATGGACCTGTGGTCTGACCCGGAAATGCAATTCTTATGTTCTTATGTTTTCCACTGCCCAGGAGACCCAGCCAGGGACTGATGTGCTGGAGATATGTTGGGAAAAGGAACTGTCTGAATTGCCAAGGCAGGAAGCCAACAATCTACGGCAACATCATTAACCACAAACTCACTCTAAGCATGCTCCAGCCAGAAGGGAAATGGGCAGGAATTCTTGCTGTTCAGCCATGGCCACACATACAGAGATGCACAGCAGTGAGGGTGCTGGGCAAGCTGGTCTGAGCGAACAATTGGAAATGATCCTTCCGTTAGAACAGAACCAGAGTGTAGAAAGGCCCCTGTGTTAAGTGGTTGAGGCTGAGGCCTTAGGAAGCTGGCCTACGATACCACAGGGATCTTTCTGTGGAGATGTGATACTTGCCAGCTAGGGAAGCTGGTGTGTGGTGTCTTTGTGGCTGCACTTTCAGTGATGCAGGTTTCTCTATCCCATTGTTCCAGGGTCATCCTACTAGATTGCCAGCTGCTTTTCAGCTGCAGTGTGGAGACTATTTGTGTGTGGGGAGAGACAGTGTGTGTGTGTTGGGGAAGAGTGTGTGTGTTGAGGTAGGTAGGAGCGGATCATTATTACCCCTACTTGAAAGAGGGAGATGCTCAGGCTGAGAAAGGAGAATTGACTTGTCTTAGGTCACACAGCCAGTCAATGGCAGAATTGGGAATAGGACCCAGAGCCCTGATTGTCAAATTAACCATCGGATTTTGAATTACATACATTGAATGACCTCAAGAAAGTGCTCTCAGATGAGCTCCAGAGGAACAAGTATGCACAGTAATTATTCAGCCAGTATTTTAGGAGAACTGCAATGTTAGAGAGAATCATGAACTGCTCAGAGACAATTAATGCAGAGAAGCAGCAAAA
This sequence comes from Mauremys reevesii, assembly GCF_016161935.1. Classification (NCBI taxonomy): domain Eukaryota; kingdom Metazoa; phylum Chordata; order Testudines; family Geoemydidae; genus Mauremys; species Mauremys reevesii. The sequence continues at coordinate 22,413,995 of NC_052639.1, forward strand.
TCCATCAAACATATAAGTGGTTATGACTTATTTACTTGGTCTTAAAAGAGAACAACAAGGACATGAGTCTCCTCCCTGTCAATAACCCCCTGCTCAGCCAATCAGGGTAGAGACTGAGGAGGGGAGGCTGAGGGGTCTCACCAGAGACCTCAAAGGATGGCCCAGGTCACTGGCGGGGATCACTGCCCCAGCACTACTGCAGCTCCACAGTTTTGGGTGGACCTCCCACAGTGAGAGCTGCCGAGCACTCCCCCGCAACACACACACACACACACACAGACACACACACACACACCCCTCCTGGTGTTGGGAGGGGAACAGGAGAAAGGACAAAAAAAGCAAGAGAGGAAGAGAAAGGGGGGGGGGATGGAGGAAAAGTTGAAACAAAAAGGACAAACCCTAATGTCCCCAGTGATTCTAAGGGACAAAATCCCAGGTGTGGAATAAAATTCTGCCTCCTTAAGATCATGCTTTCCATGAATTCAACTGTCACCAGAATGATCAGACCGAACAGTTTCAAACCTCGAGGAGGCTCTAACCCTCTAAACAGGGACATCTGTTTTCTAGTAAAATCACTAAAAGGGAAGGAGAAAACTCAAGAGAGGTTCCTCCTGGCGCTCACGTCCATGAACCCGAATACTCTCAGTCCTCAAAGAGAGACCTGGAGAAGGAGACTTGCTGAAGCAAAGCCACAGGGTCTCTGAGGTTTCCCTGGCCCCTCGCCCCTGTCCTGCCTGGCTGATGTCAGCATCTCTCTGTGAGGTCACCACCTCCCCACCACCTTTGGCCAATAGTCTGAGGTCCTGCAAAAGGCCTTTGTGATGTCACTGCCACACCCCTCCCTTGCTGTGCTAATGTCCTACCTCTGGCCAGGCACTTTGGAGGTTTGAGCTACTCCCTGTGGATCACCCCACTCAAGGAGCCATTCTAGGAAGCAAGCCGGATAGACAGGAAAACATCAGACGCTGCTCCCAATGCTACACTTAGTTTTTCAAAATTAGTTGACTTTATGGCCAGAAGAGACCATTAGATCATCTAATCTGACCCCTGCATATCACAGGCCTCCTGTATGACACACTAGCTACTTCTGGGGTAAACACATTCCAGAAAGGCATCTAGTCTTCATGAAATGACGTCACGAGATGGAGAATGCACCAATTTCCTTGGTAGCTTGTTCCTGTGGTGAATCATCCTCACTGTTGAATATTTGTGCCTTAATTGTAATATGAATTTGTCTCTTTCCACCTTCCAGCCATTGGGTTTTAATGCCTTTCTCTGCTACATTAAAGAGCCCTTTAATAGCCAATCTTTTCTCTCCATTAAGGCACTTCAATGTTTCAATGAAGTCACCTTTCAATATTCTTTTGAGAAGCTAAACAGGTTGAGATCTTTCAATAGCTCACTAGAAGGCATTTTTCTCCAGCCCTCAGAACATTTGGTGGCTCTTTGCTGCCTCAACTCCAATTTCACACCATCTTTTCAAATGAGGACACCAAAACTGGAGGCAGTATTCCAGTATCAGTCTCACTGATACCATGTCACCTCCTGTGACGTTCTTGACATAATCTGTAACTGTATAGATCACCGTTGCCACCACTGTTCTATATTTGCAGCCAATATTGTATAAAGGTGGTCACATAAAGGGTCTATGGAGAGGTTATGATTGGCTGATTATAATTATGCTATCTCTAGATATGTATCATTTTTGTAGTTGACATTATAAATATTGGCTCTATGATGCCTGTATTTCAAACTTGTGCTATGCTTCTGGGGAACACCCCAGCCAGACAAATTGGTGTCAGCTCTGCCTAGCCTGCTTGATGGCCCATTAAGGACCATCAGCTATACAATTGACCCATTGAGAGAAGGCAGATATGCCTTGTGGCTCAGCAAGGTGTGCAGGGACCTGCCTATGGACAGAACTCTAAGGTTTTTCTATGTCGCGTGCTGGATAGAGTGTCCTTGGGACAAAGAAAGCAAAGACCACATGGCAAGAGACTATAAAAGACTGATGCCTCATCTCCATCTGGTCTTCAGTCCTGCTTCATACCTCTGGAGGGACTTGGCTACAAACTGAAGCTCTGTACAAAGGACTGAATGGCCCATCCTAGTTGTGGATGTACTCCAGAGACTTGATTTGAACCTGCAATTTATTCCATCACTGCTACAAGCCTGAACCAAGAACTTTGCCAAAGTACAAGTTTTGCCCAGGGCCCGCTTTCCTAACGCTGGTCCTTGGTAACACCCTGCCCGGCCCCGCTCCTCCCCGGCCGCCCGGCTTGGGCTCGGGCTCGCACCCTGCCCGCCCCGCTGCTCCTCCCGGCCGCCCGGCTCGGGTCGGGCCCGCGCCTGGCCGCCCCGCTCTCCCGGCCGCCCGGCTCAGGCTCGGCTCCCGCTGCGGCGCCCTGGCTGGCCCCGCCCCTCCCCGGCCACCTGGCTCGGGCTCGGGCTCCAGCCGCGCGCCCTGCCCGGCCCCGCAGCCCTCCCCGACCGCCGCAGCCCGGCCCGGGCACGGGGGCAGGAATCGCGACCGATACTTACCCAGATGCTGGGGTCCGGCGCAGTGGCGCCTTGGCTGCCCGGCCCGGCCCGGCCCGGGCTCTGGCAGTGTTGGAGGTGGTGGGAGGATACTGATCCTTATAAATGGAGAGCCTGCTCTTCCTTTCAGCAGCACAGACCTGGGTTGACTGTCCTGTGATAAATCAGCCATTCTTTCTCATTCTATGAGCAGAACACAGCAGATGACAGCCTGTTGCTTATTCAGCTTACAGCAAAGGGGGACACAGGTCGCTTCAATTCCCAGACTCTGCCTCTCATTCATCTACCCAGTTGGGTGTGTGAAAGCTAAATGAGCTGGTATTCCAAACTCCCAGAAAGGCAGTGGAGGAAAAGAAAGTGACCCTTTATAGGCAGCTCAGTTCAGTCCTCGCTGCTGAAGGCAGTACTAATGAAGTGACTTGCACACAGAGAGTCAAAGCAAGGGCTTGGTTAAGGGCAGCTTCACCCCAGATTCCCCCTGAAGTTATGTAGGAGGGAAACAAGTGAAGGGTTTTAACACAGTGGGCAGTACCAGACAGCAGGCCACTGTGGGATTAGGGGACGTGAGTGCAGGAGTGAGGAGGTCATAAACAGAGCCAGCAAAGAGTTGATTAACACAGGATAAATTAGTCCAAATTTGCGAAATATATCCCCAAAATGTACAAATGAGCCTGTGAAATCCAGAGACCACGTTTCTGTGGCACTCTCCTTTAGAACTCTTGACAGACACCATTCCCATCTCCTTTTTTTTTGGTATAAATGTGTGGCTCAGGAAACGCAAGGAGCCAAGTGCAGGACTGAGGTTCAGCTCTCTGTTGGCCCTGGATATGATGCTTTGGGAGGTGTAAGAGGCTAGGGAGACTGTAATAGGCAGGAGAAGATTAGGGGAGATTAGTCTGAGTGAAAAGGAGAGGAAAGGACGGGGCTGGCTTATCAGTACCAAATTATTCTCTGATTTTCAATTTAGTACCATGCACATTCTTCTCAGTTACAACAGACACACTGAATAAACTATGCAAATACACAATAGCTGCATGGACACGAGGTTCTCCTTTGAATTTTATGTATAAAAGGAAGTTACGATCAATGACATGGCTGGAGAAACTTGTCCTCCTAAAACAAAGGAAAGGTCTGCTCCATTTTTTCCTGACACAGGAACAGAACATACTACCAGCTCAGCCCTCCCACCCTCCACCTGAATCTTACCACTGATCTGCGGATCAAAGACAGCCTGCTTTTTGCTTTGTTCTCAGCAAACTCCAGGCTGTTGATGTCCGTGAGACGAGCCCTGTATTTATTCATCTGCTCTACGACAATCAACTCCACACAGCTGCAAAAAGGAAAAAAGAAAGTGGTAAAACGGGAGGATAAAACTCTGGCTGTGTTTGAGCTGGCCATGTCGCCTAAGTGCTGCGCCAATTCTCTTGCTTCGTGGGCTGGAAACGAACAGTGTGGTTGAAATGCCCAAAATGGTACTAGGCAGGAGCTAAACTAGAGGACTAAAGGGAGGGCTCCCAAGGGCTCCATCAGGGAAACAGGTCCTTCCCCTGGAAAGGCAAATACCCACCAAGGTTAGGAAAGCACAGCATGTTCAAATGAAAGGCTGAAAGAATGGCCATTTCGGATATGCTGCGCTATCTAGCTATATCTATTTGTAGACACACACACTTGTGCTTGTTTGCATCCAAGCTGGACAGGCAGTCGCAGGGCAATGACAGTGATTAGGTGTCTGGGGCAGATATTTTGTTTAATACCATCAGTATTGTTTTCTGGAAGAAATCCTTTTAGAGCAGTAATGATACAAGGCGGCGTATATAAGTCAAGTTACAAAGAGACTTCTTCTTACAAGGAACCTTTAGAAGAGTGATTCAAAGTAATTTTCACATCTGTAGGCAGAAGAATTGCTTCTAGGAGAGATTTGAAGGCCAGGCAGGTTCATGTAGTCTGGTCTCCTGCATAGAATTTCATCAAATGATTCCTGCATCCACTATCCATCCTAGGTACTTATCTAACCCCAGTGCCCTATTATCTGAGCTTCTCACAATCTAACATGTTTATTCTTAAAATTCCAGTTGAAGTCAAAAACATCCCTGAGGGGCTCCATTACAAACCCTTCCCACCCACTGGATGATGATTCCCTATTTACAATTACTTTGGAGATATCAATTAGCCAATTTTCAATCCATTTAATATTTGCTGCACTGAATCTGTATAGTGTTAATTTTTAATCAGGATGACCCAACTGGAATCTAAGTCAACGATGTCAACGTGGTTACCTCTGCCAACCAAACCTGGCATCCAATCAATTTTGACAAGACCTATTTTCCATAAAAAACTGTGTTGACTGGCACTAATTACACTGCCATCCTTCAATTCTTTACTGATTACCTTCCACGTCAGCTTTCCCATGATTTTGCCTGAGACTGATATTGAGCTAACTGGCCTGTAGTTACCCAGATCATCCTGTTAATCCTTTTAGATACTGGCACATTAGCTTTTTGTACAGTCCTCTGGAACTTCCCATTACTCCAGGATTTGTTAAATATCAACATCAATGGCGGAGAGAGCTCACTGTCCCGTTCTTTAAAAACTCCTGGGTGCAGGTTATCCAATCCTGCAGTTTTTAAAAGGTTTAACTTTAGCAGCTGCTAGTTACTGATAGAATAGACAGTATTTCATTAAGGCAATTCATTTGCAAACCAGTGATGTGTTTGTAGCTGTCATTCTACAGCACATTAAAGTGCATTACTCAGTGATCATTTGACTGTCCTGACATGACCTCATTACAGGATTTACCCTGGAAGTTGTAATGCTATATTCTTACGTGGTTGTTTTACTGATGTCCTGAACGCTCTGCAGTGGGTCAGTTGTGTCAGGACAGCGGAGAATACAGGAGCAAACACAATGGCCAGGCATTAGCTGACATTCGATTGGTCTCTTCTGCAGGGCAATCCTAAACAATAAACAACAAAGCAGCAAGGGTTAAAGGTAGCTCCAATTCACATAACACTGGCAGGAAATACCCCTGTAGAGAAACAGAAAGAGGACAAAATACAAATTCAGAGCAGGGCAGGGAGAGGAGGGCTGTACATGCACATGAGATCTGGAGGTCATTGCCAGGGGAAGATTTTCCACAATATTATATAGCTTTGAAGTGAAGAGCTTCAATTTGTTGTATCTGGTAAAGAACTAGACCAACAGGATGTAAATATTATACCAGACAAGGGCAAAAGGTAAGACAATGGATACTGAGTGAACCACGCAACATGCCATGACACTCTTTAGGAAATCTTTTGTTTTGACCTACTTAACCTATTTTCCAAAAAGGAATAGATACAGTGCATATTTATTACAGTAGCAAGCAACTCACTTAGCCATCATTAAGCTATGCCTTAGAAACAGAGCACAGATGTGTCTAAATGCATGTAGATGGCAGGAAACTTCTGCAGATTGTAACACAGTGACTATAGCCTGAACTAGATATTGTCTAAGCTCATGCAAAAGCATCACACATGATCCCTAGACCTCAATGTTCAAACTAAAGGGTGCAATACATGGCAGTACTGTGATCCACTGCAATCTTACTGCATTCCTCAGTGGGTTAGGTCTATGGCTAGTGATGAGCTGGCAAAATCATAACAACCGGTTCCCTCCTCACCCCAGGAGGAATCATGCCTCCCGACCCAGGGACCCCTGCCCTGTCCACCCCTCCCTGTTCCCTACCCTCTAACACCTCCCAAACCCTATCCACTCCCCCACCCCGAACTCCCAGCCCCGACCCGGGAGGGACGCGGGCCAGCCAGGCGCAGCAGCGGGAGCCCGAGCCCGAGCCTGAGCCCGAGCCCGAGCTGGGCGGCCGGGAGGAACGCGGGCCGGGCAGGGTGCCCGAGCCTGAGCCGGGCGGCCGGGAGGAACGTGGGCCGGCCAGGGTGCCGCGGCTGGTGCCGGAGCCGGAGCCCGAGCCGGGCGGCCGGGGAGGAACGTGGGGCCGGGCAGGGCGCTCGAGCCCGAGCCTGAGCCGGGCGGCCGGGGAGGAACGCGGGGCCGGGGGGGGAGGGGGAGTGCCGCGTCCGGGACCGGGTGGCCGGGGAGGGTTGCGGCCGGGCGGGACCCGGGACAGGGGGGCCGTGGTCAGGACGGGGCTGAGACCGGCGGGGGCACACGGCCCTCCTGGTTTCCTACCTCAGCGTCGCCTTCCTGGACTGGGAGCCTGCTTGCTTCTCAGCCTCCCAGGCTTCCCGCGCTAACAGCTGATTCACGGGAAGCAGGGTGGGAGGAGAAGCAAGAAGGAGCATTCATGGCAGGAGGTGGAGGCAGAGCTGAGGTGAGCCGGGCCCGGCAGCAGGGAGCACTTGTTAATGAATGCCCTTTAGAACCAGTTTGTCCCACTGGGAACGACCGGTTCTAAAAGGGCTTCTAAATTTAACAACCGGTTCGCGCGATCCGTGCGAACCGGCTGCAGCTCACCCCTGTCTATGGCATGGAACCATGTGTTTGTAATCAGCTGAGACCTACAGTGGTTGTCTTCTCAGCAAGTCTGAAACATTTGTTGCTATTACGAAAGAAGAACATTATTGGCATTAGCTGTCAATGAGAGCATTGTCTGGAAAAAGAGCCCTTGGGTCCAGAGCGTTAAAGCCATTTCAGAATTTAAAGCACTCCTTGCAAAGTTTCACTCTTTTCCCGACAAAAGTACTTGGATCACATAGGCCCGTGTTCAGGTACTCTTACTCACGGAGAACAGTACCTTGTTCCAGTGGAACTACTCATGGAGTACGGTGGTACTCATGGGGAGTAAGTGTATCAGAATCAGGCCCCTAGTGAGGAAGGAGAAGAGAAAGAGTGGCTGCAGTATGACGATCCCACGCTGTGGTCTGCCATTACCTCACAAGGTGAAAGATGAGGCGTTCCAGGGTACTGAGGTGGGTGCGAGAGAGCTGATCAATGACAGAGTACACGCCTCGGATGGTCTCCTTCCTCTCCTGCAGGCCTGGAGAGAGCACACACAGTTACACATATTACAGGCAACTTCCCATGCTGTCTTCTGCCATCTTTACTTGTGAAGGTGGTGTGAATGGCCCAGTACAGGGAGCTGTGCAGGAGGCTAGTGCACAGAGACAGGGATGACAACTCCCTCCTCTTCCTGCCTATACAAGCAGGCCCCTTTGCAGGTCCTCGGGTAGCAGTATCCTATGCAAAAACATGAGCATAAGACACTGATTTCTTTTAAACAGATTCCAAAAGAGTTGGGAGCTGAATAATAACTATGTCTCCTGGGGCACGTCTATGCTGCACACTCTGCTCTGCTCACCATCAAAATCATATGCTACATACCACTCTAGCACGGGCAGAAATAGCAATGTAGATGGCGAGGCACTGCTTAGGTGAGTAAAGACATGCATGAAGGCTGTGGGGATATACCCTACACACACTGCTTAATTTGTAACAAAAGAGGTGCCGGGCTCAAGCTTTTTTTTTTTTTTTAAACTTTCACACAGCAAGCCCAGTGGTACCAGGGCTCTGAACGGCAAAGGCTTTGACTACTATAACAGTGTAAGGGATTAGTTTGTGTCACAGTGCTGTCTGTGGCTACATGGCACAGTGAAAAGCAGGCTGTGTCCACATTGCAGTGCCTACCTACACGTCAGTGAAAGGCTCTGGCAGAAGGAGGCTGCAAGGAAAGACTTCAACAGCAGAGAGCTGCTGGAGCAGATGTGCCGGAGCTCAGCCCTGGCAAGCCTTGGCACAAATTAAGCATCACCTACGTGGCTCCCACCTACACTGCCTATTTTTAGCAGTGTCATCACCCTGATGGCGTCTTTCCTGTTGCAGGAAAGACCCCGGCAGTGGGAAAAGGCTCTAAGAGGGAGGCAGATGGGAGAGGCTCCAGCACTGTCTTGCCAGTTACGTCATAAAAGATGACAGATCACCAAAATGACTTTTGGATTCAAACACTCCATACAATTGGCGCTTGTATAATCGTACAAGCACACAATCTACTTGCTTGCTGCTTGTCATGACAATGGTGATGATAAAACTAAAGTAAAAAGACTGCTTGTTCTGGGCAAGCAGAAACTGGGTTTGGTACCTGCAGCTAATTGTACCTTCCCTGTCTTGGGTTTTGTGTGTGATTGTATAGATTTGTATGGACCTTCCTTACCCATAGCTCGCAGAAATTCCTCGTAGAGTTCAAGGTCATGAGGATTGGGCAAATCTCTCAGCCACCGTTTGAACACACTGGCAATGACATGAATATTGTAGTCATCTAGATTCACATTGTCAATATCTGTTCACCGAGGCAAGTGAGTGGAGGGAGTGGAAAAGAAACCAAAGAAAAGCAAATGATCAGTTTTGATCCAGTAAACAAGCCAGTGTTTTCCTGTCAGTCCTAGCACTGGCGATGACCTAACCACTGCTGTTGGACCAACTTCTGTGGGTGAGAGAGGTCCTGAGGAAGAGCTCTGTGTAGCTCGAAAGCTTGTCTCTGCCAACAGACGTCAGTCCTACAGAAGCTATTACCTCACTCACCGTCTCTCCACTATCATGGGTGTGGTCAGATGTTCGGCTGCCTGTGTGTGTTCCTCTGTGTGCCACCCCAGCCTGGCACAGACAACTGACATGGCACACCTCGAGCGAACCGCCCAATGACCACAAGATCCATTAAGGCATGAAGGCACCCAGCCAGGCTTATTTTGATGAAGCACAGTACTAGTATCCTGCACTAATACATGTATACCCATAACAATGGACCAGCTCAGCAAATGGCGGACTTTCCGCTCCTCCCTAGGCTAGATAAAGACACTGCCCCCAAGATACATTTTTATACAGAGATACAAACAAGTTACATATTGCTCCTCTGATAGTTGACATCCTCTGATATCACAACCCACCACCTTGTACATTTCTATCCATCATATTGTCATCCTGACCATATCTTTAGGCAGGGTCAATAGGTTCCTGTTGTCTTTGGGGAATGTGTTTGTACCATTCTTGGTATGGGGTGTTCTGGTACCACCCTTCTGGAATGTGTCTGTGTGTGTGTGTTTTGTGCTTAGCACTCAGCAACGTGTGTTTCTGCAATATCAGCCCTGTTCTTGCCAGATTCTGTGAGAAGGGCCTGCCTCTAGCTCACAGCCGGATTTTGTTTTATATCAGCAAAGTTTTGACTGCTACTTTAGCCCAGCCCTCAGGCCTCTGATACAAGGGCTTATGTCTCAGGCTCTTCTACAGTGAGCAGAGCTACAACAACACTGCATAGAAAAACAGGTATCAATACTGTAGCAACCTCAGATCACACAGTGCACAACCTTGGCACCTACTTTTTTAATATGACCATGTTAAAATTCTTGTCGTGAAAGGAGCCAGTTTTCCAGGGGTGAAAGTCTTTAGAGAGAGTTTGTAAAGCACTTTGGAAGTCTAGGTGATGTTGATAAATATGAAGCCTGGCTAATGAAGCTTTTTCTCCCAATTTCTTTTTTGCACACTTGTGCACAAGAGGAGGAATAAAACAAGGAAGAATTAAACAGTTCCACAAGACAGGAGGGCTCTAACACAGTGCAGACTTTTGGTGAAGGCTGGTATTAGAGAAATGTCTGTAGTTTCATGGTACCAAAAGCCAGAGTCTACGGTGGGGGAAGGGAAAACGGTTCCTTTGCTCTGGCCCCCTTTAGATGACATGAATTCTGTTCACAGAGGTTCTCGGCTGTCCCTTTGCTCCCCTCTGAGACTCTCTCTTTTTCATCTTACCTGTATCAAGACCCTGTCGGAGCTCCTTTATCTTATTGGTTGAGCCTGCCTTCCTGTAAATGCCCTCGTGTACAATCCATGCATTTCAATGTAGTTTATGAGCGTCTCCACCACCAGTGGCACCGCCGCTCCTCATGGGTCAGTCAGGAGAGCTCAACCCCAAACTGCCGTGACGAAAGCTCGGGATCATACTGATGTGGAGAAAGAGATTGATTTCTTAATTCCTTTTCAAAGGTCTCAATGCAATGCTGCTCACAGCGTGGTAAACCTAGGGATGTCTTGAGACTGAATCTCTCAATGTATGCAATGTAATTTGACTGTCGTTCAAGATGCAGTTCACATTTTTAAACAAAGTTAACTGGATTATTTGCAAATTAATCTAGTAAATCTAACTGAGCACAAGGGAAGAGAGGAAAGGTCTGTACACTGCCCTGCAAATCCAATCTTTCCTAAGAGCTTTCTTGGTCATTGTAACTATCCCTGTGTTCACTCTGCTATGTCTGCAGCACTGCACATTGCTACAAAGACTAACAAATGTTCATAGTTAAGGCTTGCAACAGGACTGTGCTCAGAAAATGGCTCTGTAAAATGGCCCACCGGTACTCTCCTTGGGTCTTCAGAGTCATCATTTGCTTCATGTACTGACATTTTTACTGTAGAGCCAACACAGCTGTGCGACAGTGAGCTATATTCTAGTCTGCTTCATGCCTCACTGACAAAATTGCCTGGTGAGGATACATGAAGGAGAACACACTTGGGCTTGATTCTGAGATCCCTAGATGAACTTACAGTGCTGAAAGTTAAAAAAATGGTTTTGAGCAAGTGTGACATAGAAGCCACTGAAAGAGAAATAGAATCAGTAAAAGACGCTGACATTCTCTATTTTTACAGAGTCACTTTCCTGACTGGAACTGCACTTTAGAGACTCAACATTCATCAATCAATTAGAGCTGACTATGAGATTCTGGTTGGATAAAGTCAAAAGACTGAGAAAACTTTTCACACAATAATGCACAGATCCACGTAGGAGGCTTTGAACATATGGACTGTATGTTCAAACCCAGCATGGGTAGTGATCCAACCAGAACAATAAATGAGAAAGTAGGTGTGCGGCTTGGTTAGACTCTCTGACCAGTGCCACTCTTCCATGTCTGCTTCTTCTCATTCACTGTTACCACAGCACAAATGAAAACAACATGAAGGGAATGTCCAGGGGAGGTTTCCACACTGGATAGACCTCCATGCAAGAACACACCGGGAAGAAATGGTGACAGCAACTGGTTTTGATCTCATTTAAAATTCACAAGTTATTGTACTATCATCTCTTAATCTTTTAGTGCCAGGATTGGGCTGTTCCTAGAGCTAACATCAAGTGCTATAACAAAACTCTGACCTTTGCTGTCACTGTGTTCAACTGCCAACATTGGCATAAAATGCATTAGTGCAAACTACAAGGTCCATCAAAGCAAATACACTGCTAAGATAAGCTTGATGCTCTATTAGTTCCATCATAAGCCTAAATGAAAAGTCACCAGGTTCTGCATAAAGTTAAAAACAACGAGGAAATCTGCTGTTACCTTTGGATAAAGGGCACCTTCTCAAAATATACCAAATGGCACCAACTCTCTCAGCCAGGGGCGGCTCTAGACACCAGGGCGCCAAGCAGGCGCTTGGGGCAGCCGCTTCCCGGGGCGGCATTTGGCTCCGGTTGAGCTCCCACCGCATGCCTGCGGCAGGTCCACCGGAGCCCGGACGAGCGGACCTGCCGCAGGCATGACTGCGCGGGTCCCGCCTTCCCGCTGCCCGCTGAGCTCCCGCAGGCATGACTGCGCAGGTCCGCCGTCCCGGCTCCGGTGGAGCTCCCGCAGGCATGTCGGCAGGAGCTCAACCGAGCCGCTGGAAGAGGGGACCCGCCGCGACCGGGAAGGGCGGCGCAGCGCCCGCGCTGCTTGGGGCAGCCTACTTTCTAGAGCCGCCCTGCTCTCAGCTGATGCAATGTGAAAATGTAACCCTTAGCAGCCTGAATCCATCCAGCAGCAACAAATTAATAAATGCAAATGATCTAACCATTTCTGATCAGTACCTTGGACTAGTATTTATTTTTCAGACTCCAAATTTTCCTGAGCATTAGCAAGCCAGATTTTTAAAGATGAACTGGAGAATACATTAATGTCACTTCACTAGAGCTCAGGAAATGAATTCACACCAAGTAGTTATTTTATTTCAGCTGGCTGCTTGGGGCGGCAAAACTGTAGAGCCGGCCTTGGGCAGTAAATATCATTATGCCACTATAGAAATCTACAGTACCTCCACACCTTGAATACTGCATGCAGTTTTGCTCATCTCACCTCAAAAAAGATATGTTAGAACTGGAAGAAATACAGAGAAGAGTAACAAAAATTATTAGGCATATGGGACAACTTCTCATATAAGGAGAGATTAAAAAGACAGGGACTTTTCAGCTAGGAAAAGAGACGACTAAGAGGGACTATGATAGAGATCTATCAAATCTTGATTGGTGTAGAGAAAGTCAATAAGGAAGTGTTATTTAGCCCTTCACATATCACAGGAACAAGGGGTCACCCAATGAAATTAATAGGCAGCAGGTTTAAAACAAAAACAAGGAAGCATTTCTTCACACAATGCAGTCAACCTGTGGTACTCATTGCCACGGAGAGATTGTGAAGGCCAAAAGTATAACTGGGTTCAAAAAAGAATGAGATGAGTTCACGGAGGATGGGTCCATCTCTGGCTACTAGCTAACATGGTCAGGGATGCAACCCTATGATCTGGATGTCTCTAAACCTCTGACTGCCAGATGCCGGGGTGGGACTGTCCAGCAGGGGATGGTTCACTTGACAATTGCCTTGTTCTGTTCATTCCCTCTGATGCATCTGGCACCCACCACTGTCAGAAGACAGGATACTGGGTAGATGAACCATTCTTCTGGGGGATCCAGGATAGCCACTCTTATGGTTTATGTTCTTAGCTGATTACATAGAAATTCAGCTTTAGCATCCTGGGAGCATAAGAACCAAGAATGCATTTGTGACACTGGCAGACCAGTCAACCTGTGTATGACCCATAATAACTTAACAAGAGGCACTTCTACTGTGTCAAGACAGTTCACGTGCATGTGAATTTCAAAGAGATGTATTAGACTAGCAATCATCAACTCATTCAAAAATGAACAATAGATGCTAAGTGTATTTGTCTGTGGTTATCTATACCGGGTTAGAAGTTTCACAATGTAACTAAATTAGCTTGTAGATGCTAATTCCTTTCGTGGCTTAATTGCCTTAATTATGTGTGCAAGGTGTTCAGTTAGCCTTAAAATCAAAGATGTAAGACACTTCAGGAAACCAATCATTTCTACATTATCTTCAGCTTAACTATCTGTGTTATAATGGAAGAACGGCTAATTACCTTATGTGAATGAATGTAACTAGTTTACTGGGTATGCACAGGAAATAGAAGATTATCTTCAAAGCAAAGTACAACAGGCCATCCGCATTGGGGGAAGGGCCTTCTGTGACAATTTCTGTGAGGTAGGCTTGTCAGCCTGGTAGAATAGCTATAAAAGAGAAGGCTCGGGCCTGATCCTATCATCTCTAGACTGCTTAAATGTTGAACAGGGACAGGGTAAGCCATAGACAGAGATCTTCCAAATAATCATTTGGAAGAACCTGGAAAATGCCTGGAAAACTAACAGACTTTACATCTAAGCTGCCTTTGGATTCTGATCTGTTGGGATGATTCCAGAGAGACTTTTACAAACCAGCAGTTTATTCCATCACTGTTGTGATCCTGAACTATGAACATGGAAAGTCACTTGTCTGGATATTGATCTTTTAACCATTTGTAACTCTTCTTTCTTTTAACAATAAATCTTAGATTTAGTTAAGGATTGGCTGACAGCGTGATATTTGGGGAAGACCTGAGATTCACATTGACCTGGGGATAAGCATCTGGGCCTTTATGATCAGTGAACCCCACATATGGTGAATCAGGTTTCCAGTAACCCTCACTATATTAGACATAGAATATCAGGGTTAGAAAGGACCTCAGGAGGTATCTAGTCCAACCCTGGCTCAAAGCAGGACCAATCCCCAGACAGATTTTTACCCCAGTTCCCTAAATGGCCCTCAAATACTGAACTCACAACCTGGGGTTTAGCAGGCCACTGCTCAAACCACTGAGCTATCCCTCCCCTCTTCCAAGACAGAGATGTTTAGATGGGAGCCATATCTGGAATGCCAAAAAGGGGACCATGTTTGGCATCTTGTTAACTACGGTGGAAGCTCTTTGTTGTCGACTTGGTGAATCTAATGATAGAATAAGCCATCAGTTTGGTGGTTGTCTCCTCTACTTCTTGCAGTCTGCCCGCAGTGTGGTCACAGCATTGTTGTGTAAACCTCTCACTCACGGAAGCAGAGGGATGTTAGTCACCTTGAGATCCCAGCTGCTGTCCTGGAAGAGTTTTTCATGCATTTGCGTTGAGTGTCAGATCTGATGTAAGCAGGGAAGTCAGCTCAAGGAAGAGTAAGGCTATACTCACTGTGCTATGAACTACCTCTTGATAGGCAGTCTGCAGCTGGGTGCTGGCCTGCAAGGCCCGTTCTCTCTCCCACTCCTTCCCGAACTGAACCATGTCCTGAGGAGCTGTTGGTAGAGCAGGGGAATGGACAGAGTTAGTACCAGAAAATCCTCCCAAAAGTTCCTCTTAAACAGGTTTAATTGTCACTAAAATCCTCTCCAAAGCATCTGACCTCCATGTAGCAAAGGAATTACATGTCTAATGGAAGAGCCCCTTAGATATACAAGTCCCAGGGGCCAGATTCACCTCTGGTGATTGAAGCCAAAGGAGTTACATGAGAGATGAATCTGGGCCCGTGTATGTGATGTCTGCTGTAGACTGTCTGATGGGAGCTGTCTAGCACATTGCATGCTGTTTGATGTCTGCTGCTGTGGTCTATTTCCTGGGCAACTTCTCCCACATTGATTGGCAAAATGACAGAGAGGAGCATTTCTTTTATTAATTTGAATAAGAGCAGAGAAGTCCCCAGCCCAGCTCCTTTTATAACTTCATTTTTATACTGAACGTGCATCAAACTCCCACCCTCAGCCCTTCACAATATTCTGTTCATGTCTGAGGAACAGGAAGTTTCCTCTGAATGAGTTTCCATACACAGGGCTTAACTCAATATTCATGAATTTCTCTTAGAAGAAGTGATTAGTTTCAACTGGTTTTCTTCGATTTGGCTACTGCAGTGGTGATTTTCTTGCCGCTCCAAGTAGTGTCAACGACATTGTAAGAACTTGGTCCCAATCCAGCCCTGGCATAAAATGGCATAGCTTCCGTGGATTTCAGTGGGGCACAGGCCCGCTTATCCCAGGAAGAATTGGGTGCTTTCTCCTAAAATTCACTCCATTGTTGAAAATTCCTCCACAACTGAAGCTTGACCCCTAAATCTCTGACTCTTCCCTGCTGTAACACAAGAAACAATCTCCACCACGGTTCAATGGTCTCTCACATCAGACATTTCCTGGAACCAGTCTGCGGTTGGTTCTTCCTCCAGCAAAGTCTCTACTGTTGTGTTTTTGGTTGTCATGGTTTTGTTACTATGGCAACTGAGTTAGAATAATAGATAGCTCAGCCGGTTTCAGCCGGCTGAGTGAGCTCTCTGTATCTGTAAATAAATGGCAGTTTTGTAAGCTGTCTGCTCTCTGGCCTCAAGTGATTGCTTCCTAAACCGGCTGCCCCCAAGGATATAACAACCACTAGCTTGCCAAGGGCTTCCAAGGACCTCATGTAGAGTGACTGAAACCAGAAAAGAAGGAGTGAGGCTCAGCACAGATCATTTGTGTGTGTGGGCTGGGGAAAGCTAACCATAACCTTGCCAGAGAGGCCATGTGTGACTGCCATCACCCAGTGCCTGCTGGGCAGAAATACAGTGGATGGTGCCGGAGGAGAACTGTTGTCACGGACTTGTATATGCAGAGCATCCTTTGCTGTCCTGTCTTCCTCTTTCATCTTCTCCAAGGGAGGAAGGGGAAATAAACTTTGAAGCACTGACCAAGGAGCTCACAGTTTTCCTCCACGGTCAGAGATGGTTTGAGCTTGCTGGCAGAAGAAAGATAGAGAGAAAAGTCATGTATTAGACTCAGTACCACCTCCAAGTAAAAGAAATGGGTCCAATGACTAGAGATTGTCCCAATCTAGAACCCCAAGTGCAAACAACCCTTCACTTTGCACCTCTATTAAGTATTGGCTCCTCTAGAAGTAAAGCTAAAACTTCAAATCTCCTTTTAGAGAAACCCACAAGCTTTCTCCCCTGCCAGCTAGCCAGACACCTCCTCCCCATCTGAACTATGCTCCATTGTACTGCATGCTCCACAACCTCCAATCTTGTGTCTTTAGATCACAACCCCAAATGGACACATTCAAATCCTTAAGAACTGAAGTCCTGCTGGTGAGCAGCATGTGAGCCACAGGGCCACCCAGAGGATTCAGGGGGCCTGGGGTCTTCGGCACGGGAATTGCCGCCAAGGCCCAGCACTTCGGCGGTGGGTCCCGGGCGAAAGTTCCCCGCCGCCGAATTGCTGCCGAAGACTGGACCCCGTGAGAGTTTTCCAGGGCCCTGGAGTGAAGGACCCCACCCAGGGGCCCTGAAAACTCGTGGGGCCCCTGCAGGGCCTGGGACCTGGGGCAAATTGCCCCATTTGCTCCCCGGGCGGCCCTGGTGAGCCAAACCCTGCAGGCATTAGACTGCTCCCAACCTGACTTTCATGAATTAACAAATAAGAAGGCATCACAGTGCCAGGAAATATGGCAGAAAATAGCCTACCTCAGATGTCCAATGGCAAGAACTGCCTGGTAGCGAACTGAGATGTCAGGGAATCCAGTGGTTCAGTGATTTCCCTACACCCCCCTGAATTTTCCCAACCCCCCCCTCCCTAGTTTTGTGAGCTAGTTACATACCAATTTAGTGACTGTTTGGAAATCTGGCTGGGGCGGAGGGTTTGGGGCTTTGGAGAGGCTCTGGTAAGGGCCGGGCC
This sequence comes from Mauremys reevesii, assembly GCF_016161935.1. Lineage (NCBI taxonomy): Eukaryota > Metazoa > Chordata > Testudines > Geoemydidae > Mauremys > Mauremys reevesii. Next base: position 22,431,338 of record NC_052639.1, read on the forward strand.
CGATCCAGGCAGGGCCGGGGAGAGACCCAGCTCCAAATATTGCTGGAGCAGAGCACCCGGCCCCTGAATATTCCTGGAGCCCGGCACCGCAGGTGTATATAACCTGCCGCCTATGCACGGGTTAACCCTAAAAGGCGCAAACCCCAATGGTATTGAGACAAAGGTGTGGCATGATGACAAAATGATTGTAGGTGGACCCTTGCAATGAATTTGTTGTTATTGCTAATGGTAATTTTTGTAACTATTGTGTTGCTATTACCAAGAACTGTAAAATGTTCCAGCTAAGGTGACCAGATGTCCCCATTTTATAGGGACAGTCCTGATATTTGGGGCTTTTTCTTATATAGGCTCCTATTACGCCCCACGCCCTGTCCTGATTTTTCACACTTGCCGCCTGGTCACCCACATGTGTGGGTCCCAGCTGCCCCTGCTCCCTCACTGAAGCAGGTGTGCAGGGTTACTGCCCTGGGAACTGCAGGGCATCAGTGGACATGGGGCTGGCTGGAGGCAGGGCAGGGGCTGACTGGAGGTAGGGTCGGGCTGCAGGCAGGGCAACGGGTGCAGGGCTGGTGCGGGCAGGACAGGGGGTGCGGCAGGGGTGGGCAGGAGACAGGCTGGCTGAGGGCAGGGAGTGCGGGGCTGGCTGGAGACCGGGCTGAGGCAGGGCAGGGAATGCGGGGCTGGCTGGAGACGGGCCGGTCAGGCAGGGCTGGTGCAGGCAGGGGCTGGCTGCGGACAGGGGCTGGCTGGTGACAGGGGTGCAGCCCACCCTGTACGGTGGTTGCCCCTCTTCCTCCCTCCCCACCAGGGTAGCAGCAGCAGCCTGGCTCAGGGGCTATTTAAAGGGCCCAGGGCTCCCTGCTTCTACCGCCCCAGCCCTTTAAATAGCCGCCAAAGCTGCACCACTTCCCAGAGCTCCCCAGGCCCTTTAAATACCTCTGCCCGGGGAAGCCGTGTTATACCAATATAATAAAAACCAACAGGATCTAATTAAGAGGGATAAGGCAAAGATGCCACATTTATTGTAAATACCATAACAAAACAAAAGACAACAGTAAACAACGTTGTTTTACTACTTATTTCTATCACTACTTATTCCTTATACACACACACACACACACACACACACACACACACACACACACACACACACATATATATTCATTCACACAATCATTCATTCAGGTTCTGTACAGATGTTATAGTTACCAGCCTAGACATTGCTCATGCCAAGTTACTGGCCAGGTATCTTGGTCATGAGGATGGAGCCAAGTCTGTGTCAGATGCATTTGATGCTCCTGGAGGCTGGCAGCAGAACCATAGACTCAGGCTGTGGCTACACTTAGCACTTCAAAGCGCTGCTGTGGTAGTGTTGCCGCGGCAGCGCTTGAAGCGCTAAGTGTAGTCAGCACCAGCGCGGGGAGAGAGCTCTCCCAGCGCTGTCCGTACTCCACCTCCCTGTGGGGAATAACGGACAGCGCTGGGAGCCGCGCTCCCAGCGCTGGGGCTTTGACTACACTGGCACTTTGTTTTCACACCCTGCTGCAGCGCTGCAAATTTGTAAGTGTAGCCAAGCCCTCAAAGTCCTCAGTCTTTAGAGTCCAGTTTGATAGGAATTTATTCCTATGTCAGTCCATGAGAGTTGCTTCATTTTGCTGTTGCTAAATCAATCAGCAGGTGGCTGGCTCCATTCTGTCAGATGCTTGTTTTTCCTTCCTTTGAGGTAGTGGGGGTCATCTGGTTGATCCCACTTGACACCTTCTTCAGCCGACACTGAATTCTTCAGGCTGGTAACTTCCTAACCATTCATTCATTGTTTAAACTAGGCATGCATTCACATACATTCTCTATCTTAATTACATCTAGTTCACTGTCTTTTTACCTTTAGGGGTGTTACCAATTTATGTGACCCTCCCTGTCTTTTAACAAGCAAAGATAAAGTGAGATGAAAACTTACAGAGGGTGGGGATCTCTATTTATACACTATAACAGCTACTGTTTTGGCTTACTTAGAGATAATTAATGTTTAACAAGTTTTATACAAAGTATTTCTTTGAGCTTAACAAGTTTTATACCAAGTATCTCTTTGAGCAGGCTTCACACAGATACAGCTGGTGGCTTGCAGGTTAGAGGCTAAATGTTGGGAATCACAAATTTACTTCTAACATAAACCTTACATTATAAAGTATTATTTAACAATAAATTAATAAATCATTTCTTTTATAAACCATGTTTAATATAAACCTTCTTTAATATCCCTACAGCCGGGACCCCGGTACAGCGCATCGCTCTGCCAGTACACTGTACTGGGGCTTGGGCACAGGGCCCTCTAGGGCGGGGCCCGATTCAGGGGAATTGGTTGAATTGGCCTAAAGCTGGCCCTGCTGGCAGCTCCAGCCTTTTTATAGGCAGAGGCTGGCTGGTGTGTCACACAATCTCTATATTACTCGCCTGAAATGGGTCACCTGTTACTTGTGGCTCTGAATATGCATATAAGGAAAATCCCAAAAGGTCTGACCATCTATGGCCATCAGGTACCAGTGATATGGAAGTGCCATCACCACAGCGGTGACCATAAAGTCAGGTGTTTTGACCACCTATGGCCTGTGATGTTATGGGCGTAATATAATATCTTATTCAGCCAATCACTCAGACAAAGAAGTTGTTTATATCTGCAGAAGATAATGCTGCCTGCTTCTTGTTTACACTTCTCTGCACGAGATGTCACTATTGTTTCATTGGCAATGGAGTGTGATGTCACAGACTGTGTACATCATCATGTAATGACTGACTGCACCCACCACTTTTAAACCACTTGGTTTGCACCCATGCCCTTAATCCTGTCCTAAAATTACCTTTTCATGTCACTAAGCTCTCTTGTTGCTGTGGGGTACTGTAGGTGTGAGGCAGGGCGGGTTGGGAGAAGAAATATTCTTTATCTGAAGAAGTGATCTGTATGAGGAAAACATTTGAAAACTTGTTTACTGGGTAATGTGAGTTCTTCACTCTACTTGATAGCATTTCTCTGCTTGTAACATGAACTTGTGAACACCACATCCAAGCAATTCCAAAATTCCAGGAATATTCTAGGCATCAGTGAGCAGAACCGTATTGGTTTTGGTGAAAATTGGAATGGGAAATAGACCAGTCGTGCTTAAGTTAGGTTTGGCGCCTAACTCCTATTGAAATCAGTGGGTGTTATGCACCTAATCTGCTGGTGCAATTTTCAAAAGCACCTTTAAGCATCTGTTTGCATCTTAAGCACCTAAATATCTTTGAAACACTGGTCCTTCATCTCTGCCTCAGTTCCCCATCTATAAATGGAGGTTAATAATACTTTATCCTACTGTTTGCCTATCTTGTCTATTTGTTTAGATTGTATTTGAGGCACGGGACAATCTCTTACTATGTTTTTGTAATGGGAACCTGAATTTTGGTTGGCACATCTAAACACTACCATAAAACAAAAAATGATCAGCCCCATAATATAAAGGCCCACCAATGATCTAGTTTTCAGGGCAAGTCACAGGCCCAGCTGCCTCAGAGGAAAGTCTGAGAAACACAATATCAAACAATTATGGATTAATATTTATATTTATATCCCTTCTACATTTTGTATACCAGCGAAGTTTGGATGATATGGTCCATATAAATGTCTAATCCTTTTCTGAATCAGCAGCGACTCACCCAGGAAACTCAACGCCAATCTCCTGAGGAGAGAGAGAGACACACACAATCAGACAGAGACTGAGGGCTTCCCCCACCTTTAGCAACAACTGAAACCCCCTCCCCATAGGGACATGTCCTGATTTTATTTGCCCCCATGTTAACCCAGCCCAGAGCCTGCCCCCGCCTGGTGACAGTGAGTGAGGGTGGGGGAGGGAGGGGGCCGGCGTGAGCAGGGCAGGGCCTCGGGGAGGGGCCACGGCAGATCTGGGGCTGCTCTGAGGGTCACAAAGTGCCCGTGGGCGCGAAGAGGCTGCAGCCCCGGAACTGCCGGACAACGCACAGCTTGACTCTGCCCCTCGGTCCCTGCGCACACGGACGGGACTCGCCCCGCGCCCCAGGCCGCCGCTCGTGGGGCTGCTCCCCGGCAGCTCAGCCCCTGCCCCACCTGCTGCTGCCCCCCAGGCCCCGCGGGGGGGGGGTGAAGCCCTTTCACTCCGCGCTGCCTCTGCCCTATGCCCCCCCGCCCCAGCCCGGCTCCCGGGGCAGGGGCGCGGCAGGGGCTGGGCCTGACGCCTGGCACTGGGGGTCTGAGCCCCCAGCCCGTGCGGAGCCGCCACTCACCGTCCCGCCTCAGCGCTCCTCGGACCTGCCCCGCCCCGGCCGCCGGCTGCCCCCGCGCCCCCCCGCTTCGAGCCCCCCAGCAGCGCCGGGGCGGGAGTCCCACTGGTGCCGCCCGCGGGGACTGAGCCGCGCAACCCCCCGCGGCTCCCCGGGGCTGGGGCCGCCCCTGGCCGCGAGCAGGATTCGAATCCCAACGGCCGCAGCGCGCTCGGGCGGGCGGGCGGGCGGCGGCTCGGGCGAGGGAAGCGGGCATTACCTCGCGCCGAGTCTCTGTCCCGCGCCTCCGCCAATCAGGAGCGGGAGGTGCGCGGCGTGACGGGATAGGGCCCTCCTCCACTAGAGGCCGCCTGCCAGAGGGAGAACTACACTACCCAGTGTGCACTGGGAGGGGGCGTTGTCTGAGCAACCAGGCCGTCCCTGCCGCTCTGAGAAGAGCCAGGAACTACAACTCCCAGCCTGCCCCGGGCGCCTGTCCTCGAGCCCAGGAAGGGCGGGTCCCTGGGTCAACCTGACACCTCTCCCCACACCCCGTGCAGTGTATTGACCTGCCCCGCGTAGGAACGTGCCGCGCTGCTTCGCCCCCTGCACAGAGCAGCTGAGCGGGCCGGGGGGAGGGGCGAGGACCGGGGCCGCCGAAGCTCCCGCCCCCCAAACCTGGCGGGGGCAGGTCTGTGCGGGCAGGTGAGTGCCGGGTCTGTCTCCGTCCGGTGACTTTACACCTGTGTCTGCACCGCGGGATGGTCCCAGCGCCCCTTGTTTGCTGGGGCTTTAACCCCCGGGTGAGCTGGTTTCTGTGCGTGTCTGAGGAGCCTTGTACCCGGCTACTGGTCAGCGCCTCACTCCCGCTGTCCCTCCCCAGCCACCCCTTCCTCCTCCTCGGGCGAGCCCGGCTTTGAACACCCCTGCAGTAACAGTGTCACCCACAGACAAAGCTGCCACTGAACTGAATTAACCCTCCTCATCCCCGAGCCCCCTCGCTCCGCCTGCTCCCCAAAGCCCTGCCCCTGCCCCTGAGGTCCTGCCTCACGCTGCCCCTGCCCCTGAGGTCCCTGCCTCACATCACCTGTCCCTTCCTCCAATGCCCCACCCTCACTCTGCCCCTTCCCGAATCCCCACTCCCGCACTGCCCTCCCCAATACACCCCTCCTCTGCCCTCACATTGCCCCTTCCCCAAGCTCCCGCCCCTGCACCACCCAGTGACCCAGGAGCAGGCCAGACCTGGACGGGGGAGGCATAAACATGCTTTGCTCTGCCACAGACTTCTGAGTGTCCTTGGGCACATCACTCAGCCTCTCTGGGCCTCAGTTCTCCCATGCAGGAAATGGGGCTGGTGGTGCTTCCCGCCTTCGCACGAGCCTGGGAGGAGAACTACCCTACAAATTAGGAAGATGCTGGGATCCTGGAGTCATGGGGGAGGGTTCAGGGGGAGCATATTAGCACCATCATTTGGTATATGGAGTCTGTTTGGAAACAAAATATTTCCCTGAAGTCATTCCAAACCCTGTATTCAGCCATAACCTTGGGAAATACGTAATGGAGCAGTGTGGTTTTTCCCTGTGTAGCCAGCAACGACCTGGCACCACCCCCAGCTCTGCCCCTTCCTGCCACTGCGACCCCATCTCACCTCCTGACCCTGGCTGGGCACCCGCAGCCCCTCGTAGCAGGGGGCTGTGTAGGGGGGTCTCCTTGCAGCCCTCAGTGGGTGTCTGGTGGGTGCTGTCACCTCTGCCAGAGACCCCCAAGAAACTCACTAGCTTCCTCCTCATGTGGGGAAGGGCTCCTACTTTCTGACGTGGGAGGGAGATTCCGTGATGTCAGAGCCCGTGGGAGGAGGGGTTCTAATCACGAGTCTGGAGTGGCAGGGCAACCCCCTCCCCCAGTCAGATTCTGCTAGGGGGCTGGGCAGGGATCTCTAGGGAGGGAGACACAGGACAAAACAGTTGCCACTATGGAACCCAGGAGTCCTGGCTCCCAGTCCCCCGCTCTCACCTCTAGACCCCACTCAGCTCCCAGAGCTAGGGATAGAACACAACCCCCACCCTGCTCTGACCATTAGACCCCACTCCCCTTTTAGGCTCACTGCCTCCTCTATCCACCCAGCCCACCTGTCCATCCCTTTGCTGCAGGTTTCTGGGGTCACCCCTGCTCTGCACTCCCCCAGTGCAGCCCAAGACCTTTCATCCCCCCAGCCACATTTCCTCTCCCCCCTCGTTCTGGATCATCTGCTTGCCCCACCCCACCGCCTCTTGAGGTGTGCTGTGCGGTGTGACTGGGGATTGTGCAATGGCTCAGCACCAGGCAATGCAGAATGTAAACCACAGACGCTGCCCTGCCCGACCCCACCAGGAGAGGGTGTGTGTGTGTGTGTGTGTGTGTGTGTGTTGCGGGGGAGTGCTCGGCAGCTCTCACTGTGGGAGGTCCACCCAAAACTGTGGAGCTGCAGGAGTGCTGGGGCAGTGATCCCCGCCAGTGACCTGGGCCATCCTTTGAGCTTTCTGGTGAGACCCCTCAGCCTCCCATCCTCAGTCTCTACCCTGATTGGCTGAGCAGGAGGTTAATGACAGGGAGGAGACTCAAGGCCTTTTTGTTCTCTTTGAAGACCAAGTAAATAAGTCATAACCACTTATATGTTTGATGGATTTTGCTGCTTCTCTGCATTAATTGTCTCTGAGCAGTTCATGATTCTCTCTAACATTGCAGTTCTCCTAAAATACTGGCTGAATAATTACTGTGCATACTTGTTGGTCTGGAGCTCATCTGAGAGCACTTTAAAATCTCAGTCTGCCTGTGTATGGGTCTTCTCTCACTAGGATAGGCTGAGGCCTTTTTCTTAGGCTAAGGACTTTGGCTAAGCAGCAGGGGCAGCCATTAGCTGGGAAGTGAAGGGTCACATCCTCTCATCCCAAACCAGTCACACTGAAATAAGGTGCTATTAGGCTGTTAGGAAGACGATCCTGTCTGTATGATGCCCATCACCACCAGATAAAGAAACAGATCTTAAGATGGATAAAAGAAACTTAGTTTGACAGCATCCTGTCTGGCAAGAAATCACTTATCAATGGCTCTGACTGCGAAACTCTCATTTCTGTATTGTTCTATCTTTATGGCCCTCACTTTTCTGTTGTTTATCTGTCTGGTTCTCTAATTGTTTCTCTCTTCTGTACAATCAATCGTGCTAGGTGTAGCTGGCAATATGACTATATAAACTGGGGTCAAACAGGAGGGGGAAGGGAAATTGGAATCATGTTTATTAAGTGGGGGGAACAGGAACAGGGACACAGGCAAGGCTGGGAAGGAGGACGGGGGTAAATGCTCTGCAGCATCAGAGCTGGGAAGGGAACACTGGGGAAGAGACTGTATGGGTGTATAGAGATAAGCCCGAGTGGTGTGAAGGGCTTCAGAATATGTAATCTTATAGGTGTAACAATTGTACGGGCTACACAACCACCCAGTGACATCATCAACAAAGTGCCCATTTGTGTCTGGGTAGCGGCCCTGCTATGGGAGGGAGTGTGACGTTATTGGTATAAACTGGGACCATATAGAACATGGTTTGCAACCAAGGTCCTGTAGTGGCACCAAATCTTAGGTAAAGGGGGTCATATAAGGTGTCTAAGACCAGGTTATGGGTTGCTGGTTATGACTATGCTGTCTGTGTGCATGTGTCATTTTTAGTTGAAGTTATGTATATTGGCTCTATACTGTCTGTATTTCAAGTTGGTGCTGTGCTTCTGGGAAACATCCCAGACAAGTTGGTGTTAGCTCTGCCCAGCTTGCTTGATGGCCCATTAAGGACCATCAGCTACACAATTGACCCATGGAGAGAAGGCAGACACGCCTTGTGACTCAGCAAAGTATGCAGGGACTGGCCCATGTGACTCCAGACTCCATTTTGCTGTAATTTTCCACAGTAAGGACAAAGAGGTTCTTACACCTGGAAAAGCCTATCTAAGGCTGATGCCTCATCTCCATCTGGTCTACAATCCTGCTTCTTACCTCTGGAGGGACTTTGCTACAAACTGAAGCTCTGCACAAAGGACTGATGACCCATCCCAGCGGGGGATGTACTCCAGAGACTTGATTTGAACCTGCAGTTTATGCCATCACTGCTACAAGCCTGAACTAAGAACTTTGCCATTACTGAATGTAATTGATTCCATTTAACCAATTCTAGCTCTCAGCTCTACCTTTTCCCATTTATAAATAAACCTTTAGATTTTAGATTCTAAAGGATTGGCAACAGTGTGATTTGTGGGTAAGATCTGATGTGTATATTGACCTGGGTATGGGGCTTGGTCCTTTGGGATCGAGAGAACCGTTTTCTTTTATTGGGGTGTTGGTTTTCATAACCATTCATCCCCAGGACGAGTGGCACTGGTGGTGATACTGGGAGACTGGAGTGTCTAAGGGAATTGCTTGTGTGACTTGTGGTTAGCCAGTGGGGTGAAACCAAAGTCCTCTTTGTCTGGCTGGTTTGGTTTGCCTTAGAGGTGGAAAAACCCCAGCCTAGGGCTGTGACTGCCCTGTTTGAGCAATTGGTCCTGATTTGACACTCTCAGTTGGGTCCCGCCAGAACCGCATCGTCACAGGGAGGAATGCAGCAAGGACTCAGGATCAGTGGCCAGGGTCACTGAGCATAGACATGGGGAGGTTATATGGGGAGAGGGGTTATGAGTGGGAGAGGGAGGTCAAATGTTAAAATAATGATATTTGGGGAAATGTAAAAGAAGTGAAACTGAACAGAAAGAAAACTGGAGTGTAGGCTCTAAAGCAACAAGGCTTCAGTAGGGATTGAGGGTTAAAGGTCTGGGATCCCCCACACCTCTAGATTTTCAAACCTCTCCTCCCGCCCAATGACCCACCCAGCCCACTTCCCGGGTGCCCTTCCTCCACACTCCCCTCCCCTTCTTCCCATTACTCTCAGCCGGCACCACTTCCTGGCACCTTGGGAGCTTCTTGTATTTTCTCCTCATCTCTCACTACCTCCTACCTCCCTGCTGCTTCTTAGCTCTAACCCTGCACACACCTCCCCATGTCCTGGCACCCCAGAATTATCTACTCCCCCCTCTTCTCCGCCCCTCCCATGGCTCTCTTATCCCTTCACCCATGGGATCCTGAATGGCAACATTACACGCTCTCCTAAAAGAGCTCATCTCACTGTCACACAAACCATGCATGAGTCATACACATATTTACTCAATTTTGAATTCTACAGGAGGCATATTTTCCTCTTAAAATGAGGAAAAGGCATGAAAGCTACAGTGATTAATATAGCCAATAAGGATATATTAAATCCAATTTTAAAATGACTGACGGCACCAAAAAGGCACATGTCCAAAAATGATACTAGCGTGTGGGAGATAAGGCAAAAAAAGGGGGGCAAGAAAACCTGCAAAACTTGTATGATGAATAAAGGTATACAGTTATTACTACTCAGGTTCTTTAGAGACCCCACAGCTTCTAATAACCCAGGCGACAGGACTCCTTACCCAGCAAGACCACCGTCTCATAGTTCTCCTGCATGACATCCCTGTAGAGGGCTCTCTGAGTGGGGTCCAGCAGAACCCACTCTTCCCTGGTGAAATACACAGCCACCTCCTCGAAGGTCACCGGCCCCTGAAAGAGCAAGAGTCCAACACTCAGTACCTGCTGCCCCACTCACAACCCCACTATTCATGGAATAGCAGCACCAGGTAAATGGGAGCTCCAGGAGGCACATGTTAACAGAGTCCCACCCCACCTTGCTTAGAGCAGCCAGGAGGCATCAGAGGGTGGAAAGAGAGAACCTTTGTGTCTCCCAGCTGACAGACAGAGGCAGAGTCATCACATTTATCACATAGCTACTAGCCAGGGCTTGATATAGGAGATGGGGCTGTCTCTGACCCTGCTGGTGGCTCCTGGTAGGAATCTCCAAATAAAATATATGGAAGAAAGGGAAGTCAACAGTAAAGAATATAAGTTAGAAAGTCAGAATTGTAGAAAATTGGTAAGGGAAGCTATCAGAAATCAATGACCACTTAATGAAAATAAGAAGGAAGTTTAAAAAAAGTATATTAAGTACAAAATTAATCCCTAACAATGGTAGTGGTAAATTACTAGATGGAAATGGCAGTATTATCAAAAATAATACAGAAGAGGTAAAAGTGTTCAATAAATATTTCACTCCTGGAGTTGGAGAAAAACAGATGATTTAATCATATAAGACGTTGACAACGACAGTCTTTCCATCCCAACAATAACTCACGAGGATGTTAAGAGCAGCTATTACAGTTAGACATATTTAAATAAGCAGGTCCAGATAACTTGTATTAAGAGTTTTGAAAGACCTGGTGGAGGACTGTTAATGTTGATTTTAATTAGGACTTGGACCAATGGGGAAATTCCAGAAGAATGGAATAAAGCTAATGCTGTGCCAATATTTAAAAAGTGTAAAAGAGATGACCCAGCTAATTACAAGAGTGTTAGTCCGATACTGGGCAAGATAATAGAGCAGGGAATATGGATTTAATTAATAAAGAGGTAAAGGAGGGTAATATAATTAGTACCAATTAACAAAGGTTCAGAGACAACAGATCCAATCAATCTAACTGGATATTCTTATTGGGTGAGATCAAAAGTTTGGTTGCAGCTAATAGTATTGATGAGCTGAGAGGTGAAAACATTACCTAGACTTCTGTAAGGCATATGACTTGGTTCAGCACAATATTTTGACTAGAAAACTAGAAAGATACAAAATAAACACAGCATACATTAAACAGATTAAAAACTATGATTGTAAATGGGGAACCATGCTTGAGTAGATTTCTTTCTAGGGGGTTCCCACAAGGATTGGTTCTTTGCCCCAGGTCCCGGGCCCTGCAGGGGCCCCCACGAGAGTTTTTTCAGGGCCCCTGGAGTGTGAAAAATCAGGACAGGGCGTGGGGCGTAATAGGAGCCTATATAAGAAAAAGCCCCAAATATCGGGACTGTCCCTATAAAATGGGGACATCTGGTCACCTTAGCTGGAACATTTTTACAGTTCTTGGTAATAGCAACACAATAGTTACAAAAATTACCATTAGCAATAACAACAAATTCATTGCAAGGGTCCACCTACAATCATTTTTGTCATCATGCCACACCTTTGTCTCAATACCATTGGGGTTTGCGCCTTTTAGGGTTAACCCGTGCATAGGCGGCAGGTTATATACACCTGCGGTGCCCGGGCTCCAGGAATATTCAGGGGCCGGGTGCTCTGCTCCAGCAATATTTGGAGCTGGGTCTCTCCCCCGGCCCTGCCTGGATCGGGCCCCGGCCCTTACCCTGAGCCTCTCCAAAGCCCCAAACCCTCCGCCCCAGCCAGATTTCCAAACAGTCACTAAATTGGTATGTAACTAGCTCACAAAACTAGGGAGGGGGGGTTGGGAAAATTCAGGGGGGTGTAGGGAAATCACTGACGGAACCACTGGATTCCCTGACATCTCCAGTTCGCTACCAGGCAGTTCTTGCCATTGGACATCTGAGGTAGGCTATTTTCTGCCATATTTCCTGGCACTGTGATGCCTTCTTATTTGTTAATTCATGAAAGTCAGGTTGGGAGCAGTCTAATGCCTGCAGGGTTTGGCTCACCAGGGCCGCCCGGGGGGAGCAAATGGGGCAATTTGCCCCAGGTCCCGGGCCCTGCAGGGGCCCCCACGAGAGTTTTTTCAGGGCCCCTGGAGTGGGGTCCTTCACTCCAGGGGCCCTGGAAAACTCTCACGGGGGTCCAGTCTTCGGCAGCAAGTCGGGGGGAACTTTCGCCCCGGGACCCACCGCCGAAGTGCTGGGCCTTCGGCGGCAATTCCCCGTGCCGAAGACCCCAGGCCCCCTGAATCCTCTGGGTGGCCCTGTGGCTCACATGCTGCTCACCAGCAGGACTTCAGTTCTTAAGGATTTGAATGTGTCCATTTGGGGGTTTGTGCTCGAAAGACACAAGATTGGAGGTTGTGGAGCATGCAGTACAATGGAGCAGAGTTCAGATGGGGAGGGAGGTGTCTGGCTAGCTGGCAGGGGGGAGAAAGCTTGTGGTTTCTCTAAAAGGAGATTTGAAGTTTTAGCTTTACTTCTAGAGGAGCCAATACTTAATAGAGGTGCAAAGTGAAGGGTTGTTTGCACTTGGGGTTCTAGATTGGGACAATCTCTAGTCATTGGACCCATTTCTTTTACTTGGAGGTGGTACTGAGTCTAATACATGACTTTTCTCTCTATCTTTCTTCTGCCAGCAAGCTCAACCATCTCTGACCGTGGAGGAAAACTGTGAGCTCCTTGGTCAGTGCTTCAAAAGTTTATTTCCCCTTCCTCCCTTGGAGAAGATGAAAGAGGAAGACGGGACAGCAAAGGATGCTCTGCATATACAAGTACGTGACAACAGTTCTCCTCCGGCACCATCCACTGTATTTCTGCCCAGCAGGCACTGGGTGATGGCAGTCACACATGGCCTCTCTGGCAAGGTATGGTTAGCTTTCCCCAGCCCACACACACAAATGATCTGTGCTGAGCCTCACTCCTTCTTTTCTGGTTTCAGTCACTCTACATGAGGTCCTTGGAAGCCCTTGGCAAGCTAGTGGTTGTTATATCCTTGGGGCAGCCGGTTTAGGAAGCAATCACTTGAGGCCAGAGAGCAGACAGCTTACAAAACTGCCATTTTATTTACAGATACAGAGAGCTCACTCAGCCGGCTGAAACCGGCTGAGCTATCCCCTATTATTCTAACTCAGTTGCCATAGTAACAAAACCATGACAACCAAAAACACAACAGTAGAGACTTTGCTGGAGGAAGAACCAACCGCAGACTGGTTCCAGGAAATGTCTGATGTGAGGAGACCATTGAACCGTGGTGGAGATTGTTTCTTGTGTTACAGCAGGGAAGAGTCAGAGATTTAGGGGGTCAAGCTTCAGTTGTGGAGGAATTTTCAACAATGGAGTGAATTTTAGGGAGAAAGCACCCAATTCTTCCTGGGATAAGCGGGCATGTGCCCCACTGAAATCCACGGAAGCTATGCCATTTTATGCCAGGGCTGGATTGGGACCAAGTTCTTACAATGTCGTTGACACTACTTGGAGCGGCAAGAAAATCACCACTGCAGTAGCCAAATCGAAGAAAACCAGTTGAAACTAATCACTTCTTCTAAGAGAAATTCATGAATATTGAGTTAAGCCCTGTGTATGGAAACTCATTCAGAGGAAACTTCCTGTTCCTCAGACATGAACAGAATATTGTGAAGGGCTGAGGGGTGGGGAGTTTGATGCACGTTCAGTATAAAAATGAAGTTATAAAAGGAGCTGGGCTGTTGGTACTTCTCTGCTCTTATTCAAATTAATAAAAAGAAATGCTCCTCTCTGTCATTTTGCCAATCAATGTGGGAGAAGTTGCCCAGGAAATAGACCACAGCAGCAGACATCAAACAGCATGCAATGTGCTAGACAGCTCCCATCAGACAGTCTACAGCAGACATCACATACACGGGCCCAGATTCATCTCTCATGTAACTCCTTTGGCTTCAATCACCAGAGGTGAATCTGGCCCTGGGACTTGTATATCTAAGGGGCTCTTCCATTAGACATGTAATTCCTTTGCTACATGGAGGTCAGATGCTTTGGAGAGGGATTTTAGTGACAATTAAACCTGTTTAAGAGGAACTTTTGGGAGGGATTTTCTGGTACTAACTCTGTCCATTCACCTGATCTACCAACAGCTCCTCAGGACATGGTTCAGTTCGGGGAAGGAGTGGGAGAGAGAACGGCCTTGCAGGCCAGCACCCAGCTGCAGACTGCCTATCAAGAGGTAGTTCATAGCACAGTGAGTATAGCCTTACTCTTCCTTGAGCTGACTTCCTGCTTACATCAGATCTGACACTCAACGCAAATGCATGAAAAACTCTTCCAGGACAGCAGCTGGGATCTCAAGGTGACTAACATCCCTCTGCTTCCGTGAGTGAGAGGTTTACACAACAATGCTGTGACCACACTGCGGGCAGACTGCAAGAAGTAGAGGGAGACAACCACCAAACTGATGGCTTATTCTATCATTAGATTCACCAAGTCGACAACAAAAGAGCTTCCACCGTAGTTAACAAGATGCCAAACATGGTCCCCTTTTTGGCATTCCAGACCTTGGCTCCCATCTAAACATCTCTGTCTTGGAAGAGGGGGAGGGATAGCTCAGTGGTTTGAGCAGTGGCCTGCTAAACCCCAGGTTGTGAGTTCAGTATTTGAGGGGGCCATTTAGGGAACTGGGGTAAAAATCTGTCTGGGGATTGGTCCTGCTTTGAGCCAGGGGTTGGACTAGATACCTCCTGAGGTCCTTTCTAACCCTGATATTCTATGTCTAATATAGTGAGGGGTTACAGGAAACCTGATTCACCATATGTGGGGTTCACTGATCATAAAGGCCCAGATGCTTATCCCCAGGTCAATGTGAATCTCAGGTCTTCCCCAAATATCACGCTGTCAGCCAATCCTTAAGTAAATCTAAGATTTATTGTTAAAAGAAAGAAGAGTTACAAATGGTTAAAAGATCAATATCCAGACAAGTGACTTTCCATGTTCATAGTTCAGGATCACAACAGTGATGGAATAAACTGCTGGTTTGTAAAAGTCTCTCTGGAATCATCCCAACAGATCAGAATCCAAAGGCAGCTTAGATGTAAAGTCTGTTAGTTTTTCCAGGCATTTTCCAGGTTCTTCCAAATGATTATTTGGAAGATCTCTGTCCTATGGCTTACACTGTCCCTGTTCAACATTTAAGCAGTCTAGAGATGATAGGATCAGGCCCGAGCCTTCTCTTTTATAGCTATTCTACCAGGCTGACAAGCCTACCTCACAGAAATTGTCACAGAAGGCCCTTCCCCCAATGCGGATGGCCTGTTGTACTTTGCTTTGAAGATAATCTTCTATTTCCTGTGCATACCCAGTAAACTAGTTACATTCATTCACATAAGGTAATTAGCCGTTCTTCCATTATAACACAGATAGTTAAGCTGAAGATAATGTAGAAATGATTGGTTTCCTGAAGTGTCTTACATCTTTGATTTTAAGGCTAACTGAACACCTTGCACACATAATTAAGGCAATTAAGCCACGAAAGGGAATTAGCATCTACAAGCTAATTTAGTTACATTGAAGCAGCAAAGAATCCTGTGGCACCTTATAGACTAACAGATGTTTTGCAGCATGAGCTTTCGTGGGTGAATACCCACTTCTTCGGATGCAAGCAGTAGAAGTGGGTATTCACCCACGAAAGCTCATGCTGCAAAACATCTGTTAGTCTATAAGATGCCACAGGATTCTTTGCTGCTTCTACAGAACCAGACTAACACGGCTACCCCTCTGATACTTTAGTTACATTGTGAAACTTCTAACCCGGTATAGATAACCACAGACAAATACACTTAGCATCTATTGTTCATTTTTGAATGAGTTGATGATTGCTAGTCTAATACATCTCTTTGAAATTCACATGCACGTGAACTGTCTTGACACAGTAGAAGTGCCTCTTGTTAAGTTATTATGGGTCATACACAGGTTGACTGGTCTGCCAGTGTCACAAATGCATTCTTGGTTCTTATGCTCCCAGGATGCTAAAGCTGAATTTCTATGTAATCAGCTAAGAACATAAACCATAAGAGTGGCTATCCTGGATCCCCCAGAAGAATGGTTCATCTACCCAGTATCCTGTCTTCTGACAGTGGTGGGTGCCAGATGCATCAGAGGGAATGAACAGAACAAGGCAATTGTCAAGTGAACCATCCCCTGCTGGACAGTCCCAGCCCCGGCATCTGGCAGTCAGAGGTTTAGAGACATCCAGATCATAGGGTTGCATCCCTGACCATGTTAGCTAGTAGCCAGAGATGGACCCATCCTCCGTGAACTCATCTCATTCTTTTTTGAACCCAGTTATACTTTTGGCCTTCACAATCTCTCCGTGGCAATGAGTACCACAGGTTGACTGCATTGTGTGAAGAAATGCTTCCTTGTTTTTGTTTTAAACCTGCTGCCTATTAATTTCATTGGGTGACCCCTTGTTCCTGTGATATGTGAAGGGCTAAATAACACTTCCTTATTGACTTTCTCTACACCAATCAAGATTTGATAGATCTCTATCATAGTCCCTCTTAGTCGTCTCTTTTCCTAGCTGAAAAGTCCCTGTCTTTTAATCTCTCCTTATATGAGAAGTTGTCCCATATGCCTAATAATTTTGTTACTCTTCTCTGTATTTCTTCCAGTTCTAACATATCTTTTTTGAGGTGAGATGAGCAAAACTGCATGCAGTATTCAAGGTGTGGAGGTACTGTAGATTTCTATAGTGGCATAATGATATTTACTGCCCAAGGCCGGCTCTACAGTTTTTGCCGCCCCAAGCAGCCGGCTGAAATAAAATAACTACTTGGTGTGAATTCATTTCCTGAGCTCTAGTGAAGTGACATTAATGTATTCTCCAAGTTCATCTTTAAAAATCTGGCTTGCTAATGCTCAGGAAAATTTGGAGTCTGAAAAATAAATACTAGTCCAAGGTACTGATCAGAAATGGTTAGATCATTTGCATTTATTAATTTGTTGCTGCTGGATGGATTCAGGCTGCTAAGGGTTACATTTTCACATTGCATCAGCTGAGAGCAGGGGCGGCTCTAGAAAGTAGGCTGCCCCAAGCAGCGCGGAGCGCCGCCCTTCCCCGGTCCCGCGGCGGGTCCCCTCTTCCCGCGGCTCCGGTTGAGCTCCTGCCGGCATGCCTGCAGCAGGTCCACCTGAGCCCGGGACGAGCGGACCTGCCGCAGTCATGCCTGCGGGAGCTCAACCGAGCAGCGGGAAGACGGGACCCGCCGCAGTCATGCCTGCGGCAGGTCCGCTCGTCCCGGGCTCCGTGGACCTGCCGCAGGCATGCCGTGGGAGCTCAACCGAGCCAAATGCCGCCCCGGGAAACGGCTGCCCCAAGCGCCTGCTTGGCGCCCTGGTGTCTAGAGCCGCCCCTGGCTGAGAGAGTTGGTGCCATTTGGTCTATTTTGAGAAGGTGCCCTTTATCCAAAAGGTAACAGCAGATTTCCTCGTTGTTTTTAACTTTATGCAGAACCTGGTGACTTTTCATTTAGGCTTATGATGGAACTAATAGAGCATCAAGCTTATCTTAGCAGTGTATTTGCTTTGATGGACCTTGTAGTTTGCACTAATGCATTTTATGCCAATGTTGGCAGTTGAACACAGTGACAGCAAAGGTTAGAGTTTTTGTTATAGCACTTGATGTTAGCTCTAGGAACAGCCCAATCCTGGCACTAAAAGATTAAGAGATGATAGTACAATAACTTGTGAATTTTAAATGAGATCAAAACCAGTTGCTGTCACCATTTCTTCCCGGTGTGTTCTTGCATGGAGGTTCTATCCAGTGTGGAAACCTCCCCTGGACATTCCCTTCATGTTGTTTTCATTTGTGCTGTGGTAACAGTGAATGAGAAGAAGCAGACATGGAAGAGTGGCACTGGTCAGAGGTCTAACCAAGCCGCACACCTACTTTCTCATTTATTGTTCTGGTTGGATCACTACCCATGCTGGGTTTGAACATACAGTCCATATGTTCAAAGCCTCCTACGTGGATCTGTGCATTATTGTGTGAAAAGTTTTTCTCAGTCTTTTGACTTTATCCAACCAGAATCTCATATTCAGCTCGAATTGTTTGCTGAATGTTGAGTCTCTAAAGTGCAGTTCCAGTCAGGAAAGTGACTCTGTAAAAATAGAGAATGTCAGCGTCTTTTACTGATTCTATTTCTCTTTCAGTGGCTTCTATGTCACACTTGCTCAAAACCATTTTTTTAACTTTCAGCACTGTAAGTTCATCTAGGGATCTCAGAATCAAGCCCAAGTGTGTTCTCCTTCATGTATCCTCACCAGGCAATTTTGTCAGTGAGGCATGAAGCAGACTAGAATATAGCTCACTGTCGCACAGCTGTGTTGGCTCTACAGTAAAAATGTCAGTACATGAAGCAAATGATGACTCTGAAGACCCAAGGAGAGTACCGGTGGGCCATTTTACAGAGCCATTTTTCTGAGCACAGTCCTGTTGCAAGCCTTAACTATGAACATTTGTTAGTCTTTGTAGCAATGTGCAGTGCTGCAGACATAGCAGAGTGAACACAGGGATAGTTACAATGACCAAGAAAGCTCTTAGGAAAGATTGGATTTGCAGGGCAGTGTACAGACCTTTCCTCTCTTCCCTTGTGCTCAGTTAGATTTACTAGATTAATTTGCAAATAATCCAGTTAACTTTGTTTAAAAATGTGAACTGCATCTTGAACGACAGTCAAATTACATTGCATACATTGAGAGATTCAGTCTCAAGACATCCCTAGGTTTACCACGCTGTGAGCAGCATTGCATTGAG
Organism: Mauremys reevesii; assembly: GCF_016161935.1. Classification (NCBI taxonomy): domain Eukaryota; kingdom Metazoa; phylum Chordata; order Testudines; family Geoemydidae; genus Mauremys; species Mauremys reevesii. The sequence continues at coordinate 22,450,014 of NC_052639.1, forward strand.
ACCTTTGAAAAGGAATTAAGAAATCAATCTCTTTCTCCACATCAGTATGATCCCGAGCTTTCGTCACGGCAGTTTGGGGTTGAGCTCTCCTGACTGACCAATGAGGAGCGAGCGGTGCCACTGGTGGTGGAGAAGCTCATAAACTACATTGAAATGCATGGATTGTACACCGAGGGCATTTACAGGAAGGCAGGCTCAACCAATAAGATAAAGGAGCTCCGACAGGGTCTTGATACAGGTAAGATGAAAAGAGAGAGTCTCAGAGGGGAGCAAAAGGGACAGCCGAGAACCTCTGTGAACAGGGAATTCATGTCATCTAAAGGGGGCCAGAGCAAAGGAACCGTTTTCCCTTCCCCCACCGTAGACTCTGGCTTTTGGTACCATGAAACTACAGACATTTCTCTAATACCAGCCTTCACCAAAAGTCTGCACTGTGTTAGAGCCCTCCTGTCTTGTGGAACTGTTTAATTCTTCCTTGTTTTATTCCTCCTCTTGTGCACAAGTGTGCAAAAAAGAAATTGGGAGAAAAAGCTTCATTAGCCAGGCTTCATATTTATCAACATCACCTAGACTTCCAAAGTGCTTTACAAACTCTCTCTAAAGACTTTCACCCCTGGAAAACTGGCTCCTTTCACGACAAGAATTTTAACATGGTCATATTAAAAAAGTAGGTGCCAAGGTTGTGCACTGTGTGATCTGAGGTTGCTACAGTATTGATACCTGTTTTTCTATGCAGTGTTGTTGTAGCTCTGCTCACTGTAGAAGAGCCTGAGACATAAGCCCTTGTATCAGAGGCCTGAGGGCTGGGCTAAAGTAGCGGTCAAAACTTTGCTGATATAAAACAAAATCCGGCTGTGAGCTAGAGGCAGGCCCTTCTCACAGAATCTGGCAAGAACAGGGCTGATATTGCAGAAACACACGTTGCTGAGTGCTAAGCACAAAACACACACACACAGACACATTCCAGAAGGGTGGTACCAGAACACCCCATACCAAGAATGGTACAAACACATTCCCCAAAGACAACAGGAACCTATTGACCCTGCCTAAAGATATGGTCAGGATGACAATATGATGGATAGAAATGTACAAGGTGGTGGGTTGTGATATCAGAGGATGTCAACTATCAGAGGAGCAATATGTAACTTGTTTGTATCTCTGTATAAAAATGTATCTTGGGGGCAGTGTCTTTATCTAGCCTAGGGAGGAACGGAAAGTCCCGCCATTTGCTGAGCTGGTCCATTGTTATGGGTATACATGTATTAGTGCAGGATACTAGTACTGTGCTTCATCAAAATAAGCCTGGCTGGGTGCCTTCATGCCTTAATGGATCTTGTGGTCATTGGGCGGTTCGCTCGAGGTGTGCCATGTCAGTTGTCTGTGCCAGGCTGGGGTGGCACACAGAGGGAACACACACAGGCAGCCGAACATCTGACCACACCCATGATAGTGGAGAGACGGTGAGTGAGGTAATAGCTTCTGTAGGACTGACGTCTGTTGGCAAGAGACAAGCTTTCGAGCTACACAGAGCTCTTCCTCAGGACCTCTCTCACCCACAGAAGTTGGTCCAACAGCAGTGGTTAGGTCATCGCCAGTGCTAGGACTGACAGGAAAACACTGGCTTGTTTACTGGATCAAAACTGATCATTTGCTTTTCTTTAGTTTCTTTTCCACTCCTCCACTCACTTGCCTCGGTGAACAGATATTGACAATGTGAATCTAGATGACTACAATATTCATGTCATTGCCAGTGTGTTCAAACGGTGGCTGAGAGATTTGCCCAATCCCTCATGACCTTCGAACTCTACGAGGAATTTCTGCGAGCTATGGGTAAGGAAGGTCCATACAAATCCTATACAATCACACACAAAACCCAAGACAGGGAAGGTACAATTAGCTGCAGGTACCAAACCCAGTTTCTGCTTGCCCAGAACAAGCAGTCTTTTTACTTTAGTTTTATCATCACCATTGTCATGACAAGCAGCAAGCAAGTAGATTGTGTGCTTGTACGATTGTACAAGCGCCAATTGTATGGAGTGTTTGAATCCAAAAAGTCATTTTGGTGATCTGTCATCTTTTATGACGTAACTGGCAAGACAGTGCTGGAGCCTCTCCCATCTGCCTCCCTCTTAGAGCCTTTTCCCACTGCCGGGTCTTTCCTGCAACAGGAAAGACTCCATCGGGGTGATGACACTGCTAAAAATAGGCAGTGTAGGTGGGAGCCACGTAGGTGATGCTTAATTTGTGCCAAGGCTTGCCAGGGCTGAGCTCCGCACATCTGCTCCAGCAGCTCTCTGCTGTTGAAGTCTTTCCTTGCAGCCTCCTTCTGCCAGAGCCTTTCACTGACGTGTAGGTAGGCACTGCAATGTGGACACAGCCTGCTTTTCACTGTGCCATGTAGCCACAGACAGCACTGTGACACAAACTAATCCCTTACACTGTTATAGTAGTCAAAGCCTTTGCCGTTCAGAGCCCTGGTACCACTGGGCTTGCTATGTGAAAGTTTAAAAAAAAAAAAAAAAAAGCTTGAGCCCCGGCACCTCTTTCGTTACAAATTAAGCAGTGTGTGTAGGGTATATCCCCACAGCCTTCATGCATGTCTTTACTCACCTAAGCAGTGCCTCGCCATCTACATTGCTATTTCTGCCCGTGCTAGAGTGGTATGTAGCATATGATTTTGATGGTGAGCAGAGCAGAGTGTGCAGCATAGACGTGCCCCAGGAGACATAGTTATTATTCAGCTCCCAACTCTTTTGGAATCTGTTTAAAAGAAATCAGTGTCTTATGCTCATGTTTTTTGCATAGGATACTGCTACCCGAGGGACCTGCAAAGGGGGCCTGCTTGTATAGGCAGGGAGAGGAGGGAGTTGTCATCCCTGTCTCTGTGCACTAGCCTCCTGCACAGCTCCCCTGTACTGGGCCATTCACACCACCTTCACAAGTAAAGATGGCAGAAGACAGCATGGGGAAGTTGCCTGTAATATGTGTAACTGTGTGTGCTCTCTCCAGGCCTGCAGGAGAGGAAGGAGACCATCCGAGGCGTGTACTCTGTCATTGATCAGCTCTCTCGCACCCACCTCAGTACCCTGAACGCCTCATCTTTCACCTTGTGAGGTAATGGCAGACCACAGCGTGGGATCGTCATACTGCAGCCACTCTTTCTCTTCTCCTTCCTCACTAGGGGCCTGATTCTGATACACTTACTCCCCATGAGTACCACCGTACTCCATGAGTAGTTCCACTGGAACAAGGTACTGTTCTCCGTGAGTAAGAGTACCTGAACACGGGCCTATGTGATCCAAGTACTTTTGTCGGGAAAAAGGGGAGTGAAACTTTGCAAGGGAGTGCTTTAAATTCTGAAATGGCTTTAACGCTCTGGACCCAAGGGCTCTTTTTCCAGACAATGCTCTCATTGACAGCTAATGCCAATAATGTTCTTCTTTCGTAATAGCAACAAATGTTTCAGACTTGCTGAGAAGACAACCACTGTAGGTCTCAGCTGATTACAAACACATGGTTCCATGCCATAGACAGGGGTGAGCTGCAGCCGGTTCGCACCGGATCGCGCGAACCGGTTGTTAAATTTAGAAGCCCTTTTAGAACCGGTCGTTCCCAGTGCGACAAACTGGTTCTAAAAGGGCATTTAAATTTAACAAGTGCTCCCTGCTGCCCGGCCCGGCTCACCTCAGCTCTGCCTCCACCTCCTGCCATGAATGCTCCTTCTTGTTTCTCCTCCCACCCTTCTTCCCGTGAATCAGCTGTTAGCGCGGGAAGCCTGGGAGGGCTGAGAAGCAAGCAGGCTTCCCCGGTCCAGGAAGACGACGCTGAGGTAGGAAACCAGGAGGGGCCGTGTGCCCCCGCCGGTCTCCAGCCCCGTCCCTGACCACGGCCCCCCCTGTCCCCGGGTCCCCGCCCGGCCCCGACCCTCCACGGCCAGCAGGTCCCGGCCGCGGCACCCCCCCCCTCCGGCCCCGCGTTCCTCCCCGGCCGCCCGGCTCGGGCTCCGGCTCCGGCTCCAGCCGCGGCACCCTGGCCGGCCCCACGTTCCTCCCCGGCCGCCCGGCTCAGGCTCGGGCACCCAGCCCGGCCCGCGTTCCTCCCGGCCGCCCGGCTTGGGCTCGGCTCGGGCTCGGGCTCCCGCTGCTGCGCCTGGCTGGCCCAGCGTCCCTCCCGGGTCGGGGGCTGGGAGTTTGGGGGTGGGGGAGTGGATAGGGTTTGGGAGGTGTTAGAGGGTAGGGAACAGGGAGGGGGGTGGACGGGGCAGGGGTCCCTGGGTCGGGGAGGCATGATTCCTCCTGGGGTGAGGAGGGAACCGGTTGTTATGATTTTGCCAGCTCATCACTAGCCATAGAGCTAACCCACTGAGGAGTGCAGTAAGATTGCAGTGGATCACAGTACTGCCATGTATTGCACCCTTTAGTTTGAACATTGAGGGTCTAGGGATCATGTGTGATGCTTTTGCATGAGCTTAGACAATATCTAGTTCAGGCTATAGTCACTGTGTTACAATCTGCGAAGTTTCCTGCCATCTACATGCATTTAGACACATCTGTGCTCTGTTTCTAAGGCATAGCTTAATGATGGCTAAGTGAGTTGCTTGCTACTGTAATAAATATGCACTGTATCTATTCCTTTTTGGAAAATAGGTTAAGTAGGTCAAAACAAAAGATTTCCTAAAGAGTGTCATGGCTTGTTGCGTGGTTCACTCAGTATCCATTGTCTTACCTTTTTGCCCTTGTCTGGTATAATATTTACATCCTGTTGGTCTAGTTCTTTACCAGATACAACAAATTGAAGCTCTTCACTTCAAAGCTATATAATATTGTGGAAAATCTTCCCTGGCAATGACCTCCAGATCTCATGTGCATGTACAGCCCTCCTCTCCCTGCCCTGCTCTGAATTTGTATTTTGTCCTCTTTCTGTTTCTCTACAGGGTATTTCCTGCCAGTGTTATGTGAATTGGAGCTACCTTTAACCCTTGCTGCTTTGTTGTTTATTGTTTAGGATTGCCCTGCAGGAAGAGACCAATCGAATGTCAGCTAATGCCCTGGCCATTGTGTTTGCTCCTGTATTCTCCGCTGTCCTGACACAACTGACCCACTGCAGAGCGTTCAGGACATCAGTAAAACAACCACGTAAGAATATAGCATTACAACTTCCAGGGTAAATCCTGTAATGAGGTCATGTCAGGACAGTCAAATGATCACTGAGTAATGCACTTTAATGTGCTGTAGAATGACAGCTACAAACACATCACTGGTTTGCAAATGAATTGCCTTAATGAAATACTGTCTATTCTATCAGTAACTAGCAGCTGCTAAAGTTAAACCTTTTAAAAACTGCAGGATTGGATAACCTGCACCCAGGAGTTTTTAAAGAACGGGACAGTGAGCTCTCTCCGCCATTGATGTTGATATTTAACAAATCCTGGAGTAATGGGGAAGTTCCAGAGGACTGTACAAAAGCTAATGTGCCAGTATCTAAAAAGGATTAACAGGATGATCTGGGTAACTACAGGCCAGTTAGCTCAATATCAGTCTCAGGCAAAATCATGGGAAAGCTGACGTGGAAGGTAATCAGTAAAGAATTGAAGGATGGCAGTGTAATTAGTGCCAGTCAACACAGTTTTTTATGGAAAATAGGTCTTGTCAAAATTGATTGGATGCCAGGTTTGGTTGGCAGAGGTAACCACGTTGACATCGTTGACTTAGATTCCAGTTGGGTCATCCTGATTAAAAATTAACACTATACAGATTCAGTGCAGCAAATATTAAATGGATTGAAAATTGGCTAATTGATATCTCCAAAGTAATTGTAAATAGGGAATCATCATCCAGTGGGTGGGAAGGGTTTGTAATGGAGCCCTCGGGGATGTTTTTGACTTCAACTGGAATTTTAAGAATAAACATGTTAGATTGTGAGAAGCTCAGATAATAGGGCACTGGGGTTAGATAAGTACCTAGGATGGATAGTGGATGCAGGAATCATTTGATGAAATTCTATGCAGGAGACCAGACTACATGAACCTGCCTGGCCTTCAAATCTCTCCTAGAAGCAATTCTTCTGCCTACAGATGTGAAAATTACTTTGAATCACTCTTCTAAAGGTTCCTTGTAAGAAGAAGTCTCTTTGTAACTTGACTTATATACGCCGCCTTGTATCATTACTGCTCTAAAAGGATTTCTTCCAGAAAACAATACTGATGGTATTAAACAAAATATCTGCCCCAGACACCTAATCACTGTCATTGCCCTGCGACTGCCTGTCCAGCTTGGATGCAAACAAGCACAAGTGTGTGTGTCTACAAATAGATATAGCTAGATAGCGCAGCATATCCGAAATGGCCATTCTTTCAGCCTTTCATTTGAACATGCTGTGCTTTCCTAACCTTGGTGGGTATTTGCCTTTCCAGGGGAAGGACCTGTTTCCCTGATGGAGCCCTTGGGAGCCCTCCCTTTAGTCCTCTAGTTTAGCTCCCCTGCCTAGTACCATTTTGGGCATTTCAACCACACTGTTCGTTTCCAGCCCACGAAGCAAGAGAATTGGCGCAGCACTTAGGCGACATGGCCAGCTCAAACACAGCCAGAGTTTTATCCTCCCGTTTTACCACTTTCTTTTTTCCTTTTTGCAGCTGTGTGGAGTTGATTGTCGTAGAGCAGATGAATAAATACAGGGCCTGTCTCACGGACATCAACAGCCTGGAGTTTGCTGAGAACAAAGCAAAAAGCAGGCTGTCTTTGATCCGCAGATCAGTGGTAAGATTCGGGTGGAGGGTGGGAGGGGGCTGAGCTGGTAGTATGTTCTGTTCCTGTGTCAGGAAAAAATGGAGCAGACCTTTCCTTTGTTTTAGGAGGACAAGTTTCTCCAGCCATGTCATTGATCGTAACTTCCTTTATACATAAAATTCAAAGGAGAACCTCGTGTCCATGCAGCTATTGTGTATTTGCATAGTTTATTCAGTGTGTCTGTTGTAACTGAGAAGAATGTGCATGGTACTAAATTGAAAATCAGAGAATAATTTGGTACTGATAAGCCAGCCCTGTCCTTTCCTCTCCTTTTCACTCAGACTAATCTCCCCTAATCTTCTCCTGCCTATTACAGTCTCCCTAGCCTCTTACACCTCCCAAAGCATCATATCCAGGGCCAACAGAGAGACTGAACCTCAGTCCTGCACTTGGCTCCTTGCGTTTCCTGAGCCACACATTTATACCAAAAAAAAGCCCAAAGGAGATGGGAATGGTGTCTGTCAAGAGTTCTAAAGGAGAGTGCCACAGAAACGTGGTCTCTGGATTTCACAGGCTCATTTGTACATTTTGGGGATATATTTCGCAAATTTGGACTAATTTATCCTGTGTTAATCAACTCTTTGCTGGCTCTGTTTATGACCTCCTCACTCCTGCACTCACGTCCCCTAATCCCACAGTGGCCTGCTGTCTGGTACTGCCCACTGTGTTAAAACCCTTCACTTGTTTCCCTCCTACATAACTTCAGGGGGAATCTGGGGTGAAGCTGCCCTTAACCAAGCCCTTGCTTTGACTCTCTGTGTGCAAGTCACTTCATTAGTACTGCCTTCAGCAGTGAGGACTGAACTGAGCTGCCTATAAAGGGTCACTTTCTTTTCCTCCACTGCCTTTCTGGGAGTTTGGAATACCAGCTCATTTAGCTTTCACACACCCAACTGGGTAGATGAATGAGAGGCAGAGTCTGGGAATTGAAGCGACCTGTGTCCCACTTTGCTGTAAGCTGAATAAGCAACAGGCTGTCATCTGCTGTGTTCTGCTCATAGAATGAGAAAGAATGGCTGATTTATCACAGGACAGTCAACCCAGGTCTGTGCTGCTGAAAGGAAGAGCAGGCTCTCCATTTATAAGGATCCAGTATCCTCCCACCACCTCCAACACTGCCAGAGCCCGGAGCCGGAGCCGGAGCCGGGCAGCCAAGGCCACCACTGCGCCCGGACCCCAGCATCTGGGTAAGTATCGGTCGCGATTCCTGCCCCCGTGCCCGGAGCCGGGCTGCGGCGGTCGGGGAGGGCTGCGGGGCCGGGCAGGGCGCCGCGGCTGGAGCCCGAGCCCGAGCCAGGTGGCCGGGGAGGGACGCGGGGCCAGCCCGGGCGCCGCAGCGGAGCCCGAGCCTGAGCCGGGCGGCCGGGAGGAACGCGGGCCGGCCAGGGCGCCGAGCCCGACCCGAGCCGGGCGGCCGGGAGGAACGCGGGGCCGGGCAGGGTGCCCGAGCCCGAGCCCAAGCCGGGCGGCCGGGGAGGAACGCGGGGCCGGGCAGGGTGCCCGAGCCCGAGCCCGAGCCGGGCGGCCGGGGAGGAACGCGGGGCCGGGCAGGGTGTTACCAAGGACCAGCGTTAGGGGAAACGGAGCCCTGGGCAAAACTTGTACTTTGGCAAAGTTCTTGGTTCAGGCTTGTAGCAGTGATGGAATAAATTGCAGGTTCAAACCAAGTCTCTGGAGTACATCCACAACTAGGATGGGCCATTCAGTCCTTTGTACAGAGCTTCAGTTTGTAGCCAAGTCCCTCCAGAGGTATGAAGCAGGACTGAAGACCAGATGGAGATGAGGCATCAGTCTTTTATAGTCTCTTGCCATGTGGTCTTTGCTTTCTTTGTCCCAAGGACACTCTATCCAGCACGCGACATAGAAAAACCTTAGAGTTCTGTCCATAGGCAGGTCCCTGCACACCTTGCTGAGCCACAAGGCATATCTGCCTTCTCTCAATGGGTCAATTGTATAGCTGATGGTCCTTAATGGGCCATCAAGCAGGCTAGGCAGAGCTGACACCAATTTGTCTGGCTGGGGTGTTCCCCTGAAGCATAGCACAAGTTTGAAATACAGGCATCATAGAGCCAATATTTATAATGTCAACTACAAAAATGATACATATCTAGAGATAGCATAATTATAATCAGCCAATCATAACCTCTCCATAGACCCTTTATGTGACCACCTTTATACAATATTGGCTGCAAATATAGAACAGTGGTGGCAACGGTGATCTATACAGTTACAGATTATGTCAAGAACGTCACAGGAGGTGACATGGTATCAGTGAGACTGATACTGGAATACTGCCTCCAGTTTTGGTGTCCTCATTTGAAAAAGATGGTGTGAAATTGGAGTTGAGGCAGCAAAGAGCCACCAAATGTTCTGAGGGCTGGAGAAAAATGCCTTCTAGTGAGCTATTGAAAGATCTCAACCTGTTTAGCTTCTCAAAAGAATATTGAAAGGTGACTTCATTGAAACGTTGAAGTGCCTTAATGGAGAGAAAAGATTGGCTATTAAAGGGCTCTTTAATGTAGCAGAGAAAGGCATTAAAAAACCCAATGGCTGGAAGGTGGAAAGAGACAAATTCATATTACAATTAAGGCACAAATATTCAACAGTGAGGATGATTCACCACAGGAACAAGCTACCAAGGAAATTGGTGCATTCTCCATCTCGTGACGTCATTTCATGAAGACTAGAGGCCTTTCTGGAATGTGTTTACCCCAGAAGTAGCTAGTGTGTCATACAGGAGGCCTGTGATATGCAGGGGTCAGATTAGATGCTCTAATGGTCTCTTCTGGCCATAAAGTCAACTAATTTCTGAAAAACTAAGTGTAGCATTGGGAGCAGCGTCTGATGTTTTCCTGTCTATCCGGCTTGCTTCCTAGAATGAGCGCTCCTTGAATGGGGTGATCCACAGGGAGTAGCTCAAACCTCCAAAGTGCCTGGCCAGGGGCAGGACATTAGCCCAGCAAGGGAGGGGTGTGGCAGTGACATCACAAAGGCCTTTTGCAGGGGCTCAGACTATTGGCCAAAGGTGGTGGGGAGGTGGTGACCTCACAGAGAGATGCTGACATCAGCCAGGCAGGACAGGGGCGAGGGGCCAGGGAAACCTCAGAGACCCTGTGGCTTTGCTTCAGCAAGTCTCCTTCTCCAGGTCTCTCTTTGAGGACTGAGAGTATTCGGGTTCACGGACGTGAGCGCCAGGGGGAACCTCTTTTGAGTTTTCTCCTTCCCTTTTAGTGATTTTACTAGAAAACAGATGTCCCTCTTTAGAGGGTTAGAGCCTCCTCGAGGTTTGAAACTGTTCGGTCTGATCATTCTGGTGACAGTTGATTCATGGAAAGCATGATCTTAAGGAGGCAGAATTTTATTCCACACCTGGGATTTTGTCCCTTAGAATCACTGGGGACATTAGGGTTTGTCCTTTTTGTTTCAACTTTTCCTCCATCCCCCCCCTTTCTCTTCCTCTCTTGCTTTTTTTGTCCTTTCTCCTGTTCCCCTCCCAACACCAGGAGGGGTGTGTGTGTGTGTGTGTGTGTGTGTGTGTGTTGCGGGGGAGTGCTCGGCAGCTCTCACTGTGGGAGGTCCACCCAAAACTGTGGAGCTGCAGTAGTGCTGGGGCAGTGATCCCCGCCAGTGACCTGGGCCATCCTTTGAGGTCTCTGGTGAGACCCCTCAGTCTCCCCTCCTCAGTCTCTACCCTGATTGGCTGAGCAGGGGGTTATTGACAGGGAGGAGACTCATGTCCTTGTTGTTCTCTTTTAAGACCAAGTAAATAAGTCATAACCACTTATATGTTTGATGGATTTTGCTGCTTCTCTGCATTAATTGTCTCTGAGCAGTTCATGATTCTCTCTAACATTGCAGTTCTCCTAAAATACTGGCTGAATAATTACTGTGCATACTTGTTCCTCTGGAGCTCATCTGAGAGCACTTTCTTGAGGTCATTCAATGTATGTAATTCAAAATCCGATGGTTAATTTGACAATCAGGGCTCTGGGTCCTATTCCCAATTCAGCCATTGACTGGCTGTGTGACCTAAGACAAGTCAGTTCTCCTTTCTCAGCCTGAGCATCTCCCTCTTTCAAGTAGGGGTAATAATGATCCGCTCCTACCTACCTCAACACACACACTCTTCCCCAACACACACACACACTGTCTCTCCACACACAAATAGTCTCCACACTGCAGCTGAAAAGCAGCTGGCAATCTAGTAGGATGACCCTGGAACAATGGGATAGAGAAACCTGCATCACTGAAAGTGCAGCCACAAAGACACCACACACCAGCTTCCCCTAGCTGGCAAGTATCACACCTCCACAGAAAGATCCCTGTGGTATCGTAGGCCAGCTTCCTAAGGCCTCAGCCTCAACCACTTAACACAGGGGCCATTCTACACTCTGGTTCTGTTCTAACGGAAGGATCATTTCCAATTGTTCGCTCAGACCAGCTTGCCCAGCACCCTCACTGCTGTGCATCTCTGGTTGTGTGGCCATGGCTGAACAGCAAGAATTCCTGCCCATTTCCCTTCTGGCTGGAGCATGCTTAGAGTGAGTTTGTGGTTAATGATGTTGCCGTAGATTGTTGGCTTCCTGCCTTGGCAATTCAGACAGTTCCTTTTCCCAACATATCTCCAGCACATCAGTCCCTGGCTGGGTCTCCTGGGCAGTGGAAAACATAAGAACATAAGAAAGGCCGTACCGGGTCAGACCAAAGGTCCATCTAGCCCAGTATCTGTCTACCGACAGTGGCCAATGCCAGGTGCCCCAGAGGGAGTGAACCTAACAGGCAATGATCAAGTGATCTTCCTCCTGCCATCCATCTCCATCCTCTGATAAACAGAGGCTAGGGACACCATTCTTACCCATCCTGGCTAATAGCCATTTATGGACTTAGCCACCATGAATTTATCCAGTTCCCTTTTAAACATTGTTATAGTCCTAGCCTTCACAACCTCCTCAGGTAAGGAGTTCCACAAGTTGACTGTGCGCTGCATGAAGAAGAACTTCCTTTATTTGTTTTAAACCTGCTGCCTATTAATTTCATTTGGTGACCTCTAGTTCTTGTATTATGGGAATAAGTAAATAACTTTTCCTTATCCACTTTCTCAATGTCACTCATGACTTTATATACCTCTGTCATATCCCCCCCTAGTCTCCTCTTTTCCAAGCTGAAGAGTCCTAGCCTCTTTAATCTTTCCTCGTATGAGACCCTCTCCAAACCCCTAATCATATTAGTTGCCCTTTTTTGAACCTTTTCTAGTGCTAGAATATCTTTTTTGAGGTGAGGAAACCACATCTGTACACAGTATTCGAGATGTGGGCGTACCATGGATTTATATAAGGGCAATACTATATTCTCCGTCTTGTTCTCTATCCCCTTTTTAACGATTCCTAACATTCTGTTTGCTTTTTTGATCGCCTCTGCACACTGCGTGGACATCTTCAGAGAACTATCCACAATGACTCCAAGATCTTTTTCCTGACGCGTTGTAGCTAAATTAGCCCCCATCATGTTGTATGTATAGTTGGGGTTATTTTTTCCAATGTGCATTACTTTACATTTATCCACATTAAATTTCATTTGCCATTTTGTTGCCCAATCACTTAGTTTTGTGAGAGCTTTTTGAAGTTCTTCACAATCTGCTTAACTATCTTGAGTAGTTTAGTATCATCTGTAAACTTTGCCACCTCACTGTTTACCCCTTTCTCCAGATCATTTATGAATAAATTGAATAGGATTGGTCCTAGGACTAACCCTTGGGGAACACCACTAGTTACCCCTCTCCATTCTGAGAATTTACCATTAATTCCTACCCTTTGTTCCCTGTCTTTTAACCAGTTCTCAATCCATGAAAGGACCTTCCCTTTTATCCCATGACAACTTAATTTACGTAAGAGCCTTTGGTGAGGGACCTTGTCAAAGGCTTTCAGGAAATCCAAGTACACTATGTCCACCGGATCCCCCTTGTCCACATGTTTGTTGACCCCTTCAAAGATTTCTAATAGATTAGTAAGACACGATTTCCCTTTACAGAAACCATGTTGACTACTGCTCAATAATTTATGTTTTTCTATGTGTCTGACAATTTTATTCTTAACTATTGTTTCAACTAACTTGCCCCGTACCGACGTTAGACTTACCGGTCTGTAATTGCCGGGATCACCTCTAGAGCCCTTTTTAAATATTGGCGTTACATTAGCTAACTTCCAATCATTGGGTACCGAAGCCGATTTAAAGGACAGGTTACAAACCTTAGTTAATAGTTCCGCAACTTCACATTTGAGTTCTTTCAGAACTCTTGGGTGAATGCCATCTGGTCCCGGTGACTTGTTAATGTTGAGTTTATCAATTAATTCCAAAACCTCCTCTAGTGACACTTCAATCTGTGACAGTTCCTCAGATTTGTCACCTACAAAAGCCAGCTCATGTTTGGGAATCTTCCTAACATCCTCAGCCGTGAAGCCTGAAGCAAAGAATTCATTTGAGAAGGTAAGAGGTAATGACTTTACCGTCATTAAGCGCTCCTTTTGTATTTTGATCGTCAAGGGGCCCCACTGGTTGTTTAGCAGGCTTCCTGCTTCTGATGTACTTAAAAAACATTTTGTTATTACCTGTGGAGTTTTTGGCTAGCCGTTCTTCAAACTCCTCTTTGGCTTTTCTTATTACACTCTTGCACTTAAGTTGGCAGTGTTTATGCTCCTTTCTATTTGCCTCACTAGGATTTGACTTCCACTTTTTAAAGGAAGTCTTTTTATCTCTCACTACTTCTTTTACATGGTTGTTAAGCCACGATGGCTCTTTTTTAGTTCTTTTACTGTGTTTCTTAATTTGGGGTATACATTGAAGTTGGGCCTCTATTATGGTATCTTTAAAAAGGGCCCATGCAACTTGCAGGGATTTCATTTTAGTCACTCTACCTTTTAACTTTTGTTTAACTTTTGTTTAACTAATCATCTGCTTCCTCACCATGGGGAACAGGGGCAGAAAATGCTTTTTAAAAAGCCTTTTGAAAAGTAAAAAGTAAAACAAGCCAAGCAACCCCCTCCCTTGCTTTGTGCTGGGTGCCCAGCTGTGGGCTTGTGTGTGTGTATGGGGAGGCTGGCGGGAGAGGTGTTCTGAGCACACCCGGTCAGGAAGGGGTGGAGTTGGCCAAAGGGGCAGGTTGAATCTTTAGCAGAGAATTCCTTTCTCCATTGTGTTAGCTAAGCGTTGCTGTTAAATGTCAGCCGACAAATGCAGCATTTGAAACAATCCGACTCTAAATCCCCCACCCTCTCAGTTGCTGTAGTTCTCACATCCTCTGCTCTTGTGATGTCACCACATGACATAGTGTCTTATTCCCATAGTGTCCTGTAGGTTAGACAGGAATAAGTTTATGAGGTAAAACTGAAGCATAACTCCATCCCTTCCTCCTTTTGACTTCGGAAAATAAATCCTGTCGCCTCCTCAGTCCCAACCCAGCCCCACCGGCGCTGCTGCGGCTTGGAGACAGGTGCCCTCTCATCTGGCCCTGAGCTGCTGTGGGAGAGAGGGCTGGAGGGGCAGTTCTTTCTCCCTGGGGCAACCTGCTCCCCAGTCTCCTCATTCCCAGCCCCACCCCAGAGCCCTCACCCCTGCGCCCTACCCTCTGCTCCAATGCTGAGACCCTCATCGCTAGCCCCACTCCAGAGCCTGCACCGCCAGCCGGAGCCCTCAAATCACTGCGCCCCAACCCCGAGCCTCCCACACTCCAAACCTTTCAGCCTCACCCTGCCACACACCATCCATGTGCAGAATGAATTTTGTAAGGAGCGCAATATGCAGGTGATGTGTCACACCTCACCTCCATATTTGTGCCCAAAACAAAATTCATTCCACACATGGACATAACAAATTAGAGGAAACACTGCTCCTGACTTTCAGCCTCTCTCTCACATCCTGAATTTCACACATTGAGTGATCAGAATAAAGTGCCCTCAAGTGAGCTAGAGACCAACAGTGGTTCATAGTAATTATTCAGCAAGTATTTTAGAAGACCTAGGACATTAATGAAAATCATGACCTGCCAAGAGACAATTAATGGAGAGAAGCAGCAAGATTAATTCCATACATTGGATTGGTTGTGACTTATTTGCCTGATTTGAAAAGAGACCAAACTGACCTGAGTCTCCTTGGTGTCGATAGCCCCCTGCTCAGCCAATCAGCACTGAGACTCTGAGTGGCAGGAGGCTGAGGGGTCTCACCAGATGTCCCAAAGGATGGCCCAGGACAGCATCAGAGGATCACTCTCAGACTCAGACCCACCTCTTGGTGAGGACCTCCCGCAATGAGAGCAATACCCTCCCTGCCCGCACTCCAGACCCATCCCTCCTAGGTAGAGGAGGGAATCTGGAAAAGGGAAAAAAGAAGCAAGAGAAGAGGAGAAAGGAGGGAGGAAAGAGGAAAAGATAAACCAAAAAGGATACACCCCAATGTCCCCAGGGATTCCAATCATCAAAACCTAGGGAGGAAATCAAATTCTGCCACCTGAAGCCAGCGCTGTCTGTGCCTAGAATGCTGCCTGCGCCAGGTGGATCAGACGGAACAGGTTCCAAAGCTCTCTGAGCCTCTTACCTTCTCAAATGGAAGTTTGTTTTCAGCACAATCAGTGGTAGGAAAGGAGAAAACTCCACAGAGGTTCCTCCTCATGCTCACAACTCTGAATCCTAATTCTCTCTCAGCCCTCGAGGAGAGACCTCGCGAAGGAGACTTGCGGCAGCAAAGCCGGGAGGTCTCAGAGACTGGCCTGGCCCTGCACCTCTGTCCTGCCCGGCTGATGTCGGGGTCTCTCTGTGAGGTCACCCCCTCCCCACCACCTTGCCCAATAGGCCGAGTTCCTGCAAAAGGCCTTTGTGATGTCACTGCCACACCCACCCTCCTCAAAGCTGATGTCCTGCCCTGGCCAGACTCATTATGCCCATCGTTGCCCCTTTAACCTTCCGTTGTCTCTCTCTGACCACCGTCACTCCATCGGTTCACTGAGATTGCCACACTCATTGCTTCCAACACACCTGCTTTTCAGCTGCAGTGTGGAGACTGTTTGTGTGTGGGGAGAGACAGTGTGTGTGTGTTGGGGAAGAGTGAGTGTGTTGAGGTAGGTAGGAGCGGATCATTATTATCCCTACTTGAAAGAGGGAGACGCTCAGGCTGAGAAAGGAGAATTGACTTGTCTTAGGTCACAAAGCCAGTCAATGGCTGAATTGGGAATAGGACCCCCAGAGCCCTGATTTTCAAATTAACCGTCGGATCTTGAATTTCATACATTGAATGACCTCAATAAAGTGCTCTCAGATGAGCTCCAGACCAACAAGTATGCACAGTAATTATTCAGCCAGTATTTTAGGAGAACTGCAATGTTAGAGAGAATCATGAACTGCTCAGAGACAATTAATGCAGAGAAGCAGCAAAATCCATCAAACATATAACTGGTTATGACTTATTTACTTGGTCTTAAAAAAGAACAACAAGACCTGAGTCTCCTCCCTGTCATTAACCCCCTGCTCAGACAATCAGGGTAGAGACTGAGGATGGAAGGCTGAGGGGTCTCACCAGAGAGCTCAAAGGATGGCCCAGGTCACTGGCAGGGATCACTGCCCCAGCACTACTGCAGCTCCACAGTTTTGGGTGGACCTCCCACAGTGAGAGCTGCCGAGCACTCCCCCGCAACACACACACACACACACACACACACACACACACACACACACACACACACACACACACACCCTCTCCTGGTGTTAGGAGGGGAACAGGAGAAAGGAGAAAAGAAGCAAGAGAGGAAGAGAAAGGAGGGATGGATGGAGGAAAAGGTGAATCAAAAGGACAAACCCTAATGTCCTCAGTGATTCTAAGGGACAAGATCCCAGGTTTGGAATAAAATTCTGCCTCCTTAAGATCATGTTTTCCATGAATTCAACTGTCACCAGATGGATCAGACTGAACAGTTTCAAACCTCGAGGAGGCTCTTACCTTCTAAACAGGGTCGGCTGTTTTCAAGTAAAATCACTAAAAGGGAAGGAGAAAACTCGAAAGAGGTTCCTCCTGGCGCTCAGGTACGTGAACCCCAATACTCCCCCAGTCCTCAAAGAGAGACCTGGAGAAGGAGACTTGCTGAAGCAAAGCCACAGGGTCTCTGAGGTTTCCCTGGCCCCTCGCCCCTGTCCTGCCTGGCTGATGTCAGCATCCCTCTGTGAGGTCACCACCTCCCCACCACCTTTGGCCAATAGTCTGAAGTCCTGCAAAAGGCCTTTGTGATGTCACTGCCACACCCCTCCCTTGCTGGGCTAATGTCCTGCCCCTGGCCAGGCACTTTGGAGGTTTGAGCTACTCTCTGTGGATCACCCCACTCAAGGAGCATTCGTTCTAGGAAGAAAGCCAGCTAGACAGTAAAACATCAGATGCTGCTCCCAATGCTACACTCAGTTTTTTAGGAATTAGTCGACTTTATGGCCAGAAGAGACCATTAGAGCATCTAATCTGACCCCTGCATATCACAGGCCTCCTGTATGACACACTAGCTACTTCTGGGGTAAACACATTCCAGAAAGGCATCTAGTCTTCATGAAATGACGTCACGAGATGGAGAATGCACCAATTTCCTTGGTAGCTTGTTCCTGTGGTGAATCATCCTCACTGTTGAATATTTGTGCCTTAATTGTAGTATGAATTTGTCTCTTTCCACCTTCCAGCCATTGGGTTTTTTAATGCCTTTCTCTGCTACATTAAAGAGCCCTTTAATAGCCAATCTTTTCTCTCCATTAAGGCACTTCAACGTTTCAATGAAGTCACCTTTCAATATTCTTTTGAGAAGCTAAACAGGTTGAGATCTTTCAATAGCTCACTAGAAGGCATTTTTCTCCAGCCCTCAGAACATTTGGTGGCTCTTTGCTGCCTCAACTCCAATTTCACACCATCTTTTTCAAATGAGGACACCAAAACTGGAGGCAGTATTCCAGTATCAGTCTCACTGATTCCATGTCACCTCCTGTGACGTTCTTGACATAATCTGTAACTGTATAGATCACCGTTGCCACCACTGTTCTATATTTGCAGCCAATATTGTATAAAGGTGGTCACATAAAGGGTCTATGGAGAGGTTATGATTGGCTGATTATAATTATGCTATCTCTAGATATGTATCATTTTTGTAGTTGACATTATAAATATTGGCTCTATGATGCCTGTATTTCAAACTTGTGCTATGCTTCTGGGGAACACCCCAGCCAGACAAATTGGTGTCAGCTCTGCCTAGCCTGCTTGATGGCCCATTAAGGACCATCAGCTATACAATTGACCCATTGAGAGAAGGCAGATATGCCTTGTGGCTCAGCAAGGTGTGCAGGGACCTGCCTATGGACAGAACTCTAAGGTTTTTCTATGTCGCGTGCTGGATAGAGTGTCCTTGGGACAAAGAAAGCAAAGACCACATGGCAAGAGACTATAAAAGACTGATGCCTCATCTCCATCTGGTCTTCAGTCCTGCTTCATACCTCTGGAGGGACTTGGCTACAAACTGAAGCTCTGTACAAAGGACTGAATGGCCCATCCCAGTTGTGGATGTACTCCAGAGACTTGATTTGAACCTGCAATTTATTCCATCACTGCTACAAGCCTGAACCAAGAACTTTGCCAAAGTACAAGTTTTGCCCAGGGCTCCGTTTCCCCTAACGCTGGTCCTTGGTAACACCCTGCCCGGCCCCGCGTTCCTCCCCGGCCGCCCGGCTTGGGCTCGGGCTCGGGCACCCTGCCCGGCCGCGTTCCTCCCCGGCCGCCCGGCTCGGGTCGGGTTCCGCGCCCTGGCCGGCCCCGTTCCTCCCGGCCGCCCGGCTCAGGCTCGGGCTCCCGCTGCGGCGCCCTGGCTGGCCCCGTCCCTCCCGGCCACCTGGCTCGGGCTCGGCTCCAGCCGCGCGCCCTGCCCGGCCCGCAGCCCTCCCCGACCGCCGCAGACCGGCTCTGGGCACGGGGGCAGGAATCGCGACCGATACTTACCCAGATGCTGGGGTCCGGGCGCAGTGGTGGCCTTGGCTGCCCGGCTCCGGCTCCGGGCTCTGGCAGTGTTGGAGGTGGTGGGAGGATACTGGATCCTTATAAATGGAGAGCCTGCTCTTCCTTTCAGCAGCACAGACCTGGGTTGACTGTCCTGTGATAAATCAGCCATTCTTTCTCATTCTATGAGCAGAACACAGCAGATGACAGCCTGTTGCTTATTCAGCTTACCGCACTGGTGGACTCAGGTCGCTTCAATTCCCAGACTCTGCCTCTCATTCATCTACCCAGTTGGGTGTGTGAAAGCTAAATGAGCTGGTATTCCAAACTCCCAGAAAGGCAGTGGAGGAAAAGAAAGTGACCCTTTATAGGCAGCTCAGTTCAGTCCTCGCTGCTGAAGGCAGTACTAATGAAGTGACTTGCACACAGAGAGTCAAAGCAAGGGCTTGGTTAAGGGCAGCTTCACCCCAGATTCCCCCTGAAGTTATGTAGGAGGGAAACAAGTGAAGGGTTTTAACACAGTGGGCAGTACCAGACAGCAGGCCACTGTGGGATTAGGGGACGTGAGTGCAGGAGTGAGGAGGTCATAAACAGAGCCAGCAAAGAGTTGATTAACACAGGATAAATTAGTCCAAATTTGCGAAATATATCCCCAAAATGTACAAATGAGCCTGTGAAATCCAGAGACCACGTTTCTGTGGCACTCTCCTTTAGAACTCTTGACAGACACCATTCCCATCTCCTTTGGGCTTTTTTTTGGTATAAATGTGTGGCTCAGGAAACGCAAGGAGCCAAGTGCAGGACTGAGGTTCAGTCTCTCTGTTGGCCCTGGATATGATGCTTTGGGAGGTGTAAGAGGCTAGGGAGACTGTAATAGGCAGGAGAAGATTAGGGGAGATTAGTCTGAGTGAAAAGGAGAGGAAAGGATGGGGCTGGCTTATCAGTACCAAATTATTCTCTGATTTTCAATTTAGTACCATGCACATTCTTCTCAGTTACAACAGACACACTGAATAAACTATGCAAATACACAATAGCTGCATGGACACGAGGTTCTCCTTTGAATTTTATGTATAAAAGGAAGTTACGATCAATGACATGGCTGGAGAAACTTGTCCTCCTAAAACAAAGGAAAGGTCTGCTCCATTTTTTCCTGACACAGGAACAGAACATACTACCAGCTCAGCCCCCTCCCACCCTCCACCCGAATCGTACCACTGATCTGCGGATCAAAGACAGCCTGCTTTTTGCTTTGTTCTCAGCAAACTCCAGGCTGTTGATGTCCGTGAGACGAGCCCTGTATTTATTCATCTGCTCTACGACAATCAACTCCACACAGCTGCAAAAAGGAAAAAAGAAAGTGGTAAAACGGGAGGATAAAACTCTGGCTGTGTTTGAGCTGGCCATGTCGCCTAAGTGCTGCGCCAATTCTCTTGCTTCGTGGGCTGGAAACGAACAGTGTGGTTGAAATGCCCAAAATGGTACTAGGCAGGGGAGCTAAACTAGAGGACTAAAGGGAGGGCTCCCCAAGGGCTCCATCAGGGAAACAGGTCCTTCCCCTGGAAAGGCAAATACCCACCAAGGTTAGGAAAGCACAGCATGTTCAAATGAAAGGCTGAAAGAATGGCCATTTCGGATATGCTGCGCTATCTAGCTATATCTATTTGTAGACACACACACTTGTGCTTGTTTGCATCCAAGCTGGACAGGCAGTCGCAGGGCAATGACAGTGATTAGGTGTCTGGGGCAGATATTTTGTTTAATACCATCAGTATTGTTTTCTGGAAGAAATCCTTTTAGAGCAGTAATGATACAAGGCGGCGTATATAAGTCAAGTTACAAAGAGACTTCTTCTTACAAGGAACCTTTAGAAGAGTGATTCAAAGTAATTTTCACATCTGTAGGCAGAAGAATTGCTTCTAGGAGAGATTTGAAGGCCAGGCAGGTTCATGTAGTCTGGTCTCCTGCATAGAATTTCATCAAATGATTCCTGCATCCACTATCCATCCTAGGTACTTATCTAACCCCAGTGCCCTATTATCTGAGCTTCTCACAATCTAACATGTTTATTCTTAAAATTCCAGTTGAAGTCAAAACATCCCCGAGGGGCTCCATTACAAACCCTTCCCACCCACTGGATGATGATTCCCTATTTACAATTACTTTGGAGATATCAATTAGCCAATTTTCAATCCATTTAATATTTGCTGCACTGAATCTGTATAGTGTTAATTTTTAATCAGGATGACCCAACTGGAATCTAAGTCAACGATGTCAACGTGGTTACCTCTGCCAACCAAACCTGGCATCCAATCAATTTTGACAAGACCTATTTTCCATAAAAAACTGTGTTGACTGGCACTAATTACACTGCCATCCTTCAATTCTTTACTGATTACCTTCCACGTCAGCTTTCCCATGATTTTGCCTGAGACTGATATTGAGCTAACTGGCCTGTAGTTACCCAGATCATCCTGTTAATCCTTTTAGATACTGGCACATTAGCTTTTTGTACAGTCCTCTGGAACTTCCCCATTACTCCAGGATTTGTTAAATATCAACATCAATGGCGGAGAGAGCTCACTGTCCCGTTCTTTAAAAACTCCTGGGTGCAGGTTATCCAATCCTGCAGTTTTTAAAAGGTTTAACTTTAGCAGCTGCTAGTTACTGATAGAATAGACAGTATTTCATTAAGGCAATTCATTTGCAAACCAGTGATGTGTTTGTAGCTGTCATTCTACAGCACATTAAAGTGCATTACTCAGTGATCATTTGACTGTCCTGACATGACCTCATTACAGGATTTACCCTGGAAGTTGTAATGCTATATTCTTACGTGGTTGTTTTACTGATGTCCTGAACGCTCTGCAGTGGGTCAGTTGTGTCAGGACAGCGGAGAATACAGGGAGCAAACACAATGGCCAGGGCATTAGCTGACATTCGATTGGTCTCTTCCTGCAGGGCAATCCTAAACAATAAACAACAAAGCAGCAAGGGTTAAAGGTAGCTCCAATTCACATAACACTGGCAGGAAATACCCCTGTAGAGAAACAGAAAGAGGACAAAATACAAATTCAGAGCCGGGCAGGGAGAGGAGGGCTGTACATGCACATGAGATCTGGAGGTCATTGCCAGGGGAAGATTTTCCACAATATTATATAGCTTTGAAGTGAAGAGCTTCAATTTGTTGTATCTGGTAAAGAACTAGACCAACAGGATGTAAATATTATACCAGACAAGGGCAAAAAGGTAAGACAATGGATACTGAGTGAACCACACAACATGCCATGACACTCTTTAGGAAATCTTTTGTTTTGACCTACTTAACCTATTTTCCAAAAAGGAATAGATACAGTGCATATTTATTACAGTAGCAAGCAACTCACTTAGCCATCATTAAGCTATGCCTTAGAAACAGAGCACAGATGTGTCTAAATGCATGTAGATGGCAGGAAACTTCGCAGATTGTAACACAGTGACTATAGCCTGAACTAGATATTGTCTAAGCTCATGCAAAAGCATCACACATGATCCCTAGACCCTCAATGTTCAAACTAAAGGGTGCAATACATGGCAGTACTGTGATCCACTGCAATCTTACTGCACTCCTCAGTGGGTTAGGTCTATGGCTAGTGATGAGCTGGCAAAATCATAACAACCGGTTCCCTCCTCACCCCAGGAGGAATCATGCCTCCCGACCCAGGGACCCCTGCCCCGTCCACCCCCTCCCTGTTCCCTACCCTCTAACACCTCCCAAACCCTATCCACTCCCCACCCCTGAACTCCCCAGCCCCGACCCGGGAGGGACGCGGGGGCCAGGGCGCAGCAGCGGAGCCCGAGCCCGAGCCCGAGCCCGAGCCGGGCGGCCGGGAGGAACGCGGGCCGGGCAGGGTGCCCGAGCCCGAGCCGGGCGGCCGGGAGGAACGCGGGCCGGGCAGGGTGCCCGAGCCCGAGCCGGGCGGCCGGGAGGAACGCGGGCCGGGCAGGGTGCCCGAGCCCGAGCCGGGCGGCCGGGAGGAACGTGGGGCCGCCAGGGTGCCGCGGCTGGAGCCGAGCCGAGCCCGAGCCGGGCGGCCGGGAGGAACGTGGGGCCGGGCAGGGCGCTCGAGCCCGAGCCTGAGCCAGGCAGCCGGGAGGAACGCGGGCCGGAGGGGGTGCCGCGCCGGGATCTGCTGGCCGTGGAAGGTCGGGCCGGGCGGGACCCGGGGACAGGGGGCCGTGGTCAGGACGGGGCTGGAGACCGGCGGGGCACACGGCCTCCTGGTTTCCTACCTCAGCGTCGTCTTCCTGGACCGGGGAAGCCTGCTTGCTTCTCAGCCCTCCCAGGCTTCCCGCGCTAACAGCTGATTCACGGGAAGCAGGGTGGGAGGAGAAGCAAGAAGGAACATTCATGGCAGGAGGTGGAGGCAGAGCTGAGGTGAGCCGGGCCGGGCAGCACTTGTTAAATTTAAATGCCCTTTTAGAACCAGTTTGTCCCACTGGGAACGACCGGTTCTAAAAGGGCTTCTAAATTTAACAACCGGTTCGCGCGATCCGGTGCGAACCGGCTGCAGCTCACCCCTGTCTATGGCATGGAACCATGTGTTTGTAACCAGCTGAGACCTACAGTGGTTGTCTTCTCAGCAAGTCTGAAACATTTGTTGCTATTACGAAAGAAGAACATTATTGGCATTAGCTGTCAATGAGAGCATTGTCTGGAAAAAGAGCCCTTGGGTCCAGAGCGTTAAAGCCATTTCAGAATTTAAAGCACTCCCTTGCAAAGTTTCACTCCCCTTTTTCCCGACAAAAGTACTTGGATCACATAGGCCCGTGTTCAGGTACTCTTACTCACGGAGAACAGTACCTTGTTCCAGTGGAACTACTCATGGAGTACGGTGGTACTCATGGGGAGTAAGTGTATCAGAATCAGGCCCCTAGTGAGGAAGGAGAAGAGAAAGAGTGGCTGCAGTATGACGATCCCACGCTGTGGTCTGTCATTACCTCACAAGGTGAAAGATGAGGCGTTCCAGGGTACTGAGGTGGGTGCGAGAGAGCTGATCAATGACAGAGTACACGCCTCGGATGGTCTCCTTCCTCTCCTGCAGGCCTGGAGAGAGCACACAGTTACACATATTACAGGCAACTTCCCCATGCTGTCTTCTGCCATCTTTACTTGTGAAGGTGGTGTGAATGGCCCAGTACAGGGAGCTGTGCAGGAGGCTAGTGCACAGAGACAGGGATGACAACTCCTCCTCTCCCTGCCTATACAAGCAGGCCCCTTTGCAGGTCCTCGGGTAGCAGTATCCTATGCAAAAACATGAGCATAAGACACTGATTTCTTTTAAACAGATTCCAAAAGAGTTGGGAGCTGAATAATAACTATGTCTCCTGGGGCACGTCTATGCTGCACACTCTGCTCTGCTCACCATCAAAATCATATGCTACATACCACTCTAGCACGGGCAGAAATAGCAATGTAGATGGCGAGGCACTGCTTAGGTGAGTAAAGATATGCATGAAGGCTGTGGGGATATACCCTACACACACTGCTTAATTTGTAACAAAAGAGGTGCCGGGCTCAAGCTTTTTTTTTTTTTAAACTTTCACACAGCAAGCCCAGTGGTACCAGGGCTCTGAACGGCAAAGGCTTTGACTACTATAACAGTGTAAGGGATTAGTTTGTGTCACAGTGCTGTCTGTGGCTACATGGCACAGTGAAAAGCAGGCTGTGTCCACATTGCAGTGCCTACCTACACGTCAGTGAAAGGCTCTGGCAGAAGGAGGCTGCAAGGAAAGACTTCAACAGCAGAGAGCTGCTGGAGCAGATGTGCCGAGCTCAGCCCTGGCAAGCCTTGGCACAAATTAAGCATCACCTACGTGGCTCCCACCTACACTGCCTATTTTTAGCAGTGTCATCACCCCGATGGCGTCTTTCCTGTTGCAGGAAAGACCCCGGCAGTGGGAAAAGGCTCTAAGAGGGAGGCAGATGGGAGAGGCTCCAGCACTGTCTTGCCAGTTACGTCATAAAGATGACAGATCACCAAAATGACTTTTGGATTCAAACACTCCATACAATTGGCGCTTGTACAATCGTACAAGCACACAATCTACTTGCTTGCTGCTTGTCATGACAATGGTGATGATAAAACTAAAGTAAAAAGACTGCTTGTTCTGGGCAAGCAGAAACTGGGTTTGGTACCTGCAGCTAATTGTACCTTCCCTGTCTTGGGTTTTGTGTGTGATTGTATAGGATTTGTATGGACCTTCCTTACCCATAGCTCGCAGAAATTCCTCGTAGAGTTTGAAGGTCATGAGGGATTGGGCAAATCTCTCAGCCACCGTTTGAACACACTGGCAATGACATGAATATTGTAGTCATCTAGATTCACAGTGTCAATATCTGTTCACCGAGGCAAGTGAGTGGAGGAGTGGAAAAGAAACCAAAGAAAAAGCAAATGATCAGTTTTGATCCAGTAAACAAGCCAGTGTTTTCCTGTCAGTCCTAGCACTGGCGATGACCTAACCACTGCTGTTGGACCAACTTCTGTGGGTGAGAGAGGTCCTGAGGAAGAGCTCTGTGTAGCTCGAAAGCTTGTCTCTTGCCAACAGACGTCAGTCCTACAGAAGCTATTACCTCACTCACCGTCTCTCCACTATCATGGGTGTGGTCAGATGTTCGGCTGCCTGTGTGTGTTCCCTCTGTGTGCCACCCCAGCCTGGCACAGACAACTGACATGGCACACCTCGAGCGAACCGCCCAATGACCACAAGATCCATTAAGGCATGAAGGCACCCAGCCAGGCTTATTTTGATGAAGCACAGTACTAGTATCCTGCACTAATACATGTATACCCATAACAATGGACCAGCTCAGCAAATGGCGGGACTTTCCGTTCCTCCCTAGGCTAGATAAAGACACTGCCCCAAGATACATTTTTATACAGAGATACAAACAAGTTACATATTGCTCCTCTGATAGTTGACATCCTCTGATATCACAACCCACCACCTTGTACATTTCTATCCATCATATTGTCATCCTGACCATATCTTTAGGCAGGGTCAATAGGTTCCTGTTGTCTTTGGGAATGTGTTTGTACCATTCTTGGTATGGGGTGTTCTGGTACCACCCTTCTGGAATGTGTCTGTGTGTGTGTGTTTTGTGCTTAGCACTCAGCAACGTGTGTTTCTGCAATATCAGCCCTGTTCTTGCCAGATTCTGTGAGAAGGGCCTGCCTCTAGCTCACAGCCGGATTTTGTTTTATATCAGCAAAGTTTTGACCGCTACTTTAGCCCAGCCCTCAGGCCTCTGATACAAGGGCTTATGTCTCAGGCTCTTCTACAGTGAGCAGAGCTACAACAACACTGCATAGAAAAACAGGTATCAATACTGTAGCAACCTCAGATCACACAGTGCACAACCTTGGCACCTACTTTTTTAATATGACCATGTTAAAATTCTTGTCGTGAAAGAGCCAGTTTTCCAGGGTGAAAGTCTTTAGAGAGAGTTTGTAAAGCACTTTGGAAGTCTAGGTGATGTTGATAAATATGAAGCCTGGCTAATGAAGCTTTTTCTCCCAATTTCTTTTTTGCACACTTGTGCACAAGAGGAGGAATAAAACAAGGAAGAATTAAACAGTTCCACAAGACAGGAGGGCTCTAACACAGTGCAGACTTTTGGTGAAGGCTGGTATTAGAGAAATGTCTGTAGTTTCATGGTACCAAAAGCCAGAGTCTACGGTGGGGGAAGGGAAAACGGTTCCTTTGCTCTGGCCCCCTTTAGATGACATGAATTCCCTGTTCACAGAGGTTCTCGGCTGTCCCTTTTGCTCCCCCTCTGAGACTCTCTCTTTTTCATCTTACCTGTATCAAGACCCTGTCGGAGCTCCTTTATCTTATTGGTTGAGCCTGCCTTCCTGTAAATGCCCTCGGTGTACAATCCATGCATTTCAATGTAGTTTATGAGCTTCTCCACCACCAGTGGCACCGCTCGCTCCTCATTGGTCAGTCAGGAGAGCTCAACCCCAAACTGCCGTGACGAAAGCTCGGGATCATACTGATGTGGAGAAAGAGATTGATTTCTTAATTCCTTTTCAAAGGTCTCAATGCAATGCTGCTCACAGCGTGGTAAACCTAGGGATGTCTTGAGACTGAATCTCTCAATGTATGCAATGTAATTTGACTGTCGTTCAAGATGCAGTTCACATTTTTAAACAAAGTTAACTGGATTATTTGCAAATTAATCTAGTAAATCTAACTGAGCACAAGGCAAGAGAGGAAAGGTCTGTACACTGCCCTGCAAATCCAATCTTTCCTAAGAGCTTTCTTGGTCATTGTAACTATCCCTGTGTTCACTCTGCTATGTCTGCAGCACTGCACATTGCTACAAAGACTAACAAATGTTCATAGTTAAGGCTTGCAACAGGACTGTGCTCAGAAAAATGGCTCTGTAAAATGGCCCACCGGTACTCTCCTTGGGTCTTCAGAGTCATCATTTGCTTCATGTACTGACATTTTTACTGTAGAGCCAACACAGCTGTGCGACAGTGAGCTATATTCTAGTCTGCTTCATGCCTCACTGACAAAATTGCCTGGTGAGGATACATGAAGGAGAACACACTTGGGCTTGATTCTGAGATCACTAGATGAACTTACAGTGCTGAAAGTTAAAAAAATGGTTTTGAGCAAGTGTGACATAGAAGCCACTGAAAGAGAAATAGAATCAGTAAAAGACGCTGACATTCTCTATTTTTACAGAGTCACTTTCCTGACTGGAACTGCACTTTAGAGACTCAACATTCAGCAAACAATTCAAGCTGAATATGAGATTCTGGTTGGATAAAGTCAAAAGACTGAGAAAAACTTTTCACACAATAATGCACAGATCCACGTAGGAGGCTTTGAACATATGGACTGTATGTTCAAACCCAGCATGGGTAGTGATCCAACCAGAACAATAAATGAGAAAGTAGGTGTGCGGCTTGGTTAGACCTCTGACCAGTGCCACTCTTCCATGTCTGCTTCTTCTCATTCACTGTTACCACAACACAAATGAAAACAACATGAAGGGAATGTCCAGGAGGTTTCCACACTGGATGAACCTCCATGCAAGAACACACCGGGAGGAAATGGTGACAGCAACTGGTTTTGATCTCATTTAAAATTCACAAGTTATTGTACTATCATCTCTTAATCTTTTAGTGCCAGGATTGGGCTGTTCCTAGAGCTAACATCAAGTGCTATAACAAAAACTCTAACCTTTGCTGTCACTGTGTTCAACTGCCAACATTGGCATAAAATGCATTAGTGCAAACTACAAGGTCCATCAAAGCAAATACACTGCTAAGATAAGCTTGATGCTCTATTAGTTCCATCATAAGCCTAAATGAAAAGTCACCAGGTTCTGCATAAAGTTAAAAAACAATGAGGAAATCTGCTGTTACCTTTTGGATAAAGGGCACCTTCTCAAAATATACCAAATGGCACCAACTCTCTCAGCCAGGGGCGGCTCTAGACACCAGGGCGCCAAGCAGGCGCTTGGGGCAGCCGTTTCCCGGGGGGGCGGCATTTGGCTCCGGTTGAGCTCCCGCCGGCATGCCTGCGGCAGGTCCACGGGCCGGGACAGCGGACCTGCCGCAGGCATGACTGCGGCGGGTCCCGTCTTCCAGCGGCTCGGTTGAGCTCCGCAGGCATGACTGCGGCAGGTCCGCTCGTCCGGGCTCAGGTGGACCTGCCGCAGGCATGCGGCAGGAGCTCAACGAGCCGCGGAAGAGGACCCGCCGCGGGACCGGGGAAGGGCGGCGCAGCGCTCCGCGCTGCTTGGGGCAGCCTACTTTCTAGAGCCGCCCCTGCTCTCAGCTGATGCAATGTGAAAATGTAACCCTTAGCAACCTGAATCCATCCAGCAGCAACAAATTAATAAATGCAAATGATCTAACCATTTCTGATCAGTACCTTGGACTAGTATTTATTTTTCAGACTCCAAATTTTCCTGAGCATTAGCAAGCCAGATTTTTAAAGATGAACTTGGAGAATACATTAATGTCACTTCACTAGAGCTCAGGAAATGAATTCACACCAAGTAGTTATTTTATTTCAGCTGGCTGCTTGGGGCGGCAAAAACTGTAGAGCCGGCCTTGGGCAGTAAATATCATTATGCCACTATAGAAATCTACAGTACCTCCACACCTTGAATACTGCATGCAGTTTTGCTCATCTCACCTCAAAAAAGATATGTTAGAACTGGAAGAAATACAGAGAAGAGTAACAAAAATTATTAGGCATATGGGACAACTTCTCATATAAGGAGAGATTAAAAAGACAGGGACTTTTCAGCTAGGAAAAGAGACGACTAAGAGGGACTATGATAGAGATCTATCAAATCTTGATTGGTGTAGAGAAAGTCAATAAGGAAGTGTTATTTAGCCCTTCACATATCACAGGAACAAGGGGTCACCCAATGAAATTAATAGGCAGCAGGTTTAAAACAAAAACAAGGAAGCATTTCTTCACACAATGCAGTCAACCTGTGGTACTCATTGCCACGGAGAGATTGTGAAGGCCAAAAGTATAACTGGGTTCAAAAAAGAATGAGATGAGTTCACGGAGTATAGGTCCATCTCTGGCTACTAGCTAACATGGTCAGGGATGCAACCCTATGATCTGGATGTCTCTAAACCTCTGACTGCCAGATGCCGGGGCTGGGACTGTCCAGCAGGGGATGGTTCACTTGACAATTGCCTTGTTCTGTTCATTCCCTCTGATGCATCTGGCACCCACCACTGTCAGAAGACAGGATACTGGGTAGATGAACCATTCTTCTGGGGGATCCAGGATAGCCACTCTTATGGTTTATGTTCTTAGCTGATTACATAGAAATTCAGCTTTAGCATCCTGGGAGCATAAGAACCAAGAATGCATTTGTGACACTGGCAGACCAGTCAACCTGTGTATGACCCATAATAATTTAACAAGAGGCACTTCTACTGTGTCAAGACAGTTCACGTGCATGTGAATTTCAAAGAGATGTATTAGACTAGCAATCATCAACTCATTCAAAAATGAACAATAGATGCTAAGTGTATTTGTCTGTGGTTATCTATACCGGGTTAGAAGTTTCACAATGTAACTAAATTAGCTTGTAGATGCTAATTCCCTTTCGTGGCTTAATTGCCTTAATTATGTGTGCAAGGTGTTCAGTTAGCCTTAAAATCAAAGATGTAAGACACTTCAGAAACCAATCATTTCTACATTATCTTCAGCTTAACTATCTGTGTTATAATGGAAGAACGGCTAATTACCTTATGTGAATGAATGTAACTAGTTTACTGGGTATGCACAGGAAATAGAAGATTATCTTCAAAGCAAAGTACAACAGGCCATCCGCATTGGGAAGGGCCTTCTGTGACAATTTCTGTGAGGTAGGCTTGTCAGCCTGGTAGAATAGCTATAAAAGAGAAGGCTCGGGCCTGATCCTATCATCTCTAGACTGCTTAAATGTTGAACAGGGACAGTGTAAGCCATAGGACAGAGATCTTCCAAATAATCATTTGGAAGAACCTGGAAAATGCCTAGAAAAACTAACAGACTTTACATCTAAGCTGCCTTTGGATTCTGATCTGTTGGGATGATTCCAGAGAGACTTTTACAAACCAGCAGTTTATTCCATCACTGTTGTGATCCTGAACTATGAACATGGAAAGTCACTTGTCTGGATATTGATCTTTTAACCATTTGTAACTCTTCTTTCTTTTAACAATAAATCTTAGATTTAGTTAAGGATTGGCTGACAGCGTGATATTTGGGGAAGACCTGAGATTCACATTGACCTGGGGATAAGCATCTGGGCCTTTATGATCAGTGAACCCCACATATGGTGAATCAGGTTTCCAGTAACCCCTCACTATATTAGACATAGAATATCAGGGTTAGAAAGGACCTCAGGAGGTATCTAGTCCAACCCCTGGCTCAAAGCAGGACCAATCCCCAGACAGATTTTTACCCCAGTTCCTAAATGGCCCCCTCAAATACTGAACTCACAACCTGGGGTTTAGCAGGCCACTGCTCAAACCACTGAGCTATCCCTCCCCCCTCTTCCAAG
Source organism: Mauremys reevesii (assembly GCF_016161935.1). Classification (NCBI taxonomy): domain Eukaryota; kingdom Metazoa; phylum Chordata; order Testudines; family Geoemydidae; genus Mauremys; species Mauremys reevesii. Next base: position 22,480,875 of record NC_052639.1, read on the forward strand.
ACAGAGATGTTTAGATGGGAGCCAAGGTCTGGAATGCCAAAAAGGGGACCATGTTTGGCATCTTGTTAACTACGGTGGAAGCTCTTTTGTTGTCGACTTGGTGAATCTAATGATAGAATAAGCCATCAGTTTGGTGGTTGTCTCCCTCTACTTCTTGCAGTCTGCCCGCAGTGTGGTCACAGCATTGTTGTGTAAACCTCTCACTCACGGAAGCAGAGGGATGTTAGTCACCTTGAGATCCCAGCTGCTGTCCTGGAAGAGTTTTCATGCATTTGCGTTGAGTGTCGGATCTGATGTAAGCAGGGAAGTCAGCTCAAGGAAGAGTAAGGCTATACTCACTGTGCTATGAACTACCTCTTGATAGGCAGTCTGCAGCTGGGTGCTGGCCTGCAAGGCCCGTTCTCTCTCCCACTCCTTCCCTGAACTGAACCATGTCCTGAGGAGCTGTTGGTAGAGCAGGGGAATGGACAGAGTTAGTACCAGAAAATCCCTCCCAAAAGTTCCTCTTAAACAGGTTTAATTGTCACTAAAATCCCTCTCCAAAGCATCTGACCTCCATGTAGCAAAGGAATTACATGTCTAATGGAAGAGCCCCTTAGATATACAAGTCCCAGGGGCCAGATTCACCTCTGGTGATTGAAGCCAAAGGAGTTACATGAGAGATGAATCTGGGCCCGTGTATGTGATGTCTGCTGTAGACTGTCTGATGGGAGCTGTCTAGCACATTGCATGCTGTTTGATGTCTGCTGCTGTGGTCTATTTCCTGGGCAACTTCTCCCACATTGATTGGCAAAATGACAGAGAGGAGCATTTCTTTTTATTAATTTGAATAAGAGCAGAGAAGTCCCCCCAGCCCAGCTCCTTTTATAACTTCATTTTTATACTGAACATGCATCAAACTCCCCACCCCTCAGCCCTTCACAATATTCTGTTCATGTCTGAGGAACAGGAAGTTTCCTCTGAATGAGTTTCCATACACAGGGCTTAACTCAATATTCATGAATTTCTCTTAGAAGAAGTGATTAGTTTCAACTGGTTCTCTTCGATTTGGCTACTGCAGTGGTGATTTTCTTGCCGCTCCAAGTAGTGTCAACGACATTGTAAGAACTTGGTCCCAATCCAGCCCTGGCATAAAATGGCATAGCTTCCGTGGATTTCAGTGGGGCACATGCCCGCTTATCCCAGGAAGAATTGGGTGCTTTCTCCCTAAAATTCACTCCATTGTTGAAAATTCCTCCACAACTGAAGCTTGACCCCCTAAATCTCTGACTCTTCCCTGCTGTAACACAAGAAACAATCTCCACCACGGTTCAATGGTCTCCTCACATCAGACATTTCCTGGAACCAGTCTCGGCTGGTTCTTCCTCCAGCAAAGTATCTACTGTTGTGTTTTTGGTTGTCATGGTTTTGTTACTATGGCAACTGAGTTAGAATAATAGGGGATAGCTCAGCTGGTTTCAGCCGGCTGAGTGAGCTCTCTGTATCTGTAAATAAAATGGCAGTTTTGTAAGGTGGACCCTTGCAATGAATTTGTTGTTATCGCTAATGGTAATTTTTGTAACTATTGTGTTGCTATTACCAAGAACTGTAAAAATGTTCCAGCTAAGGTGACCAGATGTCCCCATTTTATAGGGACAGTCCCGATATTTGGGCCTTTTTCTTATATAGGCTCCTATTACGCCCCACGCCCTGTCCTGATTTTTCACACTTGCCGTCTGGTCACCCACATGTGTGGGTCCCAGCTGCTCCCTGCTCCCCTCTCTGAAGCAGGTGTGCAGGGTTACTGCCCTGGGAACTGCAGGGCATCAGTGGACATGGGGCTGGCTGGAGGCAGGGCAGGGGCTGACTGGAGGTAGGGTCTGGCTGCAGGCAGGGCAACGGGTGCAGGGCTGGTGCGGGCAGGACAGGGTGTGCGGCAGGGGTGGGCAGGAGACAGGCTGGCTGAGGGCAGGGAGTGCGGGGCTGGCTGGAGACCGGGGCTGGAGGCAGGGCAGGGAATGCGGGGCTGGCTGGAGACGGGCCGGTCAGGCAGGGCTGGTGCAGGCAGGGGCTGGCTGCGGACAGGGGCTGGCTGCGGACAGGGGGTGCAGCCCACCCTGTACGGTGGTTGCCCCTCTTCCTCCCCTCCCCACCAGGGTAGCAGCAGCAGCCGGGCTCAGGGGCTATTTAAAGGGCCCAGGGCTCCCCTGCTTCTACCGCCCCAGCCCTTTAAATAGCCGCCAAAGCTGCACCACTTCCCCAGAGCTCCCCAGGCCCTTTAAATACCCCCCGCCCGGGGGAAGCCGTGTTATACCAATATAATAAAAACCAACAGGATCTAATTAAGAGGGATAAGGCAAAGATGCCACATTTATTGTAAATACCATAACAAAACAAAAGACAACAGTAAACAACGTTGTTTTACTACTTATTTCTATCACTACTTATTCCTTATACACACACACACACACACACACACACACACACTCACACACACACACACACACACATATATATTCATTCACACAATCATTCATTCAGGTTCTGTACAGATGTTATAGTTACCAGCCTAGACATTGCTCATGCCAAGTTACTGGCCAGGTATCTTGGTCATGAGGATGGAGCCAAGTCTGTGTCAGATGCATTTGATGCTCCTGGAGGCTGGCAGCAGAACCATAGACTCAGGCTGTGGCTACACTTAGCACTTCAAAGCGCTGCTGTGGTAGTGCTGCCGCGGCAGCGCTTTGAAGCGCTAAGTGTAGTCAAAGCCCCAGCGCTGGGAGAAAGCTCTCCCTGCGCTGTCCATACTCCACCTCCCTGTGGGGAATAACGGACAGCGCTGGGAGCCGCACTCCCAGCGCTGGGGCTTTGTCCACACTGGCGCTTTGCAGCGCCCAATTTGCAGCGCTGGAGAGGGTGTGTTTTCACACCCTGCTGCAGCGCTGCAAATTTGTAAGTGTAGCCAAGCCCTCAAAGTCCTCAGTCTTTAGAGTCCAGTTTGATAGGAATTTATTCCTATGTCAGTCCATGAGAGTTGCTTCATTTTGCTGTTGCTAAATCAATCAGCAGGTGGCTGGCTCCATTCTGTCAGATGCTTGTTTTCCTTCCTTTGAGGTAGTGGGGTCATCTGGTTGATCCCACTTGACACCTTCTTCAGCCGACACTGAATTCTTCAGGCTGGTAACTTCCTAACCATTCATTCATTGTTTAAACTAGGCATGCATTCACATACATTCTCTATCTTAATTACATCTAGTTCACTGTCTTTTTACCTTTAGGGGTGTTACCAATTTATGTGACCCTCCCTGTCTTTTAACAAGCAAAGATAAAGTGAGATGAAAACTTACAGAGGGTGGGGATCTCTATTTATACACTATAACAGCTACTGTTTTGGCTTACTTAGAGATAATTAATGTTTAACAAGTTTTATACAAAGTATTTCTTTGAGCTTAACAAGTTTTATACCAAGTATCTCTTTGAGCAGGCTTCACACAGATACAGCTGGTGGCTTGCAGGTTAGAGGCTAAATGTTGGGAATCACAAATTTACTTCTAACATAAACCTTACATTATAAAGTATTATTTAACAATAAATTAATAAATCATTTCTTTTATAAACCATGTTTAATATAAACCTTCTTTAATATCCCTACAGCCGGGCCACCCGGTACAGCGCACTGCTCTTGCCAGTACACTGTACTGGGGCTTGGGCACAGGGCCCTCTAGGGCGGGGCCCGATTCAGGGAATTGGTTGAATTGGCCTAAAGCTGGCCCTGCTGGCAGCTCCAGCCTTTTTATAGGCAGAGGCTGGCTGGTGTGTCACACAATCTCTATATTACTCGCCTGAGATGGGTCACCTGTTACTTGTGGCTCTGAATATGCATATAAGGAAAAATCCCAAAGGTCTGACCATCTATGGCCATCAGGTACCAGTGATATGGAAGTGCCATCACCACAGCGGTGACCATAAAGTCAGGTGTTTTGACCACCTATGGCCTGTGATGTTATGGGCGTAATATAATATCTTATTCAGCCAGTCACTCAGACAAAGAAGTTGTTTATATCTGCAGAAGATAATGCTGCCTGCTTCTTGTTTACACTTCTCTGCACGAGATGTCACTATTGTTTCATTGGCAATGGAGTGTGATGTCACAGACTGTGTACATCATCATGTAATGACTGACTGCACCCACCACTTTTAAACCACTTGGTTTGCACCCATGCCCTTAATCCTGTCCTAAAATTACCTTTTCATGTCACTAAGCTCTCTTGTTGCTGTGGGGTACTGTAGGTGTGAGGCAGGGCGGGTTGGGAGAAGAAATATTCTTTATCTGAAGAAGTGATCTGTATGAGAAAACATTTGAAAACTTGTTTACTGGGTAATGTGAGTTCTTCACTCTACTTGATAGCATTTCTCTGCTTGTAACATGAACTTGTGAACACCACATCCAAGCAATTCCAAAATTCCAGGAATATTCTAGGCATCAGTGAGCAGAACCGTATTGGTTTTGGTGAAAATTGGAATGGGAAATAGACCAGTCGTGCTTAAGTTAGGTTTGGCGCCTAACTCCTATTGAAATCAGTGGGTGTTATGCACCTAATCTGCTGGTGCAATTTTCAAAAGCACCTTTAAGCATCTGTTTGCATCTTAAGCACCTAAATATCTTTGAAAATCTGGTCCTTCATCTCTGCCTCAGTTCCCCATCTATAAATGGAGGTTAATAATACTTTATCCTACTGTTTGCCTATCTTGTCTATTTGTTTAGATTGTATTTGAGGCACGGGACAATCTCTTACTATGTTTTTGTAATGGGACCCTGAATTTTGGTTGGCACATCTAAACACTACCATAAAACAAAAAATGATCAGCCCCATAATATAAAGGCCCACCAATGATCTAGTTTTCAGGGCAAGTCACAGGCCCAGCTGCCTCAGAGGAAAGTCTGAGAAACACAATATCAAACAATTATGGATTAACCTGCCCATAGGAGAAGTTTCTTCCTGACCCTATCAGTTGGTTGTAGGCTTATATCCTGAAGCATAAGGATTTATATCCCTTCTACATTTTGTATACCAGCGAAGTTTGGATTATATGGTCCATATAAATGTCTAATCCTTTTCTGAATCAGCAGCGTCTCACCCAGGAAACTCAACGCCAATCTCCTGAGGAGCTAGCGTGACCCACACAAGCAGACAGAGACTGAGGGCGTCCCCCAACTTTAGCAACAACTGAAACCCGCTCACCATAGGGACATGTCCTGATTTTTTTGGCCGCCATGTTAACCCTGACCAGAGCCTGCCCCCCCCCCCGCCTGGTGACAGTGAGTGAGGGTGGGGAGGGAGAGGCCGGCGTGAGCAGGGCAGGGCCTCGGGAGGGCCACGGCAGATCTGGGGCTGCTCTGAGGTCACAAAGTGCCCGTGGGCGCGAAGAGGCTGCAGCCCGGAACTGCGGACAACGCACAGCTTGACTCTGCCTCTCGGTCCCTGCGCACATGGGGCGGGACCTCGCCCGGCCCAGCGGCCCCAGGCCGCGCTCGTGGGGCTGCTCCCGGCAGCTCAGCCCCTGCCCCACCTGCTGCTGCCCCCAGGCCCCGCGAGGTGAAGCCCTTTCACTCGCGCTGCCTCTGCCCTATGCCCCCGCCCCAGCCCGGCTCCCGGGGCAGGGCGCGGCAGGGCTGGGCCTGACGCCTGGCACTGGGGTCTGAGCCCCAGCCCGTGGAGCCGCCACTCACCGTCCCGCCTCAGCGCTCCTCGGACCTGCCCCGCCCGGCTGCCGGCTGCCCCGCGCCCCCGGCCGAGCCCCCAGCAGCGCCGGGCGGAGTCCCACTGGTGCCGCCCGCGAGACTGAGCTGCGCAACCCCGCGGCTCCCGGGGCTGGGGCCGCCCCTGGCCGCGGCGGGATTCGAATCCCAACGGCCGCAGCGCCCGGGGCGGGCGGGGTGGGGCGGCGGCCTCGGGGCGAGCGGGGGCGGGCCCCTCGCGCCGAGTCTCTGTCCCGCGCTCTCTCCGCCAATCAGGGAGCGGGGAGGGGTGCGGCGAAGTGACGGGATAGGGCCCCTCCTCCACTAGAGGCCGCCTGCCAGAGGGAGAACTACACTACCCAGTGTGCACTGGGAGGGGGCGCGTTGTCTGAGCCACCAGGCCGTCCCTGCCGCTCTGAGAGGAGCCAGGAACTACAACTCCCAGCCTGCCCGGGCGCCCCGTCTCTCGAGCCCAGGGAAGGGCGGGTCCCTGGGTCAACCTGACACCCCCCCCACCCCCGTGCAGTGTATTGACCTGCCCCCGTAGGAACGTGCCGCGCTGCTTCGCCCCCTGCACAGAGCAGCTGAGCGGGGCGGGGGAGGCGAGGACGGGCGGCGAAGCTCCGCCCCCAAACCTGGCGGGGGGCAGGTCTGTCTTGGGCAGGTGAGTGCCGGGTCTGTCTCCGTCCGGTGACTTTACACCTGTGTCTGCACCGCGGGGATGGTCCCAGCGCCCCTTGTTTGCTGGGGCTCTACCCCCCCCCCCCGGGGTGAGCTGGTTTCTGTGCGTGTCTGAGGAGCCTTGTACCCGGCTACTGGTCAGCGCCCCTCACTCCCGCTGTCCCTCCCCAGCCACCCCCCCTTCCTCGACCCTCGGGTGAGCCCGGCTTTGAACACCCCCTGCAGTAACAGTGTCACCCACAGACAAAGCTGCCACTGAACTGAATTAACCCTCCTCATCCCGAGCCCCCTCGCTCCGCCCGTTCCCCCAAAGCCCTGCCCCTGCCCTCGAGGTCCTGCCCTCACGCTGCCCCTGCCCCCGAGGTCCCTGCCTCACATCACCTGTCCCTTCCTCCAATGCCCCACCCTCACTCTGCCCCGTCCCCCCAAACCCCACACCCCCCCAGCCCCACCCCCAAACACCCCACCCCAGCCCACACAATTCCCCCTACCCCCAGCACCCCCCCCTGCACCACCCAGTGACCCAGGAGCAGGCCAGACCCGGGACGGGGGAGGCATAAACATGCTTTGCTCTGCCACAGACTTCTGAGTGTCCTTGGGCACATCACTCAGCCTCTCTGGGCCTCAGTTCTCCCATGCAGGAAATGGGGCTGGTGGTGCTTCCCGCCTTCGCACGAGCCTGGGAGGAGAACTACCCTACAAATTAGGAAGATGCTGGGATCCTGGAGTCATGGGGGAGGGTTCAGGGGGAGCATATTAGCACCATCATTTGGTATATGGAGTCTGTTTGGAAACAAAATATTTCCCTGAAGTCATTCCAAATCCTGTATTCAGCTATAACCTTGGGAAATACGTAATGGAGCGGTGTGGTTTTTCCTTGTGTAGCCAGCAACGACCTGGCACCACCCCCAGCTCTGCCCCCTTCCTGCCACTGCGACCCCATCTCACCTCCTGACCCTGGCTGGGCACCCGCAGCCCCTCGTAGGGGGTGTGTAGGGTCTCCTTGCAGCCCTCAGTGGGTGTCTGGTGGGTGCTGTCACCTCTGCCAGAGACCCCAAGAAACTCACTAGCTTCCTCCTCATGTGGGAAGGGCTCCTACTTTCTGACGTGGGAGGAGATTCCGTGATGGCAGAGCCCGTGGGAGGCGTTCTAATCACGAGTCTGGAGTGGCAGGGCAACCCCCTCCCCCAGTCAGATTCTGCTAGGGGGCTGGGCAGGGATCTCTAGGGAGGGAGACACAGGAAAAAACAGTTGCCACTATGGAACCCAGGAGTCCTGGCTCCCAGTCCCCCGCTCTCACCTCTAGACCCCACTCAGCTCCCAGAGCTAGGGATAGAACACAACCCCACCCTGCTCTGACCATTAGACCCCAATCCCTTTTAGGCTCACTGACTCGTCTATCCACCCAGCCCACCTGTCCATCCCTTTGCTGCAGGTTTCTGGGGTCACCCTGCTCTGCACTCCCCAGTGCAGCCCAAGACCTTTCCTCCCCAGCCACATTTCCTCTCCCCCCTCGTGCTGGATCATCTGCTTGGCCCCCACCGCCTCTTGAGGTGTGCTGTGCGGCGTGACTGGGGATTGTGCAATGGCTCAGCACCAGGCAATGCAGAATGTAAACCACAGACGCTGCCCTGCCCGACCCCACTGGAGCTGCCGTCCAGGGGCATCGGAGCCCAGTGCCCTGCACCTGTGCCCTCCTGCCCCACGAGGGGCGAGCTACAGTCCCCACCACGTTCCGCAGAGGGGAGAAGGGTCAAGCCAACCAGCCCATTTAGGATGGGGGAAATCAACACCCTTTTTTCTGCACAGCCACTGACCATCAGCAGGATTCCTCCTCCTCCTCCTCCCTCCTGTGCTTCAGTGCGACTAAATCTCCGCACCTAGACAGCCGGTCCATCCGCTGCACCCCAGTCCCCTTACCTAAGCCTCCTGCCAAAGTCCTGCACCTGACCCCATAGAATGAAGTCTCATAGGTCGTTGGGATCTCAACTTCTTGTGCCCAGAGAGTCTCAGCCCCTCAGTAGATGATCTTAGTCTGAGAAACATAGTGTCTGTCTTCTCCAAAGAAGTACTTGGAGAGAGTTTTCTTATGTGACCATGTGGCCTAATGGATAAAGTAGCTGACTTTGGATCAGGTGATTGAGGGTCAAGTCCCGTTGTGCTTGTGCAGTTTTACCTTCATGCTGAAAGTCCTGCTCCCTTCAGGGCTGGAACCTCTTCTTGGCCACTCAGGCCAATGCTCTGGCAAGCAAGAGCCCGGGAAGGAGTTGGGGGGTGGGCGTCACAAAGGCTGGGGCATGAGCCCCAGGTGCTTCCAGTCTCGCCTTTGCCATTCCTGACTTGCCAAAGAAAATGCCCAGGCTAGTATGTAGAGCAGTTTCCCTCTTCCAAATGTGCATCTGTCCCTGTGCTTGAGGGGGTTTGCTAAATAGCACCGTGGGAGCTTGGGGTTTCTCTGCTTCTCGCCAGCTGGGAAAAGCCTCTTTGGATAAAATCTCCTGCCCCACTGCAAAAGTGAGCATGGAGAGTGGGAACGGTTAGAGGCCCCACCGGGTGGCTGGCCCTGCTTTCCTACCGTCTTCTGATGTTGGCCACAGACCATCAGCAGCCGCTGCATGCTGATCTGTGGGTGGCCTTCAGTGGGGTTTGGCATGGCAGGGAGCAGGCTGGCCAGGGTCTTTGTCGCTGTCTGCTGGCCATGCATAGGCATGGTCCTGCCCTCCTCTGAACAGCCAGAGTTAGTCTGTGCTTGAAAAGAGAGACACAGGAGACTCAAGACAAGAGGGTGAGAAAGATCGAGAAAGGACCTATGAAGACAGCCCACACAACAGGGACACTGCCTGGTGAAGGGATGTGGAGGCACCAAATTGCCCCATTTTTCCTGGTGCCCTATGCAGCTCCGTACTGCTCCAGCGGCCAGCCCGATCCCCCGACTGGCTGAGCCGGCCAGGAAAGCTGCCCCTGCTCTGCCTCTTCCCCAAAGCCCCTACCCTGCCTCTTCCCACCCCTGCTCCATCCCATCTCCCCCCCCACTCCGCCCCTTCCCCTGAGCTACATCCCGGTGGACTGCAGGAGGGATCAGGTGCACCCTGCACTCACCGGGCGGTGGGAAGTGGAACGACCTGGCCCCAGCCCGCTCTGCTCCACCAGCTCCCAGCTGCACCGCTGGTGATTGTTGGGGGGTGTTTCCCCACCCACCCCCAAGTTCCAAGGCTGGGAGCAGAGTGCAGCGGGCTGGGCCGGATCACTCCACTTCCCACCGCCCTGTGAGTGTGGGGTCGGGCCTGCCCTGCAATTCCCGGGTGGCGGAAGTGAGTGACCTGGCCCCAGCCTGCTCCACTCTGTCAGCTCGGGCTGGGGACGGGGTGCTAACGGGGATGGGACTAGGAACAGGGAACAGGGACACAGGCAAGGCTCTGTGGTGTCAGAGCTGGGAAGTGGGACGTGGGGTGAACACTCTGCAGTGTCAGAGTTCATAGACTCATAGACTTTAAGGTCAGAAGGGACCATTATAATCGTCTAGTCTGACCTCCTATACAACGCAGGCCACAGACTGTCACCCACCCACTCCTGTAACAAACCCTGACCTATGTCTGAGCTACTGAAGTCCTCAACTCGACGTTTAAAGACTTCAGGGTGCAGAAAATCCTCGAGCAAGTGACCCGTGCCCCACGCTGCAGAGGAAGGCGAAACCCCCCCAGGGTCTCTGCCAATCTGCCCTGGAGGAAAATTCCTTCCTGACCCCAAATGTGGTGATCAGCTAAACCCTGAGCATGTGGGCAAGACTCACCAGCCAGCACCCAGGGAAGAATTGTCTGTAGGGATGTGGGGAAAACGCTCTGCAGTGTCAGAGCTGGGAAGGGAACAATGTGGAACAGACTCTATCAGTGTATAGAGATAAGCCTGACTGGTGTGAAGGGCTTCGGAATCTGCTTGCTTGGAAATTAACCCCAGTAAACTTCACTTTGCCTGTGCTTCCGACTTCTGGTCTTTTGCTGCCTGCGTGACAAGAACCAGGGAAGTGGGCAGGGAAGGAAAGCCCTCTAACAATGGCACCTTCTCCTCTAGGTGGAAAAGAGGAGACTAAGGGGGGATATGATAGAGGTCTATAAAATCATGAGTGATGTTGAGAAAGTGGATAAGGAAAAGTTATTTACTTGTTCCCATAATACAAGAACTAGGGTTCACCAAATGAAATTAGTAGGTTTAAAACAAATAAAAGGAAGTTCTTCTTCATGCAGCGCACAGTCAACTTGTGGAACTCCTTGCCTGAGGAGGTTGTGAAGGCGAGGACTATAACAATGTTTAAAAGGGAACTGGATAAATTCATGGTGGCTAAGTCCAAAAATGGCTATTAGCCAGGATGGGTAAGAATGGTGTCCCTAGCCTCTGTTTGTCAGAGGATGGAGATGGATGGCAGGAGGAAGATCACTTGATCATTGCCTGTTAGGTTCACTCCCTCTGGGGCACCTGGCATTGGCCACTATCGGTAGACAGATACTGGGCTAGATGGACCTTTGGTCTGACCCGGTACGGCCTTTCTTATGTTCTTATGTTTTCCACTGCCCAGGAGACCCAGCCAGGGACTGATGTGCTGGAGATATGTTGGGAAAAGGAACTGTCTGAATTGCCAAGGCAGGAAGCCAACAATCTACAGCAACATCATTAACCACAAACTCACTCTGAGCATGCTCCAGCCAGAAGGGAAATGGGCAGGAATTCTTGCTGTTCAGCCATGGCCACACATACAGAGATGCACAGCAGTGAGGGTGCTGGGCAAGCTGGTCTGAGCGAACAATTGGAAATGATCCTTCCGTTAGAACAGAACCAGAGTGTAGAAAGGCCCCTGTGTTAAGTGGTTGAGGCTGAGGCCTTAGGAAGCTGGCCTACGATACCATAGGGATCTTTCTGTGGAGGTTTGATTCTTGCCAGCTAGGGGAAGCTGGTGTGTGGTGTCTTTGTGGCTGCACTTTCAGTGATGCAGGTTTCTCTATCCCGTTGTTCCAGGGTCATCCTACTAGATTGCCAGCTGCTTTTCAGCTGCAGTGTGGAGACTGTTTGTGTGTGTGGAGAGACAGTGTGTGTGTGTGTGTTGGGGAAGAGTGAGTGTGTTGAGGTAGGTAGGAGCGGATCATTATTATCCCTACTTGAAAGAGGGAGACGCTCAGGCTGAGAAAGGAGAATTGAATTGTCGAAGAAAAACTCAATTCTCGCTTTTTGTTTGGATGCAGCAAAATCAAATACTATATTATTTCTCCAGTAATTACAATGGAGGGAGAGAGTGCCATAGGACACAGGGTCCTGGACAGGTCTCTCAACTGGTAAACAATTACATCAAGCCTTTATACATTTGTTACAGACAAGCTTAGACAATCATGGAGACAGTAAAAAGCAACAAATACATTTTGTTTATACATAAGCTTTTCTGCTATCTTACTAGAAAAAGCAAGACTGCACATTGCAAGGTCGTAATACTTTCACACAGTTCACTCTGTCTTACCTTGTCTTGCTTCTACAAATCTCACGTCATAAGGGTCACAGTATGGCCTGACTCTTGCTAACTGACTAACATGCATTAAAATCCCCTTCAAATCCTTATTAATTCTTTCCTTGCTTCCACAGACTTGTCTTAGGTCACAAAGCCAGTCAATGGCTGAATTGGGAATAGGACCCCCAGAGCCCTGATTTTCAAATTAACCATCGGATCTTGAATGTCATACATTGAATGACATCAATAAAGTGCTCTTAGATGAGCTCCAGTCCAAGAAGTGTGCACAGTAATTATTCAGCCAGTATTTGAGGAGAACTGCAATGTTAGAGAGAATCATGAACTGCTCAGAGACAATTAATGCAGAGAGGCAGCAAAATCCATCAAACATATAAGTGGTTATGACTTATTTACTTGGTCTTAAAAAAGAACAACAAGGACCTGAGTCTCCTCCCTGTCAATAACCCCCTGCTCAGACAATCAGGATATAAACTGAGGATGGGAGGCTGAGGGGTCTCACCAGAGAGCTCAAAGGATGGCCCAGGTCACTGGCGGGGATCACTGCCCCAGCACTACTGCAGCTCCACAGTTTGGGGTGGACCTCCCACAGTAAGAACTGCCGAGCACTCCCCCGCAACACACACACACACACACACACACACACACACACACACACACACCCTCTCCTGGTGTTGGGAGGGGAACAGGAGAAAGGACAAAAGAAGCAAGAGAGGAAGAGAAAGGAGGAAGGGATGGATGGAGGAAAAGTTGAAACTAAAAGGACAAACCCTAATGTCCCCAGTGATTCTAAGGGACAAAATCCCAGGTGTGGAATAAAATTCTGCCTCCTTAAGATCATGTTTTCCATGAATTCAACTGTCACCAGAATGATCAGACCGAACAGTTTCAAACCTCGAGGAGGCTCTAACCCTCTAAACAGGGACATCTGTTTTCTAGTAAAATCACTAAAAGGAAGGAGAAAACTCAAAAGAGGTTCCTCCTGGAGCTCACGTCCGTGAACCTGAATACTCTCAGTCCTCAAAGAGAGACCTGGAGAAGGAGACTTGCTGAAGCAAAGCCACAGGGGACTCTGAGGTTTCCCTGGCCCCTCGCCCCTGTCCTGCCTGGCTGATGTCAGCATCTCTCTGTGAGGTCACCACCTCCCCACCACCTTTGGCCAATAGTCTGAGGTCCTGCAAAAGGACTTTGTGATGTCACTGCCACACCCCTCCCTTGCTGTGCTAATGTCCTGCCCCTGGCCAGGCACTTTGGAGGTTTGAGCTACTCCCTGTGGATCACCCCACTCAAGGAGCATTCGTTCTAGGAAGCAAGCCGGCTAGACAGGAAAACATCAGACGCTGCTCCCAATGCTACACGTAGTTTTTCAGAAATTAGTTGACTTTATGGCCAGAAGAGACCATTAGAGCATCTAATCTGACCCCTGCATATCACAGGCCTCCTGTATGACGCAAGAGCTACTTTGGGGGTAAACACATTCCAGAAAGGCATCTAGTCTTCAAGAAATGACGTCACGAGATGGAGAATGCACCAATTTCCTTGGTAGCTTGTTCCTGTGGTGAATGATCCTCACTGTTGAATATTTGTGCCTTAATTGTAATATGAATTTGTCTCTTTTCACCTTCCAGCCATTGGGTTTTTTAATGCCTTTCTCTGCTACATTAAAGAGCCCTTTAATAGCCAATCTTTTCTCTCCATTAAGGCACTTCAACGTTTCAATGAAGTCACCTTTCAATCTTCTTTTGAGAAGCTAAACAGGTTGAGCTCTTTCAATAGCTCACTAGAAGGCATTTTTCTCCAGCCCTCAGAACATTTGGTGGCTCTTTGCTGCCTCAACTCCAATTTCACACCATCTTTTTCAAATGAGGACACCAAAACTGGAGGCAGTATTCCAGTATCAGTCTCACTGATACCATGTCACCTCCTGTGACGTTCTTGACATAATCTGTAACTGTATAGATCACCGTTGCCACCACTGTTGTATATTTGCAGCCAATATTGTATAAAGGTGGTCACATAAAGGGTCTATGGAGAGGTGATTATTGGCTGATTATAATTATGCTATCTCTAGATATGTATCATTTTTGTAGTTGACATTATGAATATTGGCTCTATGCTGCCTGTATTTCCAACTTGTGCTATGCTTCTGGGGAACACCCCAGCCAGACAAATTGGTGTCAGCTCTGCCTAGCCTGCTTGATGGCCCATTAAGGACCATCAGCTATACAACTGACCCATTGAGAGAAGGCAGATATGCCTTGTGGCTCAGCAAGGTGGGCAGGGACCTGCCTATGGACAGAACTCTAAGGTTTTTCTATGTTGTGTGCTGGATAGAGTGTCCTTGGGACAAAGAAAGCAAAGACCACATGGCAAGAGACTATAAAAGACTGATGCCTCATCTCCATCTTCTCTTCAGTCCTGCTTCCTACCTCTGGAGGGACATTGCTACAAACTGAAGCTCTGTACAAAGGACTGAATGGCCCATCCCAGTTGTGGATGTACTCCAGAGACTTGATTTGAACCTGCAGTTTATTCCATCACTGCTACAAGCCTGAACCAAGAACTTTGCCAAAGTACAAGTTTTGCCCAGGACACCATTTCCCCTAATGCTGGTCCTTGGTAACATTTCTTGATGGGGGAGGCAGGGGGAGGGGAGAGAGACGAGGCGTTTTCTCTCTGTTTCTTTCCTCTCCGTTTTCTGCTCCTTCCTTCAATTCCAGAAACCTCCCTTGTGTTTCAGACTGTGCAGTGACACCCTCCCCACCCCAGGACTATGGAGCCTTTGGAGCAGAAAGATCCTAGGAGCTAAGCATGAATCCAGGGGTGAGTAGCTGGCAGGAAGGAGTCCTAGCAACTCTTGTGGGAGTGCAGGGGAGGAATGACTCCCCCTTCTCTACATTCTCCCCATGGGGCTCTGGGGAGCAGGGAGGGTTGTGTGATATATTCCATCCAACATTCCCCTTTGATCCAAACCGAGAGACATCTCAGCTATGCACGATCCCCTTTGCAACACCAAACAAGGGATGTTTTCCACTGCCCAGGAGACCCAGCCAGGGACTGAGGTGCTGGAGATATGTTGGGAAAAGGGACTGTCTGAATTGCCAAGGCAGGTAGCAAACAATCTACTGCAACATCATTAACCACAGACCATGCTCCAGCCAGAAGGGAAATGGGCAGGCATTCTTGCTGTTCAGCCATGGCCACACATACAGAGCTGCACAGCAGTGAGGGTGCTGGGTAAGCTGGTCTGAGGGAACAATTGGTAATGATCCTTCAGTGAGAACAGAACCAGAGTGTAGACAGGCCCCAGTGTTAAGTGGTTGAGGCTGAGGCTTTAGGAAGCTGGCCTACAATACCATAGTGGCTGCACTTTCAGTGATGCAGGTTTCTCTATCCCATTGTTCCAGGGTCATCCTACTAGATTGCCAGCTGCTTTTCAGCTGCAGTGTGGAGACTGTTTGTGTGTGGGGAGAGACAGTGTGTGTATGTGCTGGGGAAGAGTGAGTGTGTTGAGGTAGGTAGGAGCGGATCATTATTACCCCTACTTGAAAGAGGGAGACGCTCAGGCTGAGAAAGGAAAATTGACTTGTCTTAGGTCACACAGCCAGTCAATGGCTGAATTGGGAATAGGACCCAGAGCCCTGATTGTCAAATTAACCATCGGATTTTGAATTTCATACATTGAATGACCTCAAGAAAGTGCTCTCTGATGAGCTCCAGACCAACAAGTATGCACAGTAATTATTCAGCCAGTGTTTTAGGAGAACTGCAATGTTAGAGAGAATCATGAACTGCTCAGAAAATTAATGCAGAGAAGCAGCAAAATCCATCAAACATATAAGTGGTTATGACTTATTTACTTGGTCTTAAAGAGAACAACAAGGACCTGAGTCTCCTCCTGTCAATAACCCCCTGCTCAGACAATCAGGGTAGAGACTGAGGATGGGAGGCTGAGGGGTGTCACCAGAGAGCTCAAAGGATGGCCCAGGTCACTGGCAGGGATCACTGCCCCAGCACTACTGCAGCTCCACAGTTTGGGGTGGACCTCCCACAGTGAGAGCTGCCGAGCACTCCCCCGCAACACACACACACACACACACACCCTCTCCTGGTGTTAGGAGGGGAACAGGAGAAAGGACAAAAGAAGCAAGAGAGGAAGAGAAAGGAGGGATGGATGGAGGAAAAGATGAAACAAAAAGGACAAACCCTAATGTCCTCAGTGATTCTAAGGGACAAGATCCCAGGTTTGGAATAAAATTCTGCCTCCTTAAGATCATGTTTTCCATGAATTCAACTGTCACCAGATGGATCAGACTGAACAGTTTCAAACCTCGAGGAGACTCTTACCTTCTAAACAGGGTCGGCTGTTTTCAAGTAAAATCACTAAAAGGGAAGGAGAAAACTCGAAAGAGGTTCCTCCTGGTGCTCACGTCCGTGAACCCCAATATTCCCCCAGTCCTCAAAGAGAGACCTGGAGAAGGAGACTTGCTGAAGCAAAGCCACAGGGTCTCTGAGGTTTCCCTGGCCTCTCGCCCCTGTCCTGCCTGGCTGATGTCAGCATCTCTCTGTGAGGTCACCACCTCCCCACCACCTTTGGCCAATAGTCTGAGGTCCTGATGTCACTGCCACACCCCTCCCTTGCTGGGCTAATGTCCTGCCCCTGGCCAGGCACTTTGGAGGTTTGAGCTACTCCCTGTGGATCACCCCACTCAAGGAGCATTCGTTCTAGGAAGCAAGCCGGCTAGACAGGAAAACATCAGACGCTGCTGCTCCCAATGTAAACTCCCAATGCAGTTTTAAAGAAATTAGTCGACTTTATTGCTAGAAGAGACCATTAGAGCATCTAATCTGACCCCTGCATATCACAGGCCTCCTGTATGACACACTAGCTACTTTTGGGGTAAACACATTCCAGAAAGGCATCTAGTCTTCATGAAATGACGTCACGAGACGGAGAATCCACCACTTTCCTTGGTAGCTTGTTCCTGTGGTGAATCAACCTCGCTGTTGAGTATTTGTGCCTTAATTGTAATATGAATTTGTCTCTTTTCACCTTAGGACCCTGCGAGGTGGGAGTGTGCCAGACCTTGGGCTGCAGCCCAAGCCGGAACTTCTACATGACAATTAAACAGCCCCACAGCCTGAGCCGTGGGCCCAAGTCAGTGGTGCAGGGCCAGCCACCGGTGTGTAACAAGTTTGCGTGGAGAATTTGCGGCAAAACTGGGAACTGAACCCAGATTGTTTCAATTCTTGCCTCCCCCCTTAACCGCAAGCCCAGCGTGTGTGTGTACAGCGTTGTTTTGGTCTGTGTTTGCCTTGCATTGGCTTCCAAGGGAGGCTGTGGAATTTCCTTCATTGGAGGTTTTTAAGACCAGGTTAGAGATACGCCAGTCTGCGAATGTCTAGGGATACTTGGTCCTGCCTCAGCACAGCGGGCTGGAGTAGATGACTTCTCAAGATCCCTTCCAGGCCTACATTGAAATAATTCTCTTTTGTGCTGCGTCATGTTCTACGCTGAGCTGTTTTGCATGGTGCCATTTGGAACTGTGATCGCACCATGTTGTGTAGCAGTTTTATGGTGAATTGTTTTGCCTCAGCTTGTTTTCCATTGTGTACTTTTGTCCTAGGATGTCATAGTTTGCATCGTGTTGCTTTCTTTTCCTTTGTATTGTCATTTTATGCTGTGGAGTGTAGGTTGTGTTTTTCCCCCTGAATTTGCCTGACATTATGTTGTGGTGAGTTTTATTCTGTATGTTGTGTTTTTATATGTATATATTGCATCGCGTCCTAGAAATGTAGGACTAGATAGGACCTCAAGATGTCATCAAGTCCAGCTTTCTCTGCTGAGGCAGGACCAAGTATATGTAGATTATCTCTGACAGAGCTTTGTCCTATTTGTTCTTAAAGACTTCCAGGGAAAGAGACTCCCCAGCCCCCTTGTAAGACTGTTCCAGAGCTGAACTGCCTTAGCTCTGGGGACACCCACAGATTTTAGTGGTGAGCAGCTCTGGAGAGAGACCCCAGTGAGTGGGCAGTTGGATAAAGAGACTAAAGTTGGGAGGAGAAACATTAACGTGTCCAAGGTCACCCAGGCTGTCTGTGACCGAGCTAGAAATAGGTTCTAGTGCCACCGTACTGCTGTTTCTGAAGGTCTCTGCCACACTGCTGTTTTAGGCACTGGTGCAAACCGTTAGTGTAGACAGAATTTACACTAGTGCACTCTGGCACTGCTGCACCATGTCCCAGTTTGAAGGTTTGGGGTGGGGAGAGGGGCTGTGACCTCCCTGAGGCCTGAGGCTCACTGAACAGTGCAGATGGTAACGGAGGGGCAGCAGTGAGTGCTGGAGGTATGAGCCAGGAGCACAGCCCCACAGGACTGGACACTGACTTCTCCTGACCCAGGGACACACCCCAGCAAGGTGGTTTATCCATGGATGGGCAGGCTGTCTTGGCAGAGCAGCTCATTTGCAATCTCTGCACAGCTCTTCCTACAGTGTGCACTGGGGACCTTTCCAAGCTGCAGTGATGGGGCTCAGGAGTTAACAGGATGTGTTCCTGGCTCTGTCATGGACCTGTTTAGTGACCTTGGGAAGTCACAGCTCCTCTCTCTGTAACACTGTCTTCAGTGACTCGAGCACTAGCACCAGCCTCAGGCAGACTGGTGAGAAGCAGGGCACAAACCCCAAATTGGGTGTGAGGTCTGTATGGAGATTTCACCAACCAAGTATCCAGTGTAAACGCTTCAGGCATTGTAACAGCATTAACATGGAGTCACAGACAGTCCTCTTGGGTGATCCCATATATCTCACTCCGCAGGTGAGCTCACCTTTGTGACAGGTGGTCCCTTACTCCAGGGTTCCCAACCTTTTTCTTTCTGAGCCTCCCCACTCCCCACCCCCACACACGCTATAAAACTCCACTGCCCATGTGGGCCACAATAACTGGTTTTCTGCATATAAAATCCAGGGCTGGCGTTAGGGGTAGCAAGCAGGGCAACTGCCTGCGGCCCCATGCCACAGGGGCCCCCATAAGCTACATTGCTTAGGCTTTGGCTTCAGCCCTGGTGATGGGGCTCAGGGCCCTGGACTTCAGCCCCCTGCGCTGGGACTTCAGCTTTCTGCCCTGGGACTCAGTGAGTCTAATGCCGGCTTTGCTTGGCAGCCCCCTGAAAGCTGCTCACAGCCCTCCAGGGGGGCCCTGGTTGAGAACCACTGCCTTACAGCATGAATCACAGCAATGTTCAAGTTACTTCCAGTCCCAAAGGACCCGTCACTTCCTTACTTATGCCTAGAAACGTTGCGCCCCACCCCCGAGGCCAGGCAGCATACAGACAATCAGTTCCTTCTCTATGGGGATTTTCATCCCCTTCCTACCATGTGCTCTGAGCAGGAAACTCAGCAAATGGGAAGTGAAGAGCACAACAACAGTCTTGTGTCCTTGTTAACATCCCATAATAGTCTCTCTGGTGTTGATGGACCTTTCCTGCCAGGCATTCTGTTGCCAATCAGCACTTCACGTAGGTAAAGTCTCTCTCCTGTCTGGTGATTTACAGAGCCACAGAGGCTCACAATGCAACTAGTCAGATGTTAACTCAGGCAGCAACTTACAAGCATTCAATAAAGTCTAAACACAAAACACATTCTTATGTTCACAGTCTGTATGAGGAGTATCTACTCATTTGGACTCACTGGGAGCCACAGAAAGAAACAAGGTGTGCTGAGGTAAAGGCCCAGTCTCAGAGCCCCAGGGTCACGCTGAGAGAGCTGCCTTGGGGACAATGACAATGACAGGAGAAACCCCAGAGTGACTTCTTTGATTCTGCTCATCTCTGGCCTTTGGTTCATAGAATCACAGAACTGGAAGGGACCTTGAGAGGTAGCTAGTCCAGTCCCCTGCACTCAAGGCAGGATGAAGTATTATCTAGACCAGGAGTGGCCAACCTGAGCCTGAGAAAGAGCCAGAATTCACCAATATACATTGCTAAAGAATCATCAGCTCCCACCTCCTGCTCCCAGTGCCTCCCACCCATGGGAAGCCACACTAATCAGCACCCCCCCTCCTCGCACTCCTGATCAGCTGCTCATGCTATGCAAGACACTCGGTGGGGAGAGACAGGGGATGGAGCGTGGGCACTGCAGGCTCAGGGAAGGGGTGGGACGGGGTGGAGTGGGGACAGGGCCTGTAGCTGAGTAGTGAGCACACCCAGCACATTGGAAAGTTGGTGCCTGTAGCACCAGCCCCGGAGTTGGTGCCTGTACAAGGAGCCGCGTATTAAATTCTAAAGAGCCACATGTTGAGAGGTATTTGTCCAGCCTGCTCTTAAAATCCCCAATTATGGAGATTCCACAACCTCCCAGGCAATTTATTCCAGTGCTTAACCACCCTGACAGGAGTTTTCCTAATGTCCAACCTAAACCTTCCTTGCTGCAATTTAAGCCCATTGCTTCTTGTCCTGTCCTCAGAGGTTAAGAACAATGTTTCTCCTTCCTCCTTGAAATTAACTTTTATGTACTTGAAAGCTGATCATATCTTCTCCTGACTAAACAAACACAATTTTTTCAGTCTTCCCTCATAGGTGATGTTTTCTAGACCTTTAATCATTTTTATTGCTCTTCTCTGGACTTTCTCCAATTTTTCCACATCTTTCCTGAAATGTGGCACCCAGAACTGGACACATTACTCCAGTTGAGGCCTAATCAGTGCAGAGTAGAGAGGAAGATATCATCTACAAACTGTATAAATGTAACAGAGTGACTCTGCTACTGGGAGGGTTTCACTATGTCTAGGAGGTTACACCCTTGTGGGAGGCTAGGCCTGTACTGGAATAAGGTCATTTTGTGCTACACAGTGTGGCAGAACCTAGAATGTCCATTACCAGGGAAAAATGCTGGGGGGAATTGACATGTGGAAAGGACAGAAACCCTGTCTGAATTCTCTCACATTGCCCTTCTTGCCCTGGCAGGCTACAGAATAATGTCCACCTTTCACCTAAATCATCCCCTCCTCCCAGCTGGAAGGAAACGGCTGCAATGGAGCTGGCTCAGGTAAGGGATTATCAGGACGCTGGTGGTGGGTTCTGCTTGGAGGAGAGGAGAAGTAAATGTATAGGAGGGCAGGAGCTGCTAGAGGTAGTGGGAGGCAGGAACTGTCTAGGGTGTGGAATGGGAGGAAAGGATGTGACAAACCTGCTGAGACTTGTGTACTCTAGGGTGTGATGGGCTGTCACCCGGGGTGCAGTCTGGGGGGCTTCTGGGAAACACTGTCCCTCTAACCCTCAAACTGGGTTGGCCCTTCTCACACTGCCAGCCTCTCCAGGCCCTGTTATTACCCAACAGGACAGCAGGTGGCAGCACGCATCCAACTAAGCTACCTGAGTGCGTTACCTAAGCCACTCAAAGACAGATAGAAGACAAAAGCCAATTTCCCAGCCATAAGTGGTAGCAAACAGATCAAAGCAGATTACTTAACAAATAACCAAAAACTCAAACTAAGCTTAACATACTATCTGGATAGAATTTGAATTAGCAGTTTCTCACCCTGACTGATGATACAAGCAGTCCACCAAGTTTCCGTACACAAGCTAAAAATCCCTTTACCCTGGGACCAGCAGTTCCCCCAGTTCAGTCTTTCTTCCTCAGGTGTTTCCAGGAGTTCTCTTGTGTGTGGGAATGAGGCCAAGAAATGATGTCACACTCCACCTTATGTAGCTTTTCCATATTGCAGGAACCATTTGTTCCAAACTTGTTTCCCAGTCCAGTTTGTGGAAAAATACAGGTACAAAATGGAGTTTGTTGTCATGTGGTCTGCTCACATGCCCTAGCATGCCCTGCTGAGTCATAGTAGCCATGACTCATAGGCTAGCTGAAAAATTCACAAGAGGGCTAAGCTCTTCCACGGTCCATTGTCTTTCTTGATGAGCCATGAACACTGTCTGGCTTCTTTGTTGTACCTGAAAGGCTTGTTGTGAGTGTTACCCAGAGTAAACACATTTGAAATACAGATACAGAGTCAATATCCATAACTTCAGTTACAGACATGATACATGCACACAAATAGGACAGTCATATTCAGCAAATCATAACTTTTCCAATGACACTGAACATGATGCATCTTGCACAAAATGTAACATAATTATGTCTTAATCATTTTATAATCATACCACTATGCTGAATGTGTGGTGTAGTGTCAGGGCCTAATTTCAAGGCACAGGAGTTGGGAATGGAACTTCCACTCTTTGTGGAACAGGAAATAACCCTCCAGCCAGGGCTGGAAAAACTTCCCGGACTCCCAGTGCTGGAGCCTGAATCTTCTGACACTTCATTAGTTACCACGAACCCCAATCTTTGTGGCAACTGCAAACTTTATCAATGATGATTTTGTATTCTCTTCCAGGTCATTGATAAGAATGTTAAATAGCGCAGGGCCAAGAACCAATCCTTGTGGGAACCCCCTAGAAAGAAATCTACTCAAGCATGGTTCCCCATTTACAATCATAGTTTTTAATCTATTTAATGTATGCTGTGTTTATTTTGTATCTTTCTAGTTTTCTAGTCAAAATATTGTGCTGAACCAAGTCATATGCCTTACAGAAGTCTAGGTAATGTTTTCACCTCTTAGCTCATCAATACTATTAGCTGCAATCAAACTTTTGATCTCACCCAATAAGGATATCCAGTTAGTTTGATTGGATCTGTTGTCTCTGAACCTTTGTTAATTGGTACTAATTATATTACCCTCCTTTACCTCTTTATTAATTAAATCCATATTCGCTGCTCTATTATCTTGCCCAGTATCGGACTAACACTCTTGTAATTAGCTGGGTCATCTCTTTTACACTTTTTAAATATTGGCACAGCATTAGCTTTTTTCCAGTCTTCTGGAATTTCCCCATTGGTCCAAGTCCTAATTAAAATCAACATTAACAGTCCTCCACCAGGTCTTTCAAAACTCTTAATACAAGTTATCTGGACCTGCTTATTTAAACATGTCTAACTGTAATAGTTGCTGTTTAACATCCTCGTGAGTTATTGTTGGGATGGAAAGACTGTCGTTGTCAGCGTCTTATATGATTACATCATCTGTTTTTCTCCAACTCCAGGAGTGAAATATTTATTGAACACTTTTACCTCTTCTGTATTATTTTTGATAATTCTGCCATTTCTATCTAGTAATTTACCACTACCATTGTTAGGGATTAATTTTGTACTTAATATACTTTTTTAAAACTTCCTTCTCATTTTCATTAAGTGGTCATTGATTTCTGATAGCTTCCCTTACCAATTTTCTACAATTCTGACTTTCTAACTTATATTCTTTACTGTTGACTTCCCCTTTCTTCCATATATTTTCTTTGGAGATTCCTACCAGGAAGCCACCAGCAGGGTCCAGAGACAGCCCCATCTCCTATATCAAGCCCTGGCTAGTAGCTATGTGATAAATGTGATGACTCTGCCTCTGTCTGTCAGCTGGGAGACACAAAGGTTCTCTCTTTCCACCCTCTGATGCCTCCTGGCTGCTCTAAGCAAGGTAGGGTGGGACTCTGTTAACATGTGCCTCCTGGAGCTTCCATTTACCTGGTGCTGCTGTTCCGTGAATAGTGGGGTTGTGAGTGGGGCAGCAGGTACTGAGTGTTGGACTCTTGCTCTTTCAGGGGCCGGTGACCTTCGAGGAGGTGGCTGTGTATTTCACTAGGGAAGAGTGGGTTCTGCTGGACCCCACTCAGAGAGCCCTCTACAGGGATGTCATGCAGGAGAACTATGAGACGGTGGTCTTGCTGGGTAAGGAGTCCTGTCGCCTGGGTTATTAGAAGCTGTGGGGTCTCTAAAGAACCTGAGTAGTAATAACAGTATACCTTTATTCATCATACAAGTTTTGCAGGTTTTCTTGCTCCCCTTTTTTTGCCTTATCTCCCACACGCTAGTATCATTTTTGGACATGTGCCTTTTTGGTGCCGTCAGTCATTTTAAAATTGGATTTAATATATCCTTATTGGCTATATTAATCACTGTAGCTTTCATGCCTTTTCCTCATTTTAAGAGGAAAATATGCCTCCTGTAGAATTCTAAATTGAGTAAATATGTGTATGACTCATGCATGATTTGTGTGACAGTGAGATGAGCTCTTTTAGGAGAGCGTGTAATGTTGCCATTCAGGATCCCATGGGTGAAGGGATAAGAGAGCCGTGGGAGGGGCGGAGAAGTGGGGGGAGTAGGTAATTCTGGGGTGCCAGGACAGGGGGAGGGTGTGTGCAGGGTTAGAGCTAAGCAGCAGCAGGGAGGTAGGAGGTAGTGAGAGATGAGGAGAAAATACAAGAAGCTCCCAAGGTGCCGGGAAGTGGTGCCGGCTGAGAGTAATGGGAAGAAGGGAGGAGCGTGGAGGAAGGGCACCCGGGAAGTGGGCTGGGTGGGTCATTGGGAGGGAGGAGAGGTTTGGGAATCTAGAGCTGTGGGGGATCCCAGACCTTTAACCCTCAATCCCTACTGAAGCCTTGTTGCTTTAGAGCCTACACTCCAGTTTTATTTCTGTTCAGTTTTTTACATTTTCCCCCCCAAATATCATTATTTTAACATTTGACCTCCCTCTCCCACTCATAACCCCTCTCCCCATATAACCTCCCCATGTCTATGCTCAGTGACCCTGGCCACTGATCCTGAGTCCTTGCTGCATTCCTCCCTGTGACGATGCGGTTCTGGCGGGACCCAGCGGAGAGTGCCAAATCAGGACCAATTGCTCAAACAGGGCAGTCACAGCCCTGGGCTGGGGTTTTTCCACCTCTAAGGCAAACCAAACCAGCCAGACAAAGAGGACTTTGGTTTCACCCCACTGGCTAACCACAAGTCACACAAGCAATTCCCTTAGACACTCCAGTCTCCCAGTATCACCACCAGTGCTACTCGTCCTGGGGATGAATGGTTATGAAAACCAACACCCCAATAAAAGAAAACGGTTCTCTCTATCCCAAAGGACCAAGCCCCAGACCCAGGTCAATATACACATCAGATCTTACCCACAAATCACGCTCTTGCCAATCCTTTAGAATCTAAAATCTAAAGGTTTATTCATGAAGGAAAAAGGTAGAGATGAGAACTAGAATTGGTTAAATGGAATCAATTACATACAGTAATGGCAAAGTTCTTAGTTCAGGCTTGTAGCAGTGATGGCATAAACTGCAGGTTCAAATCAAGTCTCTGGAGTACATCCCCCGCTGGGATGGGTCATCAGTCCTTTGTGCAGAGCTTCAGTTTGTAGCAAAGCCCTCCAGAGGTAAGAAGCAGGATTGTAGACCAGATGGAGATGAGGCATCAGCCTTAGATAGGTGTAACTGGTTGGGACTCACCCCCGCGGCGCCTCCTGCTGGTGACTCTGGGAATTAGCTCATTCCAGTGGAGCACCTCCTCCTGGTGGTGTCCCGTCCGTTGTTCTGTCCTCTGTTATCTCTGGACCCGCGTTGCTGCGTGCTCGGCGGCGTCCTCTTTGAGGACGCTGCCCTCCGGCAGTGCCCCTTAGTCCTTCTGCGCCCCCTTCCGGGGGGGTCAGTGCTCAGTGGTCTCACACCCCAGTCACTATGTGCAATCGCCCTCTGAGTCTAATCCCTCCTGTCAGGGATCTGGCGTAGCAAGATGGCCGCTCCCTACAGCCAATGGCTGGGTGCACTGCAAAGGGGGGGACCCAGGCCCGCCCTCTACTCTGGGTCCCGGCCCAGGGACCCTCTGGCATCAGCCTCGCTGTCCTTCTCTCCCCTTCTGCTGTCTGTTTCCCTGGGCCGCTTCCCCTACGGCCCCTTGCACCCGCTAGGCCCTTCCCTTCAGGGCCTGCAGCCTGGCAGGCTACGGGTTCAAGCTCCCTAGCCTCCCCGAGCATGGCCAGCACTGCGCTGTCCGCGGTGCTAGTCTCCACCCTTGGAGACTGACCTTCCCCTGTCGAAGGCCTGGGACAGACTGACTGCTCCTGCTCTGGGCAGCCTTTATATACCCCTGAGCCTGGCCCTGATTGGCTGTCTCTAATCTGGGCCCTGATTGGCTCTCAATAAGCCCCTCTCTGATTGGCTCACTGTCTGCACAGGCGCCCTGGCCTGCCGCAGCCCACTCTCACAGGGAGTGGGGCAATTCTCCCCACTACAATAGGCTTTTCCAGGTGTAAGAACCTCTTTGTCCTTACTGTGGAAAATTACAGCAAAATGGAGTCTGGAGTCACATGGGCCAGTCCCTGCATACTTTGCTGAGTCACAAGGCGTGTCTGCCTTCTCTCCATGGGTCAATTGTGTAGCTGATGGTCCTTAATGGGCCATCAAGCAAGCTGGGCAGAGCTAACACCAACTTGTCTGGGATGTTTCCCAGAAGCACAGCACCAACTTGAAATACAGACAGTATAGAGCCAATATACATAACTTCAACTAAAATGACACATGCACACAGACAGCATAATCATAACCAGCCACCCATAACCTGGTCTTAGACACCTTATATGACCCCCTTTATCTAAGATTTGGTGCCACTACAGGACCTTGGTTGCAAACCATGTTCTATATGGTCCCAGTTTATACCAATAACGTCACACTCCCTCCCATAGCAGGGCCGCTACCCAGGCACAAATGGGCACTTTGTTGATGATGTCACTGGGTGGTTGTGTAGCCCGTACAATTGTTACACCTATAAGATTACATATTCCGAAGCCCTTCACACCACTCGGGCTTATCTCTATACACCCATACAGTCTGTTCCCCAGTGTTCCCTTCCCAGCTCTGATGCTGCAGAGCATTTACCCCCGTCCTCCTTCCCAGCCTTGCCTGTGTCCCTGTTCCTGTTCCCCCCACTTAATAAACATGATTCCAATTTCCCTTACCCCTCCTGTTTGACCCCAGTTTATAGAGTCATATTCTCAGCTACACCTAGCACGATTGATTGTACAGAAGAGAGAAACAATTAGAGAACCAGACAGATAAACAACAGAAAAGTGAGGGCCATGAAGATAGAACAATACAGAAATGAGAGTTTCGCAGTCAGAGCCATTGATAAGTGATTTCTTGCCAGACAGGATGCTGTCAAACTAAGTTTCTTTTATCCACCTTAAGATCTGTTTCTTTATCTGGTGGTGATGGGCATCATACAGACAGGATCGTCTTCCTAACAGCCTAATAGCACCTTATTTCAGTGTGACTGGTTTGGGATGAGAGGATGTGACCCTTCGCTTCCCAGCTAATGGCTGCCCCTGCTGCTTAGCCAAAGTCCTTAGCCTAAGAAAAAGGCCTCAGACTATCCTAGTCAGGGCCGGCTCTGGCTTTGCCGCTCAAGCAAAAAAAAAAAAAAATGGAGGGTGGGGCCACCGGGCTGCAGGGAAAAACAAAAACAAAAACAACGGGGCCAGAGCGGCAGGAGAGTGCCAAATCAGGACCAATTGCTCAAACACCACCTCCGCGCCGCCTGCCGGGAGGGCTCCGAGCTGCAGCTGCTCCGGTTGGCAGGAGAGGAAGGGCGGGCTGCCCTGCCGGGCTTGCTGCAGGGCGCTGCCCTCCTCCGCCCCCTACAGGGCAGCCAGAGCAGCAGAAAAAAACCCCGTCAGTGCCGCCCTAGGATTGGGCGGATGCCGCCCCCTAGAATCTGCCGCCCCAACCACCAGCTTGCTCAGCTGTGCCTGGAGCCGGCCCTGATCCTAGTGAGAGAAGACCCATACACAGGCAGACTGAGATTTTCATTCTTTGTTTTCATACTCCTGTAACTAGTTAAGTGATAAAAACAATTGTAAGTTCTTAATGTATAGGCTTTACAGGCAGGCCTGAATATCTCTATTCTAACAGAGGATTCGACCCCTTCCTCCATTCTGTGTTTGTCTTTTCTATTTAGATTGTAATTCTTCAGGGCATGGGCCATCTACTATTCTGCGTTTGTACTGTGCCTAGCACAATGGAGACCCCCTGTTAGTTGGTCCCTAGGCACTGAAGTAATGAATGTGATTTAGAATAATTACTCTCCTGCCACATTGAGCCAAGGAAGCTGGCCCTGGGATGTTACTGCTTAAAAAGGAGATTGGCTTAAAACCATGGACTATTATTTGTGAAAAGTATCCCACAAATTCCACTGACCTCCCTTGATTTCTTTGCCTTGAGTAGAGTTTCCAGTTTCCAAACCTGATGTGATCTCGCAGCTGGAATGAGGGGAAGAGCCGTGGGTCCCAGGTCTCCAGGGCTCTGAGAAAGAAGTGCCCCTGAGCTGCCTGCACAGGTGGGGAATTGGTTAAACCAACTCGAAAACTGTCCAGGAAACATTTGGGATGCCCTACAAAGACCTTGTGAGCTCTCCAAGTTCAGGATTGTTCCCTGCAGATGTGGCATCATTAGATAGATGTCACTTACAGCATCCCACCTATCCTGACTGTCAACTGGCAGCAGGTCCCACGAAATCTCGCTTTCCCCTGAGAGTTCTGGTGAGATGCAGACCAAAACTGATCCCTTCCATTCTCCTCTGGGGAGAGGTTTGGGGAAAATCTCCAACATATATTTTGGTTGGTTCATCCCTTTTTCTATTCCTATCTCTGAGATTTCCTTTCTCTCAGGCACAGAGAGTGACCTATGTCTCATTCTCTCTGTCTCCCATCAGGTGACGGGATGGTGAGTGATAACAAGGAGGAGAAACCCCAGCAGGAAGATGCTGAGCCAATAGAACCACATGGGACATTATCAGGAAGATCGAAAGGGAATGTTTCCTGGAGTTGTGCACTCCCAGAAAAAGAAAAGCAAAAGCCTGTGAGACTCAGCAGAGGCCAGAGGAAAACTTCAGTAGCCACACAGACCTTATTACAAGTGAGAGAATCAACTTGGAAGACACACATTACACATGCCATGAGTGTGGGAAACACTTCAATTGGAGCTCACACCTTATCACACATCGTAGAATCCACACAGGAGAGAAACCTTATGGATGCTCTGAGTGTGGGAAATGCTTCACTCATAGTTCAACCCTCATTTCACATCAGAGAATCCACACAGGGGAGAAGCCCTACACATGCTTTGAGTGTGGAAAAAGCTTCAATCAGAGCTCACACCTTATCAGATATCAGAGAATCCACACAGGAGAGACGCCCTACACGTGCTCTGCATGCGGGAAAAGCTTCACTCAGAACTCTACCTGATCGCACCTCAGAGAATCCACTGTGGAGAGAGACCCTACACATGATCTGAGTGTAGGAAAAGCTTCAGTCAGAGCACAAACCTTATTAAACATCAGAAAATCCACATGGGAGAGAACTGTAATAAATGCCTTGATTAGGGCTGGCCAAAGGTTGAGGAGTTTTTGTTGTTTTTATCGCATTTGCTCATTCCTGCATTGTGGTCTTTGCTCCATCTTCACTGTGGTCTCTCAGCTCCCACACATGAGTTACCTGCTTCTGCATTTTGCAGCTCACCCTTCATTGGGGTCAGTCCTGTGATCTTTTCTATCAACTCCTTTCCTTTTGAGTCGTAGGAGTGTGTGTCCCTCCAGCCAGGAATGTTCATCAGCTCCAGGTGAGAGAGGTTTGATCCCAACAAGCTACACTGAGGCAAAACTACCTGTGCCTTCCATCCACTAGGGCTGTACATGGCATTGGCTGCTCAAGTTAGTGATCTTGGTGTAAAAAGACAATTATAGTTGTAGTGCAGATGCAGCTGCAGCCCAGGTGCAGTGGTTGGCATTAGCTTTCCCTTTGACCTGACCTAAACTCCATCACTTTTCCTAGTCTAAACAAACCCTGAGCATCACGGTTATACTGTTCCCCCATTTCAAACCAAGTGTTAGTCATCGAGTTCCCCCTTTGGAAACCAATTGTTTCATTCCCAGTTGCTCTGATGTTGCTTCAGGTTGTGCTGGAGAGCAGATATTTTTATTATCATTTTCCTCACTTAAAATATATTGAACTATAACAAAGAGCAGGAACAGGGCAGGGATAGGGAAAATGTCATTTCACCCTTTGTAACAACAGAAGAAGTTAGTGTAAGTCAGAGGGATTCCCTTATTCCCGATCACCATTCCAATCCTCCATTTGTTCAATTGGTTAGGTCACTATTTTTTCTAAAGGGCTGAGAAGAGGATTCCTTAGTAAATGACTTGGAATGAAGCAAAATACCAATGGATTTCACTACCAAAGTCGTTGTGGCCCAGGCCCTGCAAGAGTCGCTCCTGAAGATATCTCCTTCCTAATCAGCTGCTTATTGCCTATTATTTGGGAAATACAATCCATATTGAGGTAGGGATGGGAAAAATGGAAATGACATTTGTCTTCAGCTCACCCCTGGAGGTGCTGCAAATGTGTAGAAAATGGAAGGTGTGTTGAATGTGATATAGCTGCAGAAAGATGCCTGTTTTTAATAGAGACCTGACATTTGGTGTCTTACAGGGATTCTAAGCTGCATCTGAATTTAGTCCCTAATTTAAATCTGTGCCTCCAGATTAAAGAAATAAAAGGGCATAGTTGGGGGAGTTGTACCTCACTATCACTACTGATCTGTTGTGCAGTTGGTGAAGAATTCTACGCCAGAGAAGTATAAAATTACTCCAAGCAAGGTCACAGATTTGACAAGAACTCGGGTAGAAATTGCAGGTACTGGTGGTTGATTTTCACCCCCGAGATGGAAGCTATGGTGACCTGTGGCCCAGGTAAACTCTTTTTAGACCCCTGCTCACTAGTTAAGTGGCCTTGGTCACACTCCTAAGGACACCATGATTAAATTGGGAACAACTGTCCTTTACCATTTCAATCCAAAGTTTCATGAAGCGTAGAGAGAAACAGCTGATTCCTTCAGAGCCATTCCATGCCTATGGATCCCAATCTGGCTGCCTTGTTGGACAAAAAGCACTTCCATGCTGGGAAAACAATGGTAGCCAATGAGGGAATGTATCGGATTCGAAGTTCAGACTGCAGGATACTTGAATGCTGAGTCCAGAGTCTGTGGTTTAGTCCAGGACTGCACAACTCGTAAGCGGCAAGGGCAATAGTACTCCAAAGAAAACAGCTGAGGCCAAAACCCCTGGCTCCACTGAAACCCCCAGTGCCACCCAGCCCCACAAAACACCCCCAAGCACTGTCCGCCCTGTGAAACAAACCCTCCTTCCCCAACACCACCCCGCCAAAACAGCAGTATTGAATGTTGGTAATAAGTTATAGCAGGCCCCTAAGGTAGTATAACGAAGGTAAAGAAAACTCTCTTTTTGCTAGAAGTAGAATAAGATCTTCCCCACTTTGTAGTCAATTATGCTATTGAATGAATGAGGTGTGAATGTGGAAGGCAACACCCCCAGACAGCTGCATCCCTCGGAGAGGGGATGGGAGCCAGACCAGATCAGTAGAACAGGTCAGCCACTGACTCACTACTCGCCTTCTCAGCCTCCCCCCCCCCGCGCACCGGCGCCACCCCCGGCCCCCCCGCCCGCGCCCCGGCCACCCCCCCAAGGCCTGCCCGCGCACCTCCTCACTCCCCAGCTCACCTCAGCTCTCCCCTCCCGGCTCGCATACTCATCCCCTGCCACTGCCTGCCTGCTCTCCTCCTCAGCCTCCCACCCCTGGCCAGGGATGAGCTACCAAAATCTTAACAACCAGTTCCCTCCTCACCCCAGGGGTTGTGTCCCCGGGACTCCTGCGCCTATCCAACCCCCTGCGTTCCTTTTATGCCCCCCCCTCTGGACCCCACCCCATCCACTGCCCTTCCCTGTCCTCTCACTGCCCCCTGTCACCCCATCCAACCCCTCCTCATTCCTGATGGCCCCCCTGGGACCTTTGCCCCATTCAACCACCCCGTCTCCCTGTCCCCTGACCCCCTCAGGAACCCCTGCCCCTGATGGTTCGCGGGGACGCCTGGGAGGACTGAGAAGCAAATGGTGCCTTCACACTAAGGCCCAGGGTGGCAGAGGGAGGTAGGTGAGCTGGGGTGAGAGCAGTTCCCCTGTGCACCCCGGGTTACCTGCTGTGGTGCGGGCGGCCCCTGACCCAGCTCACTTTGTCTCTGTCTCCACCTTACTGGGCCTGGCGCGAAGCTGCCACACCGCTTCTCTTCCCTCCAAGGCTTCCTGCGCGAACAGCTGATTCAGGCGGGGTGGGACATTCAGGGAGTAGGTGGAGCGGAGGTGAGCTGGGGTCAGCCGCTGGCTCACCTGTCCCCGCCACTGCCAACCCCTCAGCCCCTCCCACCCGCTATTGTGTCATACAGGAGGCCTGTGATATGCAGGGGTCAGATTAGATGCTCTAATGGTCTCTTCTAGCCATAAAGTCGACTAATTTCTAAAAACTGAGTGTAGCATTGGGAGCAGCAGCATCTGATGTTTTACTGTCTAGCCGGCTTGCTTCCTAGAACGAATGCTCCTTGAGTGGGGTGATCCACAGGAGTAGCTCAAACCTCCAAAGTGCCTGGCCAGGGCAGGACATTAGCACAGCAAGGGAGGGTGTGGCAGTGACATCACAAAGGCCTTTGCAGGGGCTCAGACTATTGGCCAAAGGTGGTTGGGAGGTGGTGACCTCACAGAGAGATGCTGACATCAGCCAGGCAGGACAGGGGCGAGGGCCAGGAAACCTCAGAGACCCTGTGGCTTTGCTTCAGCAAGTCTCCTTCTCCAGGTCTCTCTTTGAGGACTGGGGGAGTATTGGGGTTCACGTACCTGAGCGCCAGGAGGAACCTCTTTCGAGTTTTCTCCTTCTCTTTTAGTGATTTCCTAGAAAACAGATGTCCCTGTTTAGAAGGCAAGAGCCTCCTCGAGGTTTGAAACCTGTTCAGTCTCAGTCATCTGGTGAGAGTTGAATTCTAGGCATGGAAAAAACGAGCTTAAGGAGGCAGAATTTTATTGTGTACCTGGGATTTTGTCCCTTAGATTCACTGGGGACATTGGGGTTTGTCCTTTGTTTCACCTTTTCGTCCATCCCTCCCTCCCTCCTTTCTCTTCGTTTCTTGCTTCTTTTATCCTTTCTTCTGTTCTCCTCCCAAAACCAGGAGAGGGCTGTGTGTGTGTGTGTGTGTGTGTGTGTGTGTGTGTGTGTGTTGCAGGGCAGTGATCCCCACCAGTTACCTGGGCCATCCTTTGGGCTCTCTGGTGAGAACTCTCAGCCTCCCATCCTCAGTTTCTTCCCTGATTGGCTGAGCAGGGGGTTATTGCCAGAGAGGAGAGTCAGGTCTTGTTGTTCTTTTTTAAGACCAAGTAAATAAGTCATAAGCAGTTGTATGTTTGATGAATTTTGCTGCTTCTCTGCACTAATTGTCTCTGAGCAGTTCATGATTCTCTCTAACATTGCAGTTCTCCTAAAATATAGGCTGAATACTTAACTGTGCACTGTTGCTGGTCTGGAGCTCATCTGAGAGCACTTTACTCAGATCATTCAATGTAGGAAATTTAAGATCCGATGCTTAGTTTGAAAATCAGGGCTCTTGGGTCTTATTCCCAACTCTGCCACTGATTATGCGACCTAAGACAAGTCAATTATCCTTTCTCAGCCTTATCTTCTCCCTCTTTCAAGTAGGGATAATAATGATCCGCTCCTACCTACCTCACGGTGGGTGGAGATACGGCCAACTATAGGTTTTTTGCTGTCCCAAGCAAAAAAAAATATTGGCTGTCCCCACCCCAGTCCTGGGCTCCTCTCTGAATCTCCCTGCTGCCCCAGCCCTGGGCTCTGCCCCTCCACCCCCACCCCTGCTGCCCCAGTTCTGGGCCTCCCCCAACCTGTACCCCCTACTGCCAGCCCTGGTCTCTCCCACACACCCGCACCCCATGCCATCCCAGCCTGGGCTCTCCCCTACACACACCAGCACCCTCTGCCACCCCAGCCTTGGGATCTTCCCCACACATGCACCCCGTGCTGCCCCAGCTCTGGGCTCCCCCCGCCCACTTGCACCCTCCTTCCACCCCAGCCCTGGGTCACTGGTAACTTGCTCCCAGAGTGGGTCATTCAGCAGGAATTTTGGATGTGCACAGAACACAGACAGGATTGGTTCCCATATGGTTACAGAACTGCAGTAACATGGAACAATTTCCAGCTTGTGTGATTAAAGGATATCTGGATGCATATTATAAGACTGTCCTACAGAAATGAGGAAACGTTGAGGTGCCTTTATTATTCTTATGTTCCATTCTTTGTTTCTATGGGCAATTTGCCAATGCAATATCACTGTCTTCCTTTTAAACAAATAAAACTATAAAACAAACAAACAAAGGCAATGGCTGTTGAAAATAGCAATTCCAGTCTTAAAAACCACTGGGAAGCATTTCTTGCTCAAGTTTATCCTACTTTTCTACAGCAAATTACAGTGAATCAGTATATTTGATTTGGGAGAAATGAAGTAACAGCTGCCCAAATTGAGCTTCAGCACTCCTGAATTTTGAGGGTGTTCAAATCTGGAAGGCAGGTGCTAGATTCCCTTTCTGAATATTAGCTAAATCTGGAAAGGAAAAGTCAATTTCTGCTTCGATGGCTCAGAAGTGGAAATCCTCTACGTGCCTGGTACTGTATCTAAAGCTGCCCAGGTCCAGTAGAGCCTCTCCTCCCTTACTCTTAAATTCTAGTGGGATCCACGTACCTCCCTTGCTAGGATTCAGATAAAGAGGAACTGTCCATTTAGTCCACCCAATTCCTTCCTTGGGGGCTGCAAGGTGAGGTCACACCAGTATCTCTAATCCGGTCTGGGGATGTCTTCTGAAGGGGATATCTAGGGCAAAGCCTTCTACAACTTGGGCACACTCGTTCCCCATTCACAGTGCCACCCCGCTCTAGCAGTGAGCTCTCCATTGACAGCAAGCTGCAGCTTGAGGTTTCAGCTACCGTACTCCCTCCCCCTCCCTTTCCTGTTGATAGCGGCCAAGGGAATGCTGAGAAATGTAGTTTTTTCCCTGCTCCAGAGCTGGCTCTATAGGCAGGGAGCGAACCAAGGAACTACAGCTCCCAGGGCCCCTGTTGGTTCTCAGCTCCCAGGCTGGATCCTGCTGGCTGCCGCCCCTGCAAATGGGCTGCTCCAAGCACCTGCTTGCTTTGCTGGTGCCTAGAGTCGCCCCTGCCTCCACCCATCCTGCACCCCACCCTGTGCCCCAGCCTGGAGCCTGCACCCAGCACCCAAACTCCATTCCAGAGCCCAACCTCTCAACCATCCCACACCCCAAACCCCTGCCCCAACCCAGGGCTGCACCCCAGACCTCCTCGCCCGACCCAAACTCCCTTGCAGAGCCTGAGGCAGGTGAGGGCAGAGTTCCTCGGGGAGGGGAGGGCTCTGTGCAGTAATATAGTGACTCCTTGGGTCTTTGAATGAGGCTTTATACTTGGGGTGGGGGTGAGGAGGCAAGCAGCGAGTCGGTGGATGGAGAGGGCAAATCTCCCAGATTCAAAATCTGTGACTGTGTCTGTTGGTCCTTCTAGCTGCTTTTCTCTGGGCTGGGGGTTGTTCCCACAGGAAGGTGTTTGCTTCTTATCCCCGAGGCCATCAGTATGTCTGCTCTTCTCTAGTCAGCCCACTTGCCAAGCCTGATTGTCCTTGGTTGGGCTGCCAGCCCCTCTCCAAGGATTGCAGCTGTCTGGAGGTACTGCCCTCCACGCCTTGCTCAGTCACACCTCATTCATTCAACAGGGCAGTTGATTACCGAGTGGGGGGGAGATCTTATTCTACTTCTAGCAAAAAGACACTTTTCTTTTACCTTAATTACACTACCTTAGGGGCCCGCTATAACATATTACCAAGGTTCAATACAAAGTCATATACAAGTTATACAAAAATGCATAATGCAGAGATTTATCTACAACTGCATTGATTGACTGCATTGATTGACTGTGCAGTAATATAGTGACCCCTGGTCTTTGAATGAGGCTTCATACTTGCCTCATTAATGCAGAGAAGCAGCAAAATCCATCAAACATATAAGTGGTTATGACTTATTTACTTGGTCTTAAAAGAGAACAAAAAGGCCTTGAGTCTCCTCCTTGTCATTAACCCCCTGCTCAGACAATCAGGGTAGAGACTGAGGATGGAAGGCTGAGGGTCTCACCAGAGAGCTCAAAGGATGGCCCAGGTCACTGGCAGGGATCACTGCCCCAGCACTACTGCAGCTCCACAGTTTGGGGTGGACCTCCCACAGTGAGAGCTGCCGAGCACTCCCCATAACACACACTCACACACACACACACACACACACACACACACCTCTCCTGGTGTTAGGAGGAACTGGAGAAAGGACAAAAGAAGCAAGGGAGGAAGAGAAAGGAGGGATGGATGGAGGAAAAGGTGAAACAAAAGGACAAACCCTAATGTCCTCAGTGATTCTAAGGGACAAGATCCCAGGTTTGGAATAAAATTCTGCCTCCTTAAGATCATGTTTTCCATGAATTCAACTGTCACCAGATGGATCAGACTGAACAGTTTCAAACCTCGAGGAGGCTCTTACCTTCTAAACAGGGTCGGCTGTTTTCAAGTAAAATCACTAAAAGGGAAGGAGAAAACTCGAAAGAGGTTCCTCCTGGCGCTCAGGTACGTGAACCCCAATACTCCCCCAGTCCTCAAAGAGAGACCTGGAGAAGGAGACTTGCTGAAGCAAAGCCACAGGGTCTCTGAGGTTTCCCTGGCCTCTCGCCCCTGTCCTGCCTGGCTGATGTCAGCATCTCTCTGTGAGGTCACCACCTCCCCACCTTTGGCCAATAGCCTGAGGTCCTGCAAAAGGCCTTTGTGATGTCACTGCCACACCCCTCCCTTGCTGGGCTAATGTCCTGCCCCGGCCAGGCACTTTGGAGGTTTGAGCTACTCCCTGTGGATCACCCCACTCAAGGAGCATTCGTTCTAGGAAGCAAGCCGGCTAGACAGTAAAACATCAGACGCTGCTCCCAATGCTACACTTAGTTTTTCAGAAATTAGTTGACTTGATGGCCAGAAGAGACCATTAGAGCATCTAATCTGACCCCCTGCATATCACAGGCCTCCTGTATGACACAATAGCTTCTTTTGGGGCAAACACATTCCAGAATTCTCCGGTTCTCCATATGAACCCAACAACCAGCGCACACAGGTCCAGAAGTGGGCAATCTCTCCTATGGTCACTAGATGGCGATGCAGCCTGGCACTTTCCCATCCATGCGATGATCCGACCTTTTGGTTAACTAATCTGGCCCTGGTCCCAATTCGATGGGATAAAGGGGGTTCCTCTCTCCTTGTGAGCGATCGTTTGATGCAGGGGATCTTCTGCTGGTGTTATTCCTTGTGGAAAAGTACAAATTGCAAAACTGATGGGAGGGGCCTTCTGAGGTGGTAGGGAGGGGTCATGCTGTTACCTGCAATGTACACAGGCCCCGCAGCAGGGACGCACCTCGGAATGTGCATAGAAACAGGTTAAAAGTGCATCACAACAGTGAAGCCGTTGTCAAGATGCTATTCTGTGCAGAGGACTTTAAGACAGCCCCTGCTCCTGATCTGAGGCCTGAATTGATTTCAATGGGAATTAGGAACTGAAATCCCTTTAAAAATCTGGCCCTAAGTGATTTGCTCAAGGTCACAAAGGAAGTCTGCAGTGAAGGCAGAACTTAAACTCAGACCCCTCAAGTGTTAGTCAAGTGCGATAACCTCTGGCCCATCCTTCCTTTCTCCTGTGTCTGTCTAATGACGTGCTTCTGTCGATCTAACCCCAGACGTAACCATGTCTCTCTCTATCTAGCCCCATAGAAAAATAATCCGTCTGTCTAGTGTCTACCTACTTTTCCATAACTAAGCCAGGAGCTAGACTATTTATAAGAAGTCAATTAAAACCACAAACTAGGAATAAACTCTGATTACGTTCAAGAACCAGCATTCTTGTTGAAATCAGTAAGATTATGTTCACACTGGTTCACTGTATATTAACTGAGAAGATATGAATGAAGAGCAAAGTTAAGCAGCGGGAGCTCTATTAAAACTATGGGTGAAACCC
This sequence comes from Mauremys reevesii, assembly GCF_016161935.1. Classification (NCBI taxonomy): domain Eukaryota; kingdom Metazoa; phylum Chordata; order Testudines; family Geoemydidae; genus Mauremys; species Mauremys reevesii. The sequence continues at coordinate 22,518,667 of NC_052639.1, forward strand.
TCATGCCTGCTCTGGCTTCTTGCACAGCCTAAAACTGGAGTTCTGCAGTGGGGAAGCATAATAGTAATAATTCTCTGCTACATTAAAGAGCCCTTTAATACCCAATATGTTCTCTCCATTAAGGCACTTCAACACTTCAATGAAGTTATCTTTCAATCTTCTTTTGATAAGTTAAACAGGTTGAGCTCTTTCAATAGCTCACTAGAAGGCATTTTCTCCAGCCCTCAGAACATTTGGTGGCTCTTTGCTGCCCCAGCTCCAATTTCACAACTTCTTTTTCAAACGATGTAACCATTACTTGAGGCTGTTTTGCTATATCAGGGTCTCTGTTGCGTTGTTACCTCCTGTGATGTTATTGACATAAACTGTAACTGTATAGATCACCGTTGTGACCACTATTCTAGATTTGCAGCCAATATTGCATAAAGGTTGTCGTGTAAGGGGTCTACGGAGAGGTTATGATTGGCTGATTAGAATTATGCTCAGGGCCGGCTTTAGGAAGTGCGGGGCCCAATTCGAACAGTTTCGATGGGGCCCGCCAGGATGACTAAAACAAAAAACCACGTTAAAAAACACGTGGGGCTTGTACTCACCGGGCGGTGCTCCGAGTCTTTGGTGGCACTTCGGTGGTGGGTTCTTCACTCACTCCAGGTCTTGGCGGCACTGAAGGACCCGCCGCCAAAGTGCCGCCGAAGACTCGGAGCGGGTGAAGGACCCGCCCGGCGACATGCCCCTGAAGACCCAGAGTGCCGCCGGGTGAGTAAAAATTAAAAAGGCGCCTCTAGCCAGGAAGGGATTCTTACTGGGTGCGGGGCCCTCTTAGGCGTGGGTCCCAATTCAGGGGTGGTGGAATAGCCCTAAAGCTGGCCTGCAGCTACGGATTAAAACTCCACAGCGTTTGTTGGGGCAACTGGAGCCGTGGGACCTACCTGGAGATGCTGAAATCTCACCCTTGTCTCTCTCCTCCTGCCTCTACCTCCGAGCCAGGCACTGGGCAGTTCAGTGGGGAAGGGATGAACTGATGATCATCAGTTTGTTTTATGATGGTGGGGGAGTGGTTTAAACTATTTCCCTCAATCACGCCTCCCTTGCAGGGGCGGCTCTAGGGATTTTGTCGCCCCAAGCACGGCAGGCAGGCTGCCTTCAGCAGCTTGCCTGTGGAGGGTCCACTGAAGCTGTGGGACCAGCGGAGATCCCCCTGGCTTGCTTCCCCAAGCGCTTGGCGTGCTGGGGCCTGGAGCTGCTCCTGCTCCCTTGGCAGCTCAGTCACCATTTTAGATAGAGCACTGCTGTGGTGCCTGGGCACTGGGCCATGCGGGGCCTTTAACACCACAGCCATGGGGAGGGGGGGCTGAGAGGGACCATCGTGCGAGGAACACGAGTCCTTCTACCATCCACCACACCCTAGTTTGGAACTGCTGCTGCCGGCTCACCCCATCTGTGGGGACTTCTATCCCCTCTGCCTCCCTCTGGCTGGGGTTTTCCTTCTGCACCTACCTGGCATGGCAGCCCCGTCTGAACCCTGATCCTGTCCCAGTTTTGTCCCTCTGCCCATCCCGCCCCTCCGATTCCCCCTTCAGGGATTTTCCGGACCTTTGATTGCAGGGAGCAGATTCTGATGGCGCGTGAGGGCAGCAGCTTGCAGCTGTTACTGAGCATGTGAGAAGAGCATTAGAAGGAAGACCGGCCAGACTGGGTCAAACCAAAGCTCCATCTAGCCCAGTGTCCTGTCGGCCGATAGCGGCCGGTGCCAGGTGCCCCAGAGGAATGAACAGACAGGAATCATCCAGGGAGCCATCCCCTGGCGCCCAATTCCCAGCTTCTGACAGACAGAGGTTAGGGGCACCATCCCTGCCCACCCTGGCCAACAGCCATTGATGGACCTGTCCTCCACAGAAACACAGAATCCTAGACAATGAGGGTTGGAAGAGACCCCAGGAGCTCATCTAGCCTAAGCCCCTGCTGAAAGCAGGACCACGAATCTCTCTAGTTTCCTTTTCATCACAGGACCCTGCTCAGGAACAGTGAAGTTGCAAGATCTAACAGGAAACAGCTTCAGAAAGAAGGGCAGCTCCTCTTCCTCCTCCCCTCCCGTGGGGACGAGCAGCCCCCCAACAGCCTCTCTGCCCCGGCCTCCTTCAACCCATTGCCCCCTTCAGCCTCCCCCAACTTCCCCCATTGCTCCTTTAGCCTCCCCCAACTTCCCCCATTGCTCCTTTAGCCTCCCCCAACTTCCCCCCACACTGCCCCGGCTCCACCGCTCTCAGGTTCCCTTCCCCACAACCATCTGCTTCCTCACCATGGGGAACAGGAGCAGAAAATGCTTTTGAAAAAACCTTCTGCGAAGTAAAAATAAAACAAGCCAAGCAACCCCCTCCCTGGCTTTGTGCTGGGTGCCCAGCTGTGGGCTTGTGTGTGGGGGGGGAGGCTGTTCTGAGCACACTCCAGTCAGGGAAGGGGCAGAGTTGGCCAAAGGGGCAAGTTGAATCTTTAGCAGAGAATTCCTTTCTCCATGGTGTTAGCTAAGCGTTGCTGTTAAATGTCAGCCGACGAATGCCGCATTTGAAACAATCTGACTCTAACCCCACTGCCATCTCTGTTGCTATAGTTCTCACATCCTCTGCTCTTGTGATGTCACCACATGACATAGTGTCTTATTCTCATAGTGTCCTGTGGGTTAGACAGGAATAAGTTTATGAGGTAAATACTGAAGCATAACTCCATCCCTTCCTCCTTTTGACTTGGAAAAATAAATCCTGTCGCATCCTCAGTCCCAACCCAGCCCCACCGGCGCTGCTGCGGCAGAGACAGGTGCCCTCTCACCTGGCCCTGAGCTGCTGTGGGAGAGAGGGCTGGAGAGGCAGTTCTTTCTCCCTGGGGCAACCTGCTCCCCAATCTCCTCATTCCCAGCCCCACCCCAGAGCCCTCACCCCCTGTGCCCCTACCCTCTGCTCCAATGCTGAGACCCTCATCGCTAGCCCCACTCCAGAGCCAGCACCCCCAGCCGGAGCCCTCACATCACTGCGCCCCCGAGCCTCTCCACACTCCAAACCTTTCAGCCTCACCCCTGCCACACACCATCCACGTGCAGAATGAATTTTGTAAGGAGCGCAATATGCAGGTGATGTGTCACACCTCACCTCCATATTTGTGCCCAAAACAAAATTCATTCCACACATGGACATAACAAATTAGAGGAAACACTGCTCCTGACTTTCAGCCTCTCTCTCACATCTTGAATTTCACACATTGAGTGATCAGAATAAAGTGCCCTCAAGTGAGCTAGAGACCAACAGTGGTTCATAGTAATTATTCAGCAAGTATTTTAGAAGACCTAGGACATTATTGAAAATCATGACCTGACAAGAGACAATTAATGGAGAGAAGCAGCAAGATTAATTCCATACATTGGATTGGTTGTGACTTATTTGCCTGATTTGAAAAGAGACCAAACTGACCTGAGTCTCCTTGGTGTCGATAGCCCCCTGCTCAGCCAATCAGCACTGAGACTCTGAGTGGCAGGAGGCTGAGGGTCTCACGGGATGTCCCAAAGGACGGCCCAGGACACCATCAGAGGATCACTCTCAGACCCAGACCCACCTCTTGGGAGGACCTCCCGCAATGAGTGCAATACCCCCCCTGCCCGCACTCCAGACCCGTCCCTCCTAGGTAGAGGAGGAAGCTGGAAAAGGGAAAAAGAAGCAAGAGAAGAGGAGAAAGGAGGGAGGAAAGAGGAAAGGGAAACCAAAAGGACAAACCCCAATGTCCCCAGAGATTCCAATCATCAAAACCTAGGGAGGAAATCAAATTCTGCCACCTGAAGCCAGTGTTTCCTGGGCCTAGAATGCTGCCTGCGCCAGGTGGATCAGACGGAACAGGTTCCAAAGCTCTCTGAGCCTCTTACCTTGTCAAAGGGAAGTTTGTTTTCGGCACAATCAGTGGTAGGAAAGGAGAAAACTCCACAGAGGTTCCTCCTCATGCTCACATCTGTGAATCCTAATCCTCTCTCAGCCCTCGAGGAGAGACCTCGCGAAGGAGACTTGCGGCAGCAAAGCCAGGAGGTCTCAGAGACAGACCTGGCCCTGCACCTCTGTCCTGCCCGGCTGATGTCGGGGTCTCTCTGTGAGGTCACCCCCTCCCCAACACCTTTGCCCAATAGGCCGAGTTCCTGCAAAAGGCCTTTGTGATGTCACTGCCACACCCACCCCTCCCCTCAAAGCTGATGTCCTGCCCCTGGCCAGACTCGTTGGGTGTTTGATTTGTTTCCCCTGCATCTGGGGTTGTCAACTTTCTGACCCCACAAAACTGAACACCCTCATCCCGCCCCTTCAGCGAGGTCCTGGCTCGCTCACTTGCAGAGCGGGAGGTTTAGGTTGGACATTAGGAAAAACTTTTTCACTAGGAGGGTGGTGAAGAACTGGAATGGGTTCCCTAGGGAGGTGGTGGAATCTCCTTCCTTAGAGGTTTTTAAGGTCTGGCTTGACAAAGCCCTGACTGGGATGATTTAGTTGGGGTTGGTCCTGCTTTGAGCAGGGGGTTGGACTAGATACCTCCTGAGGTCCCTTCCAATCCTGAGGTTCTATGATTCTATGATCTCCCTCCATCACTTGCTCTCCCCCACGCTCACTCAGTCGCTCGTTTTCACCGGGCTGAGGAGGGCTGGGGAGAGTCCCTTTTCAACTGGGTGTTGTCGGGACAGACCTGGGAAGGAGGCTACCTGCCAAACGCCTTTGAGAGGTGCCGTCCCTCCCTGTCAGAAAATCATCTCCCTCCTTCACTTCAGTGACGGTCTCAATTGTTCCTTATCCCGGCAGAGCCGGAGGATTGAAAGCAGCAACATCAAACCCCTGTGCAGCTAGCAGGAATGGACACACACACTCCCTTGTATCTCAACAGATATTTAGTTTCACTCTTGGTAAACTACAAGGCTAAAGGGACGGGCGGTGGCACCACATCTAAGGAATGAAACACAACACAATCATCATCCTTATGCCCATCGGTGCCTCTTTATTCTTCCTTTGTCTCTCTCTGACCACCGTCGCCCTCTGTCGGTTCACTGAGAGTTCCACACTCACTGCTTCCGACACACAAAGACTCACACACACATCTTGCATGCAAAACCTCACCAAGGAGTCAGATGCACCTGCTGGTTCCCTGCACCCCTGTTCTACAGAATCCAATCCCAGGAAAGCTTGTCAGGCCCACAGCTGGTGGGAGTCCTGGGCTGGAGGATTTAACCTACAGTGACGGCACTCGCAGGAAAGATGCTGAACGAGTGCAAGTTAAACATTGGGAGCTCCGCTTCCAGTCCCCTCACAGCTCAGTCCATCTCTCCAGGAAAGGGGCACATCTGAATTCCCAGCTGGCTCAGTCTATCTGCGTAGTTCTTGTTTACACCCAGTCAACTCTGAGGCCTGTTTCGCACCCTGGGTTTGAGAGACCGTCAGAACCGACTCTCTGCAATAGCAAAAGCAGGAGGCCGTGTTATTTCTCCTGCCCCAGCACAGACAGACAACGAGGAAATGCTCTATGTTGGAGGATGGGGCTCCCTGCCCTTGGCTAAAGATCAGCACCTCCCTTTGCCTTTTGTCACTCCTGAAGCTTTTCTTTCAGCAGCGAGCCCTAGAGCTCAGTTGCTGGAGCGCTGTGTTTGTCACTGACGCTCGGGAGCTCCAACATCACTGGGCTCTTCTACCAGCAAGTCCAACGAAAGGACTGATTTCCTCATGTAGCCTGCTCCGGGACCGTCAAAGGATCTTGTCCCATTCTTCTTCATGGAAGGCCATCTTGTAGCCTGCAACAACATCCATGGTGTGATGGCAGCCCTCAACATCGTTCACAGTCCACATGAGTGGAGACTGTTCGTTGATTCATCGAAGACGAGTCTTAAAGATGTTTTACTGCATAATGGCAATGTTTTGCCATCAATTCCACTTGGTCATGCAGTCCATATGAAGGAAACCTATGACAACATGAAACAACAACATGAAACCTCTCTGAGGCTCTTCTCTGCTCCACAGGGACGTCTGTCTTCTCACTCTATTAGCAGGGGAAAGGGGAAACCCCAAGGAGGCTCCTCCTCGCGCTCACAGGCGTGACCCTGTATTCTCTCTCACTCCTCAAGGAGACCTTGAGAAGGAGACTCCCTGCAGCAAAGCCATTTCCCCACCCTGCAGCCTCTTTACCTGCCCCTGCTCATAGACTCTCTGTGAGGTCACCGCTTCCCAACCTCCTTTGACCAATCAGCCCAGCTCCTGTAAAGGCTAGTGTGATGTCACCGCCCTGGACAGCCCCTTTGCATCTTTGAGCTGCTCCTGCTGTGTCACACCCACACCCCCACTCACTCAGTGTTACTTCTGGACACGAAGCAGGTGACACATGAAAACATCAGAGGCTGCTCAATGGCCCATACTTAGTTTTGCAGAGATTTGTAGACATTAAGGCAAGTAAAGACCTTTGGATCATAGAATCATAGGACTGGAAGGACCCCAAGAGGTCATCGAGTCCAGTCGCCTGCACTCAAGGCCAGACTAAGTATTATATAGATCATCTCTGACAGGGCTTTGTCTAACCTGCTCTTAAAAATCTCCAAGGATGGAGATTCAACAACCTCCTAGGCAATTTATTCCACGGCTTAACCACCTGACTCTTAGCAAGTTTTTCCTAATGTCTAACCTAAACCTCCCTTGCTGTAATTTAAGCCTCTTGATTCTTGTCCTATCATGAGAGGTTAAGGAGAATATTTTTTCTCCCGCCTCCTTGTAATAACCTTTTAGGTACTTGAAAACTGTAATGTCCCCTCTCAGTCTTCTCTTCTCCAGACTTAACAAATCCAATTCTTTCAATCTTCCCTCATAGGTCATGTTACTAGACTTTCATCATTCTTGTTGCTCTTCTCTGGACTTTCTCCAATTTGTCCACATCTTTCCAAAAATGTGATGCCCAGAACTGTACACAAGAATCCAGTTGAGGCCTAATCAGGACGGAGTAGAGTGGAAGAATGACTTCTCGTGTCTTGATTTCAACACTCCTACCAATACATCCCAGAATGATATTGGCTTTTTTGCAACAGCATTACACTGTTGACTCTTATTTAGTTTGTGGTCCACTAGGATCCTTGGATCCTTTTCCGCAGTGCTCCTTCCTAGGCAGTTATTTCCCATTCTGTATGTGTGCAACTCATTGTTCCTTCCTACGTGGAACACTTTGCATTTCTTCTTATTGAATTTCATCCTATTTACCTCAGACCATTTCTCCAGTTTGTCCAGATCAGTTTGAGAGTTCATCCTATACTCCAAAGCACTGGCAACCCCTCCCACTTCATGTCATCTGCAAACTAGGCCACGATCTAAATCACTGAGGAAGATATTGAACAAAACTGGACCCAGAACTGAGCCCTGTGACACCCCACTCATTATGCCCTTCCAGCCTGACTGCGAACCCTGATAACTACTCTCGGAGAACAGTTTTCCAACCAGTTATGCACCCACCTTAAAGTAGCTATCAAGGGCTGGTTTGACACGATTTGTTCTTGATAAATCCATGCTGGCTATTGCTTAGCACCTCATAGATTCACAGATTCTACGACTGGAAGGGACCTCGAGAGGTCATCGAGTCCAGTCCCCTGCCCTCATGGCAGGACAAAATACTGTCTAGACCATCCTGCATAGACATTTATCTAACCTATTCTTAAATATCGCCTGAGGTGGAGATTCCACAACCTCCCTAGGCCAATTATTCCACTGTTTCATCACCCTGACAGTTAGGAACTTTTTCCTAATGTCCAACCTAAACCTCCCTTGCAGCAGTTTAAGCCTATTGCTTCTTGTTCTTTCCTTAGAGGCTACGGTGAACAAGTTTTCTCTCTCCTCCTTAGGACACCCTTTAAGATACCTGAAAACTGCTATCATGTCCCCTCTCAATCTTCTCTTTTCCAAAGTAAACAAACCCAATTCTTGCAGCCTTCCTTCATAGGTCATGTTCTCTAGACCTTTAATCATTCTTGTTGCTCTTCTCTGGATCCTCTCCAATTTCTCCATATCTTTCTTGAAATGCGGTGCCCACAACTGGACACAATACTCCACTTGGGGCCTAACCAGCCCAGAGTAGGGCGGAAGAATGACTTCTCGTGTCTTGCTCACAACACATCTGTTAATGCATCCCAGAATCACGTTTGCTTTTTGCAACAGCATCACACTGTTCACTCACATTTAGCTTGTTTCCACTATAACCCCTAGATCCCTTTCTGCCGTACTCCTTCCTAGACAGTCTCTTCCCATTCTGTAGGTGTGAAACTGATTGTTCCTTCCTAAATGGAGCACTTTGCATTTGTCTTTATTAAACTGCATTCTGTTAACTTCAGACCGCTTCTCCAGTTTGTCCAGATCATTTTGAATTATGACGCTATCATCCAAAGCAGTTGCAATCCCTCCCAGTTTGTTATCATCTGCAAACTTCATAAGCGTACTTTCTAGGCCAATATCTAAGTCGTTGATGAAGATATTGAACAGAGCCAGTCCCAAAACAGACCCCTGTGGAACCACACTTGGTCTACCTTTCCAGCAGGATTGGAAACCATTCATAACTACTCTCTGAGTACGGTTATCCAGCCACTTATGCACCTACCTTAGAGTAGCCCCATCTAAATTGTATTTGCCTAGTTCACTGATAAGAATATCATGCGAGACCGTATCAAATGCCTCACTAAACTCTAGGTATACCACATCCTTCGCTTCTCCCTTATCCACAAGACTCGTTATCCTATCAAAGAAATCTCTCAGATTGCTCTGACATGATTTGTTCTTTACAAATCCATGCTGGCTATTCCCTATCACCTTACCACCTTCCAAGTGTTTGCAGATGATTTCCTTAATTACTTGCTCCATTCTCTTCCCTGGCACAGAAGTTAAACTAACTGCTCTGTACTTTCCTGGCTTGTTTTTATTTCCCTTTTTAGAGATGGGCACTATGTTTGCCCTTTTCCAGTCTTCTGGAATCTCTCCCGTCTCCCATGATTTTCCAAAGAGAATAGCTAGAGGCTCACATACCTCCTCTATCAGCTCCTTGAGTATTCTAGGAGGCATTTCAGCAGGCCCTGGTGACTTGCAGGCATCTAACTTTTCTAAGTGATTTTTAACTTCTTTTTTTATTTGATCTTCTAAGCCTGCCCTTTCCCATTAGCATTCACTCTCTTAGGTATTCCTTCAGACTTCTCGGTGAAGACCGAAACAAAGAAGTCATTAAGCATCTCTGCCAATTCCAACTTTCCTCTTATTGTTTCTCCCTCCTCACTGAGCAGTGGGCCTACCCTGTCCTTGGTCTTCCTCTTGCTTCTAATGTACTGATAAAAAGTCTTCTTGTTTCCCTTTATTCCCATAGCTAGTTTGAGCTCATATTGTGCCTTTGCCTTTCTAATCTTGCCCCTGCATTCCTGTGTTGTTTGCCTATATTCATCCTTTGTACTCTGTCCTAGTTTCCATTTTTTATATGACTCCTTTTTATTTTTTAGATCATGCAAGATCTCGCGGTTAAGCCAAGCTGGTCTTTTGCCACATTTTTTATCTTTCCTACCCAGCAGAATAGCTTGCTTTTGGGCCCTTAATAGTGTCCCTTTGAAAAAGTGCCAACTCTCCTCAGTTGTTTTCCCCTCAGTCTTGAGTCCCATGGGACTGGACCTATCAGCTCTCTGAGCTTACCAAAATCCACCTTCCTGAAATCCATTGTCTCTAGTTTGCTGTACTCCCTTCTACCCTTCCTTAGAATTGCAAACTCTAGGATTTCATGATCACTTTCACCCAAGCGGCCTTCTACTTTCAAATTCTCAATGAGTTCCTCCCTATTTGTTAAAATCAACTCTAGAACAGCTTCCCCTCTAGTAGCTTTTTCAACCTTCTGGATGGCCCAGTGGGATCCCAGCTAGGCGGACAGGCTGGAAAATGGATCTTCCAGTCACTCCGTTCCAGGTCTCCCCAGCATTAAGATCAAATTCCCTTCTCCTGCCCCCGCCCCCCGCACATTGGGCTCACCACCAAGAGGTATTGGGGCCTGTCTATATGTGGGGATTCTGCAGCAGCTCCCCAGCATGGCACCCGAGAGGTTGGCCAAGACCTTGTGCAGAGCCTATACCGCAAGGGAGAGCCATGGGTCAGGGTCTACACCTGCCACAGGACAGCAAGGGGTGGGAAGCACTGGTGAGACCCCAAACACATACCCTGGCCTCTCTGATTCATATCCTCCTGCAAGCTTTGTCCCCAACCATTTCTTCTTTCTCTACACGAGACATTTTCACAAATGTCACAATGCTTTGGCACACAACAGCATGAAACAACCCTTTCTCCTCCCAAAGTGCTTTAATGTCCATTCTCTCGCCCAGCCTTGCTCCTGCCAGGCATTACAGACGTGTCTCATTTCCCATTACACAGATTGGGATGCTGAGGTACAGAGAGAGGAAATGACCAATCCCAGCTCACACAGCAAAGTGATGGCACAGCTAGAGAGAAAAGCCAACAGCTCTCACTCTTGCTGTCATCAGCAGACACCAAGACCCCCGGGGGAGGGACAGAGGCCAGCAATTGAAGGGATGTGCGTGCAATTTTCATCGACACAGTTTTCTGTTAGAAAATACCAGGAACATTAATCAAGGTTGATTTGTGGAATCATGAATCAATTTGGATGAAAAATCTTTGCAAAAATATTTCGTTTTCCAAACCAAAAGCATCTCCCGTTTGTGGCGTCCCCTTAAACTGTCTCTTCGCACACAAAGAGGAGACACTTAATTTGGAAACGAGATAAGATGCTTCAGTCAGGGTAAGCAGTTGCTCCCCTTCATGATTGAAAGATCATAAAATGCCAGTCAAATTGACTTTCAGCCCTTACACAGCAGACCCCACTGACGGCATCTCCCCGGGGCCGGGTGGAGCCAGCTCACCTTCTCAAACCTTCCCATACCCGGGGGAACGGGAAAGTGCGAGGCTGCAGCGCCACCTAGCGGCCACAGGACAAATCGCCGGCTGCTGCACCTGTGGGCACTGGGAGTTCGCTTAACATGGAAAGCTGCCTAATGCAAGGTTGGCAAAACGGGGGTCTGCTGCACTACATCATCATCTGCAATGACTCAACCCGATAGGACACCTCCTGTGCTACGCTGCTACTAGTGACCCTCTCAAACAGGTCCCCACAGCTCCCCAGCCTCCCCCCACCAGGAGGCAGCTAGGAGAGGCTTGTTACACTGCTCTACAGCCAAAATGCTTCTGAAATAAATGGAGTCCAACTTCACTAATTCTGGGTCACTGAGAACGAAAATGATTCTTAAAATTCTTGATTGGCTCTAGTTTTCAAGATATGCTATTGGGTCAGTATTTATGACCCTTGACTTGGGAATGGCGGAGGAGAAGTGAGTTATAAAGGGACGGGACCTCAGTTTAAACCAGTAATGACTGAAATCCATCTTTGACTGGACCTATGAATAAATCTATGAATGGGTTTGGACAGTACTTGCTTTTTAGGCAAAACAATGAAGGATACAATCTGATGCTGGTATTGCCTCATACATGATATGAATTGCATCATGTTATTCCTAGAAGTCATGGATGATGCAATCATAATGAAGCTGAACCAATTGCCCTTTATCAGCTCTAGAAATCATACAGTGTCGTGCTGTCTTATTTGTCAGTGTTTGATTTTGCAAAGGGACCCTTTTCTTTTAGCCAAAGTGAGCAGAGATGCCTCGTACTTGTGTGAACAGTGCAGATAACTTCTGCTATGTTTGTGGTGAAGTGACTTTTGCATCACAAAAGTGCAGTAGAACCACTATGGTTAAGAAAGCCTATCACTTTTCTTTTGGCTGCAAAATTGGAGATCAGGACAAGAGGTGGGCCCCACACTTATGCTGCAACACTTGTGCAACAAATCTTCGCCAGTGGTTGAACAGGAAAAGGAAATCTATGCCTTTTGCAGTGCCAATGATGTGGAGAGAGCCAACAGATCATACCAGCAAATGTTACTTCTACATGGTGCCTCCAGTTGGGAAAGGAGTGACAAAGAAGAAAACGTGGATGCTGCATTATCCAAACATTCCATCAGCTCTATGCCCAGTACCCCACGGAGAAGGACTGACACTTCCTGATGCACCAGAATCATTCTCACTTGAGTCAGACGAGGAAGAGGAAGAGGACGAAACTTCTGGTCCTGAACCATCAATGTCACAGGACCCACATTTTCTCCCATCCTTCTCCTCTGAACCACACCTCAAAACACAAGGTGAAGGGAATGACCTTGTCAGGGATTTGGAACTACCCAAGAGTAAAGCAGAGCTGTTGGGCTCCACACTACAGCAGTGGACTCTCCTGGCAGGTGATGTTAGGGTTTCCATGCTCCGTGACCGTCAAAAGGATCTAGTCCCATCTTCTTCATGGAAGGCCATCTTGTATCGTGTAACAACATTGATGGTGTGATGGCAGCCCTCAACATCATTCACAATGCACATGAGTGGAGACTGTTCATTGATTCATCAAAGACGAGCCTTAAAGCTGTTTTATTGTATAATGGCAATGTTTTGCCATCAATTCCACTTGGTCATGCAGTCCATATGAAGGAAACCTAGGACAACATGAAACAACTTTTGAGGTGCATAAAGCAGCTTTGTGGCGATTTGAAGGTTCTTGCTCTCTTGCTTGGTCTGCAGACTGGATACACAAAGTACTGCTGTTTTCTCTGCGAATGGGATAGTCGTGCAACAGATTCCCACTACATCAAGAAAGGTTGGCCACTCCGACAGTCATTGGAGCCTGGGAGGAACAGTGTTCAGCATGCACCACTTGTTGAATCAAGGAAGATTTTGTTAACACCCTTACACATAAAGCTGGGGCTGATGAAGAACTTTGTCAAAGCCATTGACAAAACACAAACAGCTTTCAAGTACCTCCGTGGAAAATTCCCAAGGTTAAGTGAAGCTAAGATAAAGGAAGGTGACTTTGTTGGTCCTCAGATTCATGAACTTCGAGATGATGCATTTGACCATGCACTGCGTGGCAAGGAAAAGACGGCATGAAAAGCCTTCCACTTAGTGGCAATACATTTTCTCGGAAACAACAAGGCAGACAACTACAGGTTGTTGGTGGAAAACCTCCTCAAGGCTTACAAAGCCTTGGTTGCAACATGTCACTAAAGAGACATTTTTTGCACTCTCATCTAGATTTTTTTCCACCGAACTGCGGAGCAGTGAGTGACGAGCACGGTGAGCGATTTCACCAGGACATTGCAACAATGGAGAACCGCTATCAGGTCAATTGGAGCCCATCAATGCTGGCAGACTATTGCTGGACAGTGACAGGAGATGCTCCATTTAATGAATACAAGAGACAAGCCAAGAAGTGCCGAGTAGAGACTGAATAGGACTAAACTATGTACAGAATAGTATTTGCCTTTTGTTTCATAATACATTTTAGCTAGATAACCCTTTTGCTGATTTTTAAATTGTTACATAAACAGGAGAGGTGAAATACTATCATGTAAAGCGACCATAAACACAAAAAAAGACCTAGGTTTAAAATTGATGATTAAAACTCTGCTATCTACACAATATACATAGACATAAAATGTAAAAACTTAAATATCTTAGAAACAGAAGCCAATCAGTTGTTTTGTCATATTTGAATTGAGCACATCAAAATACATTCTAAATAGCACATTTGATCTCTGAAGCAGACGACCTCTGAAAAATTGTAGCCCAGTGTAAGCCAAGCAACCCCTCCCTTGCTTTGTGCTGGGTGCCCAGCTGTGGGCTTGTGTGTGTGTGTGTGTTGGAGGGTGTTGTGAGCACACTCCAGTCAGGAAGGGTGGAGTTGTCCAACGGGGCAGGTTGAATCTTTAGCAGAGAATTCCTTTCTCCTTTGTGTTAGCTAAGCGTTGGTGTTAAATGTCAGTCGACGGATGCAGCATTTGAAACAATCTGACTCTAACCCCCCTCCCATCTCTGTTGCTGTAGTTCTCACACCCTCTGCTCTTGTCATGTCACCACAAAGCATGGTGTCTTATTCCCATAGCGTCCTGTAGGTTAGACAGGACTTAAGTTTAGAAGGGAAAACTGAAGCATAACTTCCCAAACCCCTCATTCCCAGCCCCAACCCAGAGCCCGCATCCCTAGCCGGAGCCCTCACACCCCTGCACCCCAACCCTTTACTCCAGCTCTCAGCCTCTCATCCCCAACCCCACCCCACACACTGCTCCCCCAGACAGAGCCCTTTCACCCCACCCTCTGCTCTACCTCAGACCCCTCCACTCTCCTAAGCCTTCAGCCTCACCCCGCCACACACGATCCATCTGCAGAATGAAGTTTGGAATGAGCACCAATAGACAGGTGAGGTGTCACACCTCACCTCCGTATTGGTGCACTCAGCAAAATTCATTCTGCACACGGACATAGCAAATTAGAGGAAACACTGCTCCTGACATTCAAACTCTCTCTCAGATCTTGAATTTCATACATTGACTCATCAGAAGAAAGTGCTCTCAAGTGAGCTACAGACCAACAGTGGTTCAGTGGAATTATTCAGCAAGTATTTTAGAAGACCTAGAACATTAGAGGAAATCATCACCTGCTAAGAGACAATTAATGGAGAGAAGCAGCAAGATTAATCCCGTACATTGGATCGGCTGTGACTTCTTTGCCTGATTTGAAAAAAGACCAAAAGGACCTGAGTCTCCTCACTCTCAATAGCCCCTTGCTCGGCCAATCACCACTGAGACTCTGAGGGGCAGGAGTCTCACCAGATGTTCCAAAGGACGGCCCAGGTCACCATCACAGGGGATCACTCTCAGATCCAGCCCCACCTCTTGGTGAGGACCGCTGCAATGAGAGCAATACCCCTCCCCTGCCGCACTCCACACACATCCCTCTTCGGTAGAGGAGGAAGCTGGGAAAAGGGAAAAAGAAGCAAGAGAAGAGGGAAAGGAGGGAGGAAAGAGGAAAAGAGAAACCAAAAGGACAAACCCCAATGTCCCCAGGGATTCCAACCATCAAAACCTAGGGAGGAAATCAAATTCTGCCACCTGAAGCCAGCGCTGTCTGTGCCTAGAATGCTGCCTGCGCCAGGTGGATCAGACTGAACAGGTTCCAAACGTCTCTGAGCCTCTTACCTTCTCAAAGGGAAGTTTTTTTTCAGCACAATCCATGGTAGGAAAGGAGAAAACTCCAGTGTTTCCTCCTCATGCTCACATCCATGAATCTGAATTCTCTCTCAGCCCTCGAGGAGAGACCTCCCGAAGGAGACTTGCGGCAGCAGAGCCGGGGGCTCTCAGAGACAGACCTGGCCCTGCACCTCTGTCCTGCCCGGCTGATGTCGGGGTCTCTCTGTGAGGTCACCCCCTCCCCACCACCTTTGCCCAATAGGCCGCGGTCCTGCAAAAGGCCTTTGTGATGTCACTGCCACACCCACCCCTCCCCTCAAAGCTGATGTCCTGCCCCTGGCCAGACTCATTGGGTGTTTGAGTTGTTTTCCCTGGATCTGGGGTTGCCAACTTTCTGACCCAACAAAACTGAACACCCTCATCCCGCCCCTTCGCAGAGGTCCCGGCCCGCTCAATCCATCTCCCTCCGTCGCTCGCTCTCCCCCACGCTCACTCACTCGCTCCTTTTCATCGGGCTGAGGAGTGCTGGGGAGGGTCCCTTTTCAACTGGGTGTTGTTGGGACAGACCTGGGAAGGAGGCTGCCTGCCAAACACCTTTGAGAGGTGCCGTCCCTCCCTGTCAGAAAATCATCTCCCTCCTTCACTTCAGTGACGGCCTCAATTGTTCCTTATCCCAGCAGTGAGGGGTATGGGGTTGTTAAGGTAGACAATTGGGGAGGGGTTTCTTTTTTGGTGAACAGTAAGGGGTTTCAATAGTGGGGTACAACACAGTAGGATACAATACAGTGGGTAATCAGTTAACACTGAGGTATAAATGTAACAGGTAGCTAGCGATTTCTATGTAAAAGGTGTGTCACAGCAGCATATAACCAACTAACAGTTATGGGTAAAATGTGTTAAATAACAAACAATTTCAGGTAAAAATGTGTCACAGTGGTGTAAATGTAGAATGTGAGGGGTATCAGAGAGGAAGAAAGTAACCAATGGGGTTTTATGCTAGAGATTTAAACTTAGTGAGACAGAACAAACAGGCTGCAAGCTTAAGCAGCAGAGAGTGTAACAAGGTAAAAGACACAGAGAAGCTGGGCGGGGATGTTTGCAGTGGGAAGACAGACAATTACAATTATACAGAACACAGCAAAATCTGATCTATGAGCTAACTTAACCAAGACTACACAAATTAAAACACAATGCAACAATTCTCTAAGCCTAACTTACAAAGTATAATGCTAAACTTAACTTAATGGGTGCACCTTATGCTAAGGATAGTTCCAGAGGGCTGAGTGGTGTGTGTCAGGACACAGCTCCAAGAGGGGGCAGTGACTGCAGCAGTGGATACAGCTGAAAACAGTCCAAGGCAAAGCCCACAGGAGCAGAACTTAGCAGCAGCACAAACTTATTTTCAGTGGCAGAGTGCCACGGGGTTTAAGAGAGAGGTTTTAAAACACAGACCAAGGTTTAGCTTGAGTCTGTGTGCTGGGGAGACAGAGCCAGCAGCCAGGATGCGGGGGGGTTGTTTGTAAGAGAGGTTTTAGGACACAGACCAAGGTTTAGCTTGAGTCTGTGTGCTGGGGAGACAGAGCCAGCAGCTAAAATAATAAAATAAAAGTATAGAAAGTCTCACAGAGGGATTCTTACCATCCCCCAAGGCAGCAGTGTTAGAAAAATAGGCCAATGCAAGCCTGTTAGCAAAACTAGGCCCTTAGCATGGGTATACTCAAGGCCCTTAGCATAAGTAAAATCAAGGCCTTGAGATGCAAGCAGAGAGAAAAGCCTGTGTCAGCTATTATCAGTTTAATGCTTGGTTTGTACTAGTCCATGCTTATCAGCAAGGCCCACGCTTGGCGTAACATATGTGCAGCTGTCTTTTTCTGCTTATGGCCAAAAGCAGTTAGCCTAATGGGTCATTTTCTCATGCATGAAGCCAAGAGTAGTTAGTATGATAATATAAGGGGTTAAAGGGGATATCTTATGTCTTCCTTACAATGATAAATGTATCCGTGCAGCTGCACTGTTATCATGATGGATGTATCCGTGACAGTTATGCATATCTTGTTCCTTTTTGATTGATATATGTATTCTATGTACTTCAATATTCCCTATAGATACATTTACAGGACCTATAGGGTCAGCCAAGTAACGCAAATAAGACGTCAACAAAGTTGTTTGTTTCGGGGTATAAAGGTAAGCCCATCCGGCCATGTAAGGTGTGTCTCTCTCGGGCATTAGCCGGGACGAGAACACCCGCTCAGCTGATCGATCAATAAAGCTAATGGTACTCGTCTACCTGTTTCCGTGCTTCCTTGGCGTAATTGGGTAAGCTCCAGGGAGAATCGGGCCCTTTTGGCTAACAAATTGGCGACTCCACGCCGGGACTTCTCTCCCTGTTGGGGGCGTTGACCGGCGGCCGAGGACGGCTCAGGAGAGTGGCCACCTCGAGCTATTGGTTTGCTCGAGCTCCGGGTCGCCACAATCGACCGGGACGGCTACGCCCCCTCTATAGAGAACTCCAGCCGACACGGAAGCAAGACAGTACCAGAAGAGGGGAGTCCACCTGCCGGACGCGGCCACTCCGGGCGCGGTAAGTGCGTTTACCTCTTGGGTTTGAGGATTAACGCCCCCGAAGAGTGAGGGTTGGGACATTGGGCCCCTAATGGTAAAGGAACCCACAGATAGGAAGGTGTGTGGGTAAAAGTTTTCTGATAAGGTACCTAGGTTCAGGCACGGCAAATGTATAACTTTACTAACTCCACTGATTCGTGGACCGTGCTGAATGAGTATTGGAATGTAAATACTACCCTCTTGTGTTTGTTTGCGATAATACTACTTGTGTTTTACATTGTACTGACAACTTGGAAACCGCTGTTGCACTAGCCTGGTCTAGGACTTAAGCCAATTCTAGCCGCCCCAAGACTTCCGCGAGGGGAATTTCCCCAGGGACCGGAATATCTTGAAAGCAAGGGGAGTTGGCCGAACCCGTGACCAGGCTGATATCTAGGTGTAATGGGGTCCGGACAAAGCATGTCTACCCGGACACCCCTAGGATGTATGTTAGAAAATTGGCCAGAGTTTAGACGCCAAGCAGATTATGGAATGGTACTGTGTAAAGATAATCTGGAAAAATTCTGTACCTTAGAATGGCCAACGTTTGGGGTGGGGTGGCCCGCAGGGGGAACACTCAAACTGGAAACAGTGCAGGCTACACATAACGTTGTCACTCGGGATGGGCATTGGGATCAATACCCCTATATAGATATCTGGCAGGATCTCGTGGCCAATCCCCCCCCGTGGCTACGGGAATGTAGAGCACAAGCTATCAGAGCCTTATTAGCCCGCACCCCTGTTAAAAAGCCCTGTCCCCCTTATGATACCCCCCGTCCGCCTGCCGTGCTTCCTTCTGCCCCTGACCTAATGCTTCCTCCTCCTGTATATCCTGGTCTCCCGGTCTTGGCAGCTGCAGCAGCTCCACAGGCTCCAGCTCTCGCTTCCCCTCCCTCGAAGGCGGAAGCCCCGGCCGTAGTGGCAAAACCCTTGCCTGACACACAGGAGGCTGAAGGGATAGACTCGGCCATAGAGCTGGGGGATGAGCCGTCTGTTTCAGAGCACTCTGATAAGGGTGACTCAGTGGCAGACCGAGTTAAACAGAATCCTAGGACAGGCCTCAAGGTGCAGGGGGCAGGGAGCTCCACACTTGTCGTCTCTTACAAGAATGCCCCAGAGGAAGCTACCCCAGTGTTTGAGGGCCCCTTACGGGAGACTATGCTTCCTGGCGGTGCTGGGGGTACTGGTGTCCTGACTATGGTATATGTCCCCTTCACCACCAGCGATCTGTATAACTGGAAACACCAGAATCCCCCGTTTACGGAAGACCCTGCCCCGCTGACTGCCGTATTTGAGACCTTGGTTACAGCCCATAAGCCCACCTGGGGGGATATGAGGGTTGCCCTAGATACCCTTCTTACTGCAGAAGAGAGACGCTTAGTTTTCTCCCAAGCCCGTAAGTGTTTACGAGAATCGGGGGTGCGGGAAGAGGATTTAGCTAGACGGCTCCCTACTGCACCACCCAACTGGGGACATACAGAGGCTCCAGATATAACAAAACACCAGGACTATGCCACGGCAGTGGTACAGGGGATGAAATGCTGTATTCGGAAAACCACAAATTGGGCTAAATTGTATAATGTGAGACAAGAGAAAAATGAAAATCCAGCCGCTTTTTATGAGCGCTTGTGCGATACCTGTAAAAGGTATACTGACCTCGATCCAGAGACTGCCAATGGAAAGCAGGTATTAATCCCCCTTTTCATTGGACAGTCCTATGAGGATATCAGAAGGAAATTACAGAAGCTAGATGGAGCTGCAGGCAAAAATATAGAAGAGCTCCTGGGGATTGCGGTGAAGGTTTATGATCGCAGGGATGACAAGGAGCAGAGAAAAGGGGCTCGCGTACTGGCTATGGCCCTGAGAGAAGGAAGAGAGGAAAAGGGGGGCAAGGGAAGAGGACGCTCAGGCTCAATTGGCAGGGGAAAGGGCTCCCGGTTGGGTCGGAATCAGTGTGCCTATTGTAAGGAAGAGGGACACTGGAGAAATGAATGCCCCCGCCGACCGATTAGAGGAGAGGGACACAAGGATGGGACTTCACCCGTGCCTGTTTTCTATGGTGGCACGGGGGAAGGGGCTACCCTATAGGGAGGCCGGGGGACCCAACGGCCCCTCCTGGCAGCACAACCCGCCAGTCTGGATCCCACGGTAAAAATTAAGGTAGAGGGCCGCCCGATTACAGCCCTTATTGATACAGGGGCTACTCTTAGTTTACTACCCCTCGACACGGCACCACGAGCCAGAGCCCAAGGGTGTGTCACGGTCCAAGGAATAGAGGGGCAGCACATTACACTAAAGAAAACCCTCCCCCTCTTAGTGAAAGTAGGGGACCGCCAAGTATCCCATCAATTTGTTTGCAGCCCTTCCTGCCCCATTGCGCTGCTAGGGCGAGACCTCCTCACTAAATTACAGGCGGAGATCTCGTTCACTAATGGGGCTATGGAGGTTAGGCTCCCAAAACAACAAGCTTCCAACTATCAGATGGCCCTACTTAACGCTGCTGTAAAACCTGCCCTAGCACACCACGGGGTTGACGAGGCTTCCCTGCCAGGCATCAATGCCAGAGTTTGGGCTGAGGAGGGAGGTCATGCCCGTGCCAAAAATGCCTCGCCGGTACACATCACCCTTAAGGAAGGGAGTTGCCCCGTCCGAATCCGACAGTATCCCCTTAAGTTAGCCACTCAAATCGGGTTAAAACCTCTGATCCAAAAGTTTGTACAATGTGGGTGGCTAAGGAGGGCACGTCCCGTATAACACCCGATAATGGGAGTGCCTAAGCCTAACGGACAATACCGGCTCGTGCAGGATCTAAGGCAGGTCAATAAGCTAATAGAGGCGCCTTATCCTGTTGTCCCAAACCCCCACACGATTCTAGGACAGATACCCAAAAGCCATGGTTGGTTCTCAGTAATAGATTTAAAAGACGCCTTCTTTTCCATTCCCCTTGATCAGGAATCTCAAAAGCTGTTTGCCTTTGAGTGGGAGGATCCCGACACCCATTACAAAGCCCAATACCTCTGGACTGTGGTTCCGCAGGGGCTTACTTGTGCACCGGAAATTTTTGGGAGTCAGCTACGGAGGACCTTGCTCCTTCCTAGCTCGACACCCTGCGTGCAACGTAGTCCAGTACTGCGATGATTTACTTTTAAGCACTGAGACAGAGCAGACTTGTAAGGAACAAACTGTAGAACTCCTTAACTTCCTGGGGGCACAGGGATACAAAGCCTCTAAGGAAAAAGCACAACTGGTTAAACAGCAGGTGACTTTCCTAGGGTACCGCCTTAGTCAGGGAAGTCAAAGTTTAAGTAACGATAGAATCCAGGCTATACTCGACAGCCCTCAGCCCCAGAACCCCAGAGAATTGAGAGCTTTCCTGGGACTGACCGGCTTTTGCCGACTCTGGATCCCTGACTATGGGGGAAAAGCCAGACCCCTATATGAAGCCCTAACTAAAGAGGGTCTGCTGCATTGGAAGTGGACTAAGGACAAAGAGAAAGCATTTCAAGAGCTTAAAAGAGCTTTAATTCAGCCTCCTGCTCTGGCTCTCCCAGATCCACGGAAACCATTTACTTTGTATGTCCACGAAAGAGCCGGGGTAGCGTCTGGGGTCCTCTGTCAAAAGTCAGGACCGACCTGGAGACCCATCGGCTATTATTCCAGAGTCTTAGATCCCGTTGCCAGGGGATGGCCAGCCTGCTTGCGGGCTGTCGCTGCAACTGCTCTCCTCGTACAGGAAGCCGAAAAGTTAACCCTTGGTGGGGACACTGAGGTTGTGGTGCCTCACGGAGTACCCCAGATACTAGGAACAGGGGCGGGGGATAGACATCTGAACCCCAGTCGGCATACTAAGTATGAGGTGGGACTTTTACTAGCCCCGAACCTCACCTTTAAAACAGTCAGTTCTCTCAACCCAGCTACCTTACTGCCTGACCCTCAGGTTCCCAGTGGTGCTGTTGATCTGACCCATGACTGTGTCGAAGTCCTGCAGCAAGAGACTAAACCCGTCCCGATCTTTCAGATTTGCCCTGGCCCAACCCTGATCTTGAGGCATATGTCGATGGTTCTAGTTATGTACTAGATGGGAAGCGGTACACAGGGGCTGCTGTGATAATTAAAAGCACAGAGGTGGTGTATCCCTTTAAACTCAGCTCCTCTCTATCCGCTCAAGCAGCAGAACTAATTGCTCTCATCGAAGCTCTTCGCTTGGGGGCTGGGAAGACCATAAATCTATACACTGACAGTTGCTATGCGTACATGGTAGTACATGCTCATGGGACCTTGTGGAAAGAAAGGGGTTTCATTACAGCCTCAGGCCAAAGAATTGCCCATGGGACCCTTATCAAATTGTTGCTTGAAGCCTTAATGCTTCCCCTGCGGGTCGCTGTCATCCATGTCCGTGCACATGGGAAAGCTCCTGATGCAGAGCAGCGCAAGTATAATCGTTTGGCTGATCTGGCTGCGAAGGAGGCAGCACGCAGGGGAACTGTGTGGCTTCTTTTAGTTCAGGACACTGAGGCCGAAACTCCTGTCCCCCGTTACACGACAGAGGAGGTATCCTGCTCCCTAGCTGCAGGGGCCCAGCAAACCCCATCTTGGTGGTGGAAACTACCCGGGGGAGAAATATTCGTACCCCGTCCGGTGCTCCAGGAGATTCTTCAATCCCTGCATAAAGAGGGACATTTAGGATCAGGAGCAATGGTTGATTTGGCTGCCCGATCCCTTAGAGCAG
Source organism: Mauremys reevesii (assembly GCF_016161935.1). Lineage (NCBI taxonomy): Eukaryota > Metazoa > Chordata > Testudines > Geoemydidae > Mauremys > Mauremys reevesii. The sequence goes on from NC_052639.1 coordinate 22,541,123, forward strand.
TGGGTATGCATACAGAAGCCCAGAGAATTGTCAATAATTGCTCTGTTTGTCAGCGCACTAACCAGAAGGGATCTGGCCCCCCTGTTCCACTGGGAGGCCGACCCTGGGCTGCCTACCCCTTTCAAAGGTGGCAAGTGGATTTTGCTGAAGTACCCCCTTGCCGAGGCTACAAATACTTGCTTGTTTTTGTTGATCAGCTTACCGGGTGGGTGGAGTGTTTCCCTACCCGACACTGTCAGGCTCGAGCAGTTACTAAGGCCCTGCTACATGAAATACTTCCCAGATACCACCTCCCTGAAGTAATTGAGTCAGATCGGGGAAGTCACTTCATCTCCCAAGTGGTCCAACAGGTAGCGCAGGCCCTTGGTATCCAGTGGAAGCTGCATACTCCTTGGAGGCCACAAAGCTCAGGCCAGGTAGAAAGAATGAATAGGACTCTCAAAGATACTTTAACAAAGCTCTGTATAGAGTCTGGTTTAAAGTGGCCTGATGCCTTGCCGCTTGCGCTTACTCGCATTCGAAGGGCCCCCCGTAAGGGTCTGAGACTCTCACCCTTGGAGTTGGTTGGCGGGTTCCCTCCCGAGTACTCATCCCGGGTTCGGGAAAATGTAAGCTGGGAGGTAGGGAATGACTCTTTGTGGAAACAGGTCTCTGCGCTGCAATCTGTCTTGTTTCAGCTACACCGATGCAGCACCCTTCCAGGCCCTTCCCTTGGATCGACCCGTGCATTCGTTCCAGATCGGTGACCGGGTCTTTATCAAGAAGTGGAAGCGTGATCCTCTCACAGCACGGTGGGAAGGCCCACATACTGTTTCGCTCATCAGCCAAGCTGCCGTCAAGGTTCTTGGAAGCGACAAATGGACGCACTGCACGCGAGTTAAACGCTTTGTTGGCTCGGATCCAGAGGACGAATCAACCGAAGAGGACGACAGCCCTCTGCTCCCCCCGGCTCCGGACGCCCGGGGTGGCACAGGTGAAGACTCTAACTGGGAGTATCACGGACTGGAGGGCTTAAAGGGACTCTTTAAAAGAAGGCAACAATGAAGTTGTTCCTCCTGTTTCTGTTTTGTTTCCTTGCTTGCTCTTATGGTTGGGAAAACAGGTTTCTGCAGTTAGGAGAGATAATTGCAAGTTCCTTTAACCTCACTAACTGCTGGGTGTGCGGTGGCCCAGGGGAATTGGATGAATGGCCCTGGGTAGCCCAGCCAGTGCAGCCCAAGTACTTGCTGAGTAACCTCAGCATCGTGCATAATGGCACGGAGCAATGGTCCACAGATAGTAGCCCTTGGCGGCTCTATTCCGCTGGCATGGGAATCTTTTGCCTTAATCGCACCCGGCGTGGGGGCCGGTATGTGGGGGAAAGTAAATGTAGTTGGACCCTATCCCGGGGATATGATTGCTACCATCATCCTGGCTGTCACACCTATGATTGCTCTAAATATCGAGGGCGATGGAACCATACCCATGTGAAATTAACCAATAGTAGCTGGGTCAGATGTTCCTTCCAACACCATACCGGTGAGGGTTGTAAGGCAGTGGGACTAGATGGGTTCTTTGATTCCCTCTTTCTAGCCTGTCAACGCGATAACACCACTAGTAAAAAGCATGTGATCCGGTGGTATCAGTGGGCATGGCAGCACTCTAATGGAACTCGGGTAACTCACTTCAGACACTTTTGGTCTAATACCGACAGGCCCAGGTCAGGTTGTAAGTGTGTGTGGAAAGCAGGAGCTGGAGCATGGAAATGTGAATACTGTGCTGCTGATGGGGTACCGTCCTCCGTGATGGGTGGGCCATTCGGAGGACCCCTAGGAACAGGCAACCACATATACTATGAACGACCCTTGGACCCCGATACCTGGGATGGCCCTTTTGCTAATGGGACTTGGGCCCTAAAGGGCCATTATTGGATCTGTGGCTCTTATGCCTATCGCAGACTTCCACCAAATTGGTCGGGGATATGTTATGTGGGGTATATTCGGCCATTGTTCTTTCTCCTGCCCCAAAACCGGGGAAACACACTAGGAATTAGAGTGTATGATGATCTCGTTAGGGAAAAGCGGTTTGTGGACTCCACTTTAACTGCCGGAAGTTCCCAGGCCTGGGGAGCTCAGGAGTGGCCCCCAGAGCGGATCATCAAACATTATGGGCCTGCCACCTGGAATCCCACCGAGCTTGTCACGGGAGCTAGGGAACCAATTTACAATCTGAACCGCATTATCAGGCTGCAAGCTATCTTGGAAATATTAACCAACCAGACAGCTGCAGCGTTAGATCTGCTGGCAGATCAGTCAACCCAAATGCGAAATGCCATCCTCCAACATCATCTAGCTCTTGATTACTTGCTGGCGGAGGAAGGCGGGCTCTGTGCAAAACTTAATGAGTCTAATTGCTGCCTACAAATAGATGACAATGGACAAACAGTGAAACAATTGACCAAAGAAATGAGAAAACTCGCCCACGTCCCAGTCCAAACCTGGGGTGGGTGGGACACAGACTGGTTCACATCCTGGTTGCCACAAATGGGATGGTTTCGTAAAGGCTTTTTGCTTTTTATGCTTGTTATAGTTACCCTTATAACCTTCGCTTGCTTCACCCCCTGCTTGGTTGCTATAGTTCGACGACTGGCTACCCACGTTACCTATCAGCAAATAATGACCTTATATCGGCCAGAGGATCGGCCAAAGGAAGCAGAGGAGTGGGGAAGTTTAAGCTCTTAAAATGCTTTAAGGGGGGAAAGCTGTTAGAAAAATAGGCCAATGCAAGCCTGTTAGCAAAACTAGGCCCTTAGCATGGGTATACTCAAGGCCCTTAGCATAAGTAAAATCAAGGCCTTGAGATGCAAGCAGAGAGAAAAGCCTGTGTCAGCTATTATCAGTTTAATGCTTGGTTTGTACTAGTCCATGCTTATCAGCAAGGCCCACGCTTGGCGTAACATATGTGCAGCTGTCTTTTTCTGCTTATGGCCAAAAGCAGTTAGCCTAATGGGTCATTTTCTCATGCATGAAGCCAAGAGTAGTTAGTATGATAATATAAGGGGTTAAAGGGGATATCTTATGTCTTCCTTACAATGATAAATGTATCCGTGCAGCTGCACTGTTATCATGATGGATGTATCCGTGACAGCTTTGCATATCTTGTTCCTTTTTGATTGATATATGTATTCTATGTACTTCAATATTCCCTATAGATACATTTACAGGACCTATAGGGTCAGCCAAGTAACGCAAATAAGACGTCAACAAAGTTGTTTGTTTCGGGGTATAAAGGTAAGCCCATCCGGCCATGTAAGGTGTGTCTCTCTCGGGCATTAGCCGGGACGAGAACACCCGCTCAGCTGATCGATCAATAAAGCTAATGGTACTCGTCTACCTGTTTCCGTGCTTCCTTGGCGTAATTGGGTAAGCTCCAGGGAGAATCGGGCCCTTTTGGCTAACAGCAGCAGAGGCAGAAACAGCAAGCACATCAGAAGGCTCGGTACAGTCTTGATAATCAGGAGATCTCTCAGGCAGCAATTTGTTCTTCGTGGGGGGGGGGTTTAAAAACGGGGATACGCTCAAAAATAAAACGAGAGCAGAGAAAGGACCCCCAGAACCCCTGGTTGATCAGACCAGGCAGCAATGCAAGAACCTTTCTGAAGTCTGTTCAAAAAATGTCTGTTTTTAAAGGCAAACCCTGGCAGCTTCCCGCCAGTTACTCTGATTGGCTCCCCCTCTTACAGGGAGGAGGGAGGCAGAGAAAAAACTGCAGGCAGCCACAGAGGCATGTTTGGACTAGCCCTGAGCCCAGAGGTATGACTCATGCCCAGGATCCTAAAAACACAATAGGTCTTGCAGCTCTGGACAGTGGCCACCCTACACCAAGCCCAGGTTTTAACAAGGTGATACCAGGACTAACCCTTTGAACAGGGCAGTGGTCCCACTTAGCATAAGTGGCCATCCCTTTGAGAAGGGCAATGGCTCTGGTTAGACAACTTAAGGCCCTCCTTTGAGAAGGGCAGAGGCCCTGGTAAACAACTTAACAGCCAGGGAGGGGCGGCCATAGAGGAGAACAAGAACAAAATGGAGTAAGGGGACAGCTTTAAGAAACAAAATGGAGCTGTAACAGACAGGATATATTACAGGGGTAACAGTGTAATGGAGGACATGGCAGGGGCAGTGGCAACAAGGTGCCTTTGGTACTTGTCATTTAAAATCCAATTAGGGAGGGCAATACATGCTGAAGGATTTATCCAAAACACAGGGCACAGCCTGTAAAATAAACCCCAACATCCAATCAATACCACATTCCCAAGCATGGGTCCCACAAATTTCTTCCTGCTAGTGTATAATTCTTTGTTTCTCCACCAGGCTGAGTTCTTAATGTCCTTTCTAGTCAGGAATTCCTGGACTTTGGCAATTTCGGTGGAGCAAGTGTCCCTTCTTTTCCCGAAACAATCGTGGTAGGGCATCCTACAGGGAGAGGTTACCAGCACATCACCCTGTCATGGTTTTGCTTCTTGAAGAAAAATCCAAAGGCACAGTAGGTCTGTCAGTGGACAAGGGAGAGGTTACTAGCACTTCACCTTGTCCTTTTTCCCTGCTGTCCAGAAGGCACAGCAAAGCTAGAAGGAGAAATAGGCCAATCATCAGTAGGAGAATCCTCCCAAGGTGGAGGGGTCTTTTTGCAGTGAGAATCATGGGTCCAGGCAGGTAGTCCTTGGCACTTCATGGAAGTGTTGGTGGTTAACAGGACTCAGAAAGGGCCTTTCCAGTGTGGAGCCAGAGCAGTCTTTCGCTGATGGACCTTTACATAGATCCAGGCTCCTGGTTCCAAGGAGTGGCAGGGCTGCTAGGGTCTTTGGGCAGCGCTTCTTTACTTGTGAGAAAAGAAACCTAACTCATTTCATTGATGCCTGGCAGTGTTTTGCAGATCTCATAGCTGCTTGGGCACATTCAAGCCCCCCCTTTTCTTGGTTTTCAGCTAAGTCTTAGCTGCGAGCAGTGTCCTTGAATGGGGCCAATGTCTTATCTTTAGACTGAGCATACTAGCTATTTTTTTCCCCCAGTTAATTCGTTCTGTTCTTTTCCTTCTCCCCTTCTTGGCTTCTTTTAACCTACAAAGGAAACTTCCACTCTTCACTCATACACCTTTTCCCAACAATGAACACATAAACATTGCCACTATACAGTACATTAGTCTTATTATTCAATGTATGCCACATATACCCTTCCAGTAAAATAACTTTATTACAGAGCTTTGGAGCAACAAGCCAGGACAAGCACACCCACTTTGAGGAGTCCACTCAGTACAACCTCTTGTGTCCAATGGCTTCCCACCCTCCCCAGCCCTCTGGCTAGAAATCTGAGGTAGCCAGAAGGATCCCATGTGCAATATGGGGAGTGGGTTAACTTTTCATGTCCTTGCTTCCAACCAGGGCCGGCTTTAGGAAGTGCGGGGCCCAATTCGAACATTTTTGGCGGGGCCCCGGCAGGGATGACTAAAAAAAAAAAACATGTAAAAAAAAGCCTTTCATTTCTTAGCAACCGGTTCCCTGTAAAAAGTTCTGCTTTAAGGGATGTGCCACAGTATGTATTTTTTGTACCAATAGGGTTACCATACGTCCGTATTTTAAAAAATTCCTCCCGGATGGCGATTTAAGAACCAAAAAGCTGGACATGTCTGGGAAAATACAGATGTACGTTAACCAGACCTAAAGTTCTTTTTTAAAAAGATGAGCCTGAACTAGAACTGAGCTCCGTTTCATGTGTGTGGATCCCCGCCACTCCCTGGGGGTGTGCTAGGGTGTCCAGATGTCCAGATTTTATAGGGACAGTCCCGATTTGGGGTTCTTTTTCTTATATAGGCTCCTGTTACCCCCCACCCCTGTTCCAATTTTTCACATTTGCTCTCTGACACCCTAGGGTGTGCCCATGTGTGGGTCCCAGCTGCTCCCTGCCCCCCCTCATTGAAGCAGGGTTACTGCCCTGGGAACTGCAGGGCAGCAGTGGACATGGGGCTGGCTGGAGGCAGGGCAGGGGCTGACTGGAGGTAGGGTCTGGCTGCAAGCAGGGCAAGGGGTGTGGGGCGGGCTGGAGGCAGGGGTGTGTGGGGTGGGCTGACTGGCTTCAGGTAGGGCTGCAGGGGGGTGTGGCAAGGGTTGGCAGCGCTGGACACAGAGGAGTGCGGGACTGGCTGGCTTCAGGCAGGGGCGTGCGGCAGGGGTTGTCTGGAGACAGGGCAGGAGGTGCGGGGCTGGTGCGGGCAGGGGCTGGCTGCAGGCAGGGCAGGGAGTGCGGCGCTGGGTGCAGGCAGGGGGTGCGGGTACAGGGGGTACCGCCCACCCTGTACGGTAAGTGCCTCCTCCTCCCTCCCCCACCAGGGTAGCAGCAGCAGCAGCCCGGGGTTCGGGGGCTATTTAAAGGGCCTGGGGCTCCCCTGCTTCTACAGCCCCGGCCCTTTAAATAGCCACGGGAGCCTTGGCAAAGCAGTGGGGTTCCAGGGGCTATTTAAAGGGCTGGGGCAGTAGAAGCAAGGGGAGCCCCAGACTTTTTAAATAGCCCCCAGAGCTCTAGCAGTGGGGCTCTGGTGGCAATTTAAAGGGCCTGAGGCTCCAGTCCCTGCTGGGAGCCCCAGGCCCTTTAAATTGCCCCCTGGGGAAGCTGGGCCACCCCGGTACAGCGCACTGTCAGGGCTTGTGTGCGGGGCCCTCTTAGATCTGGCCAATGAAGTTTCTTTTTCTTACTTAAGTAAATGTATTAGACTTTAGTATATCACGTTCTCCTGATTTATCCAAACACTTTGTATTCCAAAACTCCACCAGAGAGTTTGCCTGTCCCAAGTCAGGGTAAAGGAGGAGGGTTGGGCGTGGGGCTAGCAACTCCACCCTGTAAAAATCAGCTTGCTACAGAAACGCCAACAATAGAGTTAACAGAGACTTTTAGCCTGGAAAAAGAAGGGTCTTCAACTCGAAGATGCATGACGCTGGGTGGTGAAAGCCGCGAGGAAGCCACTAAGCCGATCACCCTTCTTGCAGCCAGGAGGATTACCATCGGCACATGGAATGTGAGGACCATGTACGAGTCAGGAAAGACGGCGCAGGTTGCAGCAGAGATGAGGAGCAACAACCTGACCCTACTAGGCATTAGCGAGACAAGATGGACGCAAGCTGGACAGAGACGACTGTTGACAGGAGAGCTGTTGCTGTATTCAGGACATGAAGAGAGCGACGCACACTACACACAGGGAGTAGGCTTCATGATGTCCAAACAGGCACAGAGAGCACTGATTGGTTGGGAGGCACATGGTCCCAGGATCATCACAGCATCCTTCAGAACTAAAATGAAGAGGATTAAGATGAATGTTGTTCAGTGCTACGCTCCAACCAATGACAGTGAAGAGGAGGACAAAGACTACTTTTACAACAGACTCCAGAAAATATTAGAGACTCTCCCAGACAAAGACATTACCATCCTTATGGGAGACTTTAATGCCAAAATTGGACCTGATAACACCGGATACGAACAAGTCATGGGGACCCATGCTCTGGGAGAGATGAGTGAGAATGGAGAGAGATTTGTGGATCTGTGTGCACTTAACAATCTGGTCATAGGAGGCAGCATCTTTCCTCACAAGTGGATCCACAAGAGTACCTGGGTATCGCCAGCAGGCATGACAGAAAACCAGATCGACCATGTCTGCATTAGCAAGAAGTTCAGAAGATCCTTGCAGGACATTAGAGTTAGAAGAGGAGCAGACGTGGCGTCCGACCATCACTTAGTGGTGGCCAGATTGAAGCTGAAGCTGAAGAAGAACTGGATAGGACGTCAGACAGAAGAGCGAAGTACAACGTCAACCTTCTGAAGGACCATAAGACCAAGGAAGATTTTGGATTGACGCTGAAGAATAAGTTTTCAGTACTACAGGATCGGTCTGAGGAAGAGGAAGACAGTGTACTCAACAGATGGCAGAAAGTGAGAGACACACTTAGGTCAGCATGCCAGGAAGTGCTTGGAATTAAGAAACACCAGCAGAAAGAGTGGATCACAGCAGAGTCCTTGACAAAGATAGAAGACAGAAAGAAGAAGAAGGCAGTAGTCAACAACAGCAGGACTAGAGCAGCAAAGGCCAAAACTCAAAAAGAGTATGCTGAAGCCCACAGAGCAGTGAAGAGGAATATTAGGAAGGACAAGAGAGATTATGTGGATGGACTGGCAGCAGAAGCAGAGCAGGCAGCATACAGCGGTAACATGAAACAGCTGTACGATACTACCAAGCGACTGTCTGGAAAGTTCAGCAAGCCAGAACGTCCCGTTAAAGACAAGCAGGGAAAGTCTATAACAGGAATAGAACTACAGATGAACAGATGGGCGGAGCACTTTGAGGAACTCCTGAACAGACCAGCACCACCAAATCCACCAGACATCGACCCAGCCAACGAGGACCTCCCAATCAATTGCGATAAACCAACCAGAGACGAGATCAGAAAAGCCATCACCATGATGAAGAACAGGAAGGCGGCTGGACCTGACGATATCCCAGCAGAGGCCCTGAAAGCAGACCTGGATGCCTCAGTGGAAATGCTGTACCCCCTCTTTGAGAAAATATGGGAAGAAGAAGTGATTCCGGCTGACTGGAAAGAGGGATATCTCATCAAAATCCCCAAGAAAGGAGACCTCAGCAACTGTGCCAACTATAGAGGAATCACACTCCTGTCGGTGCCAGGGAAGGTCTTCAACCGAGTCCTCTTAGAGAGAATGAAGGATGCCGTCGATCCACAGCTACGAGATGAACAGGCAGGTTTACGGAAGAACAGATCATGCACGGACCAGACAGCAACGCTCCGCATCATAGTCGAGCAGTCTATGGAGTGGAACTCCTCGTTGTACATCAACTTTGTTGACTATGAGAAAGCATTCGATAGCGTGGATCGAGAGACCCTCTGGAAGCTCCTTCGGCACTATGGCATCCCAGCAAAGGTGGTCAACCTGATCAAGAATTCATACGACGGCATACACTGTAGAGTGATCCATGGAGGGCAGCTCACAAACAGCTTCCAGGTGCAAACCGGAGTCAGACAAGGATGCTTGTTGTCACCACTTCTCTTTCTTCTCGTCATCGATTGGATTATGAAGACATCCACTTACAAGCGTAGGAATGGAATCCAATGGTCATTGTGGACCCAGCTTGATGACCTGGACTTTGCCGACGACCTTGCACTCCTTTCGCACAGTAAACAGCAGATGCAAGAGAAGACCAACGTAGTGGCAGCCACGTCATCACAGGTTGGCCTCAACATCCACAAGGACAAGACCAAGATCCTTAGGATCAATTCCATCAGCAACGACCCAGTCACACTGAATGGAAGCCCCCTGGAAGAAGTACAGTCCTTCACCTACCTAGGTAGCATCATCGACCAGCAGGGTGGCACAGACGCAGACATCAAAGTAAGGATTGGTAAGGCAAGAGCAGCCTTCTTACAGCTCAAGAACATCTGGAGCTCCAGAGAGCTGTCTTTGGCAATAAAGATTCGACTGTTCAACTCCAACGTGAAATCAGTCTTACTGTATGGAGCTGAAACCTGGAGGACAACCAAAACAACCACCAGGAAGATCCAGACCTTCATTAATAGCTGCCTCAGAAGGATTCTCCAGATCCGCTGGCCAGACCCCATCAGTAACATCCACCTCTTGGAGAGGACCCATCAACTCCCAGCAGAGGAAGAAATTAGAAGGAGAAGGTGGGGCTGGATAGGACATACACTACGCAAGCAGCCAACCAACATCACCAGACAGGCACTGCAGTGGAACCCCCAAGGCAAGCGGAAAAGAGGCCGCCCAAGAAATACCTGGCGACGCGACCTTCAGGTTGATAGCAAAAAAATGGGCTATACCTGGAACCAGCTAGAGCGAATGGCCCAGGATAGAAGACTATGGAGATCTGTTGTTGGCGGCCCATACCCCGGTTGGGGTGACGGGCATGAATGAATGAATGAATTTGTATTCCAAGTTGAATAAAACAAGTATCTGCTTTTTTTTTATTTAACCCTCCTGTTTGATTTTAAACTAGACTATTTGATGAAAATATTAAACACAGCAATTCTGGCCACGAGACAAACCCCACAAGACAGGACATAGAACACAGAACATAATTCCTATTGTGCCAGTAAATGCATGGTACGTTGAATGCTGTTCAGCTGGCAGCAGTTTTCTCTGATTATCTGAAAGACAAAAAAAACAGAGGTCTACCCTTCTGGGCAGTCAGTCATTGCTTAAAAGATACAAATACCCTTGTTGATTTCAGGCAAAGAGGAATTACCCTGTATTTTCTTGTATATGTTTCATAGGCAGCCCAGGTTTCAGTGGCTTCTACCTTATCAGTTAGCTAATTTGCATTAATGGAGATGCTTTCTGGCTTGCTTCTGGATCCAAAGCTATTCACAGCTTAAAGATTCTTACCTTAAAAGGGACATAATTAACTTTACCAGAATTTTGATTGCTTTTTACTTTTAACTCCTGCTTTCAAACACTGAAAGAAAATATCACTACTTATAGTGGCCCCTTAGAGCCTAATAGGGTTTTAATTACATAGCACTATATACATTTCTTTAGCTAATTCGACTACATTGTTCATAGCCAAATAATTGCAATCAAATAATTTCTTGCCTGGATTTATTTACAAACATTTCAAAGACACCAAGAACTTTCCTCTTTAGCATTTTTACAAAGTTCAACTGCTGTTCCTCTAGCAACTACAGAGTTAACTTCTCACTTCTTCCTTAAATCACTTGCTTGTCTCCCAACAGCCAATTTTATCAACTCACATCACCATTTCAAGTATCATTTTCAAGTATTTCTCTTCCATTTTGGTGGCAAAGCCCACCAAACATCTCATTGAGATGGATGTGTTCCCAGGGAATGTCTCAATTACAAAGAATCAACATTTCCCAGCTGAAATAAATGTTCTGCTGGAAAACTTTCTTCTTTTTTTTCTTTCGAAAGGACTTTTGGCTTCAAATTTTATTTTATTTTTAGACTGTGGCTTTTATGTTTTGTGGCACACAAGCAGACAAGTTAGAGAAAATATAAAATACTGTTGCTGAAAGTTTGCAATATCTTGTCAATTTGTTTATTAAGACCAGAACAACAGTACATAGGAACCCCAAAATCAGAGGGAGAGAACATAGGCTACTGTCTATAAGAGAGAGGCACAACTCACTGGGTACCTGCTGATTGACTGCTGCTAAGTCCCAATTTTGTTCTGCCTTACTGAGCTGCCTAGCATGCAAGCACTTACAGAAACCCTTCCCAACATGTAACGTCACAATATTCAATTTTAACACAACTGCAAATACACCAGAGCATCAATGGAATAAAATTGTCAGACACATAGAAAAACATAAACTCTTGAGCAATAGTCAACATGGTTTCTGTAAAGGGAAATCGTGTCTTACTAATCTATTAGAGTTCTTTGAAGGGGTCAACAAATGTGGACAAGGGGGATCAGGTGGACATAGTGTACTTAGATTTCCAGAAAGCCTTTGACAAGGTCCCTCACCAAAGGCTCTTATGTAAATTAAGCTGTCATGGGATAAAAGGAAAGGTCCTTTCATGGATTGAGAGCTAGGTAATAATTGGAGATATACCAATCTCCTAGAACTGGAGGGACCTTGAAAGGTCATCAAGTCCAGCCCCCTGCCTTCACTAGCAGGACCAATTTTTGCCCTAGATTCCTAAGTGGCCTCCTCAAGGATTGAGCTCACAACCCTGAGTTTAGCAGGCCAATGCTCAAACCACGGAGCTATCCCTCCCCTGGTTAAAGGACAGGGAACAAAGGGTAGGAATTAATGGTCAATTCTCAGAATGGAGAGGGGTAACTAGTGGTGTTCCCAAGGGTCAGTCCTAGGACCAATCCTATTCAATTTATTCATAAATGATCTGGAGAAAGGGGTAAACAGTGAGGTGGCAAAGTTTGCAGATGATACTAAACTACTCAAGATAGTTAAGACTAAAGCAGATTGTGAAGAACTTCAAAAAGCTCTCACAAAACTAAGTGATTGGGCAACAAAATGGCAAATGAAATTTAATGTGGATAAATGTAAAGTAATGCACATTGGAAAAAATAACCCCAACTATACATACAACATGATGGGGGCTAATTTAGCTACAACGAGTCAGGAAAAAGATCTTGGAGTTATCGTGGATAGTTCTCTGAAGATGTCCACGCAGTGTGCAGAGGCGGTCAAAAAAGCAAACAGGATGTTAGGAATCATTAAAAAAGGGATAGAGAATAAGACTGAGAATATATTATTGCCCTTATATAAATCCATGGTACGCCCACACCTCGAATACTGTGTACAGATGTGGTCTCCTCACCTCAAAAAAGATATTCTAGCACTAGAAAAGGTTCAGAAAAGAGCAACTAAAATGATTAGGGGTTTAGAGAGGGTCCCATATGAGGAAAGATTAAAGAGGCTAGGACTCTTCAGTTTGGAAAAGAGAAGACTAAGGGGGGACATGATAGAGGTATATAAAATCATGAGTGATGTTGAGAAAGTGGATAAGGAAAAGTTATTTACTTATTCCCATAATACAAGAACTAGGGGGTCACCAAATGAAATTAATAGGCAGCAGGTTTAAAACAAATAAAAGGAAGTTCTTCTTCACGCAGTGTACAGTCAACTTGTGGAACTCCTTACCTGAGGAGGTTGTGAAGGCTAGGACTATAACAATGTTTAAAAGGGGACTGGATAAATTCATGGTGGCTAAGTCCATAAATGGCTATTAGCGAGGATGGGTAAGAATGGTGTCCCTAGCCTCTGTTCGTCAGAGGATGGAGATGCATGGCAGGAGAGAGATCACTTGATCATTGCCTGTTAGGTTCACTCCCTCAGGGGCACCTGGCATTGGCCACTGTCGGTAGACAGATACTGGGCTAGATGGACCTTTGGTCTGACCTGCACGGCCTTTCTTATGTTCTTAACATTTTCTGTTGTACAAGGTCTCTCCTTTTTTGGAACCCTTGTTTCTAAAAAAGCCATGCGAGACTTGAATCAAATTTCAGTGACTAATTATCATGTGTGTGGCATCATCATTAATGCGTGTTCTATGTAGTTAGGTTATTGTCTTCTTTAGGAAATTTGGGGAAACAGGAGCCCTGGGAAACCCTGTTCCCCACCTCCCCTCATACACACTGCACATTTGCTGCTACCTGGTGCTGGCTGAGCAGTAGCATTGTGACATCAGAGAGGATCCACCACTCAGCACCCCGTCCCTCCAGTTCATTTGCAGCCCAGGTCACTCTCGCCAGCTGGGGCCGGGCAGCTCCCCTGCGCTGCGATCCAGCACCGGGCACCGTCTTGCTCCCAGCCGCGGAGCACCGGGCAGGCTGTGCAGGGTGGGGAGGGTGGCGCTGTGCAGGGTGGCGCTGTGCAGGGTGGCGCTGCTCGGGACCCGGATCCACGCTGCTGTGCCACCGAGACCCATCAAGTGCCACGGGAGCGGGGGACACACCCCCCCACCCCAGGGAAGTGTCAGGGGCTGCTCGGGCTGGGAGCCCGGCGGAGAGTCCAGCTGGGGAGAGGCTCAAAGGGGGGGGGGGTAAAAACGTTGCACCAAAAATATGAAAAAGTTGCAAGACAAAAACCCTTTAATTACAGCTCGGACGGGCCCCTCCGGAGCAGGGGGGCGGGGCCAGACGCGGTCCCGCCGCCGGGCAGCGGCAGCAGCAGCAGCAGCAGCAGCAGGAGGGGGCGGCGCGAGACGGCTCCCGGGGATTCCCTGCTCGCGCCGCTGCCGGGGGGAGCCGCTGCTGCTGCGAGCTGGTGCGCGGGGGGTGGAGGGGGGGTGTCCTCGCGGGCGGGGCTCGCGCCCAGAGCGCTGACACTGTCCGTTGGGAACTGTGACACCGCCCCACTTGTGACGTCACCGCCCTCTGCCCCCCCGCCCAACCAGCGTGGTCACCCGGGCTCCGCCCACTGTCACCGCGGCAACCACCAAAACAAACGTTCTCGGCACACGTGGGGCAGGGAGGGGGGTAAGGCTGGGCCGTGACGCAAACAAAGCAGCTGGCTGGCAGCGCGCGGCAATGACGTCACCGAGGAGGAGTCCGCGACGCAGGGGCGGCTCCTCCCCCCGCGCCCCCGCTCGAGGGCAGCGACCCAGCGCCTCGCGCACCTGTGCTGGAGGGGAGGCGGCGGCGGATGCAGGGACGGGACGGAGGGGACGAAGGGGGCAGGGACGGATGGAGACGGGACGGGACGGAGGACAGGGCTGGGGGGATGCAGGGACGGGACGGAGGGGGCAGGGACGGATGGAGACAGGGGACGGGACAGAGGACAGGGCTGGGGGGATGCAGGGACGGGACGGAAGGGACGAAGGGGGCAGGGACGGATGGAGACAGGGACGGACAGAGGACAGGGCTGGGGGAGGCAGGGACGGGACAGAGGGGCCGGAGGGGGCAGGGACGGATGGAGACGGACGGGACGGAGGACAGGGCTGGGGATGCAGGGACGGGACGGAGGGGACGAAGGCGCAGGGACGGATGGAGACGGGACGGGACGGAGGACAGGGCTGGGGGGATGCAGGGACGGGACGGAGGGGACGAAGGGGGCAGGGACGGATGGAGACAGGGGACGGGACAGAGGACAGGGCTGGGGGGATGCAGGGAAGGGAGTGAAGGATGGACGGAGCGGGAGGGTGACCAGATCGCAAGCGTGAACTATCAGGCCACGTTGGTGGAGCTGGGGGGGAGACAGACAGACACAGGTGCGCAGCCCCGTTGGGAGCCAGAGGCACACTGGTCTGCCTGGCCCTGTGCTACCAGCGTGCCCTTTCCTATGTGCCCTAAGGCATTCCTATGTTATTCCATAACATTCCTATGTGCCATAACATTCTTATGTGCTGAATAAGAGCACATAACATTCCTGTGTTCCCCTCCCAACACCAGGAGGGGTGTGTGTGTGCCCTTTCCTATTCTTATGTGCTGATCAGTACTGTGGTAGCAGAACTGAAACTGAAAAGGTAGCAGGCAGGACTATGCACAAAGAGAAAAGGGATGTAGACCTGCCCTTTGTACCCTGCAGGATCTGTGGTCACAGGCCCTTCCTAATTTGGGGGGAACCAAGGAATATAAAAAGTAATCTCTTGTAAATTGAACCAATGTTGTCTGACTGCTAGAGTTGGAATCTTGATACTAATTTTTCCTAATGAGTGTAAGCTGTTTGCAGTCACCTGGCTGGCCTTTGAGGACTGACAAATCACAGCCAGAAGCTCTTTGATTTTTGGGAAGGCCCCAGATCATTTTGCAGCTGGAGTGGGCAGCACCACTCAGGCTACCGTTGATACACTAGGACCATCACAAGTTCTTGTGCTGAGCATCCAGCATGACGTTTGACCACAAAAAGGGGCAGACAAATAGAAGAGGCAATATAGTATGTAGTGGGCTCAGGGATGAGAACAAAGGACTAATCCTAGCATTGACACTGGCTCCCACTGTGGCCCTGGTCAAATCACATAGGCCAAAATTTCCATACTTGAGTGCCTATAGTTATGTACCTAAATCATTAACTTTAATAGGGTATTAGAGCAGTGGAAGCTACTCCAGCCATTGATCTTTTCCCATTTTGCATACTGAGGAGGGACAGTGCTTCCTTGTGTCCCCCCTTGCAAGGATTCCCTGCACCCACGAGTTACTCATGTGGGTATTGAACATAAAATTTTCTACCATGCAAAAATACATTTTGTTTTCAAACAATCCAAGGACTTAGTTGACACGGAGAATTTTTTTAGAAAAAGGGCAAAATAGCTTAACATTTCAAAAGAAATCACTGTTTAATTTTCTTTATAGTTCAAACATTATTTTAAAGGAGTTGAACTCAGATGTTCCTGAGGTTTAACAATGACTTGTATACATAGCTCCCAGAATGGAACCTGTGCAAATAAAAAATAAACAATAATAGTGTCTTTTAAATTCACTGTATTTTTAAAGACACACAGAGGAGAATCAGCCAGGCTGATTCATTGTATTTTCCCTGTGCTGATGAAGGAATTAGAGACAATAACAGAGCTTGACAAAACCAGCTAAAGCCACCAAACCAACTGGAGGGTTAAATCTATCAATCAGCAGTAAATATGAAATATAGCGGGGTGGGATCAGGGCGATGCCCTGGGGAGAAGCCCAGAGAACTCCTCTTCCCCAAATGTCAGAAGAGGGAAGGTGCTGTGATTTTTATCCGAATGCCCTCCCTGAGTCCTATTTAGAGATTCAGGTTCTTTAACATTATAGCTGTCCCAAGTTTGCATAGTGCAATGCTTGAATTTACATGAAGAGAAAGTAGAGAGTAAGTAGTAAAGTTCTTCCAATTTTAAACTAGATGTATATTAAATTAAATCTGTGCTAATTAATCAGATGCATAAAGAGTATTTAAGACAACAGCTCAGCCCCTCTCACCCACCCTCTCTCCATCACCATTGTCAACTTTCTCTGGATGTGTTTTTATGGATAAACTGAACTGATCTGACTGGCTGAATCAAACAATAAGTTGTTCTAAACGAATCACGATGCTTCAGGTCAATAACTGTTTGGGAAACATCTGTTACTTTACTGCTTCAACATTCAGCTGAGAAAATTATTAGATATATATTCTGATAATTTGAACAGAAACAAAGTCATCGTAACAGAACATTGAGAGAGGATCAAAGCCTTAGGTTTTGAAAATAAATATCACACGTCAACATTTTTTCCATAAATGCTTCGGCAGCGGGAGACCACTAAGATAACATTCTCCAGCAGAGAGATGATCTCTTAATTAGAGCAATATGTAAACTACTTTAGGATGCTTGATATAAATCCTGCAAACTGATTCATTGATACTTTTACTAAGATGAATTTTGATATCATGGGATGAAATCCTGGCCCCACTGCCACACCCCTCCCTTGCTGGGCTAATGTCCTGCCCCTGGCCAGGCACTTTGGAGGTTTGAGCTACTCCCTGTGGATCACCCCACTCAAGGAGCATTCGTTCTAGGAAGCAAGCCGGCTAGACAGGAAAACATCAGACGCTGCTGCTCCCAATGCTACACTCAGTTTTTCAGAAATTAGTCGACTTTATGGCCAGAAGAGACCATTACAGCATCTAATCTGACCCCCTGCATATCACAGGCCTACTGTATGCAGGCCCACCCAGAGGGGGGGGGGCAAATGGGGCAATTTGCCCCAGGCCCAGCAGGGGCCCCCACGAGAGTTTTTCGGGGCCCCTGGAGCAGGGTCCTTCACTCGCTCCGGGAGCCCCGGAAAACTCTCATGGGACCCGGGCCCCCAGAGCTTCTTCGCTCCCGGTCTTTGCCTGCCAGGGGTCCTTCCTCTCTGGGACAGAAGGACACCCCCCCCCCCCGCCACCGAATTACCGCCGAAGCGGAACCTGCCGCCGGAGTGCAGCCGGGTCTTCGGCGGGGGGGGGGGTCCTTCAGTTCCGGGACCCGCCACTGAAGTGCCCCAAAGGCCCGTGGTGGGGGCTGCACTTCGGGGGCGGGTCCCGCTTCGGCGGTAATTCGGCAGTGGGGGGCCCCCGCTGTGGGTCTTTGGGGCACTTTGGCAGCGGGTCCCGGAACGGAAGGACTCTCCGCCACTAACTTTCCGCCAAAGCGGGGGCCCCCCGCCACCGAAGACCCTGGACCCCCGGAATCCTCTGGGCGGCCCTCGATTTAACAGGGGGTTGTTTCAACTTATTGCCCTGATTAAAATCTATGGCTAAAAGGCAGCCACTGTTGTTAGTACTTGTACCTGTGTTTGATGCCACCTCCTTTCCCTTTGGCCTTGTAGTTGACCAAGGGCAAATCTGAACATCTCCTCAGATACCAGGGAGTGTTTATGTCCATTCCTGCGAGCTACACCGGGGTTTGATGTTGCTGCTTTCAATCCTCTGGCTCTGCCGGGATAAGGAACAATTCAGGCTGTCACTGAACTGAAGGAGGAAGA
Source organism: Mauremys reevesii (assembly GCF_016161935.1). Taxonomy (NCBI): domain Eukaryota; kingdom Metazoa; phylum Chordata; order Testudines; family Geoemydidae; genus Mauremys; species Mauremys reevesii. Next base: position 22,559,078 of record NC_052639.1, read on the forward strand.
TCAGTTTTTGACAGGAGAGGGACACCTCCTCTTAAAGGTGTTTGGCTGGCTGGCAGTCCTGATCCCCAGATCTCGCCCGTGGGGCTCCAGCAGTTTGGGGACCGGATCTCTCCCTTGGCCCCACCTGCTGCCTCCAGGCGCTCCTCCCCAGGGGCCCCAGCAGTGCAGCACAGCTGAGCAGCATCTGCCTGCTCGCTCCAGTGGCTGTCGGCCCCTCCTCATGGCAGGGCAGGGTGGGGCTGGGCCTCCATGCGCTGCCCCCACCCCGAGCCCCTGCAGCCAATGGGACACTGCGGGGGTGATGCCCGGGGGCAGCAGAACGTTGAGGCCCCCAGCCCACCCCACCTTGGAGACCCAGGTAAGCGCCACACCCCTGACTCCCTCCCAGAGCTTGCACCGCCACCCCCTCCCCACATACCCCCTCCTCCCTGCAAACTCCCTCCCAGAGCCTGCAGCCCGGTCCAAACACACCTGCCCCCAACTCCCTCCCACAGCCTGCACCCTCTCCCTCCACACACACCCTCCTGCCCACCCTAATCTCCCTCCCAGAGCCTGCACCCCCACCCCTCCTCCTGTTCCTCCTACCCCCTGCCCCAGCCCAGAGCCTGCACCCAGCACCCAAACTCCCAGAGCCGTACAAGGAATTTTTGTGCCCGAGGCAAGGGCCAGCTCCAGGCTCTTTGGCTGCGGGTCCTTGATCCCTGTCGGAGGGAAGGACCTGCCACTGAATTGCCACCGCCGCTTCATTCATCCTTCGGTGGCAATTCAGCAGTGGGTCCCTGAGTCCCTCTCGGAGAGAAGGACCCACTGACGAACTGCCGCCGAAGAAGTGGCAGTGGAAGCGCCTCTGATCGTGGTAGAGCTGCGCCCCTCCACTTTCTGCATACGAGGCAAGTGCCTCACTCGCCTCGCCCATGTTACAGTGCTGCAAACTCCATCCCAGAGCCTGCACCCCAGAACCCCACCCCCACCCAAACTCCCTTCCAGAGACCAGCCTCTCACCCCTTCTGCACCCAAACTCCCCCCAGAGGCTGCACCCCTCCTGCACCCCAATCCCCAGCCCCAGCCCAGGGCCTGCACCCTAGACCTCCTCCCCTCACCCAAACTCCCTCCCAGAGCCTTAGGCAGGTGGGGGGTGGAGTTTTGGGGGGCTGGTTCTGGGCGGTATGAGTGACATTATTGGCCCACTGGGAGGATTGGAGGACTGGCCCTGGCCCTAAGGTAAATTGAGGTTGAGACCCTGCTTTAAGGGATTGGAGCAATGCTGGAGAGACTGACGGGCAGGGAGCTGGGGAGCTGTGTGTGCTCCAAGGAGAGTTGTTGTGCTCTGGTGACACAGAGCGGGGGTGGGGAGTTTGTAAGCTGTGGTGTTTGTATAGAGATAAAGTTTACTAACCCCCAGGTTAAAAACTGTTCCTGCTCTGGGCTATACAGGATGTTCTCTGTTGAGAGTATAGCTCAGTGGGTGAATGTTTCCCTGTAGGGTAATGGGTTCCTAGTTCCACTCCAAATGAGTCCCTTAAAGAAACTTTTTCAAATGAAAATCGATTTCCACACCCATCTCCAGTATGTTCAGGAGTTCGCTGAAGTTGAGGGGGGCTTGAAATGAATTTAAACACTATTTTCCTATGCAAATGAATAAAGACCTAGCAGAGCTGCCCAGCAGCTGAAATCAGTTCCAGTCCTCAGCGTCTCTAAGAGGGACACTCGGTAGCTGAGGCATGTGGGACACCTCTGGGATGATGACAGGAGAAAAAATGCTGGATTCAATGAAAGCTGAGACCATAGGAGGAGAAGGTGAATGGCAACACCACACATAGTCATAACACTCAGACACGGGGCTTCACTGTCACTACCCCTGTGTTTTCCATCATTTATATCCAGGGGTGAAAGTAACTTACAGGACTTACCGGTACTGCCGGAGTCCCGAGGGGGCGTGGCCTCATCTGGGGGGGCGTGGCCTCTCAAGATTTAAAGGCCCTGGAGTACCAGCTGTGGCTGGGAGACCAGGGGTCTTTACATGAACCAGGGCCTCCCAGCTGCAGAGGTAGCCCTTTAAATTCTGGCCCCAGCCCAGCCACCAGAGCCGCGGCCGGGATTCAAAGGGCTCTGGGCTGACCGCAGCCGCAGCAGCCCAGAGCCCTTTAAATCTGGCCCCAGCCTGGCCGCCGGAGCCGCGGGTGGGGGGTTTAAAGGGCTCTGGGCTGCCAGCTGTGGCGGGGAGCCTAGAGCCCTTTCAATCCCCACAGCAAAAGCCGGTGCAGTCCGGCACGGCGTATTGGCTCTTGCCGCTATGCCGTACCAGCTTGTACCAGCTTACTTTCACCTCTGTTTCTATCCTAAGGAACACACCCTCCCCCTCCCCCACGCACTGTCACACACAACCTTCTCCCCTTGAGCCCCATCCAACCCGCCCCCACACACGCCACGGGACACAGCCTCTCGGTGACTCACCCCAATGGGGGCTTGTCTCTGCATCTCCCCAACAGGGGAGCAGGGAGCCGAAAGGGCCACAGGAGACCAGTGGAGCTAGGCAGGGATAGGAAAGACTTCCCCTCCCTTTCCTTCCCCTCCCTGAGTCCCGTTAATCTCACCCATCAGATGCTCCAGCACCAGGTGGGCTCAAAGCACCAACCTTCCCCTGAGCAACGGAAGGGGGAACCAGCTCTTTCACATGGAAGGAGGCTCCCCACCTCTGCTGCTGCCATTCTGCAGCCTTTCATATGGATTTGTATTAGCTAATGCAACCCCCCCACTCCTCTAATCCAGCCATGAAACATGGAGACAAGCTCCTGAAAGCAGGGCCCAGTGGTGCAATGGGTTAGTGCCCAGTACTTACAGAGCAGTGCTGAGTGGAGTGATGCTGAGGTTGTGAGTTCAAACCTCACCTGCAGCCCTAGTTTCCTTTAAGCAAATGGCTTCTGCCAATCAGTTTGCCCTGCAGAAAATACAATTCCTGCTCAGAAGACACTGAGGTCCCCTTGCTTTACAGAGAGCAGGGCAGATTCCACAGATCTACCAGGCTCTGCCCTCCACCAGCTGCCTGTGTCAGGAGGGGTCAGGCAGAACCCAGAGCACTGCCCTGACTCCCTCTCAGTCTTTGCTCCCCAAACCACCTGTGTGCTCACCCTCTTCGCTGTGAGACTCAAACCCTGCCTGGCTTGCTGTATGCTGGTGTGGTTTTCATCTGTCACGTTGATGTGCATGTGGGTCCTGTGTGATTTTGGTGGATGTCTTGCATAGTTCTGTGTGCATGGATGTGTGTATGATTTTGCATTAATATTGTTTTTTGCTTTGTATTCTTTTGATATGTGGGTTTTGTGTTTCCTGTTGTGGGCTTTTGCTGTATTTTTGGTGTGGATTTGTTCTTTCTATATTTTGTGAGGTTTTCCTTTTTGTGTATATGGCTCTGTGTGCTGTGTGGGTTTGGTTTTTGTTATGTCTGTGTGGGCCTGTGCAGTGTGTGATTTTCTCATTCTCTGTGTGCGTGTTTGTCTCTCTGTTTGTATCTTCATGTGTAAATTCACTGGAACTTTTCAAAATCTGCACAGCTTTGCCAATTTTCACCAGGAATTTTTCTCCATTAACAAATTCTCACTTGTTCCCTACCCGTTGGTTGTTCCCTACCCGTTGGTGACCATTGCCCCAGGGGCCTGTCAGTCTCAGGGTCCTGATTTCCCATTGGCCCTTCCCCCTTCTATTGGGACTGGGAACTAGCCAACCAAACCCCACTAAGTTTTAGTAAAGGGCCAACAGTCCCTTACACAAGCCAGCCCTGTGAGAGTCTCCAATGTCCGGAGAGACCAATACAAGCTGGTCCCATGGTGTAACGGGCAGCACTCAGGACTCTGAATCCTGTAATCTGAGTTCAAATCTCAGTGGGACCTTGTGTTAGCTGGTGGTAAAGATCTGGTGCTCAAAGTGCTTTCCTGTCTCCAGCTATACAAAAGTGGGTCATTTCCCTCCTGCTGGTTAACTCCTTTCCCCACCAGAGCCAGGTCTTTGGTGGGGGTTTAGAAGTGGCTCTAGTGGTTGGGATTCTCACTGCTTCACCTGATGCCCACAAGTCTGGTGCTTGTAGCCACACTTTTCCTCTTGCTCACATGGCACTTGAAGAAAGCAGTGCCAGGGCCAGGCTTGATAGGCAGGAGGGAGGCAGAGTCCCAGGCTGGAGCCCAGCACACCTCTCCTCCTCTGGGCACCTGGAGCAGAGGCGGCTGGTGCTGACAGCTCTGAGGGAAGGCTTATAAGCCACAGAGCGACTGAGGGCGGGGCTAGATGAGGACAGGACCATGCCTATGTGTGGCCAGCAGACAGGCAACAAGACTCCCGGCCAGCCTGCTCCCTGCCATGCCAAACCCCCACTGAAGGCCACCCGCAGACCACCATGCGGGGTGGCTGCTGATGCTCTGTGTCCAACATCAATAGACGGTAGGAAAGCAGGGCCAGCCCCCCTGGTGGGGCCTCTTACCGTTCCCATACTCCATGCTCACTTTTGCAGTGGGGCAGGAGATGTTATCCCAAGAGGCTTTTCTCCAGCTGGTGAGAAGCAGAGAAACATCCAGGCTCCCAAGGCGCTATGTAGCAACCCCCCTCAAGCACAGGGACAGAGGGAAACTGCTCCACACGCTAGCCCGGGCAGCCGTCCATTTCCTTTGGGAATTCAGGAATAGCAAAGGCTAGACTGGAAGCACCTGGGGCTCATGCCCCAGCCTTTGTGACATCCAACCCCCAACTCCTTCCCGGGGCTCTAGCTGAAGGCAGAGCATTGGCCTGAGCGGCCAAGAAGAGGTTCCAGATTTGAAAGGAGCAGGACTTTCAGCACGAAGGTAAAACTGCATCAACACAACCACAAAGGGACTTGACCCCTCAAGTTCTTAATTCAAAGTCAGGCACCTTATCCATTAAGCCATGCGGGTGCCTTCTGCATGCGCTTCTTTGGAAAAGGTGGACACTGTGTTTCTTGGGTCACCTATTGAGGGGGGGCGAGACTCTCTGGCACAAGAAGTCGAGTTCCCAGTGAGATGTGAGACTTAATTATACGCCAGGTTCTGGGCTTTGACAGGGAGGCTCAGGCATGGGGGATTGGGGTGCAGCGGACGGACCGGCTGTCTAGCTGTGGAGAGTTAGTCGCACTGAGGCACAGGAGGGAGGAGGAGGAGGAATCCTGCTGACAGGCAGTGGCTGTGCAGAAAGAGGAGGAGTTCTGGGGACTTTCTTTTGCCTCTCTTTTGCCTGCCTGCTCACTCCTGTGGTGAACGGTGAAGATGCTCTTAACAAGCCCAGGTAGCTCAGGTGGTAGAGCATCAGGCTTTCAATCTGAGGGGCCAGGGTTCAAGCCCCTGTCTGCGTGCTTAGCTTTTAAGTTGCCTTGTGTTCCAGGAGCCAAATTCTGTTCACAGCCACATGCGGATTCCCAGAAGCTGTGGCCATTTCCTGGAAAGGCTCCTTTCCTTAGCGATCAGGAGAGGTCACATCCACAGGAGCAGGTGTAGAAAGCACAGTCTCTGGCTGCCAGGAAGCGGTGTGCCAACATAGTGTTCTCTACAATGGCGTTTAGATCGGGATAATTTACGTGGCTCAGCACCTCTGCCCAGGCAGCTCCCCCAGCCTGACACACACACACAGCCCCTGCATCCTCCTCAGCCCAGAGGTGAGCCCCCCAGCTGAGTGGGGAATCAGAACCCCCCGAAATTACCCTGGGACCAGCATGATCTGCCTCCGCCCTGCCCTGCTCTGCATGTATTCGGAGTGAGTCGGTTTCCCTGTCCTGCCATGTGTCTCTTCTCCTCCCCAGTTCCTTCCAAACCACCCCATTTCCCCTGCACCCCGGGCTGGGGCTCTGCCAACCCCCCGTCTCCCCTCCTGCCCCAATATCTCCCTGCCCCTACAGGTCTATAGGGCTGGATCCCTCCCTCCCCCCTTCTCCCCTCAGTTCCTGCCTCTGGGGGTCTATGGAGATGGGTCTCTCCCCCGCCATCCCCTCTCCTGCCCCCCCATATCCCGCTGCCCCTATGGGTCTATGGGGCTGGGTCTCTCCCCTCATCCCCTTCCCCAATATCTCCCTGCCCCAGGCTGTGACATGCTATGACGTGTGCTGGGGCTGTGCCGTGTGCTGGGGCCAGGGCCGGCTCCAGGGTTTTTGCCGCCCCAAGCGGCAGGAAAAAAAAATCTGTGATCACAATCGGCGGCAGCTCCACTGCACCACTTTCTTCTTCAGCAGCAATTCAGTGGCAGGTCCTTCCCTCCAAGAGGGACCGAGGGACCCGCTGCCGAATTGCTGCCAAAGACTCCGACATGCCGCCCCTTCCCCTGGGCTGCCCCAAGCACCTGCTTGCTGAGCTGGTGCCTGGAGCCGGCCCTGGCTGGGGCTGTGACGTGCTGGGACCTGCTCACTCCCCGAGGGCAACTCACTCACTTGAAACCAGCAGGACAGAAGGTGTCACGTGTCCATGGGCGGGGCTATGCAGATGAGCAGTGTCTGGCGGCAGTAGGGAGAGCAGCGAGATGAACCGAAGGAGCCCGGCGGAGAAAATTCTCTGCGTGTGGACAGAATCCCACCAGTTTTCTCTGTGTTGGGGGTGGGGGGCAGATTTCTTGATATCATAGCCCCTGGGAGGGTTTGAATCATAAGTCCAAAGTGGAGAACAACTCCCCCCACTTGTGCTCAGTCTCCACTAGGGGGCTGGGCTGGGATCACTAGGGAGGGAAGCACAGGGAAAAACAGTTTCCCCTATGGAACCCAGGAGTCCTGGATCCCAGTTCACTCCACCCCAGAGCCAGGGATAGAACCCAGGGTCCTGGTGCCCAGCCCCCTCCCTGCTCTGACCACTCAACCCCACTCCCCTCCCAGGGTGGTGCAGGGGTCACTGGGTCTGTGTCTCAGCTCAGCTAAGGGCCTTGACTGATTTTCCCAAAGTGCTTCCTTCTGAATCCATCCGACGAAGTGGGGATTCACCCATGAAAGCTCATGCTCCAACACGGCTGTTATTCTATGAGGAGCCACAGGACTCTTTGCTGCTTTTACAGATCCGGCACATCTGCCCCCCCTGCCCAGTCACTGCCCAACCCCGTGTGGGGGCACCAGCACTGTGCCGGGTCGTGATGGGAAATTGTCCAAGCTGGCCCAGGAGAGACGTGTGTGTCCCTGCTGCCCCTGCTGGTGGGGCTGAGCCCTACTCTGTGTGTGTGTGCATCTGTGACACTGTTTGTATCAGTGTGTTGCTGGGCTAACCACTAGGAAATGGCTTTGCAGGATTTTGTATTCTGCAGCAAGTCACACACACACACATACATACACACACTCTGACGCACAAAGAGACTCACACAATCGCAAGAACACTCAGACACCACACACCCAGAGGGACATGCTAGCCCAACCCCCAAAGAGAGCAACAATCACCGCCCCCAGCCACACTCACAATCACCCCCCCACACACACCATAATATTCACAATCGTGCTCAGAGATACAACTGCACGCAGTTCACTCCCACAGCTCCCAATACAAGGACCTCCTGCCCCACACAGCATGTGCCAAGGCCTGCGGAACTCACTGCCACTGGATGGCTACCAATGAGAATGATCCCCTCATGCAGGATCATGTGCTTGGACCCCTTGTCCCCTCTTGGGGTGCGCTGTGCAGCGTGGCTGGGGATTGTGCAATGGCCCAGCACCAGGCAACGCAGAACGGACACCACACGCCCTGCCCTGCCTCAACTGAGCTACTCTCCTGGTGCATTGGAGACCAGCACCCCACACCGTGGCACTCCTGCCCCACAGGGGGAGAGCTGCAGCCCCCGCCACATTCCGCAGAGGAGAAGGGTCAGGCCAGCCAGCCCTTGTAAGATGGGGAAATCTCCACTGGGGTCGACGGTATGGGGGCTGCGACATACAGAGAAATAGTTGTCGTGCCGGCAGAGGGCGGCAGAGCGCATACACACACACAATTGCAAACATACACAGACACATGCATGAATCCTGACACACACACACACAATTGCTAATATACACAAACACCCGCACAAATCTAGCCAACACCAACACAAGCCTGAGAGCCAGGGGAGCAGAGCAGGCTGGGGCCGGGTAACTCCACTTCCCGCAGGAGGTAGCCAGCCCCCCATCCCCCACGGAGGCCTGGGACCAGCCCCCCCTCTGCTTGCCCCCACGGAGGCCTGGGGCTCCAGCCTGCTCTGCTCCCCTGGCTCTCAAGCTTGAGGAGGAGGGGAACCGCCCCACCGCACTCGCCGGCGGCGTGGCTGGGAGCCTGGGATGTGGACCAGGCTGGGGCTGGGTCACTCCACTTACCATGCAGGGAGTGCAGGGTGGGGGGCGGGGCTGGGGCCATGGGGAAGAGCCGGGCAGCCCCCCTGCAGCAGCTCCCACCCCAGCTCACCTCCACTCCGCCTTCTCCCCTGAGCTCGCCGGCACCGCTCCACTTCTCCCGCCTCCCAGGCTTGCGGTGCCAACCAGCTGTTTAGTGCCGCAAGCCTGGAAGGGGAGGAGAATTAGAGCAGAGGCGGCGTGCTCAGGGCAGAAGACGGAGCAGAGGTGAGCTGGGACAGGAGTGGTTCCCCTGCACGCCCCATTGCTTGCTGCAGGCAGCCCTCCCCAAACCTCCCAGCCCCTGCCCCAGCTCACCTCCACTCCACTGCCTCCCTGAGTGCGATTTTGGTGCCCCCAACCACTTGGCACCCTGGACGGCCGACTAGTTCGCCTAGTGGTTGCACCGGCCCTGGCCACTGCCTATCATCAGGATTCCTCCTCGGTGAGACTAAATCTCCCCACCTAGACAGCCGGTCCATCCGCGGCACCCCAGCCCCATGCCCGAGCCTCCTGCCAAAGCCCTGCACCTGGCTCCAGACAATTAAGTCTCACGTGTCGCTGGGAACTCCACTTCTTGTGCCCAGAGATTCTCGGCCCCCCTCAGTAGCTGACCTGAGAAACACAGTGTCTGCAAAAGCAGCAAAGAGTCCTGTGGCACCTTATAGACTAACAGACATACTGGAGCATGAGCTTTCGTGGGGGAATCCCCACTTCGTCGGACGCATCAGTGTCTGCCTTTTCCAAAGAAGTACCTAGAGGGACTTTTACCATGTGGCCTAATGGATAAGGCGTCTGACTTTAGATTAGACAATTGAGGGTTTGAGTCCCTTCGTGGTTGTGCTTGTCCGGTTTTACCTTTGTGCTGAAAGTCCTGCTCCCTTCAGGGCCTGAACCTCTTCTTGGCCACTCAGGCCAATGCTCTGGCTTCAGCTAGAGCCCCGGGAAGGAGTTGGGGGGTGGGCGTCACAAAGGCTGGGGCATGAGCCCCAGGTGCTTCCAGTCTCGCCTTTGCCATTCCTGACTTGCCAAAGAAAATGGGCGGCTGCCGGGCTAGGAGTGTAGAGCAGTTTCCCTCTTCCAAATGTGCATCTGTCCCTGTGCTTGAGGGGTTGCTACATAGCGCCTTGGGAGCCTGGGTGTTTCTCTGCTTCTCGCCAGCTGGGAAAAGCCTCTTGGGGTAAAATCTCCTGCCCCACGGCAAAAGCGAGCACCTTGAGTGGGAACGGTAAGAGGCCCCACCAGGGGGGCTGGCCCTGCTTTCCTACCGTCTTCGATAATGGCCACAGAGCATCAGCAGCCGCCCCGCATGCTTGTCTGCGGGTGGCCTTCAGTGGGTGTTTGGCATGGCAGGGAGCAGCCTGGCTGGGTGCTTTGTGCCTGTCTGAAGGCCACACCTAGGCATGGTCCTGCCCTCCTCTAGCCCTGACCTCAATTGTTCTGTGGCTTTTAAGCCTTCCCTTGGAGCCATCAGCACCAGCCGCCTCTGCTCTAGGTGCCCAGAGGAGGAGAGGTGCTGGGCTCTGTGATAAAGTGGGGGATTTTCTTAGGGTTTGCTGTGTTTTCCAGTGGTTTGCATGCACAGGAGTGGGACTCAGTGTTCCCAGGTGTTACTGGTTTAACGAGGTGAGGGGAAAGGGAGTTTGTTGCTACAGAAGACCGGAGAGGGACTTGGGACCCGGCTGATGGCCTGGAGGATGGAGACCCCAGCGACTGGTGATCTGGTGACCCAGAGACCCAGCTCAGGAGTCACAGGCGGTTCTGGCCAGTGGGAGGACAATGGGCTGCGGGAGAGGACCCCGTGACCAACCTGTTCCAGCCAGAGGAGGGCAGAGAGGAGAGGAGGCCCAGGCAACCCTGTTTACCTGGAGAAAAGACAATGGACAGCGGTGGGGCTTGGGGCCGGAGATATCGGAGGCCTAGCTGGGAAGCGGGGGGCTTGGGGCTGGCGAGGGGAAGCAGGCAGAGCCCACCTGGCTGCAGGGGACTGGGATGTGCTGTTATTGTGAGAGGCCAGGCCTGAGGCCCTGAGAGTTTCCTGTGCTGTGTTCAACTCTCAATAAACCCTCCTGTTTTACGCTGGCTGAGAGTCGCTCTGGGCTAGAGAACAGGGGCATCAACCCCTTTGGGGTGAGGAGGTCCAGGGGTCCAGAGCGCGTGGACTCCTGAGGGGCCCACGGCGAGAGACAGACGTGCTAAGGCTCAGAGAGGGCAGCTCCAGGAGGTGGAGGGCCTGACCCCAAGAGAGTGGACCCCGAGAAGGGCTGTCGCACTGAAAGGGCACCCCATGGACCGCACGGGGCCAAGAGTGGGCACGATCTGTGAGTCCGTGACAGGCAGTGACATCACAAAGGCCTTTTGCAGGGGCTCAGACTATTGGTCAAAGGTGGTGGGGAGGTGGTGACCTCACAGAGAGATGCTGACATCAGCCAGGCAGGACAGGGGCGAGGGGCCAGGGAAACCTCAGAGACCCTGTGGCTTTGCTTCAGCAAGTCTCCCTCTCCAGGTCTCTCTTTGAGGACTGGGGGAGTATTGGGGTTCACGTACCTGAGCGCCAGGAGGAACCTCTTTTGAGTTTTCTCCTTCCCTTTTAGTGATTTTACTTGAAAACAGCCGACCCTGTTTAGACGGTAAGAGCCTCCTCGAGGGAAGGGGTGTCCTGGGGGTGTCACAGTTCAGATGCCGGTGCTCCCCTATTCAAGGAAGTTCCCGCCACCCTGATCTGTATTCGCAGGGTGGGAGAGAGCAGCATCCACAGCAGTGATTTGCTCCTGGCTGCTGGAGCAGAGCAGCAGGCTCAGCTGTCAGAACTTCCTGGAGTTATGAAAGGGGAGAGGCCCATGGCTCTGTAGCAGGACTGCAGGGCAGGCGAGTTCACAGAGGGTATTGTGGGATACTGGCAGAGGCCAGTTATGGTGATATAATGAACAGCAGTGTCTACACTGACACTCTGTCACTTTAAGTTTGCTGCAAAAAGCTCTACTGTTCTCATTGAAGTGGTTTTATTTTGCCACCAAAACAGGGCAGTTTTGTCGCCAAACGTGGCATTGCAGTGTGTACACCAGCCAAAAGCTGCTGACCGAGGGAGCGTTGTGTGTTTTTCACACACCAGAGCAATATAATTCTGCTGAAACAACTTTGTAGTGCAGATCTGGCCAAAGATTCACACACACACAGCTTGCAAGGAAAACCTCACCTGCTCCTCTGCTTTGTGGGGCCAGGTGGGGCCCAGGGAGTCAGGTGTGAGCAGACACTGTATCTTAGTCACAGGCAGGCTCTATGGTTTAGCTGGTTAAAGTACCTGTTTTGTAAACAAGAGATCCTGGGTTCAACTCCCAGTGGTGCCTTGTTGAGATGTTTTGAGAGCAGCTGGTATTGGCTACTGTCAGAAGACAAAATACAGAGCTAGATGGACCTTTGGTCTAGCCCAGTGTGGTTTTTCTTATGGTTTAAATTACACTCACAGGCACTGATAATAGAATTACTGAAAGTTTGGGATTTAAGAGCTGATAGGTCAGTGGGCCAAGCCCCTCGTGGATGAACCCCTCCCTCTGGGACAGAGGCAGGTTTGGGCTCTCGCACCAAATGCTCATTGTGGCTGCCAGAATCTGTGGGCAGCTCATTTAGTTTCCACCCAGGGTTGAGTCCCTGGTTCACACATCGAGGATAACAACCCTTTGTTTCTCCTGCCCCAATAACATGGAGACTGGGAATGCAACACCAGCCACAAGTGATCATTTCGGCAAGCAACCCAACCTATTTCCAACATACTGTAAATCCACATGCAGACTCATACACGAAACCTTGCAAGAAAATCTTCCTGAGGGGGTCTGAAGCACCTGCTGCTGGAGGGAAGGAGGGAGCTGTGGGTTGGGATTGAGGAGCAGCGTGAGGAGCGGGGGGCCTGTGGATTGGGATTGAGGGGCACTGGGAATAGAAGGGGCCTGTGGGTTGGGATTGAGGGGCACTGGGAATAGGAGGGGCTGTGGGTTGGGACAGAGGAGAAGGGTGAAGAGGAGCAGGCTCTGGTTGGGAGTGAGGCTGGGGACTGGGTCCCAATACTAAAATTTAGGGGTTAGATCAATGTTAGGACAGGGTGGCAGTGGAGGGATGAGTGAGTCCCTAGACAACACAGTGAGTACGGTGCCTTCTTATTTTCCCCCTTTTCCACCCAGGCAGGCAGGTGAACTCTACAGAGGCACCTCTGGGCTTGCACTGACTAAGGACAACAGCTGTGAGTGGGGTGCAGAGAGGGGATGGCTCATGTTAAAGGACTTTTGGTTGCTGGACTTATGAACCGTAGGGAGAAGGACACTGCCTAGCTTATTTAGGGGTGGGTCTTTCCCTCATGGTTTATGTTTATGTGTTGGGGCTGCTGACATGACTTCTGCTAACCCTGGGCTTACATTGCAGTGTAGACATACCCTGAGAGGGCATCTAGACTGTGATAAAATCCCTGTGGCCCAGCTGGCCTGGATGATCTGATTTGGGCTCCTGGGGCTCAGACTGGAGCCTAGGCTCGGAGACCCTCACCCCTCGTGGGGTCTTGGAGGCTGGGCTGAAGCCCAAGTGTCTACACTGTAATTTTATAACCCTGCAGCACAAGCCCCACAAGCCTGAATCAACTGACCCAGGGTTTGAGAATAGTGACTTGGGTGTGTTAATGGCAGTGTAGACATAATGCTAGGCTATGTCCACACTGCAATGAAACACCCAGGGCTGTCCCGTGCCAGTGCAGGCTCCCAGGCTAGGGCCATGGGGTGGTAAATTTGCACTGTAGACATCTCAGCTCAAGCTCAATATCAGGTTCTGGGAGCCCTCAAAGTTGGGAGGGAGTTTAGCAAAGTGAAAAAGGTAAAATGGCAGTGGAGTATTGCCTGGAGTCAATGGCATTTCTCCATTGGTCTGTCTGCTTTGGGACAGGGACAATAACAAGTCCTGCTGCTTTCGTTATTTCAAAGGGCGGTTTAGGATTTTCATTCTCACACACGGTGCACGAAGCAGGACTCAATCCTGGGTGGAAACTAAATGAGCTGCCCACAGATTCTGGCAGCCACAAGGAGCATTTGGTGTGAGATCCCAGACCTGCCCCTGTCCCAGAGGGAGGGGGGTCATCTGTGATGGGCTGGAACACTGACCTATCAGCTCTTAACTCCCAAACTTTCAGTAACTCTGTTATCAGTGCCTGTGAGTGTAATTTAAACCATAAAAACAGCTACCCTGGGCTGGACCAAAGGCCCACCTAATGCTGTATTTTGTCCTCTGACAGCAGCTAATATCAGGTACCCAAAGAGTTACTCAACAAGGCACCACTGGGAGTTGAACTCAGGATCTCTTGTTTAGAAGGTAGGTGCTTTAGCCAGCTAAGCCATGGTGCCTACCTAGAGCTAAGGCACAGTGATGCCCACAGCTGACTCCCTGACAGCTCCACCAGGGCCTGACACGCTTTGCATGTGTTTGGATTCTGCAAAGCAGAGAAGCAGGTGAGCTTTTCCTCGCAAGCTGTGTGTGTGTGTGTGTGTGTGTGTGTGTGTGTGTGTGTGTGTGTGAATCTTTGGCCATGTCTGCACTACAAAGTTATTTCAGCATCATTATATTGCTCAGGTGTGTGAAAAACACACAATGCTCCCTCAGTTGGCAGCTTGTAGCTGGTACACACACTGCAATACCACGTTTGGCGACAAAACTGCCCTGTTTTGGTGACAAAATAAAAACACCTTGACGAGAGGTCTAGAGCTTTTTGCAGCAAACTTAAAAAGACAAATTGTCAGTGTAAATGCTGCTGGTCATTATATCACCATGACTGGCCTCCACCAGTATCCCACCATGCCTGCCGTGAACTCGCCTGCCCTGCATTCCTGCTACAGAGGCTGGGCCTCTCCCATTTCATTGCTCCAGAAAATTCTGACAGTTGAGTCTCCATCTGGAGGGAGGAATAGCTCAATGGTTTGTACATTGGCTTGCTACACCTCAGGTTATGAGTTCAATCCTTGAGGGGGCCATTTAGGGATTGGGGCAAAAAACTGTCTGGGGAGTGGTCCTGCTTTGAGCAGGGGTTTGGACTAGATGATTTCTTGAGGTCCTTTCCAACTCTGATATTCTATGATTCTACACTGGGATTAGGTTGATATAACTGCATTGCCAGCCTAAGTAATGTAATTACACCAACCAAATTTTGTAGTGTAGACCTGTCCAAAGAATCACACACACACCTTGGGAGCAAAACTTCAGCTGCTCCTCTGCTTTACACAATCCAAACAGGAGCAACACTTGTCAGGTCCCAGTGGGGATTGGCAGAGAGTCAGGTGTGGGCAGACATGATGCTTTAAATAACAGCAGGTACCATGGCTTAGCTGGTTAAAGTGCCTGTTTTGTAAACAGAAGATCCTGGGTTCAACTCCCAGTGCTGCCTTGAGGAGTGGCTTTGGGAGACCTGGTATTGGCTACTGTGAGAAAACAAGATTCAGAGCTGGATAGACTCCTATGCTGCCCCTTCCTCCTGCTCACTGCTCTCCGCCCTTACGGTCATTACAAAGTGGCAAGGCAGAGCCCTCCCATTTTTAAAAGTCCTGGGGTGTTGTTCCCCTGTTCAGGCCCCCTGGGGCCCTGCACGTCACACAGCTCTCCTGATTTCAGCTGTTAGTGAGGGAGCCTCACTGCTAGCGCAGACTGGGCAGTTTCTTGCATGAGAGACACTCTCCCAAAGCAGGACTAATGCTTAGAGCTGGTTATCAGTGATTTCAGATCTGTTGGTCTGCAGCAAGACTCTCCATTGAGTCTTAACCAGCTCTGTTATTACACAGGGAAGAACAAAAGGGTGAAATGGTGCCTGGAACCCTTAAGAAGAATCCACCCCACCAAGTACCAACACTTGTTGCTATCCGCTCTCAGCTCAGTTTTGGGGTCACTCCTTGCCTTTATCAACCTGGGGGGGGGCTCAGAAAATCATAGCAAGCATGTTCTCCAGTGGTGCAATTAGTTAGTGCACAGTACTTATAGAGCAGTGCTGAGGAGCTATGCTGAGGTTGTGAGTTCAAGCCGCACCTGGAGCACTGGTTTCCATTAACCAAGTGGCATCACCCCCTCATTTGGCCCTGTGGAATGTAGAATTCCAGCCCTGGGACACTGAGGAGGAGAGGAGACAAACACGCTCCCTTCAATTATTACCTCCTCTCTAGAGCACAGGTCAGAATCTACAATCCTTTCTCCCCCCCCACCCCAGCCCCTGTGCCAGGATCCCTCAAGCAGAGCCTGGAGTCCTGCCCCTGGTGTCTGTACTATTGACAAACTCTAAGTGACAGGGACAAAACACTCAAATCCTGCCTGGTGCGGGGAGCCAGGTTTGCTCTTCAAATTCTGTCATTGGTACTGTCATGGGATCTCACCCCCACTTTGAGCTTGTGGGTTCAAAGGTGGGGACCCGCAGGTATTCTCCCCCCACCCTAACCCTTAGGGTAGGATTTCTTCTCGCTGCCACCAGTCAGGTTAACGTGTCTGACGCACGGCCTGTCCCCCAAGCTTCCCCTGGGGAACCCAGATTCAAATCCCTTGAATCTCTACACACAGGGAAGCAGCCCACTTCCCCCCTCCCTCTCCTGCTCTCTCTCTGCTTGGAGACAACTCTTGTCTCCACAGAGTGGCGCCTAGCTTCCTTCCCCTGAATCCACAGGTAAGGAACTTAACCAAGTCCTGAACTTAAAAGAGTTTATTAAAAGAATAAAAGAAAGAAGAGAAAAAATACACAATCTCTATGAATCCAAGATAGACTTTCATAGGGTCTAATCTTATTAATCCCTGGAGAAATTTCTCCCTTTTCCTCAGTACAAACAATACAGGCAAAATTACGAATAATCAATGCAAACACACAGAATTGCAGACACAAGATTCTTATATGCAATTACCCAGTTCTTCTAATACTCACTAGCTTGACTAGAAGAAATTAGTTCAGAAAGATGAGCAGACTTGGTTAAGCGTCTGGTCTGGTGTAGGTCCAGACGGCTAAGAACTCAGAACAAAGAACACAGAGACCCAAGTTCCCGCTCTCTGGGATTTTCAAATTCTCTTCCCTGATTGGTCCTTTGGTCAGGTGTTTCACCAGGTCTGTGTTAACCCTTTACAGGTAGACCTTAACCCTTAACTAACTACTTATGACACGCCCCCCAAATCACCAACAGTGGGAGCACTGGCGGTGATTTCCTCCTAAACTGCAAAACCAACAGATTAATAAACACATGCACTATTACATATACTACTAAGCATATAACATGTAAAGAACACTTTTTAGCCACTAGATTCTGGGAAACTGTCACGAGAGAGTGCATCAGCAACTTTGTTGGAAGCTCCTGAAATGTGTTGAATGTCAAAGTCAAAGTCTTGGAGAGCTAAGCTCCAGCGGAGAAGTTTCTTGTTGTTTCCCTTGTTGGTGTGCAGCCACTTTAGCGCAGCATGGTCAGTTTGTAGTTGGAACTGCCGTCCCCAAAGGTATGGGCGTAGCTTTTCCAAGGCATACACAATGGCGTAACACTCTTTTTCACTGACGGACCAGTGGCTTTCCCTCTCAGACAGCTTCTTGCTGAGAAACACGACAGGATGGAAGTTGTGATTCGGTCCTTCCTGCATTAGTACCGCTCCTACCCCACGTTCAGATGCATCAGTGGTAACTAGGAAGGGTTTGTCAAAGTCCGGGGCCCTTAATACAGGGTCAGACATGAGCATCGCCTTAAGCTGGATAAAGGCTTCCTGACACTCATCAGTCCACTTAACTGCATTTGGCTGGGTTTTCCTGGTCAGATCAGTTAGTGGAGCAGCGATTTGGCTGTAGTGTGGTACAAATCGCCTGTAATATCCGGCCAAACCTAAGAAGGATTGGACCTGTTTCTTTGACCTTGGGACAGGCCACTGTTGGATAGCCTCCACCTTGGCCTGTAGGGGGTTGATGGTTCCTTGACCCACCTGGTGTCCTAGGTAAGTCACTCTGTTTTGGCCTATTTGACACTTTTTGGCCTTAACAGTTAGTCCTGCCTGCCTGATGCGCTCAAAAACCATTTTCAAATGTTCTAGGTGTTCAGGCCATGAATCAGAGAAAATGGCCACATCATCGAGGTATGCAACTGCACAGTCTTCCAATCCTGCTAGTAGACCATCCACCAGCCTTTGGAAGGTGGCAGGTGCATTCCGCAGTCCGAATGGAAGCACAGTAAACTCATACACCCCTGCATGGGTGATGAAGGCAGATTTTTCCCTGGCGGGTTCATCTAGTGGTACCTGCCAGTATCCCTTGGTTAAATCAATGGTAGAGATGAACTGGGCACGTCCCAACTTTTCCAATAGCTCATCAGTGCGTGGCATTGGATAGTTGTCTGGACGAGTTACAGCATTGAGCTTACGGTAGTCCACACAAAGCGTATTTCCCCATCTGGTTTGGGAACCAGAACCACTGGAGATGCCCATGCACTGTTAGAAGGGCGGATGATACCCATCTCCAACATGTTGTCAATCTCCTGTTTAATAGCAACTTTGGCATGAGGTGACACCCTGTAGGGTGGGGTCCTAATTGGGTGAGCATTACCTGTGTCAATGGAGTGGCAGGTTTGCTCAGTCCGTCCTGGGTTGGCTGAGAACAAGGGCGCGAAGTGAGTGCACAGCTCCTTGATCTGTTGACGCTGCAGACGTTGCAGGGTTGTGGTGAGGTCACCTCTTCCACACCACCATTTCTTTTACCTTCGTAGTAGACACCTTCAGGCCACTCGGTGTCATCTCCTTCCTGAACTGTAAAGTGACAGACCTGTAATTCTCTGGGATAAAAGGGCTTTAGAGAGTTAACATGAAACACTTTAGGCTTTAAAGAGGAATCAGGGAATGTTATGAGGTAGTTAACAGCTCCCAGGCGCTCCTGGACCATGTACGGTCCTTCCCAGGACGCTTCCATCTTATGGGCCTGTTGCGCCTTCAAGACCATGACCTGGTCTCCTACCTTGAAGGACCGCTCCTTGGCATGTCGATCATACCAGACCTTTTGCTCCGCTTGAGCATCTCTTAAGTTCTCTCGAGCAAGGGCCCAAGAGTCTCGGAGGGTGTTTTGAAGGTTGCTTACAAAGTCCAGAATGTTAGTCCCTGGAGGAGGTGTAAACCCCTCCCATTGCTGCTTTACCAGCTGTAATGGCCCCTTAACCTCATGGCCATATACCAGCTCGAATGGTGAGAATCCTAAACTGGGATGTGGAACAGCCCTGTAGGCAAACAGCAACTGTTGTAACACTAGATCCCAATTATTGGAGTGTTCATTGACGAATTTGCGGATCATGGCCCCCAAAGTTCCATTGAACCTTTCCACTAGGCCATTAGTTTGGTGATGGTACGGGGTGGCAACCAAATGATGCACCCCATGAGTTTCCCACAGGTCTTTCATGGTCCCTGATAGGAAATTTGTTCCCGAATCTGTAAGAATTTCAGAGGGCCAACCCACCCTGGTAAAAATGTCAGTTAAGGCCTGGCACACAGTTTGAGCCCTGGTGTTGCCTAGAGCTACTGCTTCCGGCCATCTGGTAGCAAAGTCCACAAAAGTCAGTATGTACTGCTTTCCTCTGGGGGTCTTTTTTGGGAAAGGACCCATAATATCCACAGCTACTCGTTGAAATGGGACCTCAATTATGGGAAGTGGCTGGAGAGGGGCCTTGACCTGGTCTTGAGGTTTTCCTACCTTTTGGCATACCTCACAAGACCGGACATACTTGGCAACGTCCTTGCCCATCCCCTCCCAGTCGAAGGACCTTCCCAACCTGTCTTTGCTTCGGTTCACCCCAGCATGGCCACTGGGATGATCATGGGCTAAGCTTAAGAGCTTTTCCCGGTACTTCGTCGGAACTAGCAACCGTTTTTGAGGATGCCAGCCCTCCTGGTGTCCACCATAAAGACTTTCCTTGTATAAAAGTCCTTGGTCCACAACGAACCGGGATCGGTTAGTGGAGCTGAGAGGCGGTGGGTTGCTGCGTGCCGCCGCCCATGCTTTCTTGAGGCTGTCATCGGCTTCCTGCTCTGTCTGGAACTGTTCCCTTGAGGCGGGAGACACCAGTTCCTCTGGAAGTGATGTAGGTGATGAGATTGTTTCTGTTGACTGTGAACCGCTCTCCGCTGGTCCACGAGGTGTTATTTCAGGCTCCGGCTGAGCCTCTAGGGTAGGGTTGTGCACTGGTTTTTCCAGTTCAGGCCCGTTGTCGCCCTCTGGCGGTGGAGTTGTAAGCGCTGGCGTCGGTGCTGGCGCTGGTACTGCCGCTGGTTGCTCTTCCAGTTCCGGTTCTGGGACTGGATGTAGTATGGCTGCTGTAGGTGTTGGCATGGGATCCGGTTCCACCACCTCTGTCTGGGTCTCTGGTAACACAGACGGGGTCTTGGTGGATGGCTCAGGAACAGGGATGGGTGCAGCAGCTCGTCTGGCTTGGCTGCGTGTAACCACTCCCTCTGTTTCTGGCGGCTCAACGTGATGGGCCAAGTGGTTGCCCAGAATCATGGGGACAGAATAATTGTCATAGACAGCAAAAGTCCACATCCCTGACCAGCCCTTGTACTGGACAGGTAAACGCACTGTAGGTAATGTTACAGGTTTTGACATGAAGGGGCGAACTGTCACTTTGGTTTTCGGGTCGATGAATTTGGGGTCCACGAAGGTTCGGTGGATAGCTGACACATGTGCTGCAGTGTCTCTCCATGCGATCACTTCCTTTCCGTCCACTCTCAAAGTTTCCCTAAAGCATATGGGTATTTGAGAGATATCTAATTCAGGTTTCCTTGGTGTGCAGGTGCAAGGAGTTGGACCAGTTCAGGTTCTTTGGGCATTTGGCTTTGATATGCCCCAGTTCATTGCATCCAAAACATCGCCCACTTGATGGGTCACGGGGTTGTGTTGGTTTACTGGAAACTGGTGAGGTAGAAGAAGAGGTAGGGTGTGACTGTGCTTGGGTTGTAGGTGTGGGCTTGATTGGCCCTCGATGGTAAGGTTTAGTCTCGGTGGGTACCTTGTGTGATTCGCTCCCTTTGGCAGTAGCTTTCGTGTTGTCTACCGATGCCATCCATCTGGCTCCAATCTCTCCTGCCTCAGTGAGAGTTTGTGGTTTACCATCTTGGATGTAGCGTCTAATGTTCTCAGGAACACCATCTAGGAACTGCTCCATCATCATCAGGAGGTGTAGGTCGTCTAGCTCCTTAACCTTGGATCCTGATATCCATGAGAAATAGTGTTTTTCCAGGTAAGCAGCGTGCTCTGGAAATGACATCTCTGGTTTCCATTTCTGGGCTCTGAAACGCTGACGGGCGTGATCAGGGGTGATGCCCATTCTGAGTCTGGCCTTGGTTAGGAACAGTGGAAAGTCGTCCATCTGGTCTCTAGGCATTTCAGCTGCCACAAGGGATAATTGTCCGCTGAGCTGTGACCTCAGCTCCATCATGTATTGGTCTTTAGGAAGACGGTATCCAATACAGGCCCTCTCAAAGTTTTCTAAAAAGGCCTCAACATCATCACCTGCCCTGTAGGCGGGAAATTTCCTCCGAAAAGTTTGATCAGTAGGTGGATGGGGTGGTGGATTATGCTGCTTAGCCTGTTCTACTTCCAGAGCCTGCCTCTGGATTTCCAGATCTTTCTCTCTTAATTCCATTTGTCTGATGTGGTCTGCCTCTCTGGCTTTCTGGTCTGCCTCCATGGCTGCCATGGCCATCTGGTGTTCTCTCTCTTTGGCTTCCAGGATTTTTATTTGCAATCGAGCAAGCTCTAGTTGGTCACTTGTTTCCGTCATATCTGTGCCTTGGGGTGCTGGACACCCCCTCCCTGTTTATGATAACTTGAGTAGAGAAAGGGTAATTAATCCTGTGTATAGCAAATTGTGTGTTGCAACTCTCTATTGTTCTGTACTGAGCAATAGGGAAAATCTAGAAAACTCTGTCTCTCTGCGAGAAAAGACTAGTGAAAATCTCAGTGGCTTCCTGGCTTCTGCATTTCAAAAGTCACAGGAAAAAAAAAACTGGCTTCAGGAGCTTTCTCTCCTCACCAAACCTGTTTTCCCTGTTGGACGGGATGAGCTCGGAGGAGCACTCCCACCCAAGGAATCCTGATCACACAAAGGAGGGACACACCTCCTTGCAACCAGAGCTAAAACCTCTGTCTTGAGATTCCTTATCTCCCCAGCAAACCTGTGAGGGCACTTCCCCCCACCTAAGGAATGCACACACTTTCTTTTCCTCCAAGGTGCTTTTCTATGCCACCCGAAAGAAAACTGCTTTTTCCTCAAGCTGCCTGTCCAAGCAACCCAAAAGAAAAACTGCTTCTACAAAGCCTGTTGGAAACTCAATTCCCTCCAGCCAACCTGGCTGAAGATTTCTTCTAACAATGGGTTCGAAACTCCGCTGCCACCATGTCATGGGATCTCACCCCCACTTTGAGCTTGTGGGTTCAAAGGTGGGGACCCGCAGGTATTCTCCCCCCACCCTAACCCTTAGGGTAGGATTTCTTCTCGCTGCCACCAGTCAGGTTAACGTGTCTGACGCACGGCCTGTCCCCCAAGCGTCCCCTGGGGAACCCAGATTCAAATCCCTTGAATCTCTACACACAGGGAAGCAGCCCACTTCCCCCCTCCCTCTCCTGCTCTCTCTCTGCTTGGAGACAACTCTTGTCTCCACAGAGTGGCGCCTAGCTTCCTTCCCCTGAATCCACAGGTAAGGAACTTAACCAAGTCCTGAACTTAAAAGAGTTTATTAAAAGAATAAAAGAAAGAAGAGAAAAAATACACAATCTCTATGAATCCAAGATAGACTTTCATAGGGTCTAATCTTATTAATCCCTGGAGAAATTTCTCCCTTTTCCTCAGTACAAACAATACAGGCAAAATTACGAATAATCAATGCAAACACACAGAATTGCAGACACAAGATTCTTATATGCAATTACCCAGTTCTTCTAATACTCACTAGCTTGACTAGAAGAAATTAGTTCAGAAAGATGAGCAGACTTGGTTAAGCGTCTGGTCTGGTGTAGGTCCAGACGGCTAAGAACTCAGAACAAAGAACACAGAGACCCAAGTTCCCGCTCTCTGGGATTTTCAAATTCTCTTCCCTGATTGGTCCTTTGGTCAGGTGTTTCACCAGGTCTGTGTTAACCCTTTACAGGTAGACCTTAACCATTAACTAACTACTTATGACAGGTACATTTCCAAGTCTGGGAATGTCCCACAACAGCATTGAATGGGAAGCTGCCTGCAGAACAGTTACAGTGCACAGAGCTCCTGTGGAGGAGGGGTGGGAATTAGTAACATTTTGAGGATCGTTTGGGAAATGAGCCTTTGCTGACAAGGTTTGTCTCTGTTCATATTTCACCTTCAGGTGTTATGTTGAGGGATCTTTAATATATTTTTGTGAGGTTAACAACTATCTCCTCAACTTTATTTACTCAACTTAAAAATTGATGTCACTTGATTTTTGCATCTCCCTGTGAAAATACAACTGACACGTGTGGCTTTCTACAGGGGGTCATGATGTTAAAGTTGGGGAAATCAGGTCTCTGTACTTCTGTGGAGGGGGGGTTGCTTTTTTACAGCTGAATCACTGCCAGGCACACCGGGCTGTTAGCTGCACCCACTGTCCTTGCCGGGGCCCCTGCTGAACCCTGGGCGGCTGCACTGCCGTGCTGGAGTGACTCTGCAGGGGGAGAAGCTGCTGTGGAGCAAGGTAGAGCAGGTGCAGGAAGGAGACGGGGTCACTATTCACATTCTGAACTGCACAATTTTCCAAATTTGGGAATAGATTCATAGACTTAAGGTCAGAAGGGACCATTATGATCATCTAGTCTGACCTCCTGCACAATGCAGGCCACAGAATCTCACCCACCCACTCCTGTAACAAACCCCTAACCTATGTCTGAGTTACTGAAATCCTCAAATCGTGGCTTAAAGACTTCAATGTGCAGGGAATCCTCCAGCAAGTGACCCGTGCCCCACGCTGCAGAGGAAGGCGAATGTCCGAGAACAATTCTAGGGGAAGGTGAACGCAGAGCAGTGACACTGGAGATGCCCAGACCTCCAATGGGGGCAGCGTAGAAATTAATATTGGGAAGATCATTTGTGAAATTAGTCGTCACTGACAAGCTTTGTCTCTGTTCCTATTTCACGCAATGGTGTTAGTTAGAGGCATCAGGACAGGTTTTTACTATATTAATTAAACACTTAATTTTATTTACCCAAGCCAAAAACTTAGTGTCACTTATTTGTTCTCTGTCCTAGCAAGAATGAATTGAATTTCATGACTTTCTGGAAAGTGCAGCGAGATGAAATGTGGGGAATTCAGTCTGTGTGTTTGTGAGCTGATGTTTTCCTCTCACAGGTCAGTGCCTGCATTGAAATACCAAGAGGGATCTAAGGGCTGGTGTACGCTGGGCACTGAACTGACAGAGCGACGTCTCTCAGGGTGTGAATCCCCCCTCCCCCCAAACCCATAGAGTTAAGGTGACCTAAGCCCTGGTTAGATAGTGCTAAAGAAAAGGAAGAATTGTTCTGTCAATGCAGCTATTACAGGGATGGGAAAACCCCTCCAGTCACTGTCTACTCCAAAGTGCTATAGCAGTGCCACAGCAGCATTTTAAGTGTAGACAGAGTGAAGCTAGATCTGGCTCCAATTTGCACTGTGGATGCTCAGGCACCAAGACTACAATAATGACAACAACAGCACAGTGCTTGCGTAGTTGGCAGGATTTAAACCTGCATGAGGTGACCCCAAGGGATTTCTAGTCCATCGCCTTAACCACTCGGCCACACCTACTTGATGTACAGCTGTTCCACTGCATGATGATTCAGTTCTCACTGAATTGTCACTTCAAATTGTTTGCTCAGACCAGCTTCCCCAGCACACTCACGGCTGCGCATCAGTGTAAGTGTGTCCTGGGCTGAACAGTGAGAATTCCTGCCCATTTCCCTTCTGGCTGGAGCAGGCTGAGAGTGTGTTTGTGTTAATGGCATTGCTGTAGATTGTTGTTCATTCCCCACTCTGACAATACAGGGAATAAGGAATCTCTCTGATTTACCCTAACTACTTTTGTTGTTACAGTGGATGAAATGACATTTTCCCCTATCCCTGCCCTGTTCCTGCTCTTTGTTATAGTTCAATATATTTTAACTGAGGAAAATGATAATAAAAATATCTGCTCTCCAGCAAAACTTGAAGCAACATCAAAGCACCGGGGAATGAAACAATTTGTTCCCGAAGGAACTTGATGACTAACAATTGCTTTGAAATGGGGAACAGTCAAACTGTGACGCTCAGGCTTTGGCCAGCCCTAATCAAGGCATTTCTCACATTCTCTCCCATGTGGCTTGTCTGATGTCTAATAGGAACGTCCTCTGATTGAAGCTTTTCCCAAATGCAGAGCATGTGTAGGGTCTCTCTCCTCTGTGGATTCTATGATGTCTGAGCAGGTTTGAGCTCTCAATGAAGGTTTTCCCTCACTCAGAGCATCAGTATGGTGTCTCTCCTGTGTGGATTCTACGATGTCTGCTCAGGCTAGGGCTCTGTTTGAAGCTTTTCCCGCACTCAGAGCATCCATAAGGTTTCTCACCTGTGTGGATTATCTGAGGTGTGATAAGGGCTGACGACCGACTGAAGCATTTCCCACACTCAGAGCACGTGTAGGGTTTCTCTCCTGTGTGGATTCTCTGATGCGCGACAAGGGCATATCTCCAACTGAAGCGTTTCCCACACTCAGAGCATCCATAAGGTTTCTCACCCGTGTGGATTCTCCTATGTGTGATAAGGTAGGAGCTCCGACTGAAGCTTTTCCCACACTCAGAGCACATGTAGGGTCTCTCTCCTCTGTGGATCCCCTGATGTGTGAAAAGGTCTGAACTCCCATTGATGCTTTTCCCACACTCATGCCATGTGTAGTGTGTCTCTTCCAAGTTGATTCTCTCGTGTGTAATAAGGTCTGAGAGGCTACTCAGGTTTTCCTCTGGCCTCTGCTGAGACTCACAGGCTTTTGCTTTTTCTGGGAGTGCACAACTCTCGGAAACATTCCCTTTGGGTCTTCCTGATAATGTCCTATGTGGTTCTACTTGCTCAGCATCTTCCTGCTGGGGATTCTCCTCCTTCTCACTCACCATCCCAACACCTGATGGGAGACAGATAGAATCCAGACATAGGTCACTCCCTGCGCCAGAGAGAAAGGAAATCTCAGAGACAAGAAGGGAAAAAGGGATGAACAAACCAAAATACGTGTGGGAGAGATCAAACCTATCAGGAGCTCATTTTCCTCAAACCCTTCCCCAGATGAGAGAGGAAGGGATCAGTTCTGGGTGTGCATCTCACCACAACACTCAGGGGAAAGTGAGATTGGGGAGGGACCTGCTGCCAGTTGTCAGTTAGGGTAGGTGGGAAGCCATGAGTGACATCTGCCTAATGATTCCACATCTGAAGGGAACAATCCTGAACTTGCAGAGCTCACAAGGTCTTTGTAGGGCATCCCAAATGTTTCCTGTATTCATGGAGAGTTTTTGAGTTGGTTTAACCAATCCCTCACCTGTGCAGGCAGCTCTCGAGAGCACTTCTTTCTCAGAGCCCTGGCGGTCTGGGACCCACGGCTCTTCCCCTCGTTCCAGCTGCGAGATCACATCAGGTTTGGAATTTAGAAACCCTACGCCAGGCAAAGAAAACAAGGGAGGTCAGTGGAATTTGTGGGATACTTGTCACAAAGAATAGTCCACGGTTTTAACCGCAGCTCATTTTTAAGCAGTAACGTCCCAAGGCCAGCTTCCTTGGCTCAAAGTGGCAGGAGAGTTATTATTATTATAAATCATATGTATTACCTTAGTGCCTAAGACCCAGCTAACAGTGGGTCCCCATTGTGCTAGGCAAAGTACAAACACAGAATAGTAGATGGCCCATGCCCTAAACGATTTACAATCTAACTAGACAAGACAACCACAGAATGGGGGAAGGGGTAGAACCACCCGATAACGAAATAGATATTAAGATGCTTAAAGAAAATTTAGTTTGATAGCATCCTGTCTGGCAAGAAATCACTTATCAACAGTTGTGGTACCCTCATTTCTGTATTGTTTTATCTTTATGTCCACCACTTTTCTGGTTCTGTAATTGTTTCTGCCAGCGGTATAATTAATTTTGCTGGGTGTAAGTTAATTAGGATAGTAGGATATAATTGGTTAGGTAATTATGTTGCAATACGTTAGGACTGGTTAGTTACATTTCAGTAAAATGATTGGTTAAGGTGTAGCTGGGAATATGACTATATAAACTGGGGTCAAACAGGAGGGGGAAGGGAAATTGGAATCAGGTTTATTAATGGGGGAAATGGGAACAGGGACACAGACAAGGCTCTGTGGCCTCAGAGCTGGGAAGGGGGATGCAGGCTAAACGCTCTGCGGCCTCAGAGCTGGGAACGGCACACTGGGGAACAGACTCTCTGGGCGTACAGCGATGAGCCCGACTGGTGTGAAGGGCTTCGGAATCTGCTTGCTTGGAAATAACCCCAATAAACATCGCACTATCTGCCCTTCGGACTTCTGGTCTTTTGCTGCTTGCTGTCTGCGTGACAAGAACCAGGGAAGTGGGCGGGGGGAGGGAAAGCCCTCTAACAAAACTGACACGACCTGATAACCAAGAGGTGAGCCTTAGGGAAGGTTTTAATACACTTTGTAACTGATGAGGATTCCACGAGGACTGATGAGGGTGCAATGGTAAATACACATTTAGATCCTTTTCTTGTTTTATCTCTTTTTCCCATAAGGCTTAACATCTGGCGCAGTGTCATGGATGCACAGGATCTGTGCAATGCCCTGGCTTTTAAACAGTCCTTGGGAGGTGCCCCTTGAGTGCGCTGGACCCCCAAGGGGTCCCACTCTTCCACAAGGAGAGACCATGTAGCTTCAACACTTGAGACTGAGCCTCTGGATTCAACACTCCTATTTCAACCTGTGAGCTCTGCCAGCAGGTCCAGCTGAACGACACTCCTGTTCAGAGACTGCTCCTCATTCATGCTTCAATGCACCTCAGCAAGTTTTGCTGTGACACTGGGCAGACTGTTAAAATATAGCAGGGTTTATTAGTCAACTGAAACACAGCATTAGAAAGGCTTTAGATTAGGACAGAGAAGCAAAGAAGACAATATAGTCCATATTGGCCAATGCTCTTGAGCCAGGCTGCTGTTAAAAAAATCCCCTCCATAAAAGTATTAAGCGTAGTCTTGAAGCCAGATATGTCTTTTGCCCCCAATACTCCCCTTGGAAGGCAAGACTAAACTCCCTAGTGTCCACTTGATAGCCACTGGTTCTTCTTCTTCTCCACGGCATCGCTCGTGGAGAACAAGGACCTGCAAATCTACAGTCGTACTCTATCTTTGTTTCAAGAATGAAAACAAACTAGCGCCTCAGAGGACGGCACGGATTTCAGCTGATGGACAGCTTTCCTCAGTGTTTGTACATTTTAACAGGAATATATTGAATGATTAAATTCATTTCACGTCCCCGTTCAGCGGAACTCCTGAACATACAGGAGATGGATATGAAAATATAGATCACTTAAAAAAGAGGACATGTAAGAGAGCAGCTGGACTTGAACCAAAAACCTCTCGATCCGCCCTCAAATGCACCACCACTGAGTTCCCTGAGGCAGTGTTGGAGCCAGTGATCTTGAAGAGTATGAAGGGGACACTTATTTCAAAGAGCTTCTCTTCCATTCCCAGACATAAGTGGTTTTAAAAATGGAGTTTCATTACATTTTCTATGTGCATGTAAACACCACAGCTTGCACAATCCCCACAACTGCTCAGTCTCACCAGAGCACAATAACTTTGGAGGCCCCACACCCAGCTACCCAGCTCTGCGGCCTTTAACCTCTTCAGCAGTTCTCCAATGCCTTAAAGCCACAGGGCACAGCATGGAATTTGACCCCATTAATCCTAAATCAATTTGGATGAAAAATCTTTGCAAAAATAGTTCGTTTTCCAAACCAAAAGCATCTCCCGTTTGTGGCGTCCTTAAAGTGTCTCTTTGCACACAAAGAGGAGACACTTTAATTTGGAAACGAGATAAGATGCTTCAGTCAGGGTAAGCAGTTGCTCCCTTCATGATTGAAAGATCATAAAATGCCAGTCAAATTGACTCTTTCAGCCCTTACACAGCAGACCCCACTGACGGCAACTAACCGGGGCCGGGTGGAGCCAGCTCACCTTATCAAACCTTCCCATACCCGGGGGAATGGGAAAGTGCGAGGCTGCAGCGCCACCTAGCGGCCACAGGACAAATCGCCGGCTGCTGCACCTGTGGGCACTGGGAGTTCGCTTAACATGGAAAGCTGCCTAATGCAAGGTTGGCAAAACGGGGGTCTGCTGCACTACATCATCATCTGCAATGACTCAACCCGATAGGACACCTCCTGTGCTATGCTGCTACTAGTGACCCTCTCAAACAGGTCCCCACAGCTCCCCAGCCTCCCCCCACCAGGAGGCAGCTAGGAGAGGCTTGTTACACTGCTCTACAGCCAAAATGCTTCTGAAATAAATGGAGTCCAACTTTACTAATTCTGGGTCACTGAGAACGAAAATGATGCTTAAAATTCTTGATTGGCTCTAGTTTTCAAGATATGCTATTGGGTCAGTATTTATGACCCTTGACTTGGGAATGGCGGAGGATAAGTGAGTTATAAAGGGACGGGATCTCAATTTAAACCAGTAATGACTAAAATCCATCTTTGACTGGATCTATGAATAAATCTATGAATGGCTTTGGACAGTACTTGCTTTTAGGCAAAACAATGAAGGATACAATCTGAAGCTGGTATTGCCTCATACATGATATGAATTGCATCATGTTATTCCTAGAAGTCATGGATGATGCAATCATAATGAAGCTGAACCAATTGCCGTATATCAGGTCTAGAAATCATACAGTGTCTTGCTCTCTTATTTGTCAGTGTTTGATTTTGCAAAGGGACCCATTTCTCTTTAGCCAAAGTGAGCAGAGATGCCTCGTACTTGTGTGAACAGTGCAGATAACTTGTGCTATGTTTGTGGTGAAGTGACTTTTGCATCACAAAAGTGCAGTATAAACACTATGGTTAAGAAAGCCTATCACTTTTCTTTTGGCTGCAAAATTGGAGATCAGGTGTGTGTTGGAAGCAATGAGTGTGGCAATCTCAGTGAACCGACGGAGGGTGATGGTGGTCAGAGAGAGACAACGGAAGATTAAAGGGGCAACAATGGGCATAGTGATGATGATTGTGTTGTATTTCATTCCTTAGATCTGGTGCCACGGCCGTCCCTTTAGCCTTGTAGTTTACCAAGAGTAAAACTAAATATCTGTTGAGATACAAGGGAGAGTCTGTGTCCATTCCTGCTAGCTGCACAGGGGTTTGACATTGCTGCTTTCAATCCTCCGGCCCTGCCGAGACAAGGAACAATTCAGGCGGTCACTGAACTGAAGGAGGGAGATGATTTTCTGACAGGGAGGGACGGCTCCTCTTAAAGGTGTTTGGCAGGCAGCCTCCTTCCCAGGTCTGTCCCGACAACACCCAGTTGAAAAGGGACTCTCCTCAGCCCTTCTCAGCCCGGTGAAAACGAGCGAGTGAGTGAGCGTGGGGGAGAGCGAGCGACGGAGGGAGATGGATTGAGCGGGCCGGGACCTCGGTGAAGGGGCAGGATGAGGGTGTTCAGTTTTGTTGGGTCAGAAAGTTGGCAACCCCAGATCCAGGGGAAACAACTCAAACACCCAACGAGTCTGGCCAGGGGCAGGACATCAGCTTTGAGGGGAGGGGTGGGTGTGGCAGTGACATCACAAAGGCCTTTTGCAGGAACTCGGCCTATTGGGCAAAGGTGGTGGGGAGCGGGTGACCTCACAGAGAGACCCCGACATCAGCCGGGCAGGACAGAGGTGAAGGGCCAGGCCAGTCTCTGAGACCTCCCGGCTTTGCTGCCGCAAGTCTCCTTCGCGAGGTCTCTCCTCGAGGGCTGAGAGAGAATTAGGATTCACGGATGTGAGCATGAGGAGGAACCTCTGTGGAGTTTTCTCCTTTCCTCCCACTGACTGTGCCGAAAAGAAACTTCCCTTTGAGAAGGTAAGAGGCTCAGAGACGTTTGGAACCTGTTCAGTCTGATCCACCTGGCGCAGGCAGCATTCTAGGCACAGACAGCACTGGCTTCAGGTGGCAGAATTTGATTTCCTCCCTAGGTTTTGATGATTGGAATCCCTGGGGACATTGGGGTGTATCCTTTTTGGTTTCCCTTTTCCTCTTTCCTCCCTCCTTTCGCCTCTTGCTTCTTTTTTCCCTTTTCCCAGCTTCCCTCCTTCTAACAAGGAGGGAAGTGTCTGGAGTGTGGGCAGGGGAGGGGGTTGCTCTCATTGCAGAGGTCCTCACCAAGAGGTGGGGCTGGATCTGAGAGTGATCCCCTGTGATGGTGACCTGGGCCGTCCTTTGGGACATCTGGTGAGACCCCTCAGCCTCCCGCCCCTCAGAGTCTCAGTGGTGATTGGCCGAGCAGGGGGCTATCGTGAGCGAGGAGACTCAGGTCCTTTTGGTCTTTTTTCAAATCAGGCAAAGAAGTCACAGCCGATCCAATGTACGGGATTAATCTTGCTGCTTCTCTCCATTAATTGTCTCTTAGCAGGTGATGATTTCCTCTAATGTTCTAGGTCTTCTAAAATCCTTGCTGAATAATTACTATGAACCCCTGTTGGTCTGTAGCTCACTTGAGAGCACTTTATTCTGATCAGTCAGCGTATGAAATTGAAGATCTGAGAGAGAGGTTGAAAGTCAGGAGCAGTGTTTCCTCTAATTTGCTATGTCCGTGTGCGGAATGAATTTTGCTGAGTGCACCAATACGGAGGTGAGGTGTGACACATCACCTGTCTATTGGTGCTCATTCCAAACTTCATTCTGCACATGGATGGTGTGTGACGTGGTGAGACTGAAGGGTTAGGAGTGTGGAGGGGGGCTCAGGAAGGGCAGAGGTTGGGGTGCCAGGGCTCCGGCTGGGGGTGCAGTCTCTGGGGTGGGGTTGGGGATGAGAGGCTGAGAGCTGGAGCAAAGGGTTGGGGTGCAGGGGTGTGAGGGCTCCGGCTAGGGATGCGGCCTCTGGGGTGGGGCTGAGAATAAGGGGCTTGGAGTGCAGGTTGCCCCAGGGAGAGGACTCCCCCACAGCTCTCTCTCACCACAGCAGATCAGGGTCAGGTGAGAGGGCACCTGTCTCCTGGCCACAGCAGCGCTGGTGGGGCTTGGCTGGGTCGGGCTGGGGCAGGGGGAGGGAACAGGATTTATTTTTCCTAAGTCAAAAGGAGGAAGGGATGGAGTTATGCTTCAGTTTTTACCTTATAAACTTAAGTCCTGTCTAACCTACAGGACACTATGGGAATAAGACACCATGCCATGTGGTGACATCACAAGAGCAGAGGATGTGAGAACTACAGCAACTGAGAGGGTGGGGGGGTTAGAATCAGATTGTTTCAAATGCTGCATTCGTCGGCTGACATTTAACAGCAACGCTTAGCTAACACAATGGAGAAAGGAATTCTCTGCTAAAGATTCAACCTGCCCTTTGGCCAACTCCACCCCTTCCCTGACCGGAGTGTGCTCAGAACACCCCTCCCCCCCACACTCACACCATCACCCCCCACACAAGCCCACAGCTGGGCACCCAGCACAAAGCAAGGGAGGGGGTTGCTTGGCTTATTTTACTTTTTACTTTGCAAAAGTTTTTTTAAAAATCATTTTCTGCTCCTGTTCCCATGATGGAGAAGCAGATGGTTGTGGAGAAGGGGATCTGCAGTGGTGGAGT
Source organism: Mauremys reevesii (assembly GCF_016161935.1). NCBI lineage: Eukaryota > Metazoa > Chordata > Testudines > Geoemydidae > Mauremys > Mauremys reevesii. The sequence goes on from NC_052639.1 coordinate 22,591,210, forward strand.
CGGGAACTTGGGGCGAGGCAGAGGAGGAGTGTGTGAGGGGAAGGGGCAGTCGGGGTGAAGGGAGGCTAAAGGGGTCAGGACAGGCAGCTGGGTGCGGGGTTTGGGGGGAGGCTGAAGGAGGCAGTTGGATGTAGGGGGGAGACTGAAAGGGCAGCTGGGGAGGAGCCTGGGGGGCAGGGGAAAGCTGAGGGGGACAATGAGGGGAAGGGACCGGGGCAGTTGTGGGAGGCAGAAGGGGGCAATTGGGGCAGTTGAGGGAGGCTGAAGGGGGTAATGGGGGAAGTTGAGGGAGGATAAAGGGGGTGATGGGGGCAGTTGGGGGAGGCTGAAGGGGGCAATGGGTTGAAGGAGGCCGGGGCAGAGAGGCTGTTGGGGGGCTGCTCGTCCCCACGGGAGGGGAGGAGGAAGAGGAGCTGCCCTTCTTTCTGAAGCTGTTTCCTGTTAGATCTTGCAACTTCACTGTTCCTGAGCAGGGTCCTGTGATGAAAAGGAAACTAGAGAGATTCGTGGTCCTGCTTTCAGCAGGGGCTTAGGCTGGATGACCTCCTGGGGTCTCTTCCAACCCTCATTGTCTAGGATTCTGTGTTTCTGTGGAGGACAGGTCCATCAATGGCTGTTGGCCAGGGTGGGCAGGGATGGTGCCCCTAACCTCTGTCTGTCACAAGCTGGGAATTGGGCGACAGGGAATGGCTCCCTGGATGATTCCTGTCTGTTCATTCCCTCTGGGGCACCTGGCACCGGCCGCTATCGGCCGACAGGACACTGGGCTAGATGGAGCTTTGGTTTGACCCAGTCTGGCCGGTCTTCCCTTCTAATGCTCTTCTCACATGCTCAGTAACAGCTGCAAGCTGCTGCCCTCACGCGCCATCAGAATCTGCTCCCTGCAATCAAAGGCCGGAAAATCCCCCTGAAGGGGGGAAATTGGAGGGGCGGGATGGGCAGAGGGACAAAACTGGGACAGGATCTGGGGTTCAGACGGGGGCTGCCATGCCAGGTAGGTGCAGAAGGGAAAACCCCCAGCTAGAGGGAGGCAGAGGGGATAGAAGTCCCCACAGATGGGGTGAGCCGGCAGCAGCAGTTCCACACTAGGGTGTGGTGGATGGTAGAAGGACTCGTGTTCCTTGCAGGATGGTCCATCTCAGCCCCCCCTCCCCAGGGCTGTGGTGTTAAAGGCCCCGAGTGGCCCAGTGCCCAGGCTCCACCGCTCTGCTCTAGCTGAAATGGTGACTGAGCTGCCAAGGGAGATGTGATTCAGGGAAATAGTTTAAACCTCCCTCCCCCCATCCCCTCATCATAAAGCAAACTGATACTTTTAGACGTGTTTACGCCGTTTCAGAGAATTCCTGGCCAGTTTCCGTCTCGGTAACATGTCTGCTTGGAGCCTCAGAGTAGCTCAAGATTTGTCTTATCTGCTGCTCTGATTGCCTGAGTTAGTCTCCCTGTCCTGAGCTCTCTGGAGTTCTGCACCTTTTCATTGTTTATTTCTAGCAATGGTATTTGGATGACAGTGTCCAGTAGTTCAGGCACCCAGCTGAGAGGCAGGAATTAGGACACACCGGGGAGCTGATCCCCCTGCCCCACTCGCGCTCATTAGTTAGCCCCAATGAACCCACTTCAAAGGGAGAGCTGGACAGAGCCCCACCACGGCACACTGCTTCGTGCACTGACCTGAAACATGGGGGACCCTGGTTCAAATCCTTTCTCCCTTGTGGACAGTGGCGGGGGGCGGGGGTGATGCTGGCAGCCCAAGCTCATGCCGGTGGCCTCAGGCCTCCCTGAGGCACAGATCTAGCCCAAAGGCAGACTTGCCTAGGTGGCAGGATAGCCCCGAGTGCCCAAGGGGACTGTCTGTGACTCTCTGCTCAGGCTGTTCGTGTGCCTGGGGAGTTCGCTCTCGGGGGGTGGAAGCTCCCAGTCCCCATGGGGGGTGCCCTGGTGTGTAACAGTCTGCCCTGAGCTTGGTACTCACGTCCCTGAGCTACTCTCTGCAGCTGGACAGAGGGAATTGAACCTGGCTCTCCCACATGGCAGGTGAGTGCTGGGAGCACAGGACCTATCTGTGAGAGAGGGGCAGGGCTAGGACACCTCCCCGTTGTCAGTGTCTCCTGGGCGGGCTTGGCTGGCTCCTGCCTGGGGAGCTGGTGGTTGTGAGTTGTGTTGTAAGGTGCCTGTGTCGCCCGTGCATCGTACAGGGAGTTCAGGCCCCTAACTCCGCTTAGTGGATCACTGGGTTGTTCCTGTAAAAGCAGCAAAGAATCCTGTGGCACCTTATAGACTAACAGACGTTTTTGCAGCATGAGCTTTCGTGGGTGAAACAACAATTCGGTTGTTCCTGGATTTTCTCGCTGCTGAAACCAGGTCCTGTGACGCTCAGCACTGCCCCCCCTCAGTCCCGTCACGGGTGTAGCCAGTCCGGTCTCTGCAGAGCCCAGCTGAGCAATGCCTGATTGACATGGGTGTGCACAGGAGAAAAGACAGAGCACAGGCTGGAAAGTGACACATCACAGCAAAGCCCAAACGCTCCTCCTAGGGGCACGATATTCCCTGTGGGTGCTGGGGGACACGCTGTGATGGGATCCGCTGTGCCCCCGAACCCTCTCCAGCCTGGGCTGTCTCCCACAATGCCCTGCTAGTGACCAGCAGCAACCCCTCCAGGCGCTGTTATCCTCGGCACAACGGCATGTGGAGCGGCTTGATTGCATGGATGCTCCCGGAGCCACTCGTGAATCCCACAGTGAGGTGCCCGCCAGATCCCCCCAGCTCCCAGCACTGCGCCTCAGGAATATGCTGTGTGTGTTAGTAATTGGTTCCCCACTTCCCCACTGGAAGGTGGAGCTACACCAGGAACGTGGGGTCTGTGGTGTCGTGGTTTGGGTGGGTTATTGGAAGAGCGGGGAGGACTAGTCTATGGCAGAAGCCTGCGATTTGCCTTGCCTGCCCGGCTTGCGCTTTTGGCTTCACTTTTGGTTTTTGATTTTTTTCCTCCACTGTCATCAGTTCATCCCTTCCCACTGAACTGCCCAGTGCCTGGCTCGGAGGTGGAGGCAGGAGGAGAGAGACAAGAGTGAGATTTCAGCATCTCCAGTAGCCCCAACAAACACTGTGGGGTTTTAATTCATAGCTGTTGTCGGTCTGGGGGAGACCCTGGTGCACCAGCGGGGGAGGGTGTCTGATGGGGTTGGTGGTCTGGCTGGGGGCAGACATTGCATCCCCTTTCCCACTGCTAATTGAATGAGAAGACAGACGTCCCTGTGGAGCAGATAAGAGCCTCCGAGAGGTTTCATGTTGTTGTTTCATGTTGTCCTAGGTTTCCTTCCTATGGACTGCATCACCAAGTGGAATTCATGGCAAACCATTGCCATTATGCAGTAAAACATCTTTAAGACTTCGTCTTTGATGAATCAATGAACAGTCTCCACTCATGTGGATTGTGAACGATGTTGCAATGTCCTGGTGAAATCGCTCGCCCAAAACTGTGGAGCTGCAGTAGTGCTGGGGCAGTGATCCCCACCGTGACCTGGGCCATCCTTTGAGCTCTCTGGTGAGACCCCTCAGCCTTCCATCCTCAGTCTCTACCCTGATTGGCTGAGCAGGGCGTTAATGACAGGGAGGAGACTCAAGGCCTTTTTGTTCTCTTTTAAGACCAAGTAAATAAGTCGTAACCAGTTATATGTTTCATGGATTGTGCTGCTTCTCTGCATTAATTGTCTCTGAGCAGTTCATGATTCTCTCTAACATTGCAGTTCTCCTAAAATACTGGCTGAATAATTACTGTGCACACTTGTTGGACTGGAGCTCATCTAAGAGCACTTTATTGAGGTCATTCAATGTATGAATTTCAAGATCCGATGGTTAATTTAAAAATCAGGTCTCTGGGGGTCCTATTCCCAATTCAGCCATTGACTGGCTTTGTGACCTAAGGCAAGTCAATTCTCCTTTTTCAGTCTGAGCATCTCCCTCTTTCAAGTAGGGATAATAATGATCCGCTCCTACCTACCTCAACACACTCACTCTTCCCCAGCACACACACACTGTCTCTCCCCACACACAAACAGTCTCACACTGCAGCTGAAAAGCAGCTGGCAATCTAGTAGGATGACCCTGGAACAATGGGATAGAGAAACCTTCATCACTGAAAGTGCAGCCACAAAGACACCACACACCAGCTTCCCTAGCTGGTAAGAATCAAACCTCCACAGAAAGATCCTTATGGTATCGTAGGCCAGCTTCCTAAGGCCTCAGCCTCAACCACTTAACACAGGGCCTGTCTACACTCTGGTTCTGTTCTAACGGAAGGATCATTTCCAAGTGTTCGCTCAGACCAGCTTGCCCAGCACCCTCACTGCTGTGCATCTCTGTATGTGTGGCCATGGCTGAACAGCAAGAATTCCTGCCCATTTCCCTTCTGGCTGGAGCATGGTTAGAGTGTGTTTGTGGTTAATGATTTTGCTGTAGATCGTTGGCTTCCTGCTTTGGCAATTCAGACAGTCCCTTTTCCCAACATATCTCCAGCACATCAGTCCCTGGCTGAGTCTCCTGGGCAGTGGAAAACATCCCTTGTTTGGTGCTGCCAAGGGGATCGTGCAGAGCTGAGATGTCTCTCGGCTTGGATCAAAGGGAATGTTGGATGGAATTTATCACACAACCCTCCCTGCTCCGCAGAGCCCCATGGGGAGAATGTAGAGAAGGGGATTCATTCCTTCCCTGCACTCCCAGAAGAGTTGCTAGGACTCCTTCCTGCCAGCTACTCACCCCTGGATTCATCCTTAGCTCCTAGGATCTTTCTGCTCCAAAGGCTCCATAGTCCTGGGGTGGGGAGGGTGTCACTGCACAGTCTGAAACACAAGAGAAGTTTCTGGAATTGAAGGAAGGAGCAGAAAATGGAGAGGAAAGAAAAGAGAGAAAACGCCTTGTCTCTCTCCCCTTCCCCCCTGCCCCAATCAGGAAATGTTACCAAGGACCAGCGTTAGGGGAAACGGAGCCCTGGGCAAAACTTGTACTTTGGCAAAGTTCTTGGTTCAGGCTTGTAGCAGTGATGGAATAAACTGCAGGTTCAAATCAAGTCTCTGGAGTACATCCACAACTGGGATGGGCCATTCAGTCCTTTGTACAGAGCTTCAGTTTGTAGACAAGTCCCTCCAGAAGTATGAAGCAGGACTGAAGACCAGATGGAGATGAAGCATCAGTCTTTTATAGTCTCTTGCCATGTGGTCTTTGCTTTCTTTGTCCCAAGGACACTCTATCCAGCACGTGACATAGAAAAACCTTAGAGTTCTGTCCATAGGCAGGTCCCTGCACACCTTGCTGAGCCACAAGGCATATCTGCCTTCTCTCAATGGGTCAGTTGTATAGCTGATGGTCCTTAATGGGCCATCAAGCAGGCTAGGCAGAGCTGACACCAATTTGTCTGGCTGGGGTGTTCCCAGAAGCATAGCACAAGTTTGAAATACAGGCAGCATAGAGCCAATATTCATCATGTCAACTGCAAAAATGATACATATCTAGAGATAGCATAATTATAATCAGCCAATCATAACCTCTCCATAGACCCTTTATGTGACCACCTTTATACAATATTGGCTGCAAATATAGAACAGTGGTGGCAACGGTGATCTATACAGTTACAGATTATGTCAATAACGTCACAGGAGGTGACATGGTATCAGTGAGACTGATACTGGAATACTGCCTCCAGTTTTGGTGTCCTCATTTGAAAAAGATGGTGTGAAATTGGAGTTGAGGCAGCAAAGAGCCACCAAATGTTCTGAGGGCTGGAGAAAAATGCCTTCTAGTGAGCTATTGAAAGATCTCAACCTGTTTAGCTTCTCAAAAGAAGATTGAAAGGTGACTTCACTGAAACGTTGAAATGCCTTAATGGAGAGAAAAGATTGGCTATTAAAGGGCTCTTTAATGTAGCAGAGAAAGGCATTAAAATCCCAATGGCTGGAAGGTGAAAAGAGACAAATTCATATTACAATTAAGGCACAAATATTCAACAGCGAGGTTGATTCACCACAGGAACAAGCTACCAAGGAAAGTGGTGGATTCTCCGTCTCGTGACGTCATTTCATGAAGACTAGATGCCTTTCTGGAATGTGTTTACCCCAAAAGTAGCTAGTGTGTCATACAGGAGGCCTGTGATATGCAGGGTCAGATTAGATGCTCTAATGGTCTCTTCTGGCCATAAAGTCAACTAATTCCTAAAAAACTGAATGTAGAATTGGGAGCAGCAGCGTCTGATGTTTTCCTGTCTATCCGGCTTGCTTCCTAGAACGAATGCTCCTTGAGTGGGGTGATCCACAGGGAGTAGCTCAAACCTCCAAAGTGCCTGGCCAGGGGCAGGACATTAGCCCAGCAAGGGAGGGGTGTGGCAGTGACATCACAAAGGCCTTTTGCAGGACCTCAGACTCTTGGCCAAAGGTGGTGGGGAGGTGGTGACCTCACAGAGAGATGCTGACATCAGCCAGGCAGGACAGGGGCGAGGGGCCAGGGAAACCTCAGAGACCCTGTGGCTTTGCTTCAGCAAGTCTCCTTCTCCAGGTCTCTCTATGAGGACTGAGAGTATTCGGGTTCACGGACGTGAGCGCCAGGAGGAACCTCTCTTGAGTTTTCTCCTTCCTTTTAGTGATTTTACTAGAAAACAGATGTCCCTGTTTAGAGGGTTAGAGCCTCCTCGAGGTTTGAAACTGTTCGGTCTGATCATTCTGGTGACAGTTGAATTCATGCAAAACATGATCTTAAGGATGCAGAATTTTATTCCACACCTGGGATTTTGTCCCTTAGAATCACTGGGGCATTAGGGTTTGTCCTTTTTGTTTCAACTTTTCCTCCATTCCCCCCCCCCTTTCTCTTCCTCTCTTGCTTCTTTTGTCCTTTCTCCTGTTCCCCTCCCAACACCAGGAGGGGTGTGTGTGTGTGTGTCTGTGTGTGTGTGTGTGTGTGTTGCGGGGGAGTGCTCGGCAGCTCTCACTGTGGGAGGTCCACCCAAAACTGTGGAGCTGCAGTAGTGCTGGGGCAGTGATTCCCGCCAGTGACCTGGGCCATGCTTTTAGCTCTCTGGTGAGACCCCTCAGCCTCCCCTCCTCAGTCTCTACCCTGATTGCCTGAGCAGGGGGTTATTGACAGGGAGGAGACTCAGGTCCTTGTTGTTCTCTTTTAAGACCAAGTAAATAAGTCATAACCAGTTATATGTTTGACAAATTTTGCTGCTTCTCTGCATTAGTGGTCTCTGAGCAGTTCATGCTTCTCTCTAACATTGCAGTTCTCCTCAAATACTGGCTGAATAATTACTGTGCACACTTGTTGGACTGGAGCTCATCTAAGAGCACTTTATTGAGGTCATTCAATGTATGAATTTCAAGATCCGATGGTTAATTTAAAAATCAGGTCTCTGGGGGTCCTATTCCCAATTCAGCCATTGACGGGCTTTGTGACCTAAGGCAAGTCAATTCTCCTTTTTCAGTCTGAGCATCTCCCTCTTTCAAGTAGGGATAATAATGATCCGCTCCTACCTACCTCAACACACTCACTCTTCCCCAGCACACACACACTGTCTCTCCCCACACACAATCAGTCTCCACACTGCAGCTGAAAAGCAGCTGGCAATCTAGTAGGATGACCCTGGAACAATGGGATAGAGAAACCTTCATCACTGAAAGTGCAGCCACAAAGACACCACACACCAGCTTCCCCTAGCTGGCAAGAATCAAACCTCCACAGAAAGATTCCTGTGGTATCGTAGGCCAGCTTCCTAAGGCCTCAGCCTCAACCACTTAACACAGGGGCCTTTCTACATTCTGGTTCTGTTCTAACGGAAGGATCATTTCCAATTGTTCGCTCAGACCAGCTTGCCCAGCACCCTCACTGCTGTGCATCTGTGTATGTGTGGCCATGGCTGAACAGCAAGAATTCTTGCCCATTTCCCTTCTGGCTGGAGCATGCTTAGAGTGAGTTTGTGGTTAATGATGTTGCTGTAGATTGTTGGCTTCCTGCCTTGGCAATTCAGACAGTTCCTTTTCCCAACATATCTCCAGCACATCAGTCCCTGGCTGGGTCTCCTGGGCAGTGGAAAACATAAGAACATAAGAAAGGCCGTGCGGGTCAGATCAAAGGTCCATCTAGCCCAGTATCTGTCTACCGACAGTGGCCAATGCCAGGTGCCCCAGAGGAGTGAACCTAACAGGCAATGATCAAGTGATCTTCCTCCTGCCATCCATCTCCATCCTCTGACAAACAGAGGCTAGGGACACCATTCTTACCCATCCTCGCTAATAGCCATTTATGGACTTAGCCACCATGAATTTATCCAGTTCCCTTTTAAACATTGTCATAATCCTAGCCTTCACAACCTCCTCAGGCAAGGAGTTCCACAAGTTGACTGTGCGCTGCATGAAGAAGAACTTCCTTTTATTTGTTTTAAACCTGCTGCCTATTAATTTCATTTGGTGACCCCTAGTTCTTGTATTATGGGAATAAGTAAATAACTTTTCCTTATCCACTTTCTCAACATCACTCATGATTTTATATACCTCTATCATGTCCCCCCTTAGTCTTCTCTTTTCCAAACTGAAGAGTCCTAGCCTCTTTAATCTTTCCTCATATGGGACCCTCTCTAAACCCCTAATCATTTTAGTTGCTCTTTTCTGAACCTTTTCTAGTGCTAGAATATCTTTTTTGAGGTGAGGAGACCATATCTGTACACAGTATTCGAGATGTGGGCATACCATGGACTTATATAAGGGCAATAATATATTCTCAGTCTTATTCTCTAATCCCTTTTTAATGATTCCTAACATCCTGTTTGCTTTTTTGACCACCTCTGCACACTGCGTGGACATCTTTAGAGAACTATCCACGATAACTCCAAGATCTTTTTCTTGGGGAACTGGAAGGAACTGGAGGAACTGGAGAAAGGACAAAAGAAGCAAGAGAGGAAGAGAAAGGAGGGATGGATGGAGGAAAAGGTGAAACAAAAAGGACAAACTCTAATGTCCTCAGTGATTCTAAAGGACAAGATCCCAGGTTTGGAATAAAATTCTGCCTCCTTAAGATCATGTTTTCCATGAATTCAACTGTCACCAGATGGATCAGACTGAACAGTTTCAAACCTCGAGGAGACTCTTACCTTCTAAACAGGGTCGGCTGTTTTCAAGTAAAATCACTAAAAGGGAAGGAGAAAACTCGAAAGAGGTTCCTCCTGGCACTCAGGTACGTGAACCCCAATATTCCCCCAGTCCTCAAAGAGAGACCTGGAGAAGGAGACTTGCTGAAGCAAAGCCACAGGGTCTCTGAGGTTTCCCTGGCCCCTCGCCCTGTCCTGCTTGGCTGATGTCAGCATCTCTCTGTGAGGTCACCACCTCCCCACCACCTTTGACCAATAGTCTGAGGTCCTGCAAAAGGCCTTTGTGATGTCACTGCCACACCCCTCCCTTGCTGGGCTAATGTCCTGCCCCTGGCCAGGCACTTTGGAGGTTTGAGCTACTCCCTGTGGATCACCCCACTCAAGGAGCATTCGTTCTAGGAAGCAAGCCGGCTAGACAGGAAAACATCGGACGCTGCTGCTCCCAATGCTACATTCAGTTCTAAAGAAATGTGTCGACTTTATTGCCAGAAGAGACCATTAGAGCATCTAATCTGACCCTACATATCACAGGCCTCCTGTATGACACACTAGGTACTTTTGGGGTAAACACATTCCAGAAAGGCATCTAGTCTTCATGAAATGACGTCACGAGACGGAGAATCCACCACTTTCCTTGGTAACTTGTTCCTGTGGTGAATCATCCTCGCTGTTGAATATTTGTGCCTTAATTGTAATATGAATTTGTCTCTTTTCACCTTCGGACCCTGCGAGGTGGGAGTGTGCCAGACCTTGGGCTGCAGCCCAAGCCGGAACTTCTACATGACAATTAAACAGCCCCACAGCCTGAGCCGTGTGAGCCCAAGTCAGTGGTACGGGCCAGCCACCGGTGTGTAACAAGTTTGCGTGGAGAATTTGCGGCAAAACTGGGAACTGAACCCAGATTGTTTCAATTCTTGCCTCCCCCCTTAACCGCAAGCCCAGCGTGTGTGTGTACAGCATTGTTTTGGTCTGTGTTTGCCTTGTATTGGCTTCCAAGGAGGCTGTGGAATTTCTTTCATTGGAGGTTTGTAAGACCAGGTTAGAGATACGCCAGTCTGCGAATGTCTAGGGATACTTGGTCCTGCCTCAGCACAGCGGGCTGGAGTAGATGACTTCTCAAGATCCCTTCCAGGCCTACATTGAAATAATTCTCTTTTGTGCTGCGTCATGTTCTACGCTGAGCTGTTTTGCATGGTGCCATTTGGAACTGTGACCGCACCATGTCGTGTAGCAGTTTTATGGTGAATTGTTTTGCCTCAGCTTGTTTTCCATTGTGTACTCTTGTCCTAGGATGTCATAGTTCGCATCGTGTTGCTTTCTTTTCCTTTGTATTGTCATTTTATGCTGTGGAGTGTAGGTTGTGTTTTTTTTTCCCCTGAATTTGCCTGACATTATGTTGTGGTGAGTTTTATTCTGTATGTTGTGTTTTTATATGTATATATTGCATAGCATCCTAGAAATGTAGGGCTAGATAGGACCTCAACATGTCATCAAGTCCAGCTTTCTCTGCTGAGGCAGGACCAAGTATATGTAGATTATCTCTGACAGAGCATTGTCCTATTTGTTCTTTAAAACTTCCAGGGAAAGAGACTCCCCAGACCCCTTGTAAGACTGTTCCAGAGCTGAACTGCCTTAGCTCTGGGGACACCCACACAGATTTTAGTGGTGAGCAGCTCTGGAGAGAGGAGACCCCAGTGAGTGGGCAGTTGGATAAAGAGACTAAAGTTGGGAGGAGAAACATTGACGTGTCCAAGGTCACCCAGGCTGTCTGTGACCGAGCTAGAAATAGGTTCTAGTGCCACCGTACTGTTGTTTCTGAAGGTCTCTGCCACACTGCTGTTTTAGGCACTGGTGCAAACCCTTAGTATAGACAGAATTTACATTAGTGCACTCTGGCACTGGTGCACCATGTCCCAGTGTAAACGCTTCAGGCATTGTAACAGCATTGTAACAGCATTAACATGGAATCACAGACAGTCCTCTTGGGTCATCCCATATATCTCACCATGCAGGTGAGCTCACCTTTGTGACAGGTGGTCCCTTACTCCAGGGTTCCCAATTTTTCTTTCTGAGCCTCCCCACCCCCACCCCCACACACGCTATAAAACTCCACTGCCCATGTGGGCCACAATAACTGGTTTTCTGCATATAAAATCCAGGGCTGGCGTTAGGGGTAGCAAGCAGGGCAACTGCCTGCGGCCCCATGCCACAGGGGCCCCAAAGCTACATTGCTTAGGCTTTGGCTTCAGCCCTGGTGATGGGGCTCAGGGCCCTGGACTTCAGCCCCCTGCGCTGGGACTTCAGCTTTCTGCCCTGGGACTCAGTGAGTCTAATGCCGGCTTTGCTTGGCAGCCCCCTGAAAGCTGCTCACGGCCCCCCAGGGGGGCCCTGGTTGAGAACCACTGCCTTACAGCACGAATCACAGCAATGTTCAAGTTACTGCCAGTCCCGTCACTTCCTTAGGTCAATTAAATCTTAGATCTTCCAACAAAGACACTTGTAGCCAGTCCTGTCATAACCTGTATTAAGACTTATTTAAAAGGAAATGAGAGTTGTTAACAAAGTTAAAGCAGGTAATCCTATAGATGCAGATGAGTTGCAGTCTTAAATTTCAAAGGTAATAGAAGCTTCTGTAATAAGCAAGCTCTACATATTCTTTAGGACTAACTCAGGCTAAGCAGCTGGGGATCTCTTGCTTATGCCTAGAAACTTCCCCCCGCCCCCCCCGCCGAGTCCAGGCAGCATACAGACAATCAGTTCCTTCTCTATGGGGTTTTTCATCCCCTTCCTACCATGTGCTCTGAGCAGGAAACTCAGCTAATGGGAAGTGAAGAGCACAACAACAGTCTTGTGTCCTTGTTAACATCCCATAATAGTCTCTCTGGTGTTGATGGACCTTTCCTGCCAGGCATTCTGTTGCCAATCAGCACTTCACATAGGTAAAGTCTCTCTCCTGTCTGGTGATTTACAGAGCCACAGAGGCTCACAATGCAACTAGTCAGATGTTAACTCAGGCAGCAACTTACAAGCATTCAATAAAGTCTAAACACAAAACACATTCTTATGTTCACAGTCTGTATGAGGAGTATCTACTCATTTGGACTCACTGGGGAGCCACAGAAAGAAACAAGGTGTGCTGAGGCAAGAAGGCCCAATCTCAGAGCCCCCAGGGTCACGCTTCCCAAAAGCTAAAACTAGGCCCAGCCCATGAAAGGGGCACTCCCAGGAGAGACTGTGTAAAGGCTGGAGCGTCAAATAACTTAGTTAATCTGAGAGAGCTGCCTTGGGGACAATGACAGGGAGAATCCCCAGAGTGACTTCTTTGATTCTGCTCATCTCTGGCCTTTGGTTCATAGAATCACAGAACTGGAAGGGACCTTGAGAGGTAGCTAGTCCAGTCCCCTGCACTCAAGGCAGGATGAAGTATTATCTAGACCAGGAGTGGCCAACCTGAGCCTGAGAAAGAGCCAGAATTTACCAATATACATTGCTAAAGAATCATCAGCTCCCACCCCCTGCTCCCAGTGCCTCCCACCCATGGGAAGCCACACTAATCAGCACCCCCCCCCTCCTCGCACTCCCGATCAGCTGTTCATGCTATGCAAGACACTCGGGGCGGGGACGGGGGGGGGATGGAGCGTGGGCACTGCAGGCTCAGGGAAGGGGGTGGGAAGGGGTGGAGTGGGGGCAGGGCCTGTAGCTGAGTAGTGAGCACACCCAGCACATTGGAAAGTTGGTGCCTGTAGCACCAGCCCCGGCGTTGGTGCCTGTACAAGGAGCCGCGTATTAAATTCTAAAGAGCCACATGTTGGCCACCCCTGATCTAGACCATCCCTGAGAGGTATTTGTCCAGCCTGCTCTTAAAAATCCCCAATGATGGAGATTCCACAACCTCCCTAGGCAATTTATTCCAGTGCTTAACCACCCTGACAGGGAGTTTTTCCTAATGTCCAACCTAAACCTTCCTTGCTGCAATTTAAGCCCATTGCTTCTTGTCCTGTCCTCAGAGGTTAAGAACAATGTTTCTCCTTCCTCCTTGAAATGAACTTTTATGTACTTGAAAGCTGATCATATCTTCTCCTGACTAAACAAACACAATATTTCAGTCTTCCCTCATAGGTGATGTTTTCTAGACCTTTAATCATTTTTATTGCTCTTCTCTGGACTTTCTCCAATTTTTCCACATCTTTCCTGAAATGTGGCACCCAGAACTGGACACATTACTCCAGTTGAGGCCTAATCAGTGCAGAGTAGAGCGGAAGAATTACTTCTCATGTCTTGCTTACAATACTCCTGCTAATACATCTCAGGATTATACTTGGGTTTTTTCCAACAGTGTAACACTGTTGATTCATATTTAGCTTGTGATCCACTGTGACTCCCAGATCCGTTTCTGCTGTGCTCCTTCCTAGGCAGTCATTTCCTCTCTTGTATGTGTGCAACTGATTGTTCCTTCCTAAGTGGACTACTTTGGATTTGTCCTCATTGAATTTCATCCTATATTCTCCAGTTTGTCCAGATCATTTTGAATTGTAATTCTAGCCTCCAAAGCACTTGCAGCCCCCCCCCCCCAGCTTGGTATCATCTACAAACTGTATAAGTGTAACAGAGAGACTCTGCTACTGGGAGGGTTTCACTATGTCTAGGAGGGTTACACCCTGGTGGGAGGGGGCTAAGCCTGTACTGGAATAAGGTCATTTTGTGCTACACAGTGTGGCAGAACCTAGAATGTCCATTACCAGGGAAAAATGCTGGGGGGAATTGACATGTGGAAAGGACAGAAACCCTGTCTGAATTCTCTCATTTTGCCCTTCTTGCCCTGGCAGGCTACAGAATAATGTCCACCTTTCACCCTAAATCATCCCCTCCTCCCAGTAGGAAGGAAACGGCTGCAATGGAGCTGGCTCAGGTAAGGGATTATCAGGGAGCTGGTGGTGGGTTCTGCTTGGAGGGAGAGGAGAAGTAAATGAATAGGAGGGTGGGAACTGCTAGAGGTAGTGGGAGGCAGGAACTGTCTAGGGTGTGGAATGGGAGGGGAAAGGATGTGACAAACCTGCTGAGACTTGTGTACTCTAGGGTGTGATGGGCTGTCACCCTGGGGGTGCAGTCTGGGGGGCTTCTGGGAAACACTGTCCCTCTAACCCTCAAACTGGGTTGGCCCTTCTCACACTGCCAGCCTCTCCAGGCCCTGTTATTACCCAACAGGACAGCAGGTGGCACCACGCATCCAACTAAGCTACCTGAGTGCGTTACCTAAGCCACTCAAAGACAGATAGAAGACAAAAGCCAATTTCCCAGCCATAAGTGGTAGCAAACAGATCAAAGCAGATTACTTAACAAATAACCAAAAACTCAAACTAAGCTTAACATACTATCTGGATAGAATTTGAATAGCAGTTTCTCACCCTGACTGATGATACAAGCAGTCCACCAAGTTTCCATACACAAGCTAAAAATCCCTTTACCCTGGGACCAGCAGTTCCCCCAGTTCAGTCTTTCTTCCTCAGGTGTTTCCAGGAGTTCTCTTGTGTGGGGAATGAGGCCAAGAAATGATGTCACACTCCACCTTATGTAGCTTTTCCATATTGCGGGAACCATTTGTTCCAAACTTGTTTCCCAGTCCAGTTTGTGGAAAAATACAGGTACCAAAATGGAGTTTGTTGTCATGTGGTCTGCTCACATGCCCTAGCATGCCCTGCTGAGTCATAGTAGCCATGGCTCATAGGCTAGCTGAAAAATTCACAAGAGGGCTAAGCTCTTCCACGGTCCATTGTCTTTCTTGATGAGCCATGAACACTGTCTGGCTTCTTTGTTGTACCTGAAAGGCTTTTTGTGAGTGTTACCCAGAGTAAACACATTTGAAATACAGATACAGAGTCAATATCCATAACTTCAGTTACGAACATGATACATGCGCACAAATAGGACAGTCATATTCAGCAAATCATAACTTTTTCAATGACACTGAACATGACGCATCTTGCACAAAATGCAACATAATTATGTCCTAATCATTTTATAATCATACCACTATGCTGAATGTGTGGTGTAGTGTCAGGGCCTAATTTCAAGGCACAGGAGTTGGGAATGGAACTTCCACTCTTTGTGGAACAGGAAATAACCCTCCAGCCAGGGCTGGGAAAACTTCCCGGACTCCCAGTGCTGGAGCCTGAATCTTCTGACACTTCATTAGTTACCACGAACCCCAATCTTTGTGGCAACTGCAAACTTTATCAATGATGATTTTATATTCTCTTCCAGGTCATTGATAAGAATGTTAAATAGCACAGGGCCAATCCTTGTGGGAACCCCCTAGAAAGAAATCTACTCAAGCATGGTTCCCCATTTACAATCATAGTTTTTAATCTGTTTAATGTATGCTGTGTTTATTTTGTATCTTTCTAGTTTTCTAGTCAAAATATTGTGCTGAACCAAGTCATATGCCTTACAGAAGCCTAGGTAATGTTTTCACCTCTCAGCTCATCAATACTATTAGCTGCAACCAAACTTTTGATCTCACCCAATAAGGATATCCAGTTAGATTGATTGGATCTGTTGTCTCTGAACCTTTGTTAATTGGTACTAATTATATTACCCTCCTTTACCTCTTTATTAATTAAATCCATATTCGCTGCTCTATTATCTTGCCCAGTATCGGACTAACACTCTTGTAATTAGCTGGGTCATCTCTTTTACACTTTTTAAATATTGGCACAGCATTAGCTTTATTCCATTCTTCTGGAATTTCCCCATTGGTCCAAGTCCTAATTAAAATCAACATTAACAGTCCTCCACCAGGTCTTTCAAAACTCTTAATACAAGTTATCTGGACCTGCTTATTTAAATATGTCTAACTGTAATAGCTGCTCTTAACATCCTCGTGAGTTATTGTTGGGATGGAAAGACTGTCGTTGTCAACGTCTTATATGATTAAATCATCTGTTTTTCTCCAACTCCAGGAGTGAAATATTTATTGAACACTTTTACCTCTTCTGTATTATTTTTGATAATACTGCCATTTCCATCTAGTAATTTACCACTACCATTGTTAGGGATTAATTTTGTACTTAATATACTTTTTTTAAACTTCCTTCTTATTTTCATTAAGTGGTCATTGATTTCTGATAGCTTCCCTTACCAATTTTCTACAATTCTGACTTTCTAACTTATATTCTTTACTGTTGACTTCCCCTTTCTTCCATATATTTTATTTGGAGATTCCTACCAGGGAGCCACCAGCAGGGTCAGAGACAGCCCCATCTCCTATATCAAGCCCTGGCTAGTAGCTATGTGATAAATGTGATGACTCTGCCTCTGTCTGTCAGCTGGGAGACACAAAGGTTCTCTCTTTCCACCCTCTGATGCCTCCTGGCTGCTCTAAGCAAGGTGGGGTGGGACTCTGTTAACATGTGCCTCCTGGAGCTCCCATTTACCTGGTGCTGCTATTCCGTGAATAGTGGGGTTGTGAGTGGGGCAGCAGGTACTGAGTGTTGGACTCTTGCTCTTTCAGGGGCCGGTGACCTTCGAGGAGGTGGCTGTGTATTTCACCAGGGAAGAGTGGGTTCTGCTGGACCCACTCAGAGAGCCCTCTACAGGGATGTCATGCAGGAGAACTATGAGACGGTGGTCTTGCTGGGTAAGGAGTCCTGTCGCCTGGGTTATTAGAAGCTGTGGGGTCTCTAAAGAACCTGAGTAGTAATAACTGTATACCTTTATTCATCATACAAGTTTTGCAGGTTTTCTTGCCCCCCTTTTTTTGCCTTATCTCCCACACGCTAGTATCATTTTTGGACATGTGCCTTTTTGGTGCCGTCAGTCATTTTAAAATTGGATTTAATATATCCTTATTGGCTATATTAATCACTGTAGCTTTCATGCCTTTTCCTCATTTTAAGAGGAAAATATGCCTCCTGTAGAATTCTAAATTGAGTAAATATGTGTATGACTCATGCATGGTTTGTGTGACAGTGAGATGAGCTCTTTTAGGAGAGCGTGTAATGTTGCCATTCAGGATCCCATGGGTGAAGGGATAAGAGAGTCGTGGGAGGGGCGGAGAAGAGGGGGGAGTAGATAATTCTGGGGTGCCAGGACATGGGGAGGGTGTGTGCAGGGTTAGAGCTAAGAAGCAGCAGGGAGGTAGGAGGTAGTGAGAGATGAGGAGAAAATACAAGAAGCTCCCAAGGTGCCGGGAAGTGGTGCCGGCTGAGAGTAATGGGAAGAAGGGGAGGGGAGTGTGGAGGAAGGGCACCCGGGAAGTGGGCTGGGTGGGTCATTGGGAGGGAGGAGAGGTTTGAAAATCTAGAGGTGTGGGGGATCCCAGACCTTTAACCCTCAATACCTACTGAAGCCTTGTTGCTTTAGAGCCTACACTCCAGTTTTATTTCTGTTCAGTTTCACTTCTTTTTACATTTCCCCCCCCCAAATATCATTATTTTAACATTTGACCTCCCTCTCCCACTCATAACCCCTCTCCCCATATAACCTCCCCATGTCTATGCTCAGTGACCCTGGCCACTGATCCTGAGTCCTTGCTGCATTCCTCCCTGTGACGATGCGGTTCTGGCGGGACCCAACTGAGAGTGTCAAATCAGGACCAATTGCTCAAACAGGGCAGTCACAGCCCTAGGCTGGGGTTTTTCCACCTCTAAGGCAAACCAAACCAGCCAGACAAAGAGGACTTTGGTTTCACCCCACTGGCTAACCACAAGTCACACAAGCAATTCCCTTAGACACTCCAGTCTCCCAGTATCACCACCAGTGCCACTCGTCCTGGGGATGAATGGTTATGAAAACCAACACCCCAATAAAAGAAAACGGTTCTCTCGATCCCAAAGGACCAAGCCCCAGACCCAGGTCAATATACACATCAGATCTTACCCACAAATCACACTGTTGCCAATCCTTTAGAATCTAAAATCTAAAGGTTTATTCATAAAGGAAAAAAGGTAGAGATGAGAGCTAGAATTGGTTAAATGGAATCAATTACATTCAGTAATGGCAAAGTTCTTAGTTCAGGCTTGTAGCAGTGATGGCATAAACTGCAGGTTCAAATCAAGTCTCTGGAGTACATCCCCCGCTGGGATGGGTCATCAGTCCTTTGTGCAGAGCTTCAGTTTGTAGCAAAGTCCCTCCAGAGGTAAGAAGCAGGATTGTAGACCAGATGGAGATGAGGCATCAGCCTTAGATAGGCTTTTCCAGGTGTAAGAACCTCTTTGTCCTTACTGTGGAAAATTACAGCAAAATGGAGTCTGGAGTCACATGGGCCAGTCCTGCATACTTTGCTGAGTCACAAGGCGTGTCTGCCTTCTCTCCATGGGTCAATTGTGTAGCTGATGGTCCTTAATGGGCCATCAAGCAAGCTGGGCAGAGCTAACACCAACTTGTCTGGGATGTTTCCCAGAAGCACAGCACCAACTTGAAATACAGACAGTATAGAGCCAATATACATAACTTCAACTAAAAATGACACATGCACACAGACAGCATAGTCATAACCAGCAACCCATAACCTGGTCTTAGACACCTTATATGACCCTCTTTACCTAAGATTTGGTGCCACTACAGGACCTTGGTTGCAAACCATGTTCTATATGGTCCCAGTTTATACCAATAACGTCACACTCCCTCCCATAGCAGGGCCGCTACCCAGACACAAATGGGCACTTTGTTGATGATGTCACTGGGTGGTTGTGTAGCCCGTACAATTGTTACACCTATAAGATTACATATTCCGAAGCCCTTCACACCACTCGGGCTTATCTCTATACACCCATACAGTCTGTTCCCCAGTGTTCCCTTCCCAGCTCTGATGCTGCAGAGCATTTACCCCCGTCCTCCTTCCCAGCCTTGCCTGTGTCCCGGTTCCTGTTCCCCACTTAATAAACATGATTCCAATTTCCTTACCCCTCCTGTTTGACCCCAGTTTATATAGTCATATTGCCAGCTACACCTAGCACGATTGATTGTACAGAAGAGAGAAACAATTAGAGAACCAAACAGATAAACAACAGAAAAGTGAGGGCCATAAAGATAGAACAATACAGAAATGAGAGTTTCGCAGTCAGAGCCATTGATAAGTGATTTCTTGCCAGACAGGATGCTGTCAAACTAAGTTTCTTTTATCCATCTTAAGATCTGTTTCTTTATCTGGTGGTGATGGGCATCATACAGACAGTATCGTCTTCCTAACAGCCTAATAGCACCTTATTTCAGTGTGACTGGTTTGGGATGAGAGGATGTGACCCTTCACTTCCCAGCTAATGGCTGCCCCTGCTGCTTAGCCAAAGTCCTTAGCCTAAGAAAAAGGCCTCAGACTATCCTAGTGAGAGAAGACCCATACACAGGCAGACTGAGATTTTAAAGTGCTCTCAGATGAGCTCCAGACCAACAAGTATGCACAGTAATTATTCAGCCAGTATTTTAGGAGAACTGCAATGTTAGAGAGAATCATGAACTGCTCAGAGACAATTAATGCAGAGAAGCAGCAAAATCCATCAAACATATAAGTGGTTATGACTTATTTACTTGGTCTTCAAAGAGAACAAAAAGGCCTTGAGTCTCCTCCCTGTCATTAACCTCCTGCTCAGCCAATCAGGGTAGAGACTGAGGATGGGAGGCTGAGGGGTCTCACCAGAAAACTCAAAGGATGGCCCAGGTCACTGGCGGGGATCACTGCCCCAGCACTCCTGCAGCTCCACAGTTTTGGGTGGACCTCCCACAGTGAGAGCTGCCGAGCACTCCCCCGCAACACACACACACACACACACACACACACACACACCCTCTCCTGGTGGGGTCGGGCAGGGCAGCGTCTGTGGTTTACATTCTGCATTGCCTGGTGCTGAGCCATTGCACAATCCCCAGTCACGCCGCACAGCACACCTCAAGAGGCGGTGGGGGGGCCAAGCAGATGATCCAGCACAAGGGGGGAGAGGAAATGTGGCTGGGGGGAGGAAAGGTCTTGGGCTGCACTGGGGGAGTGCAGAGCAGGGGTGACCCCAGAAACCTGCAGCAAAGGGATGGACAGGTGGGCTGGGTGGATAGAGGAGGCAGTGAGCCTAAAGGGAGTGGGGTCTAATGGTCAGAGCAGGGTGGGGTTGTGTTCTATCCCTAGCTCTGGGAGCTGAGTGGGGTCTAGAGGTGAGAGCGGGGACTGGGAGCCAGGACTCCTGGGTTCCATAGTGGCAACTGTTTTTCCTGTGTCTCCTCCTAGAGATCCCTGCCCAGCCCCCTAGCAGAATCTGACTGGGGGAGGGGGTTGCCCTGCCACTCCAGACTTGTGATTAGAACCCCTCCTCCCACGGGCTCTGACATCACGGAATCTCCCTCCCACGTCAGAAAGTAGGAGCCCTTCCCCACATGAGGAGGAAGCTAGTGAGTTTCTTGGGGGTCTCTGGCAGAGGTGACAGCACCCACCAGACACCTACTGAGGGCTGCAAGGAGACCCCCCTACACACCCCCTGCTACGAGGGGCTGCGGGGTGCCCAGCCAGGGTCAGGAGGTGAGATGGGGTCGCAGTGGCAGGAAGGGGGCAGAGCTGGGGGTGGTGCCAGGTCGTTGCTGGCTACACAGGGAAAAACCACACTGCTCCATTACGTATTTCCCAAGGTTATGGCTGAATACAGGGTTTGGAATGACTTCAGGGAAATATTTTGTTTCCAAACAGACTCCATATACCAAATGATGGTGCTAATATGCTCCCCCTGAACCCTCCCCCATGACTCCAGGATCCCAGCATCTTCCTAATTTGTAGGGTAGTTCTCCTCCCAGGCTCGTGCGAAGGCGGGAAGCACCACCAGCCCCATTTCCTGCATGGGAGAACTGAGGCCCAGAGAGGCTGAGTGATGTGCCCAAGGACACTCAGAAGTCTGTGGCAGAGCAAAGCATGTTTATGCCTCCCCCGTCCCGGGTCTGGCCTGCTCCTGGGTCACTGGGTGGTGCAGGGGCGGGAGCTTGGGGGAAGGGGCAATGTGAGGGCAGAGGAGGGGTGTATTGGGGAGGGGCAGTGCGGGAGTGGGTTTTGGGGGGATGGGGCTGTGTGTGGGTGGGGCTTGGGTGGATGGGACAGGTGATGTGAGGCTGGGACCTCGGGGGCTGGGGCAGCGTGAGGGCAGGACCTCTGGGGCTGGGGCTGGGCTTTGGGGGAACGGGCGGAGCGAGGGGGGGCTCGGGGATGAGGAGGGTTAATTCAGTTCAGTGGCAGCTTTGTCTGTGGGTGACACTGTTACTGCAGGGGGTGTTCAAAGCCGGGCTCGCCCGAGGGAGGAGGAAGGGGGGGTGGCTGGGGAGGGACAGCGGGAGTGAGGGGCGCTGACCAGTAGCCGGGTACAAGGCTCCTCAGACACGCACAGAAACCAGCTCACCCGGGGTTAGAGCCCCAGCAAACACGGGGCGCGGGGACCAGCCCCGGGGTGCAGACACTGGTGTAAAGTCACCGGACGGAGACAGACCCGGCACTCACCGGCCCCGCACAGACCGGCCCCCCCCCCCGCGCCAGGTTTGGGGGGCGGGAGCTTCGGCCGCCCCGGTCCTCGCCCCTCCCCCCGCCCCGCTCAGCTGCTCTGTGCAGGGGGCGAAGCAGCGCGGCACGTTCCTACGCGGGGCAGGTCAATACACTGCACGGGGGTGGGGGGGGCGTGGTGTCCGGTTGACCCAGGGACCCGCCCGTCCCTGGGCGCGAGAGGACGGGGCGCCCGGGGCCGGCTGGGTGTGGTAGTTCCTGGCTCTTCTCAGAGCGGCAGGGACGGCCTGGTTGCTCAGACAACGCTCCTCCCAGTGCACACTGGGTAGTGTAGTTCTCCCTCTGGCAGGCGGCCTCTAGTGGAGGAGGGCCCTATCCCGTCACTTCGCGCACCCTCCCGCTCCCTGATTGGCGGAGAGCGCGGGACAGAGACTCGGCGCGAGGTAATGCCCGCTTCCCTCGCCCGAGCCGCCGCCCCCGCCCGCCCGGGCGCGCTGCGGCCGTTGGGATTCGAATCCCGCTCGCGGCCAGGGGCGGCCCCAGCCCCGGGGAGCCGCGGGGGGGGGGGGGTTGCGCGGCTCAGTCCCCGCGGGCGGCACCAGTGGGACTCCCGCCCCGGCGCTGCTGGGGGGCTCGAAGCGGGGGGGCGCGGGGGCAGCCGGCGGCCGGGGCGGGGCAGGTCCGAGGAGCGCTGAGGCGGGACGGTGAGTGGCGGCTCCGCACGGGCTGGGGGCTCAGACCCCCAGTGCCAGGCGTCAGGCCCAGCCCCTGCCGCGCCCCTGCCCCGGGAGCCGGGCTGGGGCGGGGGGGCATAGGGCAGAGGCAGCGCGGAGTGAAAGGGCTTCACCCCCCCCCCCGCGGGGCCGGGGGGGCAGCAGCAGGTGGGGCAGGGGCTGAGCTGCCGGGGAGCAGCCCCACGAGCGGCGGCCTGGGGCCGCGGGGCCGGGCGAGGTCCCGTCCCATGTGCGCAGGGACCGAGAGGCAGAGTCAAGCTGTGCGTTGTCCGGCAGTTCTGGGGCTGCAGCCTCTTCGCGCCCACGGGCACTTCGTGACCCTCAGAGCAGCCCCGGATCTGCCGTGGCCCCTCCCCGAGGCCCTGCCCTGCTCACGCCGGCCCCCTCCCTCCCCCACCCTCACTCACTGTCACCAGGCGGGGGGGGGGGCAGGCTCTGGGCTGGGTTAACATGGGGGCAAATAAAATCAGGACATGTCCCTATGGGGAGGGGGTTTCAGTTGTTGCTAAAGGTGGGGGAAGCCCTCAGTCTCTGTCTGATTGTGTGTGTCTCTCTCTCTCCTCAGGAGATTGGCGTTGAGTTTCCTGGGTGAGACGCTGCTGATTCAGAAAAGGATTAGACATTTATATGGACCATATAATCCAAACTTCGCTGGTATACAAAATGTAGAAGGGATATAAATCCTTATGCTTCAGGATATAAGCCTACAACCAACTGATAGGGGTCAGGAAGAAACTTCTCCTATGGGCAGGTTAATCCATAATTGTTTGATATTGTGTTTCTCAGACTTTCCTCTGAGGCAGCTGGGCCTGTGACTTGCCCTGAAAACTAGATCATTGGTGGGCCTTTATATTATGGGGCTGATCATTTTTTGTTTTATGGTAGTGTTTAGATGTGCCAACCAAAATTCAGGGTCCCATTACAAAAACATAGTAAGAGATTGTCCCGTGCCTCAAATACAATCTAAACAAATAGACAAGATAGGCAAACAGTAGGATAAAGTATTATTAACCTCCATTTATAGATGGGGAACTGAGGCAGAGATGAAGGACCAGATTTTCAAAGATATTTAGGTGCTTAAGATGCAAACAGATGCTTAAAGGTGCTTTTGAAAATTGCACCAGCAGATTAGGTGCATAACACCCACTGATTTCAATAGGAGTTAGGCGCCAAACCTAACTTAAGCACGACTGGTCTATTTCCCATTCCAATTTTCACCAAAACCAATACGGTTCTGCTCACTGATGCCTAGAATATTCCTGGAATTTTGGAATTGCTTGGATGTGGTGTTCACAAGTTCATGTTACAAGCAGAGAAATGCTATCAAGTAGAGTGAAGAACTCACATTACCCAGTAAACAAGTTTTCAAATGTTTTCCTCATACAGATCACTTCTTCAGATAAAGAATATTTCTTCTCCCAACCCGCCCTGCCTCACACCTACAGTACCCCACAGCAACAAGAGAGCTTAGTGACATGAAAAGGTAATTTTAGGACAGGATTAAGGGCATGGGTGCAAACCAAGTGGTTTAAAAGTGGTGGGTGCAGTCAGTCATTACATGATGATGTACACAGTCTGTGACATCACACTCCATTGCCAATGAAACAATAGTGACATCTCGTGCAGAGAAGTGTAAACAAGAAGCAGGCAGCATTATCTTCTGCAGATATAAACAACTTCTTTGTCTGAGTGACTGGCTGAATAAGATATTATATTACGCCCATAACATCACAGGCCATAGGTGGTCAAAACACCTGACTTTATGGTCACCGCTGTGGTGATGGCACTTCCATATCACTGGTACCTGATGGCCATAGATGGTCAGACCTTTTGGGATTTTTCCTTATATGCATATTCAGAGCCACAAGTAACAGGTGACCCATCTCAGGCGAGTAATATAGAGATTGTGTGACACACCAGCCAGCCTCTGCCTATAAAAAGGCTGGAGCTGCCAGCAGGGCCAGCTTTAGGCCAATTCAACCAATTCCCTGAATCGGGCCCCGCCCTAGAGGGCCCTGTGCCCAAGCCCCAGTACAGTGTACTGGCAAGAGCAGTGCGCTGTACCGGGGTGGCCCGGCTGTAGGGATATTAAAGAAGGTTTATATTAAACATGGTTTATAAAAGAAATGATTTATTAATTTATTGTTAAATAATACTTTATAATGTAAGGTTTATGTTAGAAGTAAATTTGTGATTCCCAACATTTAGCCTCTAACCTGCAAGCCACCAGCTGTATCTGTGTGAAGCCTGCTCAAAGAGATACTTGGTATAAAACTTGTTAAGCTCAAAGAAATACTTTGTATAAAACTTGTTAAACATTAATTATCTCTAAGTAAGCCAAAACAGTAGCTGTTATAGTGTATAAATAGAGATCCCCACCCTCTGTAAGTTTTCATCTCACTTTATCTTTGCTTGTTAAAAGACAGGAGGGTCACATAAATTGGTAACACCCCTAAAGGTAAAAAGACAGTGAACTAGATGTAATTAAGATAGAGAATGTATGTGAATGCATGCCTAGTTTAAACAATGAATGAATGGTTAGGAAGTTACCAGCCTGAAGAATTCAGTGTCGGCTGAAGAAGGTGTCAAGTGGGATCAACCAGATGACCCCCACTACCTCAAAGGAAGGAAAAACAAGCATCTGACAGAATGGAGCCAGCCACCTGCTGATTGATTTAGCAACAGCAAAATGAAGCAACTCTCATGGACTGACATAGGAATAAATTCCTATCAAACTGGACTCTAAAGACTGAGGACTTTGAGGGCTTGGCTACACTTACAAATTTGCAGCGCTGCAGCAGGGTGTGAAAACACACCCTCTCCAGCGCTGCAAATTGGGCGCTGCAAAGCGCCAGTGTGGACAAAGCCCCAGCGCTGGGAGTGCGGCTCCCAGCGCTGTCCGTTATTCCCCACAGGGAGGTGGAGTATGGACAGCGCAGGGAGAGCTTTCTCCCAGCGCTGGGGCTTTGACTACACTTAGCGCTTCAAAGCGCTGCCGCGGCAGCACTACCACAGCAGCGCTTTGAAGTGCTAAGTGTAGCCACAGCCTGAGTCTATGGTTCTGCTGCCAGCCTCCAGGAGCATCAAATGCATCTGACACAGACTTGGCTCCATCCTCATGACCAAGATACCTGGCCAGTAACTTGGCATGAGCAATGTCTAGGCTGGTAACTATAACATCTGTACAGAACCTGAATGAATGATTGTGTGAATGAATATATATGTGTGTGTGTGAGTGTGTGTGTGTGTGTGTGTGTGTGTGTGTGTGTGTGTGTGTGTGTGTGTATAAGGAATAAGTAGTGATAGAAATAAGTAGTAAAACAACGTTGTTTACTGTTGTCTTTTGTTTTGTTATGGTATTTACAATAAATGTGGCATCTTTGCCTTATCCCTCTTAATTAGATCCTGTTGGTTTTTATTATATTGGTATAACACGGCTTCCCCCGGGCGGGGGGTATTTAAAGGGCCTGGGGAGCTCTGGGGAAGTGGTGCAGCTTTGGCGGCTATTTAAAGGGCTGGGGCGGTAGAAGCAGGGAGCCCTGGGCCCTTTAAATAGCCCCTGAGCCAGGCTGCTGCTGCTACCCTGGTGGGGGAGGGAGGAAGAGGGGGCAACCACCGTACAGGGTGGGCTGCACCCCCTGTCCGCAGCCAGCCCCTGTCCGCAGCCAGCCCCTGCCTGCACCAGCCCTGCCTGACCGGCCCGTCTCCAGCCAGCCCCGCATTCCCTGCCCTGCCTCCAGCCCGGTCTCCAGCCAGCCCCGCACTCCCTGCCCTCAGCCAGCCTGTCTCCTGCCCACCCCTGCCGCACACCCTGTCCTGCCCGCACCAGCCCTGCACCCGTTGCCCTGCCTGCAGCCAGACCCTACCTCCAGTCAGCCCCTGCCCTGCCTCCAGCCAGCCCCATGTCCACTGATGCCCTGCAGTTCCCAGGGCAGTAACCCTGCACACCTGCTTCAGAGAGGGGAGCAGGGAGCAGCTGGGACCCACACATGTGGGTGACCAGACGGCAAGTGTGAAAAATCAGGACAGGGCGTGGGGCGTAATAGGAGCCTATATAAGAAAAAGGCCCAAATATCGGGACTGTCCCTATAAAATGGGGACATCTGGTCACCTTAGCTGGAACATTTTTACAGTTCTTGGTAATAGCAACACAATAGTTACAAAAATTACCATTAGCGATAACAACAAATTCATTGCAAGGGTCCACCTTACAAAACTGCCATTTTATTTACAGATACAGAGAGCTCACTCAGCCGGCTGAAACCAGCTGAGCTATCCCCTATTATTCTAACTCAGTTGCCATAGTAACAAAACCATGACAACCAAAAACACAACAGTAGATACTTTGCTGGAGGAAGAACCAGCCGAGACTGGTTCCAGGAAATGTCTGATGTGAGGAGACCATTGAACCGTGGTGGAGATTGTTTCTTGTGTTACAGCAGGGAAGAGTCAGAGATTTAGGGGGTCAAGCTTCAGTTGTGGAGGAATTTTCAACAATGGAGTGAATTTTAGGGAGAAAGCACCCAATTCTTCCTGGGATAAGCGGGCATGTGCCCCACTGAAATCCACGGAAGCTATGCCATTTTATGCCAGGGCTGGATTGGGACCAAGTTCTTACAATGTCGTTGACACTACTTGGAGCGGCAAGAAAATCACCACTGCAGTAGCCAAATCGAAGAGAACCAGTTGAAACTAATCACTTCTTCTAAGAGAAATTCATGAATATTGAGTTAAGCCCTGTGTATGGAAACTCATTCAGAGGAAACTTCCTGTTCCTCAGACATGAACAGAATATTGTGAAGGGCTGAGGGGTGGGGAGTTTGATGCATGTTCAGTATAAAAATGAAGTTATAAAAGGAGCTGGGCTGGGGGGACTTCTCTGCTCTTATTCAAATTAATAAAAAGAAATGCTCCTCTCTGTCATTTTGCCAATCAATGTGGGAGAAGTTGCCCAGGAAATAGACCACAGCAGCAGACATCAAACAGCATGCAATGTGCTAGACAGCTCCCATCAGACAGTCTACAGCAGACATCACATACACGGGCCCAGATTCATCTCTCATGTAACTCCTTTGGCTTCAATCACCAGAGGTGAATCTGGCCCCTGGGACTTGTATATCTAAGGGCTCTTCCATTAGACATGTAATTCCTTTGCTACATGGAGGTCAGATGCTTTGGAGAGGGATTTTAGTGACAATTAAACCTGTTTAAGAGGAACTTTTGGGAGGGATTTTCTGGTACTAACTCTGTCCATTCCCCTGCTCTACCAACAGCTCCTCAGGACATGGTTCAGTTCGGGGAAGGAGTGGGAGAGAGAACGGGCCTTGCAGGCCAGCACCCAGCTGCAGACTGCCTATCAAGAGGTAGTTCATAGCACAGTGAGTATAGCCTTACTCTTCCTTGAGCTGACTTCCCTGCTTACATCAGATCCGACACTCAACGCAAATGCATGAAAAACTCTTCCAGGACAGCAGCTGGGATCTCAAGGTGACTAACATCCCTCTGCTTCCGTGAGTGAGAGGTTTACACAACAATGCTGTGACCACACTGCGGGCAGACTGCAAGAAGTAGAGGGAGACAACCACCAAACTGATGGCTTATTCTATCATTAGATTCACCAAGTCGACAACAAAAGAGCTTCCACCGTAGTTAACAAGATGCCAAACATGGTCCCCTTTTTGGCATTCCAGACCTTGGCTCCCATCTAAACATCTCTGTCTTGGAAGAGGGGGGAGGGATAGCTCAGTGGTTTGAGCAGTGGCCTGCTAAACCCCAGGTTGTGAGTTCAGTATTTGAGGGGGCCATTTAGGGAACTGGGGTAAAAATCTGTCTGGGGATTGGTCCTGCTTTGAGCCAGGGGTTGGACTAGATACCTCCTGAGGTCCTTTCTAACCCTGATATTCTATGTCTAATATAGTGAGGGGTTACTGGAAACCTGATTCACCATATGTGGGGTTCACTGATCATAAAGGCCCAGATGCTTATCCCCAGGTCAATGTGAATCTCAGGTCTTCCCCAAATATCACGCTGTCAGCCAATCCTTAACTAAATCTAAGATTTATTGTTAAAAGAAAGAAGAGTTACAAATGGTTAAAAGATCAATATCCAGACAAGTGACTTTCCATGTTCATAGTTCAGGATCACAACAGTGATGGAATAAACTGCTGGTTTGTAAAAGTCTCTCTGGAATCATCCCAACAGATCAGAATCCAAAGGCAGCTTAGATGTAAAGTCTGTTAGTTTTTCTAGGCATTTTCCAGGTTCTTCCAAATGATTATTTGGAAGATCTCTGTCCTATGGCTTACACTGTCCCTGTTCAACATTTAAGCAGTCTAGAGATGATAGGATCAGGCCCGAGCCTTCTCTTTTATAGCTATTCTACCAGGCTGACAAGCCTACCTCACAGAAATTGTCACAGAAGGCCCTTCCCCCAATGCGGATGGCCTGTTGTACTTTGCTTTGAAGATAATCTTCTATTTCCTGTGCATACCCAGTAAACTAGTTACATTCATTCACATAAGGTAATTAGCCGTTCTTCCATTATAACACAGATAGTTAAGCTGAAGATAATGTAGAAATGATTGGTTTCCTGAAGTGTCTTACATCTTTGATTTTAAGGCTAACTGAACACCTTGCACACATAATTAAGGCAATTAAGCCACGAAAGGGAATTAGCATCTACAAGCTAATTTAGTTACATTGTGAAACTTCTAACCCGGTATAGATAACCACAGACAAATACACTTAGCATCTATTGTTCATTTTGAATGAGTTGATGATTGCTAGTCTAATACATCTCTTTGAAATTCACATGCACGTGAACTGTCTTGACACAGTAGAAGTGCCTCTTGTTAAATTATTATGGGTCATACACAGGTTGACTGGTCTGCCAGTGTCACAAATGCATTCTTGGTTCTTATGCTCCCAGGATGCTAAAGCTGAATTTCTATGTAATCAGCTAAGAACATAAACCATAAGAGTGGCTATCCTGGATCCCCCAGAAGAATGGTTCATCTACCCAGTATCCTGTCTTCTGACAGTGGTGGGTGCCAGATGCATCAGAGGGAATGAACAGAACAAGGCAATTGTCAAGTGAACCATCCCCTGCTGGACAGTCCCAGCCCCGGCATCTGGCAGTCAGAGGTTTAGAGACATCCAGATCATAGGGTTGCATCCTGACCATGTTAGCTAGTAGCCAGAGATGGACCTATACTCCGTGAACTCATCTCATTCTTTTTTGAACCCAGTTATACTTTTGGCCTTCACAATCTCTCCGTGGCAATGAGTACCACAGGTTGACTGCATTGTGTGAAGAAATGCTTCCTTGTTTTTGTTTTAAACCTGCTGCCTATTAATTTCATTGGGTGACCCCTTGTTCCTGTGATATGTGAAGGGCTAAATAACACTTCCTTATTGACTTTCTCTACACCAATCAAGATTTGATAGATCTCTATCATAGTCCCTCTTAGTCGTCTCTTTTCCTAGCTGAAAAGTCCCTGTCTTTTTAATCTCTCCTTATATGAGAAGTTGTCCCATATGCCTAATAATTTTGTTACTCTTCTCTGTATTTCTTCCAGTTCTAACATATCTTTTTTGAGGTGAGATGAGCAAAACTGCATGCAGTATTCAAGGTGTGGAGGTACTGTAGATTTCTATAGTGGCATAATGATATTTACTGCCCAAGGCCGGCTCTACAGTTTTTGCCGCCCCAAGCAGCCAGCTGAAATAAAATAACTACTTGGTGTGAATTCATTTCCTGAGCTCTAGTGAAGTGACATTAATGTATTCTCCAAGTTCATCTTTAAAAATCTGGCTTGCTAATGCTCAGGAAAATTTGGAGTCTGAAAAATAAATACTAGTCCAAGGTACTGATCAGAAATGGTTAGATCATTTGCATTTATTAATTTGTTGCTGCTGGATGGATTCAGGTTGCTAAGGGTTACATTTTCACATTGCATCAGCTGAGAGCAGGGGCGGCTCTAGAAAGTAGGCTGCCCCAAGCAGCGCGGAGCGCTGCGCCGCCCTTCCCCGGTCCCGCGGCGGGTCCCCTCTTCCCGCGGCTCCGGTTGAGCTCCTGCCGGCATGCCGGGACGAGCGGACCTGCCGCAGTCATGCCTGCGGGAGCTCAACCGGAGCCGCGGGAAGACGGGACCCGCCGCAGTCAGGCCTGCGGCAGGGCCGCTCGTCCCGGGCTCCGGTGGACCTGCCGCAGGCATGCCGGCGGGAGCTCAACCGGAGCCAAATGCCGCCCCCCCGGGAAACGGCTGCCCCAAGCGCCTGCTTGGCGCCCTGGTGTCTAGAGCCGCCCCTGGCTGAGAGAGTTGGTGCCATTTGGTATATTTTGAGAAGGTGCCCTTTATCCAAAAGGTAACAGCAGATTTCCTCATTGTTTTTTAACTTTATGCAGAACCTGGTGACTTTTCATTTAGGCTTATGATGGAACTAATAGAGCATCAAGCTTATCTTAGCAGTGTATTTGCTTTGATGGACCTTGTAGTTTGCACTAATGCATTTTATGCCAATGTTGGCAGTTGAACACAGTGACAGCAAAGGTTAGAGTTTTTGTTATAGCACTTGATGTTAGCTCTAGGAACAGCCCAATCCTGGCACTAAAAGATTAAGAGATGATAGTACAATAACTTGTGAATTTTAAATGAGATCAAAACCAGTTGCTGTCACCATTTCCTCCCGGTGTGTTCTTGCATGGAGGTCTATCCAGTGTGGAAACCTCCCCTGGACATTCCCTTCATGTTGTTTTCATTTGTGTTGTGGTAACAGTGAATGAGAAGAAGCAGACATGGAAGAGTGGCACTGGTCAGAGGTCTAACCAAGCCGCACACCTACTTTCTCATTTATTGTTCTGGTTGGATCACTACCCATGCTGGGTTTGAACATACAGTCCATATGTTCAAAGCCTCCTACGTGGATCTGTGCATTATTGTGTGAAAAGTTTTCTCAGTCTTTTGACTTTATCCAACCAGAATCTCATATTCAGCTCGAATTGTTTGCTGAATGTTGAGTCTCTAAAGTGCAGTTCCAGTCAGGAAAGTGACTCTGTAAAAATAGAGAATGTCAGCGTCTTTTACTGATTCTATTTCTCTTTCAGTGGCTTCTATGTCACACTTGCTCAAAACCATTTTTTTAACTTTCAGCACTGTAAGTTCATCTAGGGATCTCAGAATCAAGCCCAAGTGTGTTCTCCTTCATGTATCCTCACCAGGCAATTTTGTCAGTGAGGCATGAAGCAGACTAGAATATAGCTCACTGTCGCACAGCTGTGTTGGCTCTACAGTAAAAATGTCAGTACATGAAGCAAATGATGACTCTGAAGACCCAAGGAGAGTACCGGTGGGCCATTTTACAGAGCCATTTTTCTGAGCACAGTCCTGTTGCAAGCCTTAACTATGAACATTTGTTAGTCTTTGTAGCAATGTGCAGTGCTGCAGACATAGCAGAGTGAACACAGGGATAGTTACAATGACCAAGAAAGCTCTTAGGAAAGATTGGATTTGCAGGGCAGTGTACAGACCTTTCCTCTCTTCCCTTGTGCTCAGTTAGATTTACTAGATTAATTTGCAAATAATCCAGTTAACTTTGTTTAAAAATGTGAACTGCATCTTGAACGACAGTCAAATTACATTGCATACATTGAGAGATTCAGTCTCAAGACATCCCTAGGTTTACCACGCTGTGAGCAGCATTGCATTGAGACCTTTGAAAAGGAATTAAGAAATCAATCTCTTTCTCCACATCAGTATGATCCCGAGCTTTCGTCACGGCAGTTTGGGGTTGAGCTCTCCTGACTGACCAATGAGGAGCGAGCGGTGCCACTGGTGGTGGAGAAGCTCATAAACTACATTGAAATGCATGGATTGTACACCGAGGGCATTTACAGGAAGGCAGGCTCAACCAATAAGATAAAGGAGCTCCGACAGGGTCTTGATACAGGTAAGATGAAAAGAGAGAGTCTCAGAGGGGAGCAAAGGGACAGCCGAGAACCTCTGTGAACAGGGAATTCATGTCATCTAAAGGGGCCAGAGCAAAGGAACCGTTTTCCCTTCCCCACCGTAGACTCTGGCTTTTGGTACCATGAAACTACAGACATTTCTCTAATACCAGCCTTCACCAAAAGTCTGCACTGTGTTAGAGCCCTCCTGTCTTGTGGAACTGTTTAATTCTTCCTTGTTTTATTCCTCCTCTTGTGCACAAGTGTGCAAAAAAGAAATTGGGAGAAAAAGCTACATTAGCCAGGCTTCATATTTATCAACATCACCTAGACTTCCAAAGTGCTTTACAAACTCTCTCTAAAGACTTTCACCCCTGGAAAACTGGCTCCTTTCACGACAAGAATTTTAACATGGTCATATTAAAAAAGTAGGTGCCAAGGTTGTGCACTGTGTGATCTGAGGTTGCTACAGTATTGATACCTGTTTTTCTATGCAGTGTTGTTGTAGCTCTGCTCACTGTAGAAGAGCCTGAGACATAAGCCCTTGTATCAGAGGCCTGAGGGCTGGGCTAAAGTAGCGGTCAAAACTTTGCTGATATAAAACAAAATCCGGCTGTGAGCTAGAGGCAGGCCCTTCTCACAGAATCTGGCAAGAACAGGGCTGATATTGCAGAAACACACGTTGCTGAGTGCTAAGCACAAAACACACACACACAGACACATTCCAGAAGGGTGGTACCAGAACACCCCATACCAAGAATGGTACAAACACATTCCCCAAAGACAACAGGAACCTATTGACCCTGCCTAAAGATATGGTCAGGATGACAATATGATGGATAGAAATGTACAAGGTGGTGGGTTGTGATATCAGAGGATGTCAACTATCAGAGGAGCAATATGTAACTTGTTTGTATCTCTGTATAAAAATGTATCTTGGGGGCAGTGTCTTTATCTAGCCTAGGGAGGAACGGAAAGTCCCGCCATTTGCTGAGCTGGTCCATTGTTATGGGTATACATGTATTAGTGCAGGATACTAGTACTGTGCTTCATCAAAATAAGCCTGGCTGGGTGCCTTCATGCCTTAATGGATCTTGTGGTCATTGGGCGGTTCGCTCGAGGTGTGCCATGTCAGTTGTCTGTGCCAGGCTGGGGTGGCACACAGAGGAACACACACAGGCAGCCGAACATCTGACCACACCCATGATAGTGGAGAGACGGTGAGTGAGGTAATAGCTTCTGTAGGACTGACGTCTGTTGGCAAGAGACAAGCTTTCGAGCTACACAGAGCTCTTCCTCAGGACCTCTCTCACCCACAGAAGTTGGTCCAACAGCAGTGGTTAGGTCATCGCCAGTGCTAGGACTGACAGGAAAACACTGGCTTGTTTACTGGATCAAAACTGATCATTTGCTTTTTCTTTGGTTTCTTTTCCACTCCTCCACTCACTTGCCTCGGTGAACAGATATTGACAATGTGAATCTAGATGACTACAATATTCATGTCATTGCCAGTGTGTTCAAACGGTGGCTGAGAGATTTGCCCAATCCCCTCATGACCTTCGAACTCTACGAGGAATTTCTGCGAGCTATGGGTAAGGAAGGTCCATACAAATCCTATACAATCACACACAAAACCCAAGACAGGGAAGGTACAATTAGCTGCAGGTACCAAACCCAGTTTCTGCTTGCCCAGAACAAGCAGTCTTTTTTACTTTAGTTTTATCATCACCATTGTCATGACAAGCAGCAAGCAAGTAGATTGTGTGCTTGTACGATTGTACAAGCGCCAATTGTATGGAGTGTTTGAATCCAAAAGTCATTTTGGTGATCTGTCATCTTTATGACGTAACTGGCAAGACAGTGCTGGAGCCTCTCCCATCTGCCTCCCTCTTAGAGCCTTTTCCCACTGCCGGGGTCTTTCCTGCAACAGGGAAAGACGCCATCAGGGTGATGACACTGCTAAAAATAGGCAGTGTAGGTGGGAGCCACGTAGGTGATGCTTAATTTGTGCCAAGGCTTGCCAGGGCTGAGCTCCGGCACATCTGCTCCAGCAGCTCTCTGCTGTTGAAGTCTTTCCTTGCAGCCTCCTTCTGCCAGAGCCTTTCACTGACGTGTAGGTAGGCACTGCAATGTGGACACAGCCTGCTTTTCACTGTGCCATGTAGCCACAGACAGCACTGTGACACAAACTAATCCCTTACACTGTTATAGTAGTCAAAGCCTTTGCCGTTCAGAGCCCTGGTACCACTGGGCTTGCTGTGTGAAAGTTTAAAAAAAAAAAGCTTGAGCCCGGCACCTCTTTTGTTACAAATTAAGCAGTGTGTGTAGGGTATATCCCCACAGCCTTCATGCATGTCTTTACTCACCTAAGCAGTGCCTCGCCATCTACATTGCTATTTCTGCCCGTGCTAGAGTGGTATGTAGCATATGATTTTGATGGTGAGCAGAGCAGAGTGTGCAGCATAGACGTGCCCCAGGAGACATAGTTATTATTCAGCTCCCAACTCTTTTGGAATCTGTTTAAAAGAAATCAGTGTCTTATGCTCATGTTTTTGCATAGGATACTGCTACCCGAGGACCTGCAAAGGGGGCCTGCTTGTATAGGCAGGGAGAGGAGGGAGTTGTCATCCCTGTCTCTGTGCACTAGCCTCCTGCACAGCTCCCCTGTACTGGGCCATTCACACCACCTTCACAAGTAAAGATGGCAGAAGACAGCATGGGGAAGTTGCCTGTAATATGTGTAACTGTGTGTGCTCTCTCCAGGCCTGCAGGAGAGGAAGGAGACCATCCGAGGCGTGTACTCTGTCATTGATCAGCTCTCTCGCACCCACCTCAGTACCCTGGAACGCCTCATCTTTCACCTTGTGAGGTAATGACAGACCACAGCGTGGGATCGTCATACTGCAGCCACTCTTTCTCTTCTCCTTCCTCACTAGGGGCCTGATTCTGATACACTTACTCCCCATGAGTACCACCGTACTCCATGAGTAGTTCCACTGGAACAAGGTACTGTTCTCCGTGAGTAAGAGTACCTGAACACGGGCCTATGTGATCCAAGTACTTTTGTCGGGAAAAAGGGGAGTGAAACTTTGCAAGGGAGTGCTTTAAATTCTGAAATGGCTTTAACGCTCTGGACCCAAGGGCTCTTTTTCCAGACAATGCTCTCATTGACAGCTAATGCCAATAATGTTCTTCTTTCGTAATAGCAACAAATGTTTCAGACTTGCTGAGAAGACAACCACTGTAGGTCTCAGCTGGTTACAAACACATGGTTCCATGCCATAGACAGGGGTGAGCTGCAGCCGGTTCGCACCGGATCGCGCGAACCGGTTGTTAAATTTAGAAGCCCTTTTAGAACCGGTCGTTCCCAGTGGGACAAACTGGTTCTAAAAGGGCATTTAAATTTAACAAGTGCTCCCTGCTGCCCGGCCCGGCTCACCTCAGCTCTGCCTCCACCTCCTGCCATGAATGTTCCTTCTTGCTTCTCCTCCCACCCTGCTTCCCGTGAATAAGCTGTTAGCGCGGGAAGCCTGGGAGGGCTGAGAAGCAAGCAGGCTTCCCCGGTCCAGGAAGACGACGCTGAGGTAGGAAACCAGGAGGGGCCGTGTGCCCCCGCCGGTCTCCAGCCCCGTCCCTGACCACGGCCCCCCCGTTCCCCTGGTCCCCGCCCGGCCCCCACCCACCACGGCCAGCAGATCCCGGCCGCGGCACCCCCCCCCCTCCGGCCCCGCGTTCCTCCCCGGCTGCCTAGCTCAGGCTCGGGCTCGAGCGCCCTGCCCGGCCCCACGTTCCTCCCCGGCCACCCGGCTCGGGCCCGGCTCGGCTCCAGCCGCGGCACCCTGGCGGCCCCGCGTTCCTCCCCGGCCGCCCGGCTCGGGCTCGGGCACCCTGCCCGGCCCCGCGTTCCTCCCCGGCCGCCCGGCTCGGGCTCGGGCACCCTGCCCGGCCCCGCGTTCCTCCCCGGCCGCCCGGCTCGGGCTCGGGCTCGGGCTCCGGGCTCCTGCCTGGCTCTGGCCCGCGTCCCTCCCGGGTCGGGGCTGGGGAGTTCGGGGGTGGGGGGGAGTGGATAGGGTTTGGGAGGTGTTAGAGGGTAGGGAACAGGGAGGGGGGTGGACGGGGCAGGGGTCCCTGGGTCGGGGAGGCATGATTCCTCCTGGGGTGAGGAGGGAACCGGTTGTTATGATTTTGCCAGCTCATCACTAGCCATAGACCTAACCCACTGAGGAGTGCAGTAAGATTGCAGTGGATCACAGTACTGCCATGTATTGCACCCTTTAGTTTGAACATTGAGGGTCTAGGGATCATGTGTGATGCTTTTGCATGAGCTTAGACAATATCTAGTTCAGGCTATAGTCACTGTGTTACAATCTGCGAAGTTTCCTGCCATCTACATGCATTTAGACACATCTGTGCTCTGTTTCTAAGGCATAGCTTAATGATGGCTAAGTGAGTTGCTTGCTACTGTAATAAATATGCACTGTATCTATT
Source organism: Mauremys reevesii (assembly GCF_016161935.1). Classification (NCBI taxonomy): domain Eukaryota; kingdom Metazoa; phylum Chordata; order Testudines; family Geoemydidae; genus Mauremys; species Mauremys reevesii. The sequence goes on from NC_052639.1 coordinate 22,627,959, forward strand.
CCTTTTTGGAAAATAGGTTAAGTAGGTCAAAACAAAAGATTTCCTAAAGAGTGTCATGGCATGTTGTGTGGTTCACTCAGTATCCATTGTCTTACCTTTTGCCCTTGTCTGGTATAATATTTACATCCTGTTGGTCTAGTTCTTTACCAGATACAACAAATTGAAGCTCTTCACTTCAAAGCTATATAATATTGTGGAAAATCTTCCCTGGCAATGACCTCCAGATCTCATGTGCATGTACAGCCCTCCTCTCCCTGCCCTGCTCTGAATTTGTATTTTGTCCTCTTTCTGTTTCTCTACAGGGTATTTCCTGCCAGTGTTATGTGAATTGGAGCTACCTTTAACCCTTGCTGCTTTGTTGTTTATTGTTTAGGATTGCCCTGCAGGAAGAGACCAATCGAATGTCAGCTAATGCCCTGGCCATTGTGTTTGCTCCCTGTATTCTCCGCTGTCCTGACACAACTGACCCACTGCAGAGCGTTCAGGACATCAGTAAAACAACCACGTAAGAATATAGCATTACAACTTCCAGGGTAAATCCTGTAATGAGGTCATGTCAGGACAGTCAAATGATCACTGAGTAATGCACTTTAATGTGCTGTAGAATGACAGCTACAAACACATCACTGGTTTGCAAATGAATTGCCTTAATGAAATACTGTCTATTCTATCAGTAACTAGCAGCTGCTAAAGTTAAACCTTTTAAAAACTGCAGGATTGGATAACCTGCACCCAGGAGTTTTTAAAGAACGGGACAGTGAGCTCTCTCCGCCATTGATGTTGATATTTAACAAATCCTGGAGTAATGGGGAAGTTCCAGAGGACTGTACAAAAAGCTAATGTGCCAGTATCTAAAAAGGATTAACAGGATGATCTGGGTAACTACAGGCCAGTTAGCTCAATATCAGTCTCAGGCAAAATCATGGGAAAGCTGACGTGGAAGGTAATCAGTAAAGAATTGAAGGATGGCAGTGTAATTAGTGCCAGTCAACACAGTTTTTTATGGAAAATAGGTCTTGTCAAAATTGATTGGATGCCAGGTTTGGTTGGCAGAGGTAACCACGTTGACATCGTTGACTTAGATTCCAGTTGGGTCATCCTGATTAAAAATTAACACTATACAGATTCAGTGCAGCAAATATTAAATGGATTGAAAATTGGCTAATTGATATCTCCAAAGTAATTGTAAATAGGGAATCATCATCCAGTGGGTGGGAAGGGTTTGTAATGGAGCCCCTCGGGGATGTTTTTGACTTCAACTGGAATTTTAAGAATAAACATGTTAGATTGTGAGAAGCTCAGATAATAGGGCACTGGGGTTAGATAAGTACCTAGGATGGATAGTGGATGCAGGAATCATTTGATGAAATTCTATGCAGGAGACCAGACTACATGAACCTGCCTGGCCTTCAAATCTCTCCTAGAAGCAATTCTTCTGCCTACAGATGTGAAAATTACTTTGAATCACTCTTCTAAAGGTTCCTTGTAAGAAGAAGTCTCTTTGTAACTTGACTTATATACGCCGCCTTGTATCATTACTGCTCTAAAAGGATTTCTTCCAGAAAACAATACTGATGGTATTAAACAAAATATCTGCCCCAGACACCTAATCACTGTCATTGCCCTGCGACTGCCTGTCCAGCTTGGATGCAAACAAGCACAAGTGTGTGTGTCTACAAATAGATATAGCTAGATAGCGCAGCATATCCGAAATGGCCATTCTTTCAGCCTTTCATTTGAACATGCTGTGCTTTCCTAACCTTGGTGGGTATTTGCCTTTCCAGGAAGGACCTGTTTCCCTGATGGAGCCCTTGGGAGCCCTCCCTTTAGTCCTCTAGTTTAGCTCCTGCCTAGTACCATTTTGGGCATTTCAACCACACTGTTCGTTTCCAGCCCACGAAGCAAGAGAATTGGCGCAGCACTTAGGCGACATGGCCAGCTCAAACACAGCCAGAGTTTTATCCTCCCGTTTTACCACTTTCTTTTTTCCTTTTTGCAGCTGTGTGGAGTTGATTGTCGTAGAGCAGATGAATAAATACAGGGCTCGTCTCACGGACATCAACAGCCTGGAGTTTGCTGAGAACAAAGCAAAAAGCAGGCTGTCTTTGATCCGCAGATCAGTGGTAAGATTCGGGTGGAGGGTGGGAGGAGGCTGAGCTGGTAGTATGTTCTGTTCCTGTGTCAGGAAAAATGGAGCAGACCTTTCCTTTGTTTTAGGAGGACAAGTTTCTCCAGCCATGTCATTGATCGTAACTTCCTTTTATACATAAAATTCAAAGGAGAACCTCGTGTCCATGCAGCTATTGTGTATTTGCATAGTTTATTCAGTGTGTCTGTTGTAACTGAGAAGAATGTGCATGGTACTAAATTGAAAATCAGAGAATAATTTGGTACTGATAAGCCAGCCCCGTCCTTTCCTCTCCTTTTCACTCAGACTAATCTCCCCTAATCTTCTCCTGCCTATTACAGTCTCCCTAGCCTCTTACACCTCCCAAAGCATCATATCCAGGGCCAACAGAGAGACTGAACCTCAGTCCTGCACTTGGCTCCTTGCGTTTCCTGAGCCACACATTTATACCAAAAAAGCCCAAAGGAGATGGGAATGGTGTCTGTCAAGAGTTCTAAAGGAGAGTGCCACAGAAACGTGGTCTCTGGATTTCACAGGCTCATTTGTACATTTTGGGGATATATTTCGCAAATTTGGACTAATTTATCCTGTGTTAATCAACTCTTTGCTGGCTCTGTTTATGACCTCCTCACTCCTGCACTCACGTCCCCTAATCCCACAGTGGCCTGCTGTCTGGTACTGCCCACTGTGTTAAAACCCTTCACTTGTTTCCCTCCTACATAACTTCAGGGGGAATCTGGGGTGAAGCTGCCCTTAACCAAGCCCTTGCTTTGACTCTCTGTGTGCAAGTCACTTCATTAGTACTGCCTTCAGCAGCGAGGACTGAACTGAGCTGCCTATAAAGGGTCACTTTCTTTTCCTCCACTGCCTTTCTGGGAGTTTGGAATACCAGCTCATTTAGCTTTCACACACCCAACTGGGTAGATGAATGAGAGGCAGAGTCTGGGAATTGAAGCGACCTGTGTCCCCCTTTGCTGTAAGCTGAATAAGCAACAGGCTGTCATCTGCTGTGTTCTGCTCATAGAATGAGAAAGAATGGCTGATTTATCACAGGACAGTCAACCCAGGTCTGTGCTGCTGAAAGGAAGAGCAGGCTCTCCATTTATAAGGATCCAGTATCCTCCCACCACCTCCAACACTGCCAGAGCCCGGAGCCGGAGCCGGAGCCGGGCAGCCAAGGCCGCCACTGCGCCCGGACCCCAGCATCTGGGTAAGTATCGGTCGCGATTCCTGCCCCCGTGCCCGGAGCCGGGCTGCGGCGGTCGGGGAGGGCTGCGGGGCCGGGCAGGGCGCCGCGGCTGGAGCCCGAGCCCGAGCCAGGTGGCCGGGGAGGGACGCGGGGCCAGCCAGGGCGCCGCAGCGGGAGCCCGAGCCTGAGCCGGGCGGCCGGGAGGAACGCGGGGCGGCCAGGGCGCGGGCCCGACCCGAGCCGGGCGGCCGGGAGGAACGCGGGGCGGGCAGGGTGCCCGAGCCCGAGCCTGCCGGGCGGCCGGGGAGGAACGCGGGGCCGGGCAGGGTGTTACCAAGGACCAGCGTTAGGGGAAACGGTGCCCTGGGCAAAACTTGTACTTTGGCAAAGTTCTTGGTTCAGGCTTGTAGCAGTGATGGAATAAATTGCAGGTTCAAATCAAGTCTCTGGAGTACATCCACAACTAGGATGGGCCATTCAGTCCTTTGTACAGAGCTTCAGTTTGTAGCCAAGTCCCTCCAGAGGTATGAAGCAGGACTGAAGACCAGATGGAGATGAGGCATCAGTCTTTTATAGTCTCTTGCCATGTGGTCTTTGCTTTCTTTGTCCCAAGGACACTCTATCCAGCACGCGACATAGAAAAACCTTAGAGTTCTGTCCATAGGCAGGTCCCTGCACACCTTGCTGAGCCACAAGGCATATCTGCCTTCTCTCAATGGGTCAATTGTATAGCTGATGGTCCTTAATGGGCCATCAAGCAGGCTAGGCAGAGCTGACACCAATTTGTCTGGCTGGGGTGTTCCCCAGAAGCATAGCACAAGTTTGAAATACAGGCATCATAGAGCCAATATTTATAATGTCAACTACAAAAATGATACATATCTAGAGATAGCATAATTATAATCAGCCAATCATAACCTCTCCATAGACCCTTTATGTGACCACCTTTATACAATATTGGCTGCAAATATAGAACAGTGGTGGCAACGGTGATCTATACAGTTACAGATTATGTCAAGAACGTCACAGGAGGTGACATGGTATCAGTGAGACTGATACTGGAATACTGCCTCCAGTTTTGGTGTCCTCATTTGAAAAAGATGGTGTGAAATTGGAGTTGAGGCAGCAAAGAGCCACCAAATGTTCTGAGGGCTGGAGAAAATGCCTTCTAGTGAGCTATTGAAAGATCTCAACCTGTTTAGCTTCTCAAAAGAAGATTGAAAGGTGACTTCATTGAAACGTTGAAGTGCCTTAATGGAGAGAAAAGATTGGCTATTAAAGGGCTCTTTAATGTAGCAGAGAAAGGCATTAAAAAACCCAATGGCTGGAAGGTGGAAAGAGACAAATTCATATTACAATTAAGGCACAAATATTCAACAGTGAGGATGATTCACCACAGGAACAAGCTACCAAGGAAATTGGTGCATTCTCCATCTCGTGACGTCATTTCATGAAGACTAGATGCCTTTCTGGAATGTGTTTACCCCAAAAGTAGCTAGTGTGTCATACAGGAGGCCTGTGATATGCAGGGGTCAGATTAGATGCTCTAATGGTCTCTTCTGGCCATAAAGTCAACTAATTTCTGAAAAACTAAGTGTAGCATTGGGAGCAGCGTCTGATGTTTTCCTGTCTATCCGGCTTGCTTCCTAGAACGAATGCTCCTTGAGTGGGGTGATCCACAGGGAGTAGCTCAAACCTCCAAAGTGCCTGGCCAGAGGTAGGACATTAGCCCAGCAAGGGAGGGGTGTGGCAGTGACATCACAAAGGCCTTTTGCAGGACCTCAGACTATTGGCCAAAGGTGGTGGGGAGGTGGTGACCTCACAGAGAGATGCTGACATCAGCCAGGCAGGACAGGGGCGAGGGGCCAGGGAAACCTCAGAGACCCTGTGGCTTTGCTTCAGCAAGTCTCCTTCTCCAGGTCTCTCTTTGAGGACTGAGAGTATTCGGGTTCATGGACGTGAGCGCCAGGAGGAACCTCTCTTGAGTTTTCTCCTTCCCTTTTAGTGATTTTACTAGAAAACAGATGTCCCTGTTTAGAGGGTTAGAGCCTCCTCGAGGTTTGAAACTGTTCGGTCTGATCATTCTGGTGACAGTTGAATTCATGGAAAGCATGATCTTAAGGAGGCAGAATTTTATTCCACACCTGGGATTTTGTCCCTTAGAATCACTGGGGACATTAGGGTTTGTCCTTTTGTTTCAACTTTTCCTCCATCCCCCCTTTCTCTTCCTCTCTGCTGCTTTTTGTCCTTTCTCCTGTTCCTCCCAACACCAGGAGGGTGTGTGTGTGTGTGTCTGTGTGTGTGTGTGTGTGTGTGTATGCGGGAGTGCTCGGCAGCTCTCACTGTGGGAGGTCCACCCAAAACTGTGGAGCTGCAGTAGTGCTGGGGCAGTGATCCCCGCCAGTGACCTGGGCCATCCTTTGAGGTCTCTGGTGAGACCCCTCAGCCTCTCCTCCTCAGTCTCTACCCTGATTGGCTGAGCAGGGGGTTATTGACAGGGAGGAGACTCATGTCCTTGTTGTTCTCTTTAAGACCAAGTAAATAAGTCATAACCACTTATATGTTTGATGGATTTTGCTGCTTCTCTGCATTAATTGTCTCTGAGCAGTTCATGATTCTCTCTAACATTGCAGTTCTCCTAAAATACTGGCTGAATAATTACTGTGCATACTTGTTCCTCTGGAGCTCATCTGAGAGCACTTTCTTGAGGTCATTCAATGTATGTAATTCAAAATCCGATGGTTAATTTGACAATCAGGGCTCTGGGTCCTATTCCCAATTCTGCCATTGACTGGCTGTGTGACCTAAGACAAGTCAATTCTCCTTTCTCAGCCTGAGCATCTCCCTCTTTCAAGTAGGGGTAATAATGATCCGCTCCTACCTACCTCAACACACACACTCTTTCCCAACACACACACACACTGTCTCTCCCCACACACAAATAGTCTCCACACTGCAGCTGAAAAGCAGCTGGCAATCTAGTAGGATGACCCTGGAACAATGGGATAGAGAAACCTGCATCACTGAAAGTGCAGCCACAAAGACACCACACACCAGCTTCCCTAGCTGGCAAGTATCACACCTCCACAGAAAGATCCCTGTGGTATCGTAGGCCAGCTTCCTAAGGCCTCAGCCTCAACCACTTAACACAGGGGCCTTTCTACACTCTGGTTCTGTTCTAACGGAAGGATCATTTCCAATTGTTCGCTCAGACCAGCTTGCCCAGCACCCTCACTGCTGTGCATCTCTGGTTGTGTGGCCATGGCTGAACAGCAAGAATTCCTGCCCATTTCCCTTCTGGCTGGAGCATGCTTAGAGTGAGTTTGTGGTTAATGATGTTGCCGTAGATTGTTGGCTTCCTGCCTTGGCAATTCAGACAGTTCCTTTTCCCAACATATCTCCAGCACATCAGTCCCTGGCTGGGTCTCCTGGGCAGTGGAAAACATAAGAACATAAGAAAGGCCGTACCGGGTCAGACCAAAGGTCCATCTAGCCCAGTATCTGTCTACCGACAGTGTTAATGCCAGGTGCCCCAGAGGGAGTGAACCTAACAGGCAATGATCAAGTGATCTTCCTCCTGCCATCCATCTCCATCCTCTGACAAACAGAGGCTAGGGACACCATTCTTACCCATCCTGGCTAATAGCCATTTATGGACTTAGCCACCATGAATTTATCCAGTTCCCTTTTAAACATTGTTATAGTCCTAGCCTTCACAACCTCCTCAGGTAAGGAGTTCCACAAGTTGACTGTGCGCTGCATGAAGAAGAACTTCCTTTTATTTGTTTTAAACCTGCTGCCTATTAATTTCATTTGGTGACCTCTAGTTCTTGTATTATGGGAATAAGTAAATAACTTTTCCTTATCCACTTTCTCAATGTCACTCATGACTTTATATACCTCTGTCATATCCCCCCCTAGTCTCCTCTTTTCCAAGCTGAAGAGTCCTAGCCTCTTTAATCTTTCCTCGTATGAGACCCTCTCCAAACCCCTAATCATATTAGTTGCCCTTTTTTGAACCTTTTCTAGTGCTAGAATATCTTTTTTGAGGTGAGGAAACCACATCTGTACACAGTATTCGAGATGTGGGCGTACCATGGATTTATATAAGGGCAATACTATATTCTCCGTCTTGTTCTCTATCCCCTTTTAACGATTCCTAACATTCTGTTTGCTTTTTGATCGCCTCTGCACACTGCGTGGACATCTTCAGAAAACTATCCACAATGACTCCAAGATCTTTTCCTGACGCGTTGTAGCTAAATTAGCCCCCATCATATTGTATGTATATTTGGGGTTATTTTTCCTAATGTGCATTACTTTACATTTATCCACATTAAATTTCATTTGCCATTTTGTTGCCCAATCACTTAGTTTTGTGAGAGCTTTTTGAAGTTCTTCACAATCTGCTTAACTATCTTGAGTAGTTTAGTATCATCTGTAAACTTTGCCACCTCACTGTTTACCCCTTTCTCCAGATCATTTATGAATAAATTGAATAGGATTGGTCCTAGGACTAACCCTTGGGGAACACCACTAGTTACCCCTCTCCATTCTGAGAATTTACCATTAATTCCTACCCTTTGTTCCCTGTCTTTTAACCAGTTCTCAATCCATGAAAGGACCTTTCCTTTTATCCCATGACAACTTAATTTACGTAAGAGCCTTTGGTGAGGGACCTTGTCAAAGGCTTTCAGGAAATCCAAGTACACTATGTCCACCGGATCCCCCTTGTCCACATGTTTGTTGACCCCTTCAAAGAATTCTAATAGATTAGTAAGACACGATTCCCTTTACAGAAACCATGTTGACTACTGCTCAATAATTTATGTTTTTCTATGTGTCTGACAATTTTATTCTTAACTATTGTTTCAACTAACTTGCCCTGCATCGACGTTAGACTTACCGGTCTGTAATTGCCGGGATCACCTCTAGAGCCCTTTTTAAATATTGGCGTTACATTAGCTAACTTCCAATCATTGGGTACCAAAGCCGATTTAAAGGACAGGTTACAAACCTTAGTTAATAGTTCCGCAACTTCACATTTGAGTTCTTTCAGAACTCTTGGGTGAATGCCATCTGGTCCCGGTGACTTGTTAATGTTGAGTTTATCAATTAATTCCAAAACCTCCTCTAGTGACACTTCAATCTGTGACAGTTCCTCAGATTTGTCACCTACAAAAGCCAGCTCATGTTTGGGAATCTTCCTAACATCCTCAGCCGTGAAGACTGAAGCAAAGAATTCATTTAGTTTCTCCGCAATGACTTTATCGTCATTAAGCGCTCCTTTGTATTTTGATCGTCAAGGGGCCCCACTGGTTGTTTAGCAGGCTTCCTGCTTCTGATGTACTTAAAAAACATTTTGTTATTACCTGTGGAGTTTTTGGCTAGCCGTTCTTCAAACTCCTCTTTGGCTTTTCTTATTACACTCTTGCACTTAAGTTGGCAGTGTTTATGCTCCTTTCTATTTGCCTCACTAGGATTTCACTTCCACTTTTAAAGGAAGTCTTTTATCTCTCACTACTTCTTTTACATGGTTGTTAAGCCACGATGGCTCTTTTTTAGTTCTTTTACTGTGTTTCTTAATTTGGGGTATACATTGAAGTTGGGCCTCTATTATGGTGTCTTTAAAAAGGGCCCATGCAACTTGCAGGGATTTCATTTTAATCACTCTACCTTTTAACTTTTGTTTAACTTTTGTTTAACTAATCATCTGCTTCCTCACCATGGGGAACAGGGGCAGAAAATGCTTTTTAAAAAGCCTTTGAAAAGTAAAAAGTAAAACAAGCCAAGCAACCCCTCCCTTGCTTTGTGCTGGGTGCCCAGCTGTGGGCTTGTGTGTGTGTATGGGGAGGCTGGCGGGAGGTGTTCTGAGCACACTCCGGTCAGGGAAGGGGTGGAGTTGGCCAAAGGGGCAGGTTGAATCTTTAGCAGAGAATTCCTTTCTCCATTGTGTTAGCTAAGCGTTGCTGTTAAATGTCAGCCGACAAATGCAGCATTTGAAACAATCCGACTCTAAATCCCCCACCATCTCAGTTGCTGTAGTTCTCACATCCTCTGCTCTTGTGATGTCACCACATGACATAGTGTCTTATTCCCATAGTGTCCTGTAGGTTAGACAGGAATAAGTTTATGAGGTAAAAACTGAAGCATAACTCCATCCCTTCCTCCTTTTGACTTCGGAAAATAAATCCTGTCGCCTCCTCAGTCCCAACCCAGCCCCACCGGCGCTGCTGCGGCTTGGAGACAGGTGCCCTCTCATCTGGCCCTGAGCTGCTGTGGGGAGAGAGGGCTGGAGGGGGCAGTTCTTTCTCCCTGGGGCAACCTGCTCCCCAATCTCCTCATTCTCAGCCCCACCCCAGAGCCCTCACCCCTGCGCCCTACCCTCTGCTCCAATGCTGAGACCCTCATCGCTAGCCCCACTCCAGAGCCTGCACCGCCAGCCGGAGCCCTCACATCCCTGCGCCCCAACCCCGAGCCTCTCCCACACTCCAAACCTTTCAGCCTCACCCTGCCACACACCATCCATGTGCAGAATGAATTTTGTAAGGAGCGCAATATGCAGGTGATGTGTCACACCTCACCTCCATATTTGTGCCCAAAACAAAATTCATTCCACACATGGACATAACAAATTAGAGGAAACACTGCTCCTGACTTTCAGCCTCTCTCTCACATCTTGAATTTCACACATTGAGTGATCAGAATAAAGTGCCCTCAAGTGAGCTAGAGACCAACAGTGGTTCATAGTAATTATTCAGCAAGTATTTTAGAAGACCTAGGACATTAATGAAAATCATGACCTGCCAAGAGACAATTAATGGAGAGAAGCAGCAAGATTAATTCCATACATTGGATTGGTTGTGACTTATTTGCCTGATTTGAAAAGAGACCAAACTGACCTGAGTCTCCTTGGTGTCGATAGCCCCCTGCTCAGCCAATCAGCACTGAGACTCTGAGTGGCAGGAGGCTGAGGGGTCTCACCAGATGTCCCAAAGGATGGCCCAGGACAGCATCAGAGGGGATCACTCTCAGACCCAGACCCACCTCTTGGTGAGGACCTCCCGCAATGAGAGCAATACCCCTCCCCTGACCGCACTCCAGACCCATCCCTCCTAGGTAGAGGGAGGGAATCTGGAAAAGGGAAAAAAGAAGCAAGAGAAGAGGAGAAAGGAGGGAGGAAAGAGGAAAAGATAAACCAAAAAGGATACACCCCAATGTCCCCAGGGATTCCAATCATCAAAACCTAGGAGGAAATCAAATTCTGCCACCTGAAGCCAGCGCTGTCTGTGCCTAGAATGCTGCCTGCGCCAGGTGGATCAGACGGAACAGGTTCCAAAGCTCTCTGAGCCTCTTACCTTCTCAAATGGAAGTTTGTTTTCAGCACAATCAGTGGTAGGAAAGGAGAAAACTCCACAGAGGTTCCTCCTCATGCTCACAACTCTGAATCCTAATTCTCTCTCAGCCCTCGAGGAGAGACCTCGCGAAGGAGACTTGCGGCAGCAAAGCCGGGAGGTCTCAGAGACTGGCCTGGCCCTGCACCTCTGTCCTGCCCGGCTGATGTCGGGGTCTCTCTGTGAGGTCACCCCCTCCCCACCACCTTTGCCCAATAGGCCGAGTTCCTGCAAAAGGCCTTTGTGATGTCACTGCCACCCCCACCCTCCCCTCAAAGCTGATGTCCTGCCCTGGCCAGACTCATTATGCCCATCGTTGCCCCTTTAACCTTCCGTTGTCTCTCTCTGACCACCGTCACTCCATCGGTTCACTGAGATTGCCACACTCATTGCTTCCAACACACCTGCTTTTCAGCTGCAGTGTGGAGACTGTTTGTGTGTGGGAGAGACAGTGTGTGTGTGTTGGGGAAGAGTGAGTGTGTTGAGGTAGGTAGGAGCGGATCATTATTATCCCTACTTGAAAGAGGGAGACGCTCAGGCTGAGAAAGGAGAATTGACTTGTCTTAGGTCACAAAGCCAGTCAATGGCTGAATTGGGAATAGGACCCCCAGAGCCCTGATTTTCAAATTAACCGTCGGATCTTGAATTTCATACATTGAATGACCTCAATAAAGTGCTCTCAGATGAGCTCCAGACCAACAAGTATGCACAGTAATTATTCAGCCAGTATTTTAGGAGAACTGCAATGTTAGAGAGAATCATGAACTGCTCAGAGACAATTAATGCAGAGAAGCAGCAAAATCCATCAAACATATAAGTGGTTATGACTTATTTACTTGGTCTTAAAAAAGAACAACAAGACCTGAGTCTCCTCCCTGTCATTAACCCCCTGCTCAGACAATCAGGGTAGAGACTGAGGATGGAAGGCTGAGGGGTCTCACCAGAGAGCTCAAAGGATGGCCCAGGTCACTGGCAGGGATCACTGCCCCAGCACTACTGCAGCTCCACAGTTTTGGGTGGACCTCCCACAGTGAGAGCTGCCGAGCACTCCCACACACACACACACACACACACACACACACACCCTCTCCTGGTGTTAGGAGGGGAACAGGAGAAAGGAGAAAAGAAGCAAGAGAGGAAGAGAAAGGAGGGATGGATGGAGGAAAAGGTGAATCAAAAAGGACAAACCCTAATGTCCTCAGTGATTCTAAGGGACAAGATCCCAGGTTTGGAATAAAATTCTGCCTCCTTAAGATCATGTTTTCCATGAATTCAACTGTCACCAGATGGATCAGACTGAACAGTTTCAAACCTCGAGGAGGCTCTTACCTTCTAAACAGGGTCGGCTGTTTTCAAGTAAAATCACTAAAAGGGAAGGAGAAAACTCGAAAGAGGTTCCTCCTGGCGCTCAGGTACGTGAACCGCAATATTCCCCCAGTCCTCAAAGAGAGACCTGGAGAAGGAGACTTGCTGAAGCAAAGCCACAGGGTCTCTGAGGTTTCCCTGGCCCCTCGCCCCTGTCCTGCCTGGCTGATGTCAGCATCCCTCTGTGAGGTCACCACCTCCCCACCACCTTTGGCCAATAGTCTGAGGTCCTGCAAAAGGCCTTTGTGATGTCACTGCCACACCCCTCCCTTGCTGGGCTAATGTCCTGCCCCTGGCCAGGCACTTTGGAGGTTTGAGCTACTCCCTGTGGATCACCCCACTCAAGGAGCATTCGTTCTAGGAAGAAAGCCAGCTAGACAGTAAAACATCAGACGCTGCTCCCAATGCTACACTCAGTTTTTTAGGAATTAGTCGACTTTATGGCTAGAAGAGACCATTAGAGCATCTAATCTGACCCCTGCATATCACAGGCCTCCTGTATGACACACTAGCTACTTTTGGGGTAAACACATTCCAGAAAGGCATCTAGTCTTCATGAAATGACGTCACGAGATGGAGAATCCACCACTTTCCTTGGTAACTTGTTCCTGTGGTGAATCATCCTCGCTGTTGAATATTTGTGCCTTAATTGTAATATGAATTTGTCTCTTTTCACCTTAGGACCCGGCGAGGTGGGAGTGTGCCAGACCTTGGGCTGCAGCCCAAGCCGGAACTTCTACATGACAATTAAACAGCCCCACAGCCTGAGTCGTGTGAGCCCAAGGCAGTGGTACGGGCCAGCCACCGGTGTGTAACAAGTTTGCGTGGAGAATTTGCGGCAAAACTGGGAACTGAACCCAGATTGTTTCAATTCTTGCCTCCCCCCTTAACCGCAAGCCCAGCGTGTGTGTGTACAGCATTGTTTTGGTCTGTGTTTGCCTTGTATTGGCTTCCAAGGGAGGCTGTGGAATTTCCTTCATTGGGGGTTTTTAAGACCAGGTTAGAGATACGCCAGTCTGCAAATGTCTAGGGATACTTGGTCCTGCCTCAGCACAGCGGGCTGGAGTAGATGACTTCTCAAGATCCCTTCCAGACCTACATTGAAATAATTCTCTTTTGTGCTGCGTCATGTTCTACGCTGAGCTGTTTTGCATGGTGCCATTTGGAACTGTGATCGCACCATTTTGTGTAGCAGTTTTATGGTGAATTGTTTTGCCTCAGCTTGTTTTCCATTGTGTACTTTTGTCCTAGGATGTCATAGTTCGCATCGTGTTGCTTTCTTTTCCTTTGTATTGTCATTTTATGCTGTGGAGTGTAGGTTGTGTTTTTTTTCCCCCTGAATTTTCCTGACACTATGTTGTGGTGAGTTTTATTCTGTATGTTGTGTTTTTATATGTATATATTGCATAGCATCCTAGAAATGTAGGGCTAGATAGGACCTCAAGATGTCATCAAGTCCAGCTTTCTCTGCTGAGGCAGGAACAAGTATATGTAGATTATCTATGACAGAGCTTTGTCCTATTTGTTCTTAAAAACTACCAGGGAAAGAGACTCCCAGCCCCTTGTAAGACTGTTCCAGAGCTGAACTGCCTTAGCTCTGGGGACACCCACACAGATTTTAGTGGTGAGCAGCTCTGGAGAGAGAGGAGACCCCAGTGAGTGGGCAGTTGGATAAAGAGACTAAAGTTGGGAGGAGAAACATTGACGTGTCCAAGGTCACCCAGGCTGTCTGTGACCGAGCTAGAAATAGGTTCTAGTGCCACCGTACTGCTGTTTCTGAAGGTCTCTGCCACACTGCTGTTTTAGGCACTGGTGCAAACCCTTAGTGTAGACAGAATTTACACTAGTGCACTCTGGCACTGGTGCACCATGTCCCAGTTTGAAGGTTTGGGGTGGGGAGAGGGGCTGTGACCTCCTGAGGCCTGAGGCTGACTGAACGGTGCAGCTGGTAACGGAGGGGCAGCACTGAGTGCTGGAGGTATGAGCCAGGAGCACAGCCCCACAGGACTGGACACTGACTTCTCCTGACCCAGGGACACACCCCAGCGAGGTGGTTTGTCCATGGATGTGCAGGCTGTCTTGGCAGAGCAGCTCATTTGCAATCCCTGCACACCTCTTCCTACAGTGTGCACTGGGACCTTTCCAAGCTGCGAGTGACAGGGCTCGGGAGTTAACAGGATCTGTTCCTGGCTCTGTCATGGACCTGTTTGGTGACCTTGGGGAAGTCACAGCTCCTCTCTCTGTAACACTGTCTTCAGTGACTCGAGAGCACTAGCACCAGCCTCAGGCAGACTGGTGAGAAGCAGGGCACAAACCCCAAATTGGGTGTGAGGTCTGTATGGAGATTTCACCAACCAAGTATCCAGTGTAAACGCTTCAGGCATTGTAACAGCATTAACATGGAATCACAGACAGTCCTCTTGGGTGATCCCATATATCTCACCACGCAGGTGAGCTCACCTTTGTGACAGGTGGTCCCTTACTCCAGGGGTTCCCAAGGTTTTCTTTCTGAGCCCCCACCCCTACCCCACCCCCACACACGCTATAAAACTCCACTGCCCATGTGGGCCACAATAACTGGTTTTCTGCATATAAAATCCAGGGCTGGCGTTAGGGGTAGCAAGCAGGGCAACTGCCTGCGGCCCCATGCCACAGGGGCCCCCGCAAAGCTACATTGCTTAGGCTTTGGCTTCAGCCCTGGTGATGGGGCTCAGGGCCCTGGACTTCAGCCCCCTGCGCTGGGACTTCAGCTTTCTGCCCTGGGACTCAGTGAGTCTAATGCCGGCTTTGCTTGGCAGCCCCCTGAAAGCTGCTCACGGCCCCCAGGGGCCCTGGTTGAGAACCACTGCCTTACAGCACGAATCACAGCAATGTTCAAGTTACTGCCAGTCCCAAAGGACCCGTCACTTCCTTAGGTCAATTAAATCTTAGATCTTCCAACAAAGACACTTGTAGCCAGTCCTGTCATAACCTGTATTAAGACTTATTTAAAAGGAAACGAGAGTTGTTAACAAAGTTAAAGCAGGTAATCCTATAGATGCAGATGAGTTGCAGTCTTAAATTTCAAAGGTAATAGAAGCTTCTGTAATAAGCAAGCTCTACATATTCTTTAGGACTAACTCAGGCTAAGCAGCTGGGGATCTCTTGCTTATGCCTAGAAACTTTGCCCCCAGAGTCCAGGCAGCATACAGACAATCAGTTCCTTCTCTATGGGGTTTTTCATCCCCTTCCTACCATGTGGTCTGAGCAGGAAACTTAGCTACTGGGAAGTGAAGAGCACAACAACAGTCTTGTGTCTTTGTTAACATCCCATAATAGTCTCTCTGGTGTTGATGGACCTTTCCTGCCAGGCAGGGTGTAATGCATTCTGTTGCCAATCAGCACTTCACATTGGTAAAGTCTCTCTCCTGTTTGGTGATTTACAGAGCCACAGAGGCTCACAATGCAACTAGTCAGATGTTAACTCAGGCAGCAACTTACAAGTATTCAATAAAGTCTAAACACAAAACACATTCTTATGTTCACAGTCTGTATGAGGAGTATCTACTCATTTGGACTCACTGGGGAGCCACAGAAAGAAACAAGGTGTGCTGAGGCAAGAAGGCCCAATCTCAGAGCCCCCAGGGTCACGCTTCCCAAAAGCTAAAACTAGGCCCAGCCCATGAAAGTTGCACTCCCAGGAGAGACTGTGTAAAGGCTGGAGCGTCAAATAACTTAGTTAATCTGAGAGAGCTGCCTTGGGGACAATGACAGGGCACTCAAGGCAGGATGAAGTATTATCTAGACCAGGAGTGGCCAACCTGAGCCTGAGAAAGAGCCAGAATTTACCAATATACATTGCTAAAGAATCATCAGCTCCCACCCCCTGCTCCCAGTGCCTCCCACCCATGGGAAGCCACACTAATCAGCACCCCCTCCTCGCACTCCCGATCAGCTGCTCATGCTATGCAAGACACTCGGTGGGGGACGGGGGATGGAGCGTGGGCACTGCAGGCTCAGGAAGGGGGTGGGAAGGGGTGGAGTGGGGCAGGGCCTGTAGCTGAGTAGTGAGCACACCCAGCACATTGGAAAGTTGGTGCCTGTAGCACCAGCCCCGGAGTTGGTGCCTGTACAAGGAGCTGCGTATTAAATTCTAAAGAGCCACATGTTGGCCACCCCTGATCTAGACCATCCCTGAGAGGTATTTGTCCAGCCTGCTCTTAAAAATCCCCAATGATGGAGATTCCACAACCTCCCTAGGCAATTTATTCCAGTGCTTAACCACCCTGACAGGGAGTTTTTCCTAATGTCCAACCTAAACCTTCCTTGCTGCAATTTAAGCCCATTGCTTCTTGTCCTGTCCTCAGAGGTTAAGAACAATGTTTCTCCTTCCTCCTTGAAATGAACTTTTATGTACTTGAAAGCTGATCATATCTTCTCCTGACTAAACAAACACAATTTTTTCAGTCTTCCCTCATAGGTGATGTTTTCTAGACCTTTAATCATTTTTATTGCTCTTCTCTGGACTTTCTCCAATTTTTCCACATCTTTCCTGAAATGTGGCACCCAGAACTGGACACATTACTCCAGTTGAGGCCTAATCAGTGCAGAGTAGAGCGGAAGAATTACTTCTCATGTCTTGCTTACAATACTCCTGCTAATACATCTCAGGATTATACTTGTTTTTTCCAACAGTGTAACACTGTTGACTCATATTTAGCTTGTGATCCACTGACTCTCCCAGATCCGTTTCTCCTGTGCTCCTTCCTAGGCAGTCATTTCCTGTCTTGTATGTGTGCAACAGATTGTTCCTTCCTAAGTGGAGTACTTTGGATTTGTCCTCATTGAATTTCATCCTATATTCTCCAGTTTGTCCAGATCATTTTGAATTGTAATTCTAGCCTCCAAAGCACTTGCAGCCCCTCCCAGTTTGGTATCATCTACAAACGGTATAAGTGTAACAGAGAGACTCTGCTACTGGGAGGGTTTCACTATGTCTAGGAGGGTTACACCCTGGTGGGAGGGGCTAGGCCTGTACTGGAATAAGGTCATTTTGTGCTACACAGTGTGGCAGAACCTAGAAGGTCCATGACCAGGGAAAATGCTGGGGGGAATTGACATGTGGAAAGGACAGAAACCCTGTCTGAATTCTCTCACATTGCCCTTCTTGCCCTGGCAGGCTACAGAATAATGTCCACCTTTCGCCCCAAATCATCCCCTCCTCCCAGCAGGAAGGAAACGGCTGCAATGGAGCTGGCTCAGGTAAGGGATTATCAGGAGCTGGTGGTGGGTTCTGCTTGGAGGAGAGGAGAAGTAAATGTATAGGAGGGCGGAGCTGCTAGAGGTAGTGGGAGGCAGGAACTGTCTAGGGTGTGGAATGGGAGGGGAAAGGATGTGACAAACCTGCTGAGACTTGTGTACTCTAGGGTGTGATGGGCTGTCACCCTGGGGTGCAGTCTGGGGGCTTCTGGGAAACACAGTCCCTCTAAACCTCAAACTGGGTTGGCCCTTCTCACACTGCCAGCCTCTCCAGGCCCTGTTATTACCCAACAGGACAGCAGGTGGCACCACGCATCCAACTAAGCTACCTGAGTGCTTTACCTAAGCCACTCAAAGACAGATAGAAGACAAAAGCCAATTTCCCAGCCATAAGTGGTAGCAAACAGATCAAAGCAGATTACTTAACAAATAACCAAAAACTCAAACTAAGCTTAACATACTATCTGGATAGAATTTGAATTAGCAGTTTCTCACCCTGACTGATGATACAAGCAGTCCACCAAGTTTCCATACACAAGCTAAAAATCCCTTTACCCTGGGACCAGCAGTTCCCCCAGTTCAGTCTTTCTTCCTCAGGTGTTTCCAGGAGTTCTCTTGTGTGGGGAATGAGGCCAAGAAATGATGTCACACTCCACCTTATGTAGCTTTTCCATATTGCGGGAACCATTTGTTCCAAACTTGTTTCCCAGTCCAGTTTGTGGAAAAATACAGGTACAAAAATGGAGTTCATTGTCATGTGGTCTGCTCACATGCCCTTGCATGCCCTGCTGAGTCATAGTAGCCATGGCTCATAGGCTAGCTGAAAAATTCACAAGAGGGCTAAGCTCTTCCACGGTCCATTGTCTTTCTTGATGAGCCATGAACACTGTCTGGCTTCTTTGTTGTACCTGAAAGGCTTTTTGTGAGTGTTACCCAGAGTAAACACATTTGAAATACAGATACAGAGTCAATATCCATAACTTCAGTTACGAACATGATACATGCACACAAATAGGACAGTCATATTCAGCAAATCATAACTTTTCCAATGACACTGAACATGACGCATCTTGCACAAAATGCAACATAATTATGTCCTAATCATTTTATAATCATACCACTATGCTGAATGTGTGGTGTAGTGTCAGGGCCTAATTTCAAGGCACAGGAGTTGGGAATGGAACTTCCACTCTTTGTGGAACAGGAAATAACCCTCCAGCCAGGGCTGGGAAAACTTCCCGGACTCCCAGTGCTGGAGCCTGAATCTTCTGACACTTCATTAGTTACCACGAACCCCAATCTTTGTGGCAACTGCAAACTTTATCAATGATGATTTTATATTCTCTTCCAGGTCATTGATAAGAATGTTAAATAGCACAGGGCCAAAACCAATCCTTGTGGGAACCCTCTAGAAAGAAATCTACTCAAGCATGGTTCCCCATTTACAATCATAGTTTTTAATCTGTTTAATGTATGCTGTGTTTATTTTGTATCTTTCTAGTTTTCTAGTCAAAATATTGTGCTGAACCAAGTCATATGCCTTACAGAAGCCTAGGTAATGTTTTCACCTCTCAGCTCATCAATACTATTAGCTGCAACCAAACTTTTGATCTCACCCAATAAGGATATCCAGTTAGATTGATTGGATCTGTTGTCTCTGAACCTTTGTTAATTGGTACTAATTATATTACCCTCCTTTACCTCTTTATTAATTAAATCCATATTCGCTGCTCTATTATCTTGCCCAGTATCGGACTAACACGCTTGTAATTAGCTGGGTCATCTCTTTTACACTTTTTAAATATTGGCACAGCATTAGCTTTATTCCATTCTTCTGGAATTTCCCATTGGTCCAAGTCCTAATTAAAATCAACATTAACAGTCCTCCACCAGGTCTTTCAAAACTCTTAATACAAGTTATCTGGACCTGCTTATTTAAACATGTCTAACTGTAATAGCTTCTCTTAACATCCTCGTGAGTTATTGTTGGGATGGAAAGACTGTCGTTGTCAACGTCTTATATGATTACATCATCTGTTTTTCTCCAACTCCAGGAGTGAAATATTTATTGAACACTTTTACCTCTTCTGTATTATTTTTGATAATTCTGCCATTTCTATCTAGTAATTTACCACTACCATTGTTAGGGATTAATTTTGTACTTAATATACTTTTTTAAAACTTCCTTCTTATTTTCATTAAGTGGTCATTGATTCCTGATAGCTTCCCTTACCAATTTTCTACAATTCTGACTTTCTAACTTATATTCTTTACTGTTGACTTCCCCGTTCTTCCATATATTTTATTTGGAGATTCCTACCAGGGAGCCACCAGCAGGGTCCAGAGACAGCCCCATCTCCTATATCAAGCCCTGGTTAGTAGCTATGTGATAAATGTGATGACTCTGCCTCTGTCTGTCAGCTGGGAGACACAAAGGTTCTCTCTTTCCATCCTCTGATGCCTCCTGGCTGCTCTAAGCAAGGTGGGGTGGGACTCTGTTAACATGTGCCTCCTGGAGCTCCCATTTACCTGGTGCTGCTGTTCCGTGAATAGTGGGGTTGTGAGTGGGGCAGCAGGTACTGAGTGTTGGACTCTTGCTCTTTCAGGGGCCGGTGACCTTCGAGGAGGTGGCTGTGTATTTCACCAGGGAAGAGTGGGTTCTGCTGGACCCCACTCAGAGAGCCCTCTACAGGGATGTCATGCAGGAGAACTATGAGACGGTGGTCTTGCTGGGTAAGGAGTCCTGTCGCCTGGGTTATTAGAAGCTGTGGGGTCTCTAAAGAACCTGAGTAGTAATAACTGTATACCTTTATTCATCATACAAGTTTTGCAGGTTTTCTTGCCCCCCTTTTTTGCCTTATCTCCCACACGCTAGTATCATTTTTGGACATGTGCCTTTTGGTGCCGTCAGTCATTTTAAAATTGGATTTAATATATCCTTATTGGCTATATTAATCACTGTAGCTTTCATGCCTTTTCCTCATTTTAAGAGGAAAATATGCCTCCTGTAGAATTCTAAATTGAGTAAATATGTGTATGACTCATGCATGGTTTGTGTGACAGTGAGATGAGCTCTTTTAGGAGAGCGTGTAATGTTGCCATTCAGGATCCCATGGGTGAAGGGATAAGAGAGTCGTGGGAGGGGCGGAGAAGAGGGGGGAGTAGATAATTCTGGGGTGCCAGGACATGGGGAGGGTGTGTGCAGGGTTAGAGCTAAGAAGCAGCAGGGAGGTAGGAGGTAGTGAGAGATGAGGAGAAAATACAAGAAGCTCCCAAGGTGCCGGGAAGTGGTGCCGGCTGAGAGTAATGGGAAGAAGGGGAGGGGAGTGTGGAGAAAGGGCACCCGGGAAGTGGGCTGGGTGGGTCATTGGGAGGGAGGAGAGGTTTGAAAATCTAGAGCTGTGGGGGATCCCAGACCTTTAACCCTCAATCCCTACTGAAGCCTTGTTGCTTTAGAGCCTACACTCCAGTTTTATTTCTGTTCAGTTTCACTTCTTTTTACATTTCCCCAAATATCATTATTTTAACATTTGACCTCCTCTCCCACTCATAACCCCTCTCCCCATATAACCTCCCCATGTCTATGCTCAGTGACCCTGGCCACTGATCCTGAGTCCTTGCTGCATTCCTCCCTGTGACGATGCGGTTCTGGCGGGACCCAACGGAGAGTGCCAAATCAGGACCAATTGCTCAAACAGGGCAGTCACAGCCCTAGGCTGGGGTTTTTCCACCTCTAAGGCAAACCAAACCAGCCAGACAAAGAGGACTTTGGTTTCACCCCACTGGCTAACCACAAGTCACACAAGCAATTCCCTTAGACACTCCAGTCTCCCAGTATCACCACCAGTGCCACTCGTCCTGGGGATGAATGGTTATGAAAACCAACACCCCAATAAAAGAAAACAGTTCTCTCGATCCCAAAGGACCAAGCCCCAGACCCAGGTCAATATACACATCAGATCTTACCCACAAATCACACTGTTGCCAATCCTTTAGAATCTAAAATCTAAAGGTTTATTCATAAAGGAAAAAGATAGAGATGAGAGCTAGAATTGGTTAAATGGAATCAATTACATACAGTAATGGCAAAGTTCTTAGTTCAGGCTTGTAGCAGTGATGGCATAAACTGCAGGTTCAAATCAAGTCTCTGGAGTACATCCCCCGCTGGGATGGGTCATCAGTCCTTTGTGCAGAGCTTCAGTTTGTAGCATAGTCCCTCCAGAGGTTTGAATGAGGACTGTAGACCATATGGAGATGAGGCATCAGCCTTAGATAGGCTTTTCCAGGTGTAAGAACCTCTTTGTCCTTACTGTGGAAAATTACAGCAAAATGGAGTCTGGAGTCACATGGGCCAGTCCCTGCATACTTTGCTGAGTCACAAGGCGTGTCTGCCTTCTCTCCATGGGTCAATTGTGTAGCTGATGGTCCTTAATGGGCCATCAAGCAAGCTGGGCAGAGCTAACACCAACTTGTCTGGGATGTTTCCCAGAAGCACAGCACCAACTTGAAATACAGACAGTATAGAGCCAATATACATAACTTCAACTAAAAATGACACATGCACACAGACAGCATAATCATAACCAGCCACCCATAACCTGGTCATAGACATCTTATATGACCCCTTTATCTAACATTTGGTGGCACTACAGGACCTTGGTTACAAACCATGTTCTATATGGTCCCAGTTTATACCAATAACGTCACACTCCTCCCATAGCAGGGCCGCTACCCAGACACAAATGGGCACTTTGTTGATGATGTCACTGGGTGGTTGTGTAGCCTGCACAATTGTTACACCTATAAGATTACATATTCCGAAGCCCTTCACACCACTCGGGCTTATCTCTATACACCCATACAGTCTGTTCCCCAGTGTTCCCTTCCCATCTCTGATGCTGCAGAGCATTTACCCCTGTCCTCCTTCCCAGCCTTGCCTGTGTCCCTGTTCCTGTTCCCCCCACTTAATAAACATGATTCCAATTTCCCTTCCCCCTCCTGTTTGACCCCAGTTTATATAGTCATATTGCCAGCTACACCTAGCACGATTGATTGTACAGAAGAGAGAAACAATTAGAGAACCAGACAGATAAACAACAGAAAAGTGAGGGCCATAAAGATAGAACAATACAGAAATGAGAGTTTCGCAGTCAGAGCCATTGATAAGTGATTTCTTGCCAGACAGGATGCTGTCAAACTAAGTTTCTTTTATCCATCTTAAGATCTGTTTCTTTATCTGGTGGTGATGGGCATCATACAGACAGGATCGTCTTCCTAACAGCCTAATAGCACCTTATTTCAGTGTGACTGGTTTGGGATGAGAGGATGTGACCCTTCGCTTCCCAGCTAATGGCTGCCCCTGCTGCTTAGCCAAAGTCCTTAGCCTAAGAAAAAGGCCTCAGACTATCCTAGTGAGAGAAGACCCATACACAGGCAGACTGAGATTTTAAAGTGCTCTCAGATGAGCTCCAGACCAACAAGTATGCACAGTAATTATTCAGCCAGTATTTTAGGAGAACTGCAATGTTAGAGAGAATCATGAACTGCTCAGAGACAATTAATGCAGAGAAGCAGCAAAATCCATCAAACATATAAGTGGTTATGACTTATTTACTTGGTCTTAAAAGAGAACAACAAGGACCTGAGTCTGCTCCCTGTCAATAACCCCCTGCTCAGCCAATCAGGGTAGAGACTGAGGAGGGGAGGCTGAGGGGTCTCACCAGAGAGCTAAAAGGATGGCCCAGGTCACTGGCGGGGATCACTGCCCCAGCACTACTGCAGCCCCTCAGTTTGGGGTGGACCTCCCAAAGTGAGAGCTGCCGAGCACTCCCCCGCAACACACACACACACACACACACACACACACACACACACACACACACCCTCTCCTGGGGTTAGGAGGGGAACAGGAGAAAGGAGAAAAGAAGCAAGAGAGGAAGAGAAAGGAGGGATGGATGGAGGTAAAGGTGAAACAAAAAGGACAAACCCTAATGTCCTCAGTGATTCTAAGGGACAAGATCCCAGGTTTGGAATAAAATTCTGCCTCCTTAAGATCATGTTTTCCATGAATTCAACTGTCACCAGATGGATCAGACTGAACAGTTTCAAACCTCGAGGAGGCTCTAACCCTCTAAACAGGGTCGGCTGTTTTCAAGTAAAATCACTAAAAGGGAAGGAGAAAACTCGAAAGAGGTTCCTCCTGGCGCTCAGGTACGTGAACCGCAATATTCCCCCAGTCCTCAAAGAGAGACCTGGAGAAGGAGACTTGCTGAAGCAAAGCCACAGGGTCTCTGAGGTTTCCCTGGCCCCTCGCCCCTGTCCTGCCTGGCTGATGTCAGCATCTCTCTGTGAGGTCACCACCTCCCCACCACCTTTGGCCAATAGTCTGAGCCCCTGCAAAAGGCCTTTGTGATGTCACTGCCACACCCCTCCCTTGCTGGGCTAATGTCCTGCCCTGGCCAGGCACTTTGAAGGTTTGAGCTACTCCTGTGGATCACCCCACTCAAGGAGCATTCGTTCTAGGAAGCAAGCCGGCTAGACAGGAAAACATCAGACGCTGCTGCTCCCAATGCTACATTCAGTTTTAAAGAAATTAGTCAACTTTATTGCCAGAAGAGACCATTAGAGCATCTAATCTGACCCTGCATATCACAGGCCTCCTGTATGACACACTAGCTACTTTTGGGGTAAACACATTCAAGAAAGGCATCTAGTCTTCATGAAATGATGTCACGAGACGGAGAATCCACCACTTTCCTTGGTAGCTTGTTCCTGTGGTGAATCATCCTCGCTGTTGAATATTTGTGCCTTAATTGTAATATGAATTTGTCTCTTTCCACCTTCCCGCCATTGGGTTTTTATGCCTTTGTCTGCTACATTAAAGAGCCCTTTCATAGCCAATCTTTCCTCTCCAGTAAGGCACTTCAACATTTCAATGAAGTGACCTTTCAATCTTCTTTTGAGAAGCTAAACAGGTTGAGCTCTTTCAATAGCTCACTAGAAGGCATTTTTCTCCAGCCCTCAGAACATTTGGTGGCTCTTTGCTGCCTCAACTCCAATTTCACACCATCTTTTTCAAATGAGGACACCAAAACTGGAGGCAGTATTCCAGTATCAGTCTCACTGATACCATGTCACCTCCTGTGACGTTATTGACATAATCTGTAACTGTATAGATCACCGTTGCCACCACTGTTCTATATTTGCAGCCAATATTGTATAAAGGTGGTCACATAAAGGGTCTATGGAGAGGTTATGATTGGCTGATTATAATTATGCTATCTCTAGATAGCCCTCTTGTGAATTTTTCAGCTAGCCTATGAGCCATGGCTACTATGACTCAGCAGGGCATGCAAGGGCATGTGAGCAGACCACATGACAATGAACTCCATTTTTGTACCTGTATTTTTCCACAAACTGGACTGGGAAACAAGTTTGGAACAAATGGTTCCAGCAATATGTAAAAGATACATAATGTGGAGTGTGACATCATTTCTGGCCTCATTCCCCACACAAGAGAACTCCTGGAAACACCTGAGGAAGAAAGACTGAACTGGGGGAACTGCTGGTCCCAGGGTAAAGGGATTTTTAGCTTGTGTATGGAAACTTGGTGGACTGCTTGTATCATCAGTCAGGGTGAGAAACTGCTAATTCAAATTCTATCCAGATAGTATGTTAAGCTTAGTTTGAGTTTTTGGTTATTTGTTAAGTAATCTGCTTTGATCTGTTTGCTACCACTTATGGCTGGGAAATTGGCTTTTGTCTTCTATCTGTCTTTGAGTGGCTTAGGTAACGCACTCAGGTAGCTTAGTTGGATGCGTGGTGCCACCTGCTGTCCTGTTGGGTAATAACAGGGCCTGGAGAGGCTGGCAGTGTGAGAAGGGCCAACCCAGTTTGAGGGTTAGAGGGACAGTGTTTCCCAGAAGCCCCCCAGACTGCACCCCCGGGGTGACAGCCCATCACACCCTAGAGTACACAAGTCTCAGCAGGTTTGTCACATCCTTTCCCCTCCCATTCCACACCCTAGACAGTTCCTGCCTCCCACTACCTCTAGCAGCTCCCGCCCTCCTATACATTTACTTCTCCTCTCCTCCAAGCAGAACCCACCACCAGCTCCCTGATAATCCCTTACCTGAGCCAGCTCCATTGCAGCCGTTTCCTTCCTGCTGGGAGGAGGGGATGATTTGGGGCGAAAGGTGGACATTATTCTGTAGCCTGCCAGGGCAAGAAGGGCAATGTGAGAGAATTCAGACAGGGTTTCTGTCCTTTCCACATGTCAATTCCCCAGCATTTTCCCTGGTAATGGACATTCTAGGTTCTGCCACACTGTGTAGCACAAAATGACCTTATTCCAGTACAGGCCTAGCCCCTCCCACCAGGGTGTAACCCTCCTAGACATAGTGAAACCCTCCCAGTAGCAGAGTCTCTCTGTTACACTTATACCGTTTGTAGATGATACCAAACTGGGAGGGGCTGCAAGTGCTTTGGAGGCTAGAATTACAATTCAAAATGATCTGGACAAACTGGAGAATATAGGATGAAATTCAATGAGGACAAATCCAAAGTACTCCACTTAGGAAGGAACAATCTGTTGCACACATACAAGACAGGAAATGACTGCCTAGGAAGGAGCACAGGAGAAACGGATCTGGGAGAGTCAGTGGATCACAAGCTAAATATGAGTCAACAGTGTTACACTGTTGGAAAAACCCAAGTATAATCCTGAGATGTATTAGCAGGAGTATTGTAAGCAAGACATGAGAAGTAATTCTTCCGCTCTACTCTGCACTGATTAGGCCTCAACTGGAGTAATGTGTCCAGTTCTGGGTGCCACATTTCAGGAAAGATGTGGAAAAATTGGAGAAAGTCCAGAGAAGAGCAATAAAAATGATTAAAGGTCTAGAAAACATCACCTATGAGGGAAGACTGAAAAATTGTGTTTGTTTAGTCAGGAGAAGATATGATCAGCTTTCAAGTACATAAAAGTTCATTTCAAGGAGGAAGGAGAAACATTGTTCTTAACCTCTGAGGACAGGACAAGAAGCAATGGGCTTAAATTGCAGCAAGGAAGGTTTAGGTTGGACATTAGGAAAAACTCCTGTCAGGGTGGTTAAGCACTGGAATAAATTGCCTAGGAGGTTGTGGAATCTCCATCATTGGGGATTTTTAAGAGCAGGCTGGACAAATACCTCTCAGGGATGGTCTAGATCAGGGGTGGCCAACATGTGGCTCTTTAGAATTTAATACGCAGCTCCTTGTACAGGCACCAACTCCGGGGCTGGTGCTACAGGCACCAACTTTCCAATGTGCTGGGTGTGCTCACTACTCAGCTACAGGCCCTGCCCCCACTCAACCCGTTCCCACCCCCTTCCTGAGCCTGCAGTGCCCACGCTCCATCCCCGTCCCCACCGAGTGTCTTGCATAGCATGAGCAGCTGATCGGGAGTGCGAGGAGGGGGTGCTGATTAGTGTGGCTTCCCATGGGTGGGAGGCACTGGGAGCAGGGGTGGAGCTGATGATTCTTTAGCAATGTATATTGGTAAATTCTGGCTCTTTCTCAGGCTCAGGTTGGCCACTCCTGGTCTAGATAATACTTCATCCTGCCTTGAGTGCCCTGTCATTGTCCCCAAGGCAGCTCTCTCAGATTAACTAAGTTATTTGACGCTCCAGCCTTTACACAGTCTCTCCTGGGAGTGCCCTTTCATGGGCTGGGCCTAGTTTTAGCTTTTGGGAAGCGTGACCCTGGGGGCTCTGAGATTGGGCCTTCTTGCCTCAGCACACCTTGTTTCTTTCTGTGGCTCCCCAGTGAGTCCAAATGAGTAGATACTCCTCATACAGACTGTGAACATAAGAATGTGTTTTGTGTTTAGACTTTATTGAATACTTGTAAGTTGCTGCCTGAGTTAACATCTGACTAGTTGCATTGTGAGCCTCTGTGGCTCTGTAAATCACCAAACAGGAGAGAGACTTTACCAATGTGAAGTGCTGATTGGCAACAGAATGCATTACACCCTGCCTGGCAGGAAAGGTCCATCAACACCAGAGAGACTATTATGGGATGTTAACAAAGACACAAGACTGTTGTTGTGCTCTTCACTTCCCAGTAGCTAAGTTTCCTGCTCAGACCACATGGTAGGAAGGGGATGACAAACCCCATAGAGAAGGAACTGGTTGTCTGTGTGCTGCCTGGACTCTGGGGGCAAAGTGTCTAGGCATAAGCAAGAGATCCCCAGCTGCTTAGCCTGAGTTAGTCCTAAAGAATATGTAGAGCTTGCTTATTACAGAAGCTTCTATTACCTTTGAAATTTAAGACTGCAACTCATCTGCATCTATAGGATTACCTGCTT
Source organism: Mauremys reevesii (assembly GCF_016161935.1). NCBI lineage: Eukaryota > Metazoa > Chordata > Testudines > Geoemydidae > Mauremys > Mauremys reevesii. The sequence continues at coordinate 22,655,618 of NC_052639.1, forward strand.
TAACTTTGTTAACAACTCTCGTTTCCTTTTAAATAAGTCTTAATACAGGTTATGACAGGACTGGCTACAAGTGTCTTTGTTGGAAGATCTAAGATTTAATTGACCTAAGGAAGTGACGGGTCCTTTGGGACTGGCAGTAACTTGAACATTGCTGTGATTCGTGCTGTAAGGCAGTGGTTCTCAACCAGGGCCCCCCTGGGGGGCCGTGAGCAGCTTTCAGGGGGCTGCCAAGCAAAGCCGGCATTAGACTCACTGAGTCCCAGGGCAGAAAGCTGAAGTCCCAGCGCAGGGGCTGAAGTCCAGGGCCCTGAGCCCCATCACCAGGGCTGAAGCCAAAGCCTAAGCAATGTAGCTTATGGGGCCCCTGTGGCATGGGGCCGCAGGCAGTTGCCCTGCTTGCTACCCCTAATGCCAGCCCTGGATTTTATATGCAGAAAACCAGTTATTGTGGCCCACATGGGCAGTGGAGTTTTTATAGCGTGTGTGGGAGTGGGGGGGTAGGCGGGCGGCCTCAGAAAGAAAAAGGTTGGGAACCCCTGGAGTAAGGGACCACCTGTCACAAAGGTGAGCTCACCTGCGTGGTGAGATATATGGGATCACCCAAGAGGACTGTCTGTGATTCCATGTTAATGCTGTTACAATGCCTGAAGCGTTTACACTGGATACTTGGTTGGTGAAATCTCCATACAGACCTCACACCCAATTTGGGGTTTGTGCCCTGCTTCTCACCAGTCTGCCTGAGGCTGGTGCTAGTGCTCTCGAGTCACTGAAGACAGTGTTACAGAGAGAGGAGCTGTGACTTCCCCAAGGTCACCAAACAGGTCCATGACAGAGCCAGGAACAGATCCTGTTAACTCCCGAGCCCTGTCACTCGCAGCTTGGAAAGATCCCCAGTGCACACTGTAGGAAGAGGTGTGCAGGGATTGCAAATGAGCTGCTCTGCCAAGACAGCCTGCACATCCATGGACAAACCACCTCGCTGGGGGTGTGTCCCCTGGGTCAGGAGAAGTCAGTGTCCAGTCCTGTGGGGCTGTGCTCCTGGCTCATACCTCCAGCACTCACTGCTGCCCCTCCGTTACCAGCTGCACCGTTCAGTCAGCCTCAGGCCTCAGGGAGGTCACAGCCCCTCTCCCCACCCCAAACCTTCAAACTGGGACATGGTGCACCAGTGCCAGAGTGCACTAGTGTAAATTCTGTCTACACTAAGGGTTTGCACCAGTGCCTAAAACAGCAGTGTGGCAGAGACCTTCAGAAACAGCAGTACGGTGGCACTAGAACCTATTTCTAGCTCGGTCACAGACAGCCTGGGTGACCTTGGACACGTCAATGTTTCTCCTCCCAACTTTAGTCTCTTTATCCAACTGCCCACTCACTGGGGTCTCTCTCTCTCCAGAGCTGCTCACCACTAAAATCTGTGTGGGTGTCCCCAGAGCTAAGGCAGTTCAGCTCTGGACCAGTCTTACAAGGGGGCTGGGGAGTCTCTTTCCTGGTAGTTTTAAGAACAAATAGGACAAAGCTCTGTCATAGATAATCTACATATACTTGTTCCTGCCTCAGCAGAGAAAGCTGGACTTGATGACATCTTGAGGTCCTATCTAGCCCTACATTTCTAGGATGCTATGCAATATATACATATAAAAACACAACATACAGAATAAAACTCACCACAACATAGTGTCAGGAAAATTCAGGGGAAAAAAAAACACAACCTACACTCCACAGCATAAAATGACAATACAAAGGAAAAGAAAGCAACACGATGCGAACTATGACATCCTAGGACAAAAGTACACAATGGAAAACAAGCTGAGGCAAAACAATTCACCATAAAACTGCTACACAAAATGGTGCGATCACAGTTCCAAATGGCACCATGCAAAACAGCTCAGCGTAGAACATGACGCAGCACAAAAGAGAATTATTTCAATGTAGGTCTGGAAGGGATCTTGAGAAGTCATCTACTCCAGCCCGCTGTGCTGAGGCAGGACCAAGTATCCCTAGACATTTGCAGACTGGCGTATCTCTAACCTGGTCTTAAAACCCCAATGAAGGAAAGTCCACAGCCTCCTTGGAAGCCAATACAAGGCAAACACAGACCAAAACAATGCTGTACACACACACGCTGGGCTTGCGGTTAAGGGGGGAGGCAAGAATTGAAACAATCTGGGTTCAGTTCCCAGTTTTGCCGCAAATTCTCCACGCAAACTTGTTACACACCAGTGGCTGGCCCGTACCACTCTCTTGGGCTCACACGACTCAGGCTGTGGGGCTGTTTAATTGTCATGTAGAAGTTCCGGCTTGGGCTGCAGCCCAAGGTCTGGCACACTCCCACCTCGCCGGGTCCTAAGGTGAAAAGAGACAAATTCATATTACAATTAAGGCACAAATATTCAACAGCGAGGATGATTCACCACAGGAACAAGTTACCAAGGAAAGTGGTGGATTCTCTGTCTCGTGACGTCATTTCATGAAGACTAGATGCCTTTCTGGAATGTGTTTACCCCAAAAGTAGCTAGTGTGTCATACAGGAGGCCTGTGATATGCAGGGGTCAGATTAGATGCTCTAATGGTCTCTTCTAGCCATAAAGTCGACTAATTCCTAAAAAACTGAGTGTAGCATTGGGAGCAGCAGCGTCTGATGTTTTACTGTCTAGCTGGCTTTCTTCCTAGAACGAATGCTCCTTGAGTGGGGTGATCCACAGGGAGTAGCTCAAACCTCCAAAGTGCCTGGCCAGGGGCAGGACATTAGCCCAGCAAGGGAGGGGTGTGGCAGTGACATCACAAAGGCCTTTTGCAGGACCTCAGACTATTGGCCAAAGGTGGTGGGGAGGTGGTGACCTCACAGAGAGATGCTGACATCAGCCAGGCAGGACAGGGGCGAGGGGCCAGGGAAACCTCAGAGACCCTGTGGCTTTGCTTCAGCAAGTCTCCTTCTCCAGGTCTCTCTTTGAGGACTGGGGGAATATTGGGGTTCACGTACCTGAGCGCCAGGAGGAACCTCTTTCGAGTTTTCTCCTTCCCTTTTAGTGATTTTACTTGAAAACAGCCGACCCTGTTTAGAAGGTAAGAGCCTCCTCGAGGTTTGAAACTGTTCAGTCTGATCCATCTGGTGACAGTTGAATTCATGGAAAACATGATCTTAAGGAGGCAGAATTTTATTCCAAACCTGGGATCTTGTCCCTTAGAATCACTGAGGACATTAGGGTTTGTCCTTTTGATTCACCTTTTCCTCCATCCATCCCTCCTTTCTCTTCCTCTCTTGCTTCTTTTCTCCTTTCTCCTGTTCCTCCTAACACCAGGAGAGGGTGTGTGTGTGTGTGTGTGTGTGTGTGTGTGTGTGTGTGTGTGTGTGAGTGCTCGGCAGCTCTCACTGTGGGAGGTCCACCCAAAACTGTGGAGCTGCAGTAGTGCTGGGGCAGTGATCCCTGCCAGTGACCTGGGCCATCCTTTGAGCTCTCTGGTGAGACCCTCAGCCTTCCATCCTCAGTCTCTACCCTGATTGTCTGAGCAGGGGTTAATGACAGGAGGAGACTCAGGTCTTGTTGTTCTTTTTTAAGACCAAGTAAATAAGTCATAACCAGTTATATGTTTGATGGATTTTGCTGCTTCTCTGCATTAATTGTCTCTGAGCAGTTCATGATTCTCTCTAACATTGCAGTTCTCCTAAAATACTGGCTGAATAATTACTGTGCATACTTGTTGGTCTGGAGCTCATCTGAGAGCACTTTATTGAGGTCATTCAATGTATGAAATTCAAGATCCGACGGTTAATTTGAAAATCAGGGCTCTGGGGGTCCTATTCCCAATTCAGCCATTGACTGGCTTTGTGACCTAAGACAAGTCAATTCTCCTTTCTCAGCCTGAGCGTCTCCCTCTTTCAAGTAGGGATAATAATGATCCGCTCCTACCTACCTCAACACACTCACTCTTCCCCAACACACACACACACACTGTCTCTCCCCACACACAAACAGTCTCCACACTGCAGCTGAAAAGCAGGTGTGTTGGAAGCAATGAGTGTGGCAATCTCAGTGAACCGATGGAGAGTGACGGTGGTCAGAGAGAGACAACGGAAGGTTAAAGGGGCAACGATGGGCATAATGAGTCTGGCCAGGGGCAGGACATCAGCTTTGAGGGGTGGGGTGGGTGTGGCAGTGACATCACAAAGGCCTTTTGCAGGAACTCGGCCTATTGGGCAAAGGTGGTGGGGAGGGGGTGACCTCACAGAGAGACCCCGACATCAGCCGGGCAGGACAGAGGTGCAGGGCCAGGCCAGTCTCTGAGACCTCCCGGCTTTGCTGCCGCAAGTCTCCTTCGCGAGGTCTCTCCTCGAGGGCTGAGAGAGAATTAGGATTCAGAGTTGTGAGCATGAGGAGGAACCTCTGTGGAGGATTCTCCTGTCCTCCCACTGAATGTGCCGAAAACACACGTCCAGTTGAGAAGGTACGAGGCTCAGAGAGCTTTGGAACCTGGTCCGTCTGATCCACCTGGCGCAGGCAGCATTCTAGGCACAGACAGCGCTGGCTTCAGGTGGCAGAATTTGATTTCCTCCTAGGTTTTGATGATTGGAATCCCTGGGGACATTGGGGTGTATCCTTTTGGTTTATCTTTCCTCTTTCCTCCCTCCTTTCTCCTCTTCTCTTGCTCTTTTTTCCCTTTTCCAGATTCCCTCCTCTACCTAGGAGGGATGGGTCTGGAGTGCGGGCAGGAGGGGTATTGCTCTCATTGCGGGAGGTCCTCACCAAGAGGTGGGTCTGGGTCTGAGAGTGATCCTCTGATGCTGTCCTGGGCCATCCTTTGGGACATCTGGTGAGACCCTCAGCCTCCTGCCACTCAGAGTCACAGGGCTGTATGGCTGAGCAGGCGGCTATCGCCACCATGGAGGCGGAGGTCAGTTTGGTCTCTTTTCAAATCAGGCAAATAAGTCACAACCAATCCAATGTATGGAATTAATCTTGCTGCTTCTCTCCATTAATTGTCTCTTGGCAGGTCATGATTTTCATTAATGTCCTAGGTCTTCTAAAATACTTGCTGAATAATTACTATGAACCACTGTTGGTCTCTAGCTCACTTGAGGGCACTTTATTCTGATCACTCAATGTGTGAAATTCAAGATGTGAGAGAGAGGCTGAAAGTCAGGAGCAGTGTTTCCTCTAATTTGTTATGTCCATGTGTGGAATGAATTTTGTTTTGGGCACAAATATGGAGGTGAGGTGTGACACATCACCTGCCTATTGCGCCCTTACAAAATTCATACTGCACAAGGATGGTGTGTGGCAGGGGTGAGGCTGAAAGGTTTGGAGTGTGGGAGAGGCTCGGGGGGGGGGGTTGGGGCGCAGTGATGTGAGGGCTCCGGCTGGCGGTGCAGGCTCTGGAGTGGGGCTAGCGATGAGGGTCTCAGCATTGGAGCAGAGGGTAGGGGCGCAGGGGGTGAGGGCTCTGGGGTGGGGCTGAGAATGAGGAGATTGGGGAGCAGGTTGCCCCAGGGAGAAAGAACTGCCCCCTCCAGCCCTCTCTCCCCACAGCAGCTCAGGGCCAGATGAGAGGGCACCTGTCTCCAAGCCGCAGCAGCGCCGGTGGGGCTGGGTTGGGACTGAGGGAGGCGACAGGATTTATTTTTCCGAAGTCAAAAGGAGGAAGGGATGGAGTTATGCTTCAGTTTTTACCTCATAAACTTATTCCTGTCTAACCTACAGGACACTATGGGAATAAGACACTATGTCATGTGGTGACATCACAAGAGCAGAGGATGTGAGAACTACAGCAACTGAGATGGTGGGGGATTTAGAGTCGGATTGTTTCAAATGCTGCATTTGTCGGCTGACATTTAACAGCAACGCTTAGCTAACACAATGGAGAAAGGAATTCTCTGCTAAAGATTCAACCTGCCCCTTTGGCCAACTCCACCCCTTCCCTGACCGGAGTGTGCTCAGAACACCTCTCCCGCCAGCCTCCCCCCCATACACACACACAAGCCCACAGCTGGGCACCCAGCACAAAGCAAGGGAGGGGGTTGCTTGGCTTGTTTTACTTTTTACTTTTCAAAAGGCTTTTAAAAAAGCATTTTCTGCCCCTGTTCCCATGGTGAGGAAGCAGATGATTAGTTAAACAAAAGTTAAACAAAAGTTAAAAGGTAGAGTGACTAAAATGAAATCCCTGCAAGTTGCATGGGCCCTTTTTAAAGACACCATAATAGAGGCCCAACTTCAATGTATACCCCAAATTAAGAAACACAGTAAAAGAACTAAAAAAGAGCCATCGTGGCTTAACAACCATGTAAAAGAAGTAGTGAGAGATAAAAGACTTCCTTTAAAAGTGGAAGTCAAATCCTAGTGAGGCAAATAGAAAGGAGCATAAACACTGCCAACTTAAGTGCAAGAGTGTAATAAGAAAAGCCAAAGAGGAGTTTGAAGAACGGCTAGCCAAAACTCCACAGGTAATAACAAAATGTTTTTAAGTACATCAGAAGCAGGAAGCCTGCTAAACAACCAGTGGGGCCCCTTGACGATCAAAATACAAAGGAGCGCTTAATGACGATAAAGTCATTGCGGAGAAACTAAATGAATTCTTTGCTTCAGTCTTCACGGCTGAGGATGTTAGGAAGATTCCCAAACATGAGCTGGCTTTTGTAGGTGACAAATCTGAGGAACTGTCACAGATTGAAGTGTCACTAGAGGAGGTTTTGGAATTAATTGATAAACTCAACATTAACAAGTCAACGGGACCAGATGGCATTCACCCAAGAGTTCTGAAAGAACTCACATGTGAAGTTGTTGACCTATTAACTAAGGTTTGTAGCCTGTCCTTTAAATCGGCTTCGTACCCAATGATTGGAAGTTAGCTAATGTAACGCCAATATTTAAAAAGGGCTCTAGAGGTGATCCCGCAATTACAGACCGGTAAGTCTAACGTCGGTACGGGGCAAGTTAGTTGAAACAATAGTTAAGAATAAAATTGTCAGACACATAGAAAAACATAAATTATTGAGCAGTAGTCAACATGGTTTCTGTAAAGGGAAATCGTGTCTTACTAATCTATTAGAATTCTTTGAAGGGGTCAACAAACATGTGGACAAGGGGGATCCGGTGGACATAGTGTACTTGGATTTCCTGAAAGCCTTTGACAAGGTCCCTCACCAAAGGCTCTTACGTAAATTAAGTTGTCATGGGATAAAAGGGAAGGTCCTTTCATGGATTGAGAACTGGTTAAAAGACAGGGAACAAAGGGTAGGAATTAATGGTAAATTCTCAGAATGGAGAGGGGTAACTAGTGGTGTTCCCCAAGGGTTAGTCCTAGGACCAATCCTATTCAATTTATTCATAAATGATCTGGAGAAAGGGGTAAACAGTGAGGTGGCAAAGTTTACAGATGATACTAAACTACTCAAGATAGTTAAGCAGATTGTGAAGAACTTCAAAAAGCTCTCACAAAACTAAGTGATTGGGCAACAAAATGGCAAATGAAATTTAATGTGGATAAATGTAAAGTAATGCACATTAGGAAAAATAACCCCAAATATACATACAATATGATGGGGGCTAATTTAGCTACAACGTCAGGAAAAAGATCTTGGAGTCATTGTGGATAGTTTTCTGAAGATGTCACGCAGTGTGCAGAGGCGATCAAAAAGCAAACAGAATGTTAGGAATCGTTAAAAGGGGATAGAGAACAAGACGGAGAATATAGTATTGCCCTTATATAAATCCATGGTACGCCCACATCTCGAATACTGTGTACAGATGTGGTTTCCTCACCTCAAAACGATATTCTAGCACTAGAAAAGGTTCAAAAAAGGGCAACTAATATGATTAGGGGTTTGGAGAGGGTCTCATACGAGGAAAGATTAAAGAGGCTAGGACTCTTCAGCTTGGAAAAGAGGAGACTAGGGGGGGATATGACAGAGGTATATAAAGTCATGAGTGACATTGAGAAAGTGGATAAGGAAAAGTTATTTACTTATTCCCATAATACAAGAACTAGAGGTCACCAAATGAAATTAATAGGCAGCAGGTTTAAAACAAATAAAAGGAAGTTCTTCTTCATGCAGCGCACAGTCAACTTGTGGAACTCCTTACCTGAGGAGGTTGTGAAGGCTAGGACTATAACAATGTTTAAAAGGGAACTGGATAAATTCATGGTGGCTAAGTCCATAAATGGCTATTAGCCAGGATGGGTAAGAATGGTGTCCCTAGCCTCTGTTTGTCAGAGGATGGAGATGGATGGCAGGAGGAAGATCACTTGATCATTGCCTGTTAGGTTCACTCCTCTGGGGCACCTGGCATTAACACTGTCGGTAGACAGATACTGGGCTAGATGGACCTTTGGTCTGACCCGGTACGGCCTTTCTTATGTTCTTATGTTTTCCACTGCCCAGGAGACCCAGCCAGGGACTGATGTGCTGGAGATATGTTGGGAAAAGGAACTGTCTGAATTGCCAAGGCAGGAAGCCAACAATCTACGGCAACATCATTAACCACAAACTCACTCTAAGCATGCTCCAGCCAGAAGGGAAATGGGCAGGAATTCTTGCTGTTCAGCCATGGCCACACAACCAGAGATGCACAGCAGTGAGGGTGCTGGGCAAGCTGGTCTGAGCTAACAATTGGAAATGATCCTTCCGTTAGAACAGAACCAGAGTGTAGAAAGGCCCCTGTGTTAAGTGGTTGAGGCTGAGGCCTTAGGAAGCTGGCCTACGATACCACAGGGATCTTTCTGTGGAGGTGTGATACTTGCCAGCTAGGGGAAGCTGGTGTGTGGTGTCTTTGTGGCTGCACTTTCAGTGATGCAGGTTTCTCTATCCCATTGTTCCAGGGTCATCCTACTAGATTGCCAGCTGCTTTTCAGCTGCAGTGTGGAGACTATTTGTGTGTGGGGAGAGACAGTGTGTGTGTGTTGGGGAAGAGTGTGTGTGTTGAGGTAGGTAGGAGCGGATCATTATTACCCCTACTTGAAAGAGGGAGATGCTCAGGCTGAGAAAGGAGAACTGACTTGTCTTAGGTCACACAGCCAGTCAATGGCAGAATTGGGAATAGGACCCAGAGCCCTGATTGTCAAATTAACCATCGGATTTTGAATTACATACATTGAATGACCTCAAGAAAGTGCTCTCAGATGAGCTCCAGAGGAACAAGTATGCACAGTAATTATTCAGCCAGTATTTTAGGAGAACTGCAATGTTAGAGAGAATCATGAACTGCTCAGAGACAATTAATGCAGAGAAGCAGCAAAATCCATCAAACATATAAGTGGTTATGACTTATTTACTTGGTCTTAAAAGAGAACAACAAGGACATGAGTCTCCTCCCTGTCAATAACCCCCTGCTCAGCCAATCAGGGTAGAGACTGAGGAGGAGAGGCTGAGGGGTCTCACCAGAGACCTCAAAGGATGGCCCAGGTCACTGGCGGGGATCACTGCCCCAGCACTACTGCAGCTCCACAGTTTTGGGTGGACCTCCCACAGTGAGAGCTGCCGAGCACTCCCCCGCAACACACACACACACACACACACACACACACACACACACACACACACACCCCTCCTGGTGTTGGGAGGGGAACAGGAGAAAGGACAAAAAAAGCAAGAGAGGAAGAGAAAGGGGGGGGGGATGGAGGAAAAGTTGAAACAAAAAGGACAAACCCTAATGTCCCCAGTGATTCTAAGGGACAAAATCCCAGGTGTGGAATAAAATTCTGCCTCCTTAAGATCATGCTTTCCATGAATTCAACTGTCACCAGAATGATCAGACCGAACAGTTTCAAACCTCGAGGAGGCTCTAACCCTCTAAACAGGGACATCTGTTTTCTAGTAAAATCACTAAAAGGGAAGGAGAAAACTCAAGAGAGGTTCCTCCTGGCGCTCACGTCCATGAACCCGAATACTCTCAGTCCTCAAAGAGAGACCTGGAGAAGGAGACTTGCTGAAGCAAAGCCACAGGGTCTCTGAGGTTTCCCTGGCCCCTCGCCCCTGTCCTGCCTGGCTGATGTCAGCATCACTCTGTGAGGTCACCACCTCCCCACCACCTTTGGCCAATAGTCTGAGGTCCTGCAAAAGGCCTTTGTGATGTCACTGCCACACCCCTCCCTTGCTGGGCTAATGTCCTACCTCTGGCCAGGCACTTTGGAGGTTTGAGCTACTCCCTGTGGATCACCCCACTCAAGGAGCGCTCATTCTAGGAAGCAAGCCGGATAGACAGGAAAACATCAGACGCTGCTCCCAATGCTACACTTAGTTTTTCAGAAATTAGTTGACTTTATGGCCAGAAGAGACCATTAGAGCATCTAATCTGACCCCTGCATATCACAGGCCTCCTGTATGACACACTAGCTACTTCTGGGGTAAACACATTCCAGAAAGGCATCTAGTCTTCATGAAATGACGTCACGAGATGGAGAATGCACCAATTTCCTTGGTAGCTTGTTCCTGTGGTGAATCATCCTCACTGTTGAATATTTGTGCCTTAATTGTAATATGAATTTGTCTCTTTCCACCTTCCAGCCATTGGGTTTTTAATGCCTTTCTCTGCTACATTAAAGAGCCCTTTAATAGCCAATCTTTTCTCTCCATTAAGGCACTTCAACGTTTCAATGAAGTCACCTTTCAATATTCTTTTGAGAAGCTAAACAGGTTGAGATCTTTCAATAGCTCACTAGAAGGCATTTTTCTCCAGCCCTCAGAACATTTGGTGGCTCTTTGCTGCCTCAACTCCAATTTCACACCATCTTTTCAAATGAGGACACCAAAACTGGAGGCAGTATTCCAGTATCAGTCTCACTGATACCATGTCACCTCCTGTGACGTTCTTGACATAATCTGTAACTGTATAGATCACCGTTGCCACCACTGTTCTATATTTGCAGCCAATATTGTATAAAGGTGGTCACATAAAGGGTCTATGGAGAGGTTATGATTGGCTGATTATAATTATGCTATCTCTAGATATGTATCATTTTTGTAGTTGACATTATAAATATTGGCTCTATGATGCCTGTATTTCAAACTTGTGCTATGCTTCTGGGAACACCCCAGCCAGACAAATTGGTGTCAGCTCTGCCTAGCCTGCTTGATGGCCCATTAAGGACCATCAGCTATACAATTGACCCATTGAGAGAAGGCAGATATGCCTTGTGGCTCAGCAAGGTGTGCAGGGACCTGCCTATGGACAGAACTCTAAGGTTTTTCTATGTCGCGTGCTGGATAGAGTGTCCTTGGGACAAAGAAAGCAAAGACCACATGGCAAGAGACTATAAAAGACTGATGCCTCATCTCCATCTGGTCTTCAGTCCTGCTTCATACCTCTGGAGGGACTTGGCTACAAACTGAAGCTCTGTACAAAGGACTGAATGGCCCATCCTAGTTGTGGATGTACTCCAGAGACTTGATTTGAACCTGCAATTTATTCCATCACTGCTACAAGCCTGAACCAAGAACTTTGCCAAAGTACAAGTTTTGCCCAGGGCTCCGTTTCCCCTAACGCTGGTCCTTGGTAACACCCTGCCCGGCCCCGCGTTCCTCCCCGGCCGCCCGGCTTGGGCTCGGGCTCGGGCACCCTGCCCGGCCCCGCGTTCCTCCCCGGCCGCCCGGCTCGGGGTCGGGCCCGCGCCCTGGCCGCCCCGCTGCTCTCCCGGCCGCCCGGCTCAGGCTCGGGCTCCCGCTGCGCGCCCTGGCTGGCCCCGCGTCCCTCCCAGCCACCTGGCTCGGGCTCGGGCTCCAGCCGCGCGCCCTGCCCGGCCCCGCAGCCCTCCCCGACCGCCACAGCCCGGCCCGGGCACGGGGGCAGGAATCGCGACCGATACTTACCCAGATGCTGGGGTCCGGGCGCAGTGGCGGCCTTGGCTGCCCGGCCCGGCCCGGCTCCGGCTCTGGCAGTGTTGGAGGTGGTGGGAGGATACTGGATCCTTATAAATGGAGAGCCTGCTCTTCCTTTCAGCAGCACAGACCTGGGTTGACTGTCCTGTGATAAATCAGCCATTCTTTCTCATTCTATGAGCAGAACACAGCAGATGACAGCCTGTTGCTTATTCAGCTTACAGCAAAGGGGGACACAGGTCGCTTCAATTCCCAGACTCTGCCTCTCATTCATCTACCCAGTTGGGTGTGTGAAAGCTAAATGAGCTGGTATTCCAAACTCCCAGAAAGGCAGTGGAGGAAAAGAAAGTGACCCTTTATAGGCAGCTCAGTTCAGTCCTCGCTGCTGAAGGCAGTACTAATGAAGTGACTTGCACACAGAGAGTCAAAGCAAGGGCTTGGTTAAGGGCAGCTTCACCCCAGATTCCCCCTGAAGTTATGTAGGAGGGAAACAAGTGAAGGGTTTTAACACAGTGGGCAGTACCAGACAGCAGGCCACTGTGGGATTAGGGGACGTGAGTGCAGGAGTGAGGAGGTCATAAACAGAGCCAGCAAAGAGTTGATTAACACAGGATAAATTAGTCCAAATTTGCGAAATATATCCCCAAAATGTACAAATGAGCCTGTGAAATCCAGAGACCACGTTTCTGTGGCACTCTCCTTTAGAACTCTTGACAGACACCATTCCCATCTCCTTTGGGCTTTTTTTTTGGTATAAATGTGTGGCTCAGGAAACGCAAGGAGCCAAGTGCAGGACTGAGGTTCAGTCTCTCTGTTGGCCCTGGATATGATGCTTTGGGAGGTGTAAGAGGCTAGGGAGACTGTAATAGGCAGGAGAAGACGGGGCTGGCTTATCAGTACCAAATTATTCTCTGATTTTCAATTTAGTACCATGCACAATCTTCTCAGTTACAACAGACACACTGAATAAACTATGCAAATACACAATAGCTGCATGGACACGAGGTTCTCCTTTGAATTTTATGTATAAAAGGAAGTTACAATCAATGACATGGCTGGAGAAACTTGTCCTCCTAAAACAAAGGAAAGGTCTGCTCCATTTTTTCCTGACACAGGAACAGAACATACTACCAGCTCAGCCCCCTCCCACCCGCATCTTACCACTGATCTGCGGATCAAAGACAGCCTGCTTTTTGCTTTGTTCTCAGCAAACTCCAGGCTGTTGATGTCCGTGAGACGAGCCCTGTATTTATTCATCTGCTCTACGATAATCAACTCCACACAGCTGCAAAAAGGAAAAAAGAAAGTGGTAAAACGGGAGGATAAAACTCTGGCTGTGTTTGAGCTGGCCATGTCGCCTAAGTGCTGCGCCAATTCTCTTGCTTCGTGGGCTGGAAACGAACAGTGTGGTTGAAATGCCCAAAATGGTACTAGGCAGGGGAGCTAAACTAGAGGACTAAAGGGAGGGCTCCCCAAGGGCTCCATCAGGGAAACAGGTCCTTCCCCTGGAAAGGCAAATACCCACCAAGGTTAGGAAAGCACAGCATGTTCAAATGAAAGGCTGAAAGAATGGCCATTTCGAATATGCTGCGCTATCTAGCTATATCTATTTGTAGACACACACACTTGTGCTTGTTTGCATCCAAGCTGGACAGGCAGTCGCAGGGCAATGACAGTGATTAGGTGTCTGGGGCAGATATTTTGTTTAATACCATCAGTATTGTTTTCTGGAAGAAATCCTTTTAGAGCAGTAATGATACAAGGCGTATATAAGTCAAGTTACAAAGAGACTTCTTCTTACAAGGAACCTTTAGAAGAGTGATTCAAAGTAATTTTCACATCTGTAGGCAGAAGAATTGCTTCTAGGAGAGATTTGAAGGCCAGGCAGGTTCATGTAGTCTGGTCTCCTGCATAGAATTTCATCAAATGATTCCTGCATCCACTATCCATCCTAGGTACTTATCTAACCCCAGTGCCCTATTATCTGAGCTTCTCACAATCTAACATGTTTATTCTTAAAATTCCAGTTGAAGTCAAAACATCCTCGAGGGGCTCCATTACAAACCCTTCCCACCCACTGGATGATGATTCCCTATTTACAATTACTTTGGAGATATCAATTAGCCAATTTTCAATCCATTTAATATTTGCTGCACTGAATCTGTATAGTGTTAATTTTTAATCAGGATGACCCAACTGGAATCTAAGTCAACGATGTCAACGTGGTTACCTCTGCCAACCAAACCTGGCATCCAATCAATTTTGACAAGACCTATTTTCCATAAAAACTGTGTTGACTGGCACTAATTACACTGCCATCCTTCAATTCTTTACCGATTACCTTCCACGTCAGCTTTCCCATGATTTTGCCTGAGACTGATATTGAGCTAACTGGCCTGTAGTTACCCAGATCATCCTGTTAATCCTTTTAGATACTGGCACATTAGCTTTTGTACAGTCCTCTGGAACTTCCCCATTACTCCAGGATTTGTTAAATATCAACATCAATGGCGGAGAGAGCTCACTGTCCCGTTCTTTAAAAACTCCTGGGTGCAGGTTATCCAATCCTGCAGTTTTTAAAAGGTTTAACTTTAGCAGCTGCTAGTTACTGATAGAATAGACAGTATTTCATTAAGGCAATTCATTTGCAAACCAGTGATGTGTTTGTAGCTGTCATTCTACAGCACATTAAAGTGCATTACTCAGTGATCATTTGACTGTCCTGACATGACCTCATTACAGGATTTACCCTGGAAGTTGTAATGCTATATTCTTACGTGGTTGTTTTACTGATGTCCTGAACGCTCTGCAGTGGCATTGCAATGACCAGCAGCATTTACACTGACAATTTGTCTTTTTAAGTTTGCTGCAAAAAGCTCTAGACCTCTCGTCAAGGTGTTTTTATTTTGTCACCAAAACAGGGCAGTTTTGTCGCCAGACGTGGTATTGCAGTGTGTGTACCAGCCACAAGCTGCCAACCGAGGGAGCATTGTGTGTTTTTCACACACCTGAGCAATATAATGATGCTGAAATAACTTTGTAGTGCAGACATGGCCAAAGATTCACACACACACACACACACACACACACACACACACACACACACACACACACACACACACACACACACACACACACACACAGCTTGCAAGGAAAAGCTCACCTGCTTCTCTGCTTTGCAGAATCCAAACACATGCAAAGCGTGTCAGGCCCTGGTGGAGCTGTCAGGGAGTCAGCTGTGGGCATCACTGTGTCTTAGCTCTAGGTAGGCACCATGGCTTAGCTGGCTAAAACACCTACCTTCTAAACAGGAGATCCTGAGTTCAACTCCCAGTGGTGCCTTGTTGAGTAACTCTTTGGGTACCTGATATTAGCTGCTGTCAGAGGACAAAATACAGCTTTGGGTGGGCCTTTGGTCCAGCCCAGGGTGGCTGTTCTTATGGTTTAAATTACACTCACAGGCACTGATAACAGAGTTACTGAAAGTTTGGGAGTTAAGAGCTGATAGGTCAGTGTTCCAGCCCATCACAGATGACCCCCCTCCTCTGGGACAGGGGCAGGTCTGGGATCTCACACCAAATGCTCATTGTGGCTGCCAGAATCTGTGGGCAGCTCATTTAGTTTCCACCCAGGATTGAGTCCTGCTTCGTGCACCGTGTGTGAGAATGAAAATCCTAAACCGTCCTTTGAAATAACGAAAGCAGCAGGACATGTTATTGTCCCTGTCCCAAAGCAGACAGACCAATGGAGAAATGCCATTGACTCCAGGCAATACTCCACTGCCATTTTACCTTTTTCACTTTGCTAAACTCCCTCCCAACTTTGAGGGCTCCCAGAACCTGATATTGAGCTTGAGCTGAGATGTCTACAGTGCAAATTTACCACCCCATGGCCCTAGCCTGGGAGCCTGCACTGGCACGGGACAGCCCTGGGTGTTTCATTGCAGTGTGGACATAGCCTAGCATTATGTCTACACTGCCATTAACACACCCAAGTCACTATTCTCAAACCCTGGGTCAGTTGATTCAGGCTTGTGGGGCTTGTGCTGCAGGGTTATAAAATTACAGTGTAGACACTTGGGCTTCAGCCCAGCCTCCAAGACCCCACGAGGGGTGAGGGTCTCCGAGCCTGGGCTCCAGTCTGAGCCCCAGGAGCCCAAATCAGATCATCCAGGCCAGCTGGGCCACAGGGATTTTCTCACAGTATAGATGCCCTCTCAGGGTATGTCTACACTGCAATGTAAGCCCAGGGTTAGCAGAAGTCATGTCAGCAGCTCCAACACATAAACATAAACCACGAGGGAAAGACCCACCCCCAAATAAGCTAGGCAGTGTCCTTCTCCCTACGGTTCATAAGTCCAGCAACCAAAAGTCCTTTAACATGAGCCATCCCCTCTCCCACCCCACTCACAGCTGTTGTCCTTAGTCAGTGCAAGCCCAGAGGTGCCTCTGTAGAGTTCACCTGCCTGCCTGGGTGGAAAAGGGGGAAAATAAGAAGGCACCGTACTCACTGTGTTGTCTAGGGACTCACTCATCCCTCCACTGCCACCCTGTCCTAACATTGATCTAACCCCTAAATTTTAGTATTGGGACCCAGTCCCCAGCCTCACTCCCAACCAGAGCCTGCTCCTCTTCACCCTTCTCCTCTGTCCCAACCCACAGCCCCCTCCTATTCCCAGTGCCCCTCAATCCCAACCCACAGGCCCCTTCTATTCCCAGTGCCCCTCAATCCCAATCCACAGGCCCCCCGCTCCTCACGCTGCTCCTCAATCCCAACCCACAGTTCCCTCCTTCCCTCCAGCAGCAGGTGCTTCAGACCCCCTCAGGAAGATTTTCTTGCAAGGTTTCGTGTATGAGTCTGCATGTGGATTTACAGTATGTTGGAAATAGGTTGGGTTGCTTGCCGAAATGATCACTTGTGGCTGGTGTTGCATTCCCAGTCTCCATGTTATTGGGGCAGGAGAAACAAAGGGTTGTTATCCTCGATGTGTGAACCAGGGACTCAACCCTGGGTGGAAACTAAATGAGCTGCCCACAGATTCTGGCAGCCACAATGAGCATTTGGTGCGAGAGCCAAAACCTGCCTCTGTCCCTGAGGGAGGGGGTCATCCACGAGGGGCTTGGCCCACTGACCTATCAACTCTTAAATCCCAAACTTTCAGTAATTCTATTATCAGTGCCTGTGAGTGTAATTTAAACCATAAGAAAAACCACACTGGGCTAGACCAAAGGTCCATCTAGCTCTGTATTTTGTCTTCTGACAGTAGCCAATACCAGGTGCTCTCAAAACATCTCAACAAGGCACCACTGGGAGTTGAACCCAGGATCTCTTGTTTACAAAACAGGTACTTTAACCAGCTAAACCATAGAGCCTGCCTGTGACTAAGATACAGTGTCTGCTCACACCTGACTCCCTGGGCCCCACCTGGCCCCACAAAGCAGAGGAGCAGGTGAGGTTTTCCTTGCAAGCTGTGTGTGTGTGAATCTTTGGCCAGATCTGCACTACAAAGTTATTTCAGCAGAATTATATTGCTCTGGTGTGTGAAAACACACAACGCTCCCTCGGTCAGCAGCTTTTGGCTGGTGTACACACTGCAATGCCACGTTTGGCGACAAAACTGCCCTGTTTTGGTGGCAAAATAAAACCACTTCAATGAGAACAGTAGAGCTTTTTGCAGCAAACTTAAAGTGACAGAGTGTCAGTGTAGACACTGCTGTTCATTATATCACCATAACTGGCCTCTGCCAGTATCCCACAATACCCTCTGTGAACTCGCCTGCCCTGCAGTCCTGCTACAGAGCCATGGGCCTCTCCCCTTTCATAGCTCCAGGAAGTTCTGACAGCTGAGCCTGCTGCTCTGCTCCAGCAGCCAGGAGCAAATCACTGCTGTGGATGCTACTCTCCCACCCTGCGAACACAGATCAGGGTGGTGGGAACTTCCTTGAATGGGGAGCACCGGCATCTGAACTGTGACACCCCAGGACACCCCTTCCTCGAGGAGGCTCTTACCGTCTAAACAGGGTCGGCTGTTTTCTAGTAAAATCACTAAAAGGGAAGGAGAAAACTCGAAAGAGGTTCCTCCTGGCGCTCAGGTACGTGAACCCCAATACTCCCCCAGTCCTCAAAGAGAGACCTGGAGAGGAGACTTGCTGAAGCAAAGCCGCAGGGTCTCTGAGGTTTCCCTGGCCCCTCGCCCTGTCCTGCCTGGCTGATGTCAGCATCTCTCTGTGAGGTCACCACCTCCCCACCACCTTTGGCCAATAGTCTGAGCCCCTGCAAAAGGCCTTTGTGATGTCACTGCCTGTCACGGACTCACAGATCGTGCCCACTCTTGGCTCCATGTGGTCCATGGGAGGTGCCCCTTTCAGTGCGACAGCCCTTCTTGGAGGTCCACTCTCTCTTGGGGTCAGGCCCCTCCACTTCCTGGAGCCGCACCTCTCTGAGCCTTAGCACGTCTGTCTCTGCCATGGGTCCCCTCAGGGAGTCCACGCACTCTGGACCCCCTGGGCCTCCTCACTCCCAAAGGGGTTGATGCAACCCTGTTCTCTAGACCAGAGCGACTCTCAGCCAGCGTAACACAGGAGGGTTTATTGAGAGTTGAACACAGCACAGGAAACTCTCAGGGCCTCAGGCCTGGCCTCTCACAATAACAGCACATCCCAGTCCCCTGCAGCCAGGTGGGCTCTGCCTGCTTCCTCGCCAGCCCCAAGCCCCCCGCTTCCCAGCTAGGCCTCCGATATCTCCGGCCCCAAGCCCCACCGCTGTCCATTGTCTTTTCTCCAGGTAAACAGGGTTGCCTGGGCCTCCTCTCCTCTCCGCCCTCCTCTGGCTGGAACAGGTTGGTCACGGGGTCCTCTCCGCAGCCCATTGTCCTCCCACTGGCCAGAACCGCCTGTGACTCCTGAGCTGGGTCTCCGGGTCACCAGGTCACCAGTCGCTGGGGTCTCCATCCTCCAGGCCATCAGCCGGGGTCCCAAGTCCCTCTCCGGTCTTCTGTAGCAACAAACTCCCTTTCCCCTCACCTCGTTAAACCAGTAACACCTGGGAACACTGAGTCCCACTCCCTGTGCATGCAAACCACTGGAAAACACAGCAAACCCTAAGAAAATCCCCCACTTTGTCACAGAGCCCAGCACCTCTCCTCCTCTGGGCACCTAGAGCAGAGGCGGCTGGTGCTGATGGCTCCAAGGGAAGGCTTAAAAGCCACAGAACAATTGAGGTCAGGGCTAGAGGAGGGCAGGACCATGCCTAGGTGTGGCCTTCAGACAGGCACAAATCACCCAGCCAGGCTGCTCCCTGCCATGCCAAACACCCACTGAAGGCCACCCGCAGACAAGCATGCGGGGCGGCTGCTGATGCTCTGTGGCCATTATCGAAGACGGTAGGAAAGCAGGGCCAGCCCCCCTGTTGGGGCCTCTTACCGTTCCCACTCAAGGTGCTCGCTTTTGCCATGGGGCAGGAGATTTTACCCCAAGAGGCTTTTCCCCAGCTGGCGAGAAGCAGAGAAACACCCAGGCTCCCAAGGCGCTATGTAGCAACCCCTCAAGCACAGGGACAGATGCACATTTGGAAGAGGGAAACTGCTCTACACTCCTAGCCCGGCAGCCGCCCATTTTCTTTGGCAAGTCAGGAATGGCAAAGGCGAGACTGGAAGCACCTGGGGCTCATGCCCCAGCCTTTGTGACGCCCACCCCCAACTCCTTCCCGGGCTCTAGCTGAAGCCAGAGCATTGGCCTGAGCAGCCAAGAAGAGGTTCAGGCCCTGAAGGGAGCAGGACTTTCAGCACAAAGGTAAAACCGGACAAGCACAACCACGAAGGGACTCAAACCCTCAATTGTCTAATCTAAAGTCAGACGCCTTATCCATTAGGCCACATGGTAAAAGTCCCTCTAGGTACTTCTTTGGAAAAGGCAGACACTGATGCGTCCGACGAAGTGGGGATTCCCCCACGAAAGCTCATGCTCCAGTACGTCTGTTAGTCTATAAGGTGCCACAGGACTCTTTGCTGCTTTTGCAGACACTGTGTTTCTCAGGTCAGCTACTGAGGGGGGCCGAGACTCTCTGGGCACAAGAAGTGGAGTTCCCAGCGACACGTGAGACTTAATTGTCTGGAGCCAGGTGCAGGGCTTTGGCAGGGAGGCTCGGGCATGGGGACTGGGGTGCAGCGGATGGACCGGCTGTCTAGGTGGGGAGATTTAGTCTCACCGAGGAGGAATCCTGATGATAGGCAGTGGCCAGGGCCGGTGCAACCACTAGGCGAACTAGTCGGCCGTCCAGGGTGCCAAGTGGTTGGGGGCACCAAAAATCGCACTCAGGGGAGGCAGTGGAGTGGAGGTGAGCTGGGGCAGGGGGCTGGGAGGTTTGGGGGGAGGGCTGCCTGCAGCAAGCAATGGGAGGGGGCGTGCAGGGGAACCACTCCCTGTCCCAGCTCACCTCTGCTCCGTCTTCTGCCCTGAGCACGCCACCCCCGCTCTAATTCTCCTCCCCTTCCAGGCTTGCGGCACTAAACAGCTGATTGGCACCGCAAGCCTGGGAGGCGGGAGAAGTGGAGCGGTGCCGGCGAGCTCAGGGAGAAGGCGGAGTGGAGGTGAGCTGGGGTGGGGAGCTGCTGCAGGGGCTGCCCGGCTCTTCCCCATGGCCCCAGCCCCGCCCCGCTCCCTGCACTCCCTGCATGGTAAGTGGAGTGACCCAGCCCCAGCCTGGTCCACTTCCCTGGCTCCCAGCCACGCCGCCGGCGAGTGCTGTGGGGCGGTTCCCCCCTCCCCTCAAGCTTGAGAGCCAGGGGAGCAGAGCAGGCGGGAGCCCCCGGCCTCCGGGGGGGCAAGCAGAGGGGGGGCTGGTCCCAGGCCGCCGGGGGGGATGGGGGGCTGGCTACCTCCTGCGGGAAGTGGAGTTACCCGGCCCCAGCCTGCTCTGCTCCCCTGGCTCTCAGGCTTGTGTTGGTGTTGGCTAGATTTGTGCGGGTGTTTGTGTATATTAGCAATTGTGTGTGTGTGTGTCAGGATTCATGCATGTGTCTGTGTATGTTTGCAATTGTGTGTGTGTGTATGCGCTCTGCCGCCCTCTGCCGGCACGACAACTATTTCTCTGTATGTCGCAGCCCCATACCGTCGACCCCAGTGGAGATTTCCCCATCTTACAAGGGCTGGCTGGCCTGACCCTTCTCCCCTCTGCGGAATGTGGCGGGGGCTGCAGCTCTCCCCCTGTCGGGCAGGAGTGCCACGGTGTGGGGTGCTGGTCTCCAATGCACCAGGAGAGTAGCTCAGTTGAGGCAGGGCAGGGCGTGTGGTGTCCGTTCTGCGTTGCCTGGTGCTGGGCCATTGCACAATCCCCAGCCACGCTGCACAGCGCACCCCAAGAGGGGACAAGGGGTCCAAGCACATGATCCTGCATGAGGGGATCATTCTCATTGGTAGCCATCCAGTGGCAGTGAGTTCCGCAGGCCTTGGCACATGCTGTGTGGGGCAGGAGGTCCTTGTATTGGGAGCTGTGGGAGTGAACTGCGTGCAGTTGTATCTCTGAGCACGATTGTGAATATTATGGTGTGTGTGGGGGGGTGATTGTGAGTGTGGCTGGGGGCGGTGAGTGTTGCTCTCTTTGGGGGTTGGGCTAGCATGTCCCTCTGGGTGTGTGGTGTCTGAGTGTTCTTGCGATTGTGTGAGTCTCTTTGTGCGTCAGAGTGTGTGTATGTGTGTGTGTGTGTGTGACTTGCTGCAGAATACAAAATCCTGCAAAGCCATTTCCTAGTGGTTAGCCCAGCAACACACTGATACAAACAGTGTCACAGATGCACACACACACAGAGTAGGGCTCAGCCCCACCAGCAGGGGCAGCAGGGACACACACGTCTCTCCTGGGCCAGCTTGGACAATTTCCCATCACGACCCGGCACAGTGCTGGTGCCCCCACACGGGGGTGGGCAGTGACTGGGCAGGGGGGGCAGATGTGCCGGATCTGTAAAAGCAGCAAAGAGTCCTGTGGCTCCTTATAGAATAACAGCCGTGTTGGAGCATGAGCTTTCATGGGTGAATCCCCACTTCGTCGGATGGATTCAGAAGGAAGCACTTTGGGAAAATCAGTCAAGGCCCTTAGCTGAGCTGAGACACAGACCCAGTGACCCCTGCACCACCCTGGGAGGGGAGTGGGGTTGAGTGGTCAGAGCAGGGAGGGGGCTGGGCACCAGGACCCCTGGGTTCTATCCCTGGCTCTGGGGGTGGAGTGAACTGGGAATCAGGACTCCTGGGTTCCATAGGGGAAACTGTTTTTCCCTGTGCTTCCCTCCCTAGTGATCCCAGCCCAGCCCCCTAGTGGAGACTGAGCACAAGTGGGGGGAGTTGTTCTCCCACTTTGGACTTATGATTCAAACCCCTCCCCCAGGGGCTGTGATATCAAGAAATCTGCCCCCCCCCCCCAACACAGAGAAAACTGGTGGGATTCTGTCCACACGCAGAGAATTTTCTCCGCCGGGCTCCTTCGGTTCATCTCGCTGCTCTCCCTACTGCCGCCAGACACTGCTCATCTGCATAGCCCCGCCCATGGACACGTGACACCTTCTGTCCTGCTGGTTTCAAGTGAGTGAGTTGCCCTCGGGGAGTGAGCAGGTCCCAGCACGTCACAGCCCCAGCCAGGGCGGCTCCAGGCACCAGCTCAGCAAGCAGGTGCTTGGGGCAGCCCAGGGAAGGGGCGGCATGTCGGGTCTTTGGCAGCAATTCGGCAGCGGGTCCCTCGGTCCCTCTTGGAGGAAGGACCTGCCACTGAATTGCTGCTGAAGAAGAAAGTGGTGCAGTGGAGCTGCCGCCGATTGTGATCACAGATTTGTTTCCTGCCGCGTGGGGCGGCAAAAACCCTGGAGCCGGCCCTGGCCCCAGCACACGGCACAGCCCCAGCACACGTCATAGCACGTCACAGCCTGGGGCAGGGAGAGATTGGGGACGGGGCTGAGGGGAGAGCCCCAGCCCCATAGCCCAAGAGGGGCCGCGGGATATGGGGGCAGGAGAGGGGATGGCGGGGAGAGACCCATCTCCATAGACCCCAGAGGCAGGAACTGAGGGGAGAAGGGGAGGGAGGGATCCAGCCCTATAGACCTGTAGGGGCAGGGAGATATTGGGGCAGGAGGGGAGAAGGGGGGTTGGCAGAGACCCAGCCCGGGGTGCAGGGGAAATGGGGTGGTTTGGAAGGAACTGGGGAGGAGAAGAGACACATGGCAGGACAGGGAAACCGACTCACTCCAAATACATGCAGAGCAGGGCAGGGCGGAGGCAGATCATGCTGGTCCCAGGGTAATTTCAGGGGTTCTGATTCCCACTCAGCTGGGGGCTCCACTCTGGGCTGAGGAGGATGCAGGGGCTGTGTGTGTGTGTCAGGCTGGGGAGCTGCCTGGGCAGAGGTGCTGGAACTGGGGTGCTGAGCCACGTAAATTATCCCGATCTAAACGCCATTGTAGAGAACACTATGTTGGCACACCGCTTCCTGGCAGCCAGAGACTGTGCTTTCTACACCTGCTCCTGTGGATGTGACCTCTCCTGATTGCTAAGGAAAGGAGCCTTTCCAGGAAATGGCCACAGCTTCTGGGAATCCGCATGTGGCTGTAAACAGAATTTGGCTCCTGGAACACAAGGCAACTTAAAAGCTGAGCACGCAGACAGGGGCTTGAACCCTGGCCCTCAGATTAAAAGCCTGATGCTCTACCAACTGAGCGACCTGGGCTTGTTAAGAGCATCTTCACCGTTCACCACAGGAGTGAGCAGGCAGGCAAAAGAGAGGCAAAAGAAAGTCCCCAGAACTCCTCCTCTTTCTGCACAGCCACTGCCTGTCAGCAGGATTCCTCCTCCTCCTCCCTCCTGTGCCTCAGTGCGACTAAATCTCCACAGCTAGACAGCCGGTCCGTCCGCTGCACCCCAATCCCCCATGCCTGAGCCTCCCTGTCAAAGCCCTGCACCTGGCCCCGTATAATTAAGTCTCACATCTCACTGGGAACTCGACTTCTTGTGCCAGAGAGTCTCGCCCCCCCTCAATAGGTGACCCAAGAAACACAGGCCTGGTCTACACTAGGCGTTTAAATCGGTTTTACGAGCGTAAAACTGATTTAACGCCACAACCGTCCACACTAGGAGGCACCTTATATCGATTTTAATGGCTCTTTAAATCGGTTTCTGTACTCCTGCCCGACGAGAGGAGTAGCGCTAATATCGGTATTAACATATCGGAATAGGGTTAGTGTGGCCGCAATCGACGGTATTGGCCTCCGAGCTATCCCACAGTGCACCACTGACCGCTCTGGACAGCATTCTCAACTCGGATGCACTGGCCAGGTAGACAGGAAAAGCCCCGCGAACTTTTGAAATTCATTTCCTGCTTCGACAGCGTGGAGAGCTCATCATCACAGGTGACCACGCACAGCTCATCAGCACAGTTAACAATGCAGTCTCCTGAGAATCGAAAAAGAGCCCCAGCATGGACCGCTCGGGAGGTACTGGATCTGATCGCTATATGGGGAGATGATTCAGTGCTAACAGAACTGCGTCCAAAAGACGAAATGAAAAAGTATTTGAAAGAATTTCTAAGGCTATGACGGCTAAAGGCCACAGCAGGGACTCCGTGCAGTGCAGAGTGAAAGTTAAGGAGCTCAGACAAGCCTACCAGAAAACCAAAGAAGCAAACGGAAGGTCCGGGCAGGTCGAAAAACATGCCGCTTCTATGATGAGCTGCATGCAATTTTAGGGTCTGCGCCACAAGTACACCACCCCTGAACGTGTATTCCGAGTTGGTGGTTGTAATCTCTGCCATGTCTGAGGATTATGCAGATGGGGAAGATGAAGAGGAAGAAGAAGAGGAAGACCTCGCAGAGAGCACACAGCACTCCGTGAACCCCAGCAGCCAGGAGCTTTTTATCACTCTGACGGAATTACCCTGCTCCCAGCCCTCACAATCAACTATTCCAGAGAATGACGCCCTGGAAGGAGCTCTGGTGAGTGTACCTTTGCAAATAGCAAACAGTGTTTTTAAGCAAGCCTTTTTAATGATTGATTTGCCCAGAGGACTTGGGATGCATTCGCAGACAGTATAGTTACTTAGAAAAGTTTGTTAACATGTCCGGGATTGAGAGGAAATCCTCCAGGGACATCTCGATGAAGCGCTCCTGTAGGTACTCCAGAAGCCTTTGCAGAAGGTTTCTGGGCAAGGCATCCTTGTTCCGCCCACCATGGTAGGACACTTTACCATGCCATGCATGTAGCAAGTAATCAGGTATCATTGCGTGGCAAAGCATCGCAGCGTATGGTCCCGGGGACTGCTGGCATTCAAGAAGCATCCGCTTTTTATCTTGTTCTGTTATCCTAAGCAAAGTGATATCGTTCAGGATAACCTGGTTAAAAATCAGGAATTTAAGTAAGGGGTGGCCATTTTCTACTGGTTTCGTGGAATGCAGCAGCTTAAAAAACACTTTCCTGCACGTAGCGAGCGGGGAGGAGGAGTGAAATGCCGATGATCTTTTCTGTTTGGTCACCGGTGGGTGGGGAGGAAGGTTGTTGATTAGCAGGAGCTAGCGTGGTATTAGCCATGCGTTGGGGAGGGTAAATCACTGAGACAGTGGCTTACCATGGCCGCATGCAAGCTGAATTCTGATGCCTGGACCTGATGTGTCTGTGAGATCTGTAAACCCAGAGCTGCAAGCAGTCACTATTAAGATGAAAAATGCGACCTTGTAGGAAATCACATGTGCTAGGTGAATAGTGATGTTCACTGTGAAACAGTATAACCATTGTTCTGTAAAATGTATCTTTCTAAATATTTATCTCCCTCATGCAGCTGCAATTTTTCAAGCGTCCCTCCTCCATCCCAAAGGCTAGCACAGATAAGGCGGAGGAAAAGAAGACGCGAGATGAGATGTTCTCGGATATTATGGAAGTTACACGCAATGAAAGAGCTCATCTGAATGAGTGGAAGGACGTGGTTTCAAATTACAGGAAAGAGGCCAGTGAACGTGAGGACAGGAGGGACAACCGAGATGAGAGGTGGCGGCAGGAAGACCGGCAGGAAAATCAGCGGTGGCGGCAGGAAGATCAGCGGTGGCGGGATGCAACTCTGGGGCTGCTGCGTGATCAAACTGACATGCTCCGGCGTCTTGTGGAGCTTCAGGAACGGCAGCAGGATCACAGAGTGCCGCTGCAGCCCCTGTATAACCACCCTCCCCCCTCACCATGTTCCTTAGCCTCCTCACCCAGACGTGTAAGAACGCGTGGGGGGAGGCTCCGTGCACCCGCCCACTCCACCCCCGTGGACAGCCCAACCAGAAGGATGCCGTTACTCTGAATTTTTTTTTAATGGCCTTCTCCATCCCTCCTTTCCTCCTCCCAAAGCACACCCTTACTTCTCTCCATCTTTTTATAATGAATCAATAAAGAATTCATGCTTTTTAAATGAGAGTGACTTTATTTGCATAAGTAAGCTGTACTCGAAGGGGGAGGGGGAGTCAATCAAGGGGGTTGGGTGTTCATCAACACACACAGCAGTCACACTGTACCCTGGCCATTGATGAAGCTCGTTTTCAAAGCTTCTCTGATGCGCACCGCTTCCTGGTGTGCTCTTCTAATCTCCCTGGTGTCTGGCTGCGCGTAATCAGCGGCCAGGTGATTTGCCTCAGCCTCCCACCCCGCCATAAAGGTCTCCCCCTTACTCTCACAGAGATTGTGGAGAATACAGCAAGCAGCAATAACATAGGGGACATTGGTTTGGCTGAGGTCTGAGCGAGTCAGTAATGTGCGCCAGCGCCTTTAAACGGCCAAATGCACATTCCACCACCATTCTGCACTTGCTCAGCCTGTAATTGAACAGATCCTGACCACTGTCCAGGCTGCCTGTGTATGGCTTCATGAGCCATGGCATCAAGGGGTAGGCTGGGTCCCCCAGGATAACGACAGGCATTTCAACATCCCCAACTGTTATTTTCTGGTCTGGGAAGTAAGTCCCTTGCTGCAGCCGTTTAAACAGAGTAGTGCTTCTGAATACGCGAGCGTCATGAACCCTCCCTGGCCATCCCGCGTGGATGTTTGTGAAACGTCCTTGTGATCCACCAGTGCTTGCAGCACCATTGAAAAGTACCCCTTCCGGTTTACGTACTGGGTGCCCTGGTGCTGCGGTGCCAAGATAGGGATATGGGTTCCATCTATCGCCCCCCCACAGTTAGGGAATCCCATTGCAGCAAAGCCATCCACTATGGCCTGCACGTTTCCCAGAGTCACAACCCTTCGTAGCAGCAGCTTAGTGATTGCTTTGGCTACTTGCATCACAGCAGCCCCCACAGTAGATTTTCCAACTCCAAATTGATTCCCGACTGACCGGTAGCTGTCTGGTGTTGCAAGCTTCCACAGGGCTATCGCCACTCGCTTCTCTACTGTGAGGGCTGCTCTCATCTTGGTATTATGGCGTTTCAGGGCAGGGGCAAGCAAGTCACAAAGTTCCATGAAAGTGCCCTTACGCATGCGAAAGTTTCGCAGCCACTGGGAATCGTCCCACACCTGCAACACAATGCGGTCCCACCAGTCAGTGCTTGTTTCCCGGGCCCAAAATCGGCGTTCAATGGATAGAATCTGCCCCATTACCATCAGGATCTCCAAAGCGCCGGGGCCCGCGGTTTGAGATAATTCTGTGTCCACGTCCTCATCACTCTCATCGCGCTGCCGTATCCGCCTCTTACTCGCCTCGGTTCGAAGGTCCTGGTTCAGCATATACTGCACGAGTGCGCGAGGTGTTTAAAACATCCACGATTGCGGTATGGAGCTGAGCAGGGTCCATGCTTGCTGTGCTATGGCGTCTGCACGGTTCACCAAGCAAAAAAGGCGCGAAACGGTTGTCTGCCGCTGTCAGGGAGGGAGGGAGGGGTGAGGCTGTACCCAGAACCACCCGCGAAAATGATTTTTGCCCCATCAGGCACTGGGATCTCAACCCGGAAATGCCAAGGGGCGGGGGAGGCTGTGGGAACTATGGGATAGCTACGGGATAGCTACCCACAGTGCAACGCTCCAGAAATCGACGCTAGCCTCGGACCATGGACGCACACCACCGATTTAATGTGTTTAGTGTGGCCGCGCGCACTCGATTTTATAAAATCTGTTTTACAAAACCGGTTTATGCAAATTCGGAATAGTCCCGTAGTGTAGACGTACCCACAGTGTCCACCTTTTCCAAAGAAGTGCATGAAGTAGGCGCCCGCGTGGCTTAACGGATAAGGTGCCTGACTTTGAATCAAGAACTTGAGGGGTCAAGTCCCTTTGTGGTTGTGTTGATGTAGTTTTACCTTCATGCTGAAAGTCCTGCTCCTTTCAAATCTGGAACCTCTTCTTGGCCGCTCAGGCCAATGCTATGCCTTCAGCTAGAGCCCCGGGAAGGAGTTGGGGGTTGGATGTCACAAAGGCTGGGGCATGAGCCCCAGGTGCTTCCAGTCTAGCCTTTGCTATTCCTGAATTCCCAAAGGAAATGGACAGCTGCCCGGCTAGCGTGTGGAGCAGTTTCCTCTGTCCCTGTGCTTGAGGGGGGTTGCTACATAGCGCCTTGGGAGCCTGGATGTTTCTCTGCTTCTCACCAGCTGGAGAAAAGCCTCTTGGGATAACATCTCCTGCCCCACTGCAAAAGTGAGCATGGAGTATGGGAACGGTAAGAGGCCCCACCAGGGGGGCTGGCCCTGCTTTCCTACCGTCTACTGATGTTGGACACAGAGCATCAGCAGCCACCCCGCATGGTGGTCTGCGGGTGGCCTTCAGTGGGGGTTTGGCATGGCAGGGAGCAGGCTGGCCGGGAGTCTTGTTGCCTGTCTGCTGGCCACACATAGGCATGGTCCTGCCCTCGTCTAGCCCCGCCCTCAGTCGCTCTGTGACTTATAAGCCTTCCTCGGAGCTGTCAGCACCAGCCGCCTCTGCTCCAGGTGCCCAGAGGAGGAGAGGTGTGCTGGGCTCCAGCCTGGGACTCTGCCTCCCTCCTGCCTATCAAGCCTGGCCCTGGCACTGCTTTCTTCAAGT
Source organism: Mauremys reevesii (assembly GCF_016161935.1). Lineage (NCBI taxonomy): Eukaryota > Metazoa > Chordata > Testudines > Geoemydidae > Mauremys > Mauremys reevesii. The sequence goes on from NC_052639.1 coordinate 22,684,436, forward strand.
GCCATGTGAGCAAGAGGAAAAGTGTGGCTACAAGCACCAGACTTGTGGGCATCAGGTGAAGCAGTGAGAATCCCAACCACTAGAGCCACTTCTAAACCCCCACCAAAGACCTGGCTCTGGTGGGGAAAGGAGTTAACCAGCAGGAGGGAAATGACCCACTTTTGTATAGCTGGAGACAGGAAAGCACTTTGAGCACCAGATCTTTACCACCAGCTAACACAAGGTCCCACTGAGATTTGAACTCAGATTGCAGGATTCAGAGTCCTGAGTGCTGCCCTTTACACCATGGGACCAGCTTGTATTGGTCTCTTGGGACATTGGAGACTCTCACAGGGCTGGCTTGTGTAAGGGACTGTTGGCCCTTTACTAAAACTTAGTGGGGTTTGGTTGGCTAGTTCCCAGTCCCAATAGAAGGGGGAAGGGCCAATGGGAAATCAGGACCCTGAGACTGACAGGCCCCTGGGGCAATGGTCACCAACGGGTAGGGAACAACCAACGGGTAGGGAACAAGTGAGAATTTGTTAATGGAGAAAAATTCCTGGTGAAAATTGGCAAAGCTGTGCAGATTTTGAAAAGTTCCAGTGAATTTACACATGAAGATACAGAGAGACAAACACGCACACAGAGAATGAGAAAATCACACACTGCACAGGCCCACACAGACATAACAAAAACCAAACCCACACAGCACACAGAGCCATATACACAAAAAGGAAAACCTCACAAAATATAGAAAGAACAAATCCACACCAAAAATACAGCAAAAGCCCACAACAGGAAACACAAAACCCACATATCAAAAGAATACAAAGCAAAAAACAATATTAATGCAAAAATCATACACACATCCATGCACACAGAACTATGCAAGACATCCACCAAAATCACACAGGACCCACATGCACATCAACGTGACAGATGAAAACCACACCAGCATACAGCAAGCCAGGCAGGGTTTGAGTCTCACAGCGAAGTGGGTGAGCACACAGGTGGTTTGGGGAGCAAAGACTGAGGGGGAGTCGGGGGCAGTGCTCTGGGTTCTGCCTGACCCCTCCTGACACAGGCAGCTGGTGGAGGGCAGAGCCCGGTAGATCTGTGGAATCTGCCCTGCTCTCTGTAAAGCAAGGGGACCTCAGTGTCTTCTGAGCAGGAATTGTATTTTCTGCAGGGCAAACTGATTGGCAGAAGCCATTTGCTTAAAGGAAACTAGGGCTGCAGGTGAGGTTTGAACTCACAACCTCAGCATCACTCCACTCAGCACTGCTCCGTAAGTACTGGGCACTAACCCATTGCACCACTGGGCCCTGCTTTCAGGAGCTTGTCTCCATGTTTCATGGCTGGATTAGAGGAGTGGGGGGGTTGCATTAGCTAATACAAATCCATATGAAAGGCTGCAGAATGGCAGCAGCAGAGGTGGGGAGCCTCCTTCCATGTGAAAGAGCTGGTTCCCCCTTCCGTTGCTCAGGGGAAGGTTGGTGCTTTGAGCCCACCTGGTGCTGGAGCATCTGATGGGTGAGATTAACGGGACTCAGGGAGGGGAAGGAAAGGGAGGGGAAGTCTTTTCTATCCCTGCCTAGCTCCACTAGTCTCCTGTGGCCCTTTCGGCTCCGTGCTCCCCTGTTGGGGAGATGCAGAGACAAGCCCCCATCGGGGTGAGTCACCGAGAGGCTGTGTCCCGTGGCGTGTGTGGGGGAGGGTTGGATGGGGCTCAAGGGGAGAAGGTTGTGTGTGACAGTGCGTGGGGGAGGGGGAGGGTGTGTTCCTTAGGATAGAAACAGAGGTGAAAGTAAGCTGGTACAAGCTGGTACGGCATAGCGGCAAGAGCCAATACGCCGTGCCGGACTGCACCGGCTTTTGCTGTGGGGATTGAAAGGGCTCTAGGCTCCCCGCCACAGCTGGCAGCCCAGAGCCCTTTAAACCCCCCACCCGCGGCTCCGGCGGCCAGGCTGGGGCCGGATTTAAAGGGCTCTGGGCTGCTGCGGCTGCGGTCAGCCCAGAGCCCTTTGAATCCCGGCCGCGGCTCTGGTGGCTGGGCTGGGGCCAGAATTTAAAGGGCTACCTCTGCAGCTGGGAGGCCCTGGTTCATTTAAAGGCCCTTGGTCTCCCAGCCACAGCTGGTACTCCAGGGCCTTTAAATCTTGAGAGGCCACGCCCCCTTCCAGATGAGGACACGCCCCTTCTGGATGAGGCCACGCCCCCTCCGGACTCCGGCAGTACCGGTAAGTCCTGTAAGTTACTTTCACCCCTGGATATAAATGATGGAAAACACAGGGGTAGTGACAGTGAAGCCCCGTGTCTGAGTGTTATGACTATGTGTGGTGTTGCCATTCACCTTCTCCTCCTATGGTCTCAGCTTTCATTGAATCCAGCATTTTTTCTCCTGTCATCATCCCAGAGGTGTCCCACATGCCTCAGCTACCGAGTGTCCCTCTTAGAGACGCTGAGGACTGGAACTGAATTCAGCTGCTGGGCAGCTCTGCTAGGTCTTTATTCATTTGCATAGGAAAATAGTGTTTAAATTCATTTCAAGCCCCCCTCAACTTCAGCGAACTCCTGAACATACTGGAGATGGGTGTGGAAATCGATTTTCATTTGAAAAAGTTTCTTTAAGGGACTCATTTGGAGTGGAACTAGGAACCCATTACCCTACAGGGAAACATTCACCCACTGAGCTATACTCTCAACAGAGAACATCCTGTATAGCCCAGAGCAGGAACAGTTTTTAACCTGGGAGTTAGTAAACTTTATCTCTATACAAACACCACTGCTTACAAAGTCCCCACCCCCGCTCTGTGTCACCAGAGCACAACAACTCTCCTTGGAGCACACACAGCTCCCCAGCTCCCTGCCCGTCAGTCTCTCCAGCATTGCTCCAATCCCTTAAAGCAGGGTCTCAACCTCAATTTACCTTAGGGCCAGTGCCAGTCCTCCAATCCTCCCAGTGGGCCAATAATGTCACTCATACCGCCCAGAACCAGCCCCCCAAAACTCCACCCCCCACCTGCCTAAGGCTCTGGGAGGGAGTTTGGGTGAGGGGAGGAGGTCTAGGGTGCAGGCCCTGGGCTGGGGCTGGGGATTGGGGTGCAGGAGGGGTGCAGCCTCTGGGGGGAGTTTTGGTGCAGAAGGGGTGAGAGGCTGGTCTCTGGAAGGGAGTTTGGGTGGGGGAGGGGTTCTGGGATGCAGGCTCTGGGATGGAGTTTGCAGCACCGTAACATGGGCGAGGCGAGTGAGGCACTTGCCTCTGATGCAGAAACAGGACGGGCGCACAACAAACACGAACACAGGCGCTACAGCTGCCACTTCTTCGGCGGCAGTTCGTCAGTGGGTCCTTCTCTCCGAGAGGGACTCAGGGACCCACTGCTGAATTGCCACCGAAGGATGAATGAAGCGGCGGTGGCAATTCAGTGGCAGGTCCTTCCCTCCGACAGGGATCAAGGACCCACAGCCAAAGAGCCTGGAGCTGGCCCTTGCCTCGGGCACAAAAATTCCTTGTACGGCTCTGGGAGTTTGGGTGTTGGGTGCAGGCTCTGGGCTGGGGCAGGGAGTAGGGGGAACAGGAGGAGGGGTGGGGGTGCAGGCTCTGGGAGGGAGATTAGGGTGGGCAGGAGGGTGTGTGTGGAGGGAGAGGGTGCAGGCTGTGGGAGGGAGTTGGGGGCAGGTGTGTGTGGACCGGGCTGCAGGCTCTGGGAGGGAGTTTGCAGGGAGGAGGGGGTATGTGGGGAGGGGATGGTGGTGCAGGCTCTGGGAGGGAGTCAGGCGCTTACCTGGGTCTCCAAGGTGGGGTGGGCTGGGGGGCCTCAACGTTCTGCTGCCCCCGGGCATCACCCCCGCAGTGTCCCATTGGCTGCAGGGGCTCGGGGTGGGGGCAGCGCATGGAGGCCCAGCCCCACCCTGCCCTGCCATGGGGAGGGGCCGACAGCCACTGGAGCGAGCAGGCAGATGCTGCTCAGCTCCGCTGCACGGCTGGGGCCCCTGGGGGAGGAGCGCCTGGAGGCAGCAGGTGGGGCCAAGGGAGAGATCCGGTCCCCAAACTGCTGGAGCCCCACGGGCGAGATCTGGGGATCAGGACTGCCAGCCAGCCAAACACCTTTAAGAGGAGGCGTCCCTCTCCCTGTCAAAAACTGATCTTCCTCCTTCAGTTCAGTGACAGCTTGAATTGTTCCTTATCCCGGCAGAGCCAGAGGATTGAAAGCAGCAACATCAAACCCCGGTGTAGCTCGCAGGAATGGACATAAACACTCCCTGGTGTCTGAGGAGATGTTCAGATTTGCCCTTGGTCAACTACAAGGCCAAAGGGAAAAGAGGTGGCACCAAACACAGGTACAAGTACTAACAACAGTGGCTGCCTTTTAGCCATAGATTTTAATCGGGGCAATAAGTTGAAACAAACCCTGTTAAATCGAGGGCCGCCCAGAGGATTCCGGGGTCCAGGGTCTTCGGTGGCGGGAGCCCCGCTTGGCGGTAAGTTAGCGGCGGAGAGTCCTTCCGTTCGGGACCCGCTGCCAAAGTGCCCCAAAGACCCAAAGCGGGGGCCCCCCACCGCCGAATTACCGCCGGCGGACCCGCCCCAGTGCAGCCCCACCACGGGCCTTTGGGGCACTTCAGTGGCGGGTCCCGAACGGAAGGACCCCCGCCGAAGACCCGCTGCACTCCGGCGGCAGGTTCCGCTTCGGCGGTAATTCGGTGGCGGGGGGGGGGGTGTCCTTCTGTCCCAGAGAGGAAGGACCCCTGGCAGGCAAAGACCGGGAGCGAAGAAGCTCTGGGGGCCCAGGTCCCATGAGAGTTTTCCGGGGCTCCCGGAGCGAGTGAAGGACCCTGCTCCAGGGGCCCCGAAAAACTCTCGTGGGGGCCCCTGCTGGGCCTGGGGCAAATTGCCCCATTTGCCCCCTGGGCGGGCCTGCATACAGGAGGCCTGTGATATGCAGGGGGTCAGATTAGATGCTCTAATGGTCTCTTCTGGCCATAAAGTCGACTAATTTCTGAAAAACTGAGTGTAGCATTGGGAGCAGCAGCGTCTGATGTTTTCCTGTCTATCCGGCTTGCTTCCTAGAACGAATGCTCCTTGAGTGGGGTGATCCACAGGGAGTAGCTCAAACCTCCAAAGTGCCTGGCCAGGGGCAGGACATTAGCCCAGCAAGGGAGGGGTGTGGCAGTGGGGCCAGGATTTCATCCCATGATATCAAAATTCATCTTAGTAAAAGTATCAATGAATCAGTTTGCAGGATTTATATCAAGCATCCTAAAGTAGTTTACATATTGCTCTAATTAAGAGATCATCTCTCTGCTGGAGAATGTTATCTTAGGATAAGGGTCTCCCGCTGCCGAAGCATTTATGGAAAAAATGTTGACGTGTGATATTTATTTTCAAAACCTAAGGCTTTGATCCTCTCTCAATGTTCTGTTACGATGACTTTGTTTCTGTTCAAATTATCAGAATATATATCTAATAATTTTCTCAGCTGAATGTTGAAGCAGTAACGTAACAGATGTTTCCCAAACAGTTATTGACCTGAAGCATCGTGATTCGTTTAGAACAACTTATTGTTTGATTCAGCCAGTCAGATCAGTTCAGTTTATCCATAAAACCACATCCAGAGAAAGTTGACAATGGTGATGGGGAGAGGGTGGGTGAGAGGGGCTGAGCTGTTGTCTTAAATACTCTTTATGCATCTGATTAATTAGCACAGATTTAATTTAATATACATCTGGTTTAAAATTGGAAGAACTTTACTACTTACTCTCTACTTTCTCTTCATGTAAATTCAAGCATTGCACTATGCAAACTTGGGACAGCTATAATGTTAAAGAACCTGAATCTCTAAACAGGACTCAGGGAGGGCATTTGGATAAAAATCCCAGCACCTTCCCTCTTCTGACAATTGGGGAAGAGGAGTTCTCTGGGCTTCTCCCCAGGGCATCGCCCTGATCCCACCCCCCTATATTTCATATTTACTGCTGATTGATAGATTTAACCCTCCAGTTGGTTTGGTGGCTTTAGCTGGTTTTGTCAAGCTCTGTTATTGTCTCTAATTCCTTCATCAGCACAGGGAAAATACAATGAATCAGCCTGGCTGATTCTCCTCTGTGTGTCTTTAAAAATACAGTGAATTTAAAAGACACTATTATTGTTTATTTTTTGTTTGCACAGGTTCCATTCTGGGAGCTATGTATACAAGTCATTGTTAAACCTCAGGAACATCTGAGTTCAACTCCTTTAAAATAATGTTTGAACTATAAAGAAAATTAAACAGTGATTTCTTTTGAAATGTCAAGCTATTTTGCCCTTTTTCTAAAAAAATTCTCCGTGTCAACTAAGTCCTTGGATTGTTTGAAAACAAAATGTATTTTTGCATGGGGAAAATTTTATGTTCAATACCCACATGAGTAACACGTGGGTGCTGGGAATCCTGCAAGGGGGGACACAAGGAAGCACTGTCCCTCCTCAGTATGCAAAATGGGAAAAGATCAATGGCTGGAGTAGCTTCCACTGCTCTAATACCCTATTAAAGTCAATGATTTAGGTACATAACTATAGGCACTCAAGTATGGAAATTTTGGCCTATGTGATTTGACCAGGGCCACAGTGGGAGCCAGTGTCAATGCTAGGATTAGTCCTTTGTTCTCATCCCTGAGCCCACTACATACTATATTGCCTCTTCTATTTGTCTGCCCCTTTTTGTGGTCAATCGTCATGCTGGATGCTCAGCAGAAGAACTTGTGATAGTCCTAGTGTATCAACGGTAGCCTGAGTGGTGCTGCCCACTCCAGCTGCAAAATGATCTGGGGCCTTCCCAAAAATCAAAGAGAATCTGGCTGTGATTTGTCAGTCCTCAAAGGCCAGCCAGGTGACTGTAAATAACTTACAATCATTAGGAAAAATTAGTATCAAGATTCCAACTCTAGTAGTCAGACAACATTGGTTCAATTTACAAGAGATTACTTTTTATATTCCTTGGTTCCCCCCAAATCAGGAAGGGCCTGTGACCACAGGTCCTGCAGGGTACAAAGGGCAGGTCTACATCCCTTTTCTCTTTGTGCATAGTCCTGCCTGCTACCTTTTCAGTTTCAGTTCTGCTACCACAGTACTGATCAGCACATAAGAATAGGAAAGGGCACACACACACCCCTCCTGGTGTTGGGAGGGGAACATAGGAATGTTATGTGCTCTTATTCAGCACATAAGAATGTTATGGCACATAGGAATGTTATGGAATAACATAGGAATGCCTTAGGGCACATAGGAAAGGGCACGCTGGTAGCACACGGCCAGGCGGACCAGTGTGCCTCTGGCTCCCAACAGGGCTGCGCACCTGTGTCTGTCTGTCTCCCCACCTCCCCCCACGTGGCCTGCTAGTTCACGCGTGCGATCTGGTCACCCTCCCCCTCCGTCCATCCTTCACTCCCTTCCCTGCGTCTCTCCATTCTTGTCCTCTGTCCCGTCCCCTGTCTCCATCCGTCCCTGCCCCCTTCGTCCCCTCCGTCCCGTCCCTGCATCCCCCCAGCCCTGTCCTCCGTCCCGTCCCGTCTCCATCCGTCCCTGCCCCTCCGCCCGTCCCTGCATCCCCAGCCCTGTGCTCCGTCCCGCCCCGTCTCCATCCGGCCCTGTCCCCTCCGTCCCGTCCCTGCATCCCCCCAGCCCTGTGCTCTGTCCCGTCCCGTCTCCATCCGTCCCTGCCGCCCTCGTCCCGTCCCTGCATCCCCCCAGCCCTGTCCTCTGTCCAGTCCCCTGTCTGCATCCGTCCCTGCCCCCTTCGTCCCCTCCATCCTGTCCCTGCATCCCCCCAGCCCTGTCCACCGTCCCGGCCCGTCTCCCACCGTCCCTGCCCCCTCCGTCCCCTCCGTCCCGTCCCTGCATCCCCCCAGCCCTGTCCTCTGTCCCGTCCAGTCTGCATCCGTCCCTGCCCCCTCGGTCCCATCCCTGCATCCGCCCAGCCCTGTCCTCTGTCCCGTCCCGTCTGCATCCGTCCCTGCCCCCTTCGTCCCCTCCGTCCTGTCCCTGCATCCCCCCAGCCCTGTCCTCCGTCCCGTCCTGTCTCCACCCGTCCCGGCCCCTTCGTCCCCTCCGTCCGTCCCTGCATCCCCAGCCCTGTCCTCTGTCCCGTCCCTTTCTGCATCCGTCCCTGCCCCCTTCGTCCCCTCCATCCTGTCCCTGCATCCCCCCAGCCCTGTCCTCCGTCCCGTCCTGTCTCCACCCGTCCCTGCCCCCTTCGTCCCCTCCGTCCCGTCCCTGCATCCCCCCAGCCCTGTCCTCTGTCCCGTCCGTCTGCATCCGTCCCTGCCCCTCCGTCCCGTCCCTGCATCCCCAGCCCTGTCCTCTGTCCCGTCCGTCTGCATCCGTCCCTGCCCCTTCGTCCCCTCCGTCCTGTCCCTGCATCCCCAGCCCTGTCCTCCGTCCCGTCCTGTCTCCACCTGTCCCTGCCCCTTCGTCCCCTCCGTCCCGTCCCTGCATCCCCCAGCCCTGTCCTCTGTCCCGTCCCCTGTCTGCATCCGTCCCTGCCCCCTTCGTCCCCGCCGTCCCTGCCCCCTTCGTCCCCCCAGCCCTGTCCTCTGTCCCGTCCCGTCTCCATCCGTCCCTGCCCCCTCCGTCCCCTCCCTGCATCCCCCCAGCCCTGTCCTCCGTCCCGTCCCGTCTCCACCCGTCCCTGCCCCCTCCGCCCCGTCCCTGCATCCGCCGCCGCCTCCCCTCCAGCACAGGTGCGCGAGGCGCTGGGTCGCTGCCCGGGAGCAGGGGCGCGGGGGGAGGAGCCGCCCCTGCGTCGCGGACTCCTCCTCGGTGACGTCATTGCCGCGCGCTGCCAGTCAGCTGCTTTGTTTGCGTCACGGCCCAGCCTTACCCCCCTCCCTGCCCCACGTGTGCCGAGAACGTTTGTTTTGGTGGTTGCCGCGGCGACAGAGGGCGGTGACGTCACAAGTGGGGCGGCCCGGTCGCGCGGCGTGACAGTTCCGAACGGACAGTGTCAGCGCTCTGGGCGCGAGCCCCGCCCGCGAGGACACCCCACACCCCACCGCCCGCGCACCAGCTCGCAGCAGCAGCGGCTCCCCCCGGTGTACCATCAGAAACATGAACCTTTCCCGATTTGCTACTTTGGCTGCACTGAGCATGCGCAGCCGAACTGAGCATGCCCAGTAACCTGCGCTGTCGCCGCTGCCCTCTCTCTGCCCTCACTTCTACTCACCATTTGCTGCCTGCTCTTTGGGGGCGTTTAAAATGCTCAAGGGGGCAAATCGCAGCGGGGGGGCTGCCAGGGTCTGAGCGGGGGACACAAATTTACTGGCCGGGGGGTTCAAGCTGCTGTAGGCAGCGGCAGGAGAGAGACTGAAGGGGAAAAATCGGGGGTGGGGGGTGGGAGCCGCGGTTAAGCCCAGGGGGGGAGACGCTGCCAGACCCTGTGCGGGGACAAAACCCCGTTTAGGGAGGGGTGGGGGGGAACAGTGGCCCCTCGGGATGAGCCACCTGCTGGGCTCGCAGATCTGGGGGTGTCGGGGCTGGGGGGGGGCACAGGCTGTTTTCAGTTGTGCCCCGTGTCAGCCCTGGAGCAGGGGGCGGGTTCCTGGGGCTGGGTCTTAAAGGCACAGGCAGCCCGATTCCTACACTGTCAAAGCGTAGACAGCGCAGCTCCTCTATCTTATATAAGTGCTGCGGGGCTGTTACTGCTCCAGCCAGGAGACTGAATGTGGGGAAATATTGTACAGACGCCCCCTCCCTCCCTCAAACTCTGCCTCTCACATTTTGACTATGTAAAAGTCTCTTCTATCAGTTTCGATGTCTATATGAAACCCTGCAGCTCCTTTCTCTTATACAACGTGCTGATTTGGTAACTCCCTCCCAGAGCCCACATGTCAGTACCCCCTCCTGCACCCCAATCCCCTGCCCCAGGTCAGAGCCTGCACCCGTCACTCAAATTCCCCATAGCCTGCAACCCTCCTGCACCCCCAACTCCATCCCAGAGCCTGCACCCCAAACAGGGCTGGATTAACCTGTTGTGGGCCCGGTGCTAAACATATTTGTGGGTCCCCATGGGGGAAATGGGGACATGAGGCATGGGGGCAGAGTCCTCAGAGCGAGGGGCTGACTTGGGGCAATGGGATATGAGTCATGGCACGGCAGGGACAGCCCCACTCCACCCAGCCCAGTACAAGGGCACTGTTTACAAACCAGGAGCTGCCAGACCCATGCTGTCCAGCCCAGCCCTGCACTGCCATTGTGCTTCTTCCCCTTGGGTGTGGGCCCGTGCTGCACCATGCTACCCCCTGCCCAGCACCCCTCTGGCTCCCTACGCGCAGTGCCACACCACCCAGAGACCCCCACAAACCCCCTGCTCAGCACCCCTCCGACTCCCTATGCCCAGTGCCACACCACCCAGAGACCCCACAAACCCCCTGCCCAGTGCACTCCCAGATCACTCCCCACCCACTCAGAACCCCACAGATCCTCTCACTGACCAGTGCCCCCAGCTGAAGACCCCCCACAGCCCTCCCACAACTGCACAGTGCCCCACACCTTCCCACCCAGAGCCCCCCTACAGATCCCCTCACTGTCCAGTGCCCCCCCACCACAACTGCAGTGACCCGCACAGACCCCCCACACGTCCCAGCACCCACACACACACAGATCTCCCCCACTGACAGGCCCCCAACACATAGATCTCCCCCCCCCCAGTGCCCAGCACCTACCCAGACCACCTAGAGACCTACTCTCCCAAACCCTAGCCCCCAGCCACAGTAGCCGGCCCTGATGGGAGGTGACTGTGACTGCGAGGCTGAGATGGCAGCGCAGCCAGAACTGGTCCTGGGGCTGGAGAACTCTGGCCTCTTGGGAGTGGTGGAAGCAGCCAGGCTGGAGCAGGAGCAGAGCCTACCCGGGCCAGGCTCTCTCAGGACCCAGCTGAGCCTTCCCCTCCCCAACTGTTCCCTGTGAGTGGCTGAGACTGGCGCAGCCTCTGCACCAGTCCCAGGTGGCTCTTCCCCCGGGGAGGCAGGTGGGGCCCCACAGGTCCCAGGCAGTGGAGACAGCTCATAGCTGGAGCAGTGCTGGGTAGCGGGGCAGATCCCTGAGATGTGACTCCCGCGATCCTACCCAGCCCACCCACACCCCATGGCCCCCTGGCAAGCAGCCATGCAGAGCACACACCACTCTCTCACCCTGCTTTACTATCACCAGTTATGTTACTACAGGAATGAAATTGAGACATCCCATAAAACAGCTAGTTCCACATTGTTCTTCAAACCTCAGATCATTGAAATGTAGCTTTGCATTTGAGATACTATATGACTGTAGTACATTTTGCACCGCCTGCATCTACACTGACATCAGGAGAGGAGAAGAGGACAAGACTGTCCCTAGCATATATGATTTTAAAGAAAGGAGAGACACACACACCCACTATCAATACAACAAGAAGGGAGAACAGTAGCTGGTGCCAAGAGAGAAGATGCAATGAAACCCTTCTGTACCCACAACTGATGTCTGAAAAGCATCAGTCACTCTGCAGATCAAAGAAAGAAAGAGCAGCCAGTTTCAGACAGATAGGATCCTTATGACCTATATAGGAGAAGTGTACTTCCCTATAGCAGTTTCCCACCATAATAAATAAATCCATAAGAAAATTAAGCAAAAATTAAGATTAGGAGTCTGATTGAAATTATGTACATTTTCAGCATTAGTGTAGTATGAAAATATTGCAGCTACTTTTCTTTTACTCCTGTCTTCATAAAAAGCAACAGAGTTATAACATATAATTACAAAGACTAAAGTGCATGCTTTACTATAATTAGGACCAGGCAATCCAAGATGAAAACTACACCGTGGCAGAGTCCTACAACCAGGTCTTTGAGGCCAATCCCTTTATCAATACAATCCTCAACCAAAATATGAGGAAGGAGACGAGTCACCCTCAAACTTTTGACAATAGCTCAAGGTCAGACACCCAGAAGACCAGCGCCATTCGTATTCTGGTTTTGGATAAAATACTTGATCTTGCCTACATCATAGAAACCTTCCTCTCTCCAAGTCTATACCCCACTACACCCTTTAGCGATAAAGTAACCATTAAAGAAGTTCTGAATCAGTCGTCTTTCTTCCCAATTTAGGTTTAACAATAAAGCTGCAACCTAAGTAGCTATGGGAGATGACAGTGCAACTACTAGGTATTGGTGGGGGAAAAGTGTGCTACTAATGTCCTGGATATACTGGCAGGGCCGGCTTTAGGCTAATTCAACTAATTCCCCTGAATCGGGCCCTGCCCCTAAGAGGGTCCCGTGCCCAAGCCCTGGTTCGGTGTATTGGCAAGAGTCAGTGCACTGTACCGGGGTGGCCCAGCTTCTCAGGGGACAATTTAAAGGGCCTGGGTGCCCTTTAAATTGCCACCACTGCCACACTGCTGGAGCCATGGGGTAGGGCTGTTGGGATCTGTGGGCTACTTAAAAAGTCCATCGCCCCCGTTGCTTCTATTGCCCTAGCCCTTTAAATAGCCACTGAGCCCCGCCGCTCCCCCAGGGCTCCGGCAGCTGTGTACATGGCCAGGGCTGTGGAAGCAGGGGAGCCCCAGGTGGCTGCTGTTACTCTGGTGGGGGAGGGAGGAGGAGGAGGGAGCACTTACCATACCGGGTGGTCTGTACCCCCTGTACCTGCACCCCCTGCCCTGTCTCCAGCCAACCCCTGCTGCACCCCCCCTGCCTGAAGCCAGCCATTCCTGCATTCCTCTGTCTTCAGCACTGCCAATCTATGCCGCACTGCCAATCTATGCCACACCCCCCTATGGCCCTGCTTGAAGCCAGCCAGCCCACCCCACCCCACACACCCCTGTCTCCAGCCATTGCTGCACCCCTTGCCCTGCCTGCAGCCAGCCCCATGTCCACTGGTGCCCTGCAATTCCCTGGGCAGTAACCCTGCATACCTGCTTCAATGATGGGAGAAGAGAGCAGCTGGTACCCACACACATGTGCACACCCTAGGGTGACCAGACAGCAAGTGTGAAAAATCAGGATGGGGTGGAGGTTAATAGGATCCTATATAAGAAAAAGACCCCAAGATTGGGATTGTCTCTATAAAATCGGGACATCTGGTCACCCTAGCACACTCCCAGGGAGTGGCGGGGACCAGGGGCGGCTCTATACCCCAGCGCGCCAATCAGGCACGTGGGGCGGCCCTTTCCCGGGGGGGCGGCATTTGGCTCCGGTGGACCTGCAGTCTTGCCTGCGGCAGGTCCGCTCGTCCCGGGCTCCGGTGGACCTGCCGCAGGCAGGCCTGCGGGAGCTCAACCGGAGCCGCGGGAAGAGGGGACCCGCCGCGGGACCGGGGAAGGGCGGCGCAGCGCACCGCGCTGCTTGGGGCAGCCTGATTTCTAGAGCCGCCCCTGGCGGGGACCCACACATGTGAAGCGGAGTTCATTTCTAGTTCAGGCCCATCTTTTTAAAAAAGAACTGTAGGTAGTGTTAATATACAGCCATATTTTCCTGGACATGTCAGACTTTTTGGTTTTTAAATTCCTGTTCGGGAGGAATTTTTAAATCTGGAAATATAGTAACCCAGAAATACATATTCTGGCACATCCCTTAAATCAGAACTTTTCATAGGGAACCGGTTGCTAAGAAAGGAAAGGCTTTTTTTCCCCACCTTTTTTTCCTTTTTTTTAAAGTCATCCCTGCTGGGGCCCCGCCGAAAATGTTTGAATTGGGTGGGCCCCAAACTTCCTAAAGCCGGCCCTAACTAGTCTGTTCAGTGTTATAGCTTTTAATATGCTACTGCAAATACTGTAATAGAGCATTAAGGTCCCAATGTACTGTAGCTTGTTTTAACTTACCGTAATACTAGAAGTGGTGCATGTGAACATTGCCGTAACGAGGGCAAGGCGAGTGAGGCATTTGCCTCGGGCACGGAAAGTGAGGGGCTCAGAAAGTCTCTCCTTCAGCGGCAATTCGGCAGCAAGTCCTTCCCTCTGAGAGGGACTGTGGTACTCGTTGCCAAAGTGCCGCTGGTCGTCTTCAATGGAGAGGGGCAGCGCATACGGCTCTTTTGCAGAAATTCGTCGGTGGATCCTTCCCTCTAATAGGGAAGAGCCGGACATGCTGCCTCTGTTCCTTGCCTTATGTGCCAAAAATCCCTACTGACGGCTCTGCATGTGAAGCTCTCTTAAAAGCTGACACTACAGTAGTGATATTCCCTAGCCAGCATGCATAGGGCTGGGTGTGGGGAAGGGGAGTGAATTTAGGTATAAGTAACATCTCTCACACCAAACAGGAACTTTTACAAAGTTCATTATTATGCCTTGTCTTACAAACACCAAAAACTATTATTACATATGCAGAATGGTCAATAATCACCCCCCTCCCCATATATACAGAGTTGTGCTTCTGCATATAGTATCTATGTCAGATTAATATTGAGTTACCAGCTGTTCAGGAATCAGTCAAGAGTCAGCTGCCAAGCCACATGTTGATTCCTATTGCAAACTGTATGGGTGACCCTTGAGGCATTCTGAAGCAAGAGATTACTGTAAAACTGTAAATAAGACATAGAAAGAATAAACTTTTCCTAGGTTTTGTTTGTCAGATTTATTGTATTATGTATAGTAGGTGTTTAATATAAAAACCAGGTAGTATGGTTTACAATGTTTTAACAAGAGATTATTCTATTACCATTATCCAGTCAACTTGCACACTATTTTGAAGTAGTGATAATTCACAGAGAGAGAAAGAAGAAAGCTGAATTTAGATAATTATTAACCAGATTCCTGGTTATTCACCAGCCACTTTGCTTCAGTCCATGGCATAAAGCATCATAAACCCAGGACAGTATTGACAAGATAATATTCACCTCGAATTTGCATCTGCTACACTCCCCGCCCCCGCCTCATTCCCAGTCACAATATTCAGGATATAGCCTAGTGAGAAAGTGGCCTGGCTGAAGCATGTAGCTGCCAACTGAAAACTAGTACTGAGTACAATAGCCTTGAGAACATTGCTTAATTCTGAGCACTGTGTCTGCAGTGAGATGCAGGGTGGCCCTGGTGCCATGGCACCATTGTAAAGTCGATACTGACTGTAATCCCATAGGCGGCAGGTTTGTATAATTTTGGTGGTGCCCAAAATGGTGGTCTATCTCCCCGCTCTCGCTCTGTAAGCCGATATAAAATTAAGCTACAACGCATCAGAAACACACGATTACAAGGGTCATTTAAAAGTGGAAAGTGAGAAGCAGCACTTGCCTGCTTCAATATACGGTATTAAATTTTGTTACACCTGTTGTGCCAAATTGGGAATGTTCTTAATGTTTTCTCTGAATACTGTGTGGATGCCTCAGTTTCCCCTGCAAGGTGCCAACTGAAGGTGTTGGGGACAAAGAGATCAGGTGGCCTCCTTGTCCAGAAGAGATACAAAGGCTAGAGGAGGGAGTGTCAGTTTGGAGCTGGCTGGGGAAATGGGGAGAGG
Source organism: Mauremys reevesii (assembly GCF_016161935.1). Classification (NCBI taxonomy): domain Eukaryota; kingdom Metazoa; phylum Chordata; order Testudines; family Geoemydidae; genus Mauremys; species Mauremys reevesii. The sequence goes on from NC_052639.1 coordinate 22,699,865, forward strand.
CCCAGAACTTGGGTCTAGGCTCCCCACCTTCCAAGATGGACCTGACTGAGGGGTCATTTTCTGTACCTACAAGCTCTGTTTAATCTGTGTTCCTGTTGTCTAACAAACATTCTATTTTACCGGCTGGCTGAGAGTCACGTCTGACTGCAGAGTTGGGGTGCAGGGACCGCTGGTTGCCCCATGACCTGCCTGGGCACACTCGCTGCAGAAAGTGCACGGTGTGGAAAGAGCTGAATGCTCCAAGGTCAGACCCAGGAAGGTGTAAGCTTCTTATCTTGGAGACAGTACGCTCAGAGAGAGGAGTCTCTCGCAGAGTCCTGATTGGCTTTGTATGGAGTAGTTCCAAAGCATCACAGCATCCCCTTCCACACCATGGGCTTCCCGGAAGTCCGCACAGGCACTGACACTCCCTCCTCTGCCCTCTCTCTCTTTTCCAGGCATTAGGAGGCCATCTGATCTCTTTGTTCTCCAACACCTTCAATTGGCAGCTTGCAGGAGAGTGGCCCAGGCCATCCGGTGCCCGGAGACAGGGTTTCGGCCATTCTCTGTGCAGACAGCATCACACTGGCCCTCCAGGGCTCTACAACAATCACACCCCCTTATCCCACCATCTAGATCCTTGAGAAATGCATATGGGAAACTGAGGCACCCACACAGTCTTCAGAGAAAACATTAAGAACATTGCCACTTTGTAACACCTGTATACAACTACTTATATACTTTAAAGGGGTGTAAAATAATCAAGTATTGTGCTAAACACAATGATACTGCAAACTGACCACCACATTTCAGTTGCACATTTTTCCCCCTTAGGTGAGGGCTCTGGGGTGGGGCAGGGGATGAGGGGTTCACAGTGCAGGAGGGTGCTCAGGTTTGGGGTGCTGGCGGTGCAGGCTCTGGGGTGGGGCAGGGCTGGGGATAAGTAACTTGGGATGCAGACAGGCTGCCCCAGGTCTAGGACCAGAGAGGACCCCCCCCATTATCAGCAGCAGCAAGCTCCAGTGGAGGGATCCCTCCTCTCCCCCCACAGCACACTCACTCTGCAACACAGTCACTGCACATGCTCCTAGGGACTCTCTCAGGTCCAGAAAGCCCACTCGCCTCCCCTGCGGTGGGTATTGGGTGGCACAGAGTCCCTGGGCGATGCTCTGGAACTGCTCCCCACCAAGCCAGTCAGGACTTTGGGGAGCCTCCTCTCCCTTGGAGCAGACTTTTCCAGGGCAAGATCCTCACACATCTTCATCTCCTGGGTCTCTCCTTAGTGCATTCAGCATCCTCTGCCCCTCCATGTGCTTCCCACAGTGATCCCACCCCAGCGGTGTTCAAGGGAAAGCCACAGGGTCCTGCACCCCCAGTTTGCAGTCAGATGTGACTCTCAGCCAGCCAGTAAAACAGAGGTTTGTTCGGTGACAGGAACACAGTCTAAAACAGAGCTTGTAGGTACAGCAAACAAGATCCCACAGCTGGGTCCATTCTGGGGGCAGTGAGCCAGATCCCCATATGCACTTCCCTCCTCATCCCCAGCCAGCTCCAGACTCCCAAACCCCCTCCAGCCCCTCCTCTCTGCTCAGTTCTTTTCCTGGGCCAGGAAGTCACCTGACCTCTTTGTCTCCAACACCTTCAGCTGGCACCTTTGCAGAGGAGGGCCCAGGCCATCAGTTGCTAGGAGACAGAGTGCCAGGCATTTAGGTGCACTGGCCCTTTGCTCTGTAGCAATCAAATACCTTGATCCACCACCTACATACTTTAGAACGGCATAGGAGACACTGAGGCACCAACACAGTATTCAGAGAAAACATTAAGAACATTCCCAGCTCGTCACACCGGGGTGGGGGGCTGCCATCATGTGTAGCCTCCCCACCCCTGCTATTCCCCCTGCGTGCGGGGGGGGGGGGGAAGAGAGCTCCTAAGCACCTGAGTGCCTCCTGTCTCCTCCTCTCTCCCTCTTCCCCTCCCCCTCCCCCGGTGCTCCAAGAGGCTGCCAGCCGCTGATCTCTATATCCGTAGGCCGAAACAGCACAAAGAAAGGAGAGAGGCACTGGCTGTTTTATTTCAGGCAGGGAAGCTCTGCGGCGGGGGCAGGGGAGAAACGCCGCTCCAAATATTGGTGGAGCAGAGCCCTCAGCCTTGAAGATTACTGGTGCTTAAGCACCTCGAGCCCATATAAGCTGCGGCCCCTGTCATCCCCCTTCAACAGGAAAACTCCCTTGGACCGTTTCTGGATGCCACTAAAAATATAAAAATCTGCTTCCCTGCTGTTAATTTACTGCTACAGGAGACTTGATGCAGTGACATACTTTCCCTATATTCCATCAAACTCTGCATCACATCTCTTGAGTATTTAAAAGAGTATCTCATATTTGTCTATGTAAAGTATCAGAACTGTTTACAAATTTCAGGATTGCCTTTTGCTGCATTACTCTTGCCTGTGAATCCAGCTCTTACAGTCCCATTTGGTTTCACCGCACTGGGGAACACAAGTCACACAAACAATGTCCTTAGACACTCCAGTCTCCCAGTATCACCACCAGACCCACTCATCCTGGGGATGAATGGTTATGAAAACCAACACCCCAATAAAAGAAAATGGTTCTCTCGATCCCAAAGGACCAAGCCCCAGCCCCAGATCAATATACACATCTGATCCTACCCACAAATCACGCTGTTGCCAATCCTTTAGAATCTAAAATCTAAAGGCTTATTCATAAAGGCAAAAAGGTAGAGATGAGAGCTAGAATTGGTTAAATGGAATCAGTTACATAGAGTAATGACAAAGTTCTTAGTTCAGGCTTGTAACAGTGATGGAGTAAACTGCAGGTTCAAATCAAGTCTCTGGAGAACATCCCCCGCTGGGATGGGTCACTAGTCCCTTGCGTAGAGCTTCATTTCCTAGCAAAATCCCTCCAGAGGTAAGAAGCAGGACTGAAGACAAGATGGAGATGAGGCATTAGCCTTATATAGGCTTTTCCAGGTGTAAGAACCTTTGTCCTTACTGTGGAAAATTACAGCAAAATGGAGACTAGAGTCACATGGGCAAGTCCCTGCATACTTTGCTCAGTTACAAGGCGTATCAGCCTTCTCTGCATGGGTCGATTGTGTAGCTGATGGTCCTTAATAGGCCATCAAACGAACTTATCAGAGCTAACACCAACTTGTCTGCAGTGTCACCCAGAAGCAGAGCACAAATACAAAATACAGACAGTACAGAGCCAATACTTATAACTTCAACTACAAAATGATACACAGACATACAGACAGCATAATCATAACCTGGTCTTAGCCACCGTATATGACCACCTTTACCTAAGATTTGGTGCCACTACAGGACCTTGGTTGCAAACCATGTTCTATATGGTCCCAGTTTATATCAATAATGTCACACACACACAAATGAGTGGAAGCGTGCGCGTCATTCATCCAATAGGTCAATTTGTCATATTAGCCAGGAGGAAGCAAATCGTGAGCGCGTTTTCGACCGCAAACCCCATCCTCCAGATTTGCAACCATCCCTGGACCGGTGACAGGTGCATAGGCAGCCAAGTCATTGGAAATAATCAAGGAGGAAGCCAGTGGAGGACATGAAAGGGGCCACTCTGGTTATCACCTTGGGGTCAGGGGAGTGCACTGTACCCCCAAACCTTACCTCCCTTTTCACATATTCACACTCAAAAGTGAAAGTGCGCCTCATTCATCCAATAGGTCAATTTGGCACATTAGCCAGGAGGAAGCAAATGGTGAGCATTTTCGACCGCAAACCCCATCTCTACAGATTTGCAACCACCACTGGACCAGTGACAGGGGCACAGCCATCCCTGGACCAGTGACAGGTGCATAGGCAGCCAAGTCACTGGAAATAATCAAGGAGGAAGCCAGTGGAAAAAATGAATGGGGCCACGATGGTTATCACCTTGGGGTCTGGGGCGTGCTCTGTACCCCCAAACCTTACCTCCCCTTTTCACGTATTCACACACAAAACAGTGAAAGAGCGCACCTCAATCATCCAATAGGTCAATTTGGCACATTAGCCAGGAGGAAGCAAATCGTGAGCGTTTTCAACCACAAACCCCATCTCTCCAGATTTGCAACCATCCCCGGACCAGTGACAGGTGCATAGGCAGCCAAATCATTGGAAATAATCAAGGAGGAAGCCAGTGGAAAAAATGAATGGGACCACTCTGGTTATTACCTTGGGGTCAGGCGAGTGCTCTGTACCCACAACCCTTACCTCCCTATTCACGTATTCACACATAAAAAAGTGAAAGAGCATGCCTCAAGCATCCAAAAGATCAGGGTTCAGCAACCTTTCAGAAGAGCTGGGCCGAGTCTTCATTTAGTCTCTCTGATTTAAGGTTTCACATGCCAGTAATACATTTTAATATTTTTAGAAGGTCTCTTTTTATGGCTATAATATATAACTAAACTATTGTTGTATATAAAGTATACAAGTTTTTTAACATGCTTAAAACGCTTCATTTAAAATAAAATTAAAATGCAGAAACCCCCAGAACCCTGCAATAGGTCAATTTGGCACATTAGCCAGGAGGAAGCAGAATGTGAGTGTTTTTGACCACAAACTCTGTCCATCCTGATTTGCAACCCCATTTGGCACATTAGCCAGGAGGAAGCAGAATGTGAGTGTTTTTGACCACAAACCCCATCCCTCCAGATTTGCAACCATCCCTGGACCAGTGACAGGTGCATAGGCAGCCAAGTCATTGGAAATAATCAAGGAGGAAGCCAGTGGAGAAAATGAATGGGGCCACTCTGGCTACCACCTTGGGTCAGGGGAGTGCGCTGTACCCACAAACGTTACCTCCCTATTCACGTATTCACACTCAAAAAAGTGGAAGTGCGCGCCTCACTCATCCAATAGATCAATTTGTCATATTAGCCAGGAGGAAGCAAATCGTGAGCGTTTTCGACCGCAAACACCATCCCTCCAGATTTGCAACCATCCCTGGACCAGTGACAGGTGCATAGGGAGCCAAGTCAATAGAAATAATCATGGAGGAAGCCAGTGGAAAAAATGAATGGGGCCACTCTGGTTACCACCTTGGGTCAGGGGAGTGCGCTGTACCCACAAACGTTACCTCCCTTTTCACGTATTCACACTCAAAAAAGTGGAAGTGCGCGCCTCATTCATCCAATAGGTCAATTTGGCACATTAGCCAGGAGGAAGCAAATCGTGAGCGTTTTCGACCGCAAACACCATCCCTCCAGATTTGCAACCATCCCTGGACCAGTGACAGGTGCGTAGGGAGCGAAGTCAATGGAAATAATCATGGAGGAAGCCAGTGGAGAAAATGAATGGGGCCACTCTGGCTACCACCTTGGGATCAGGGGAGTGCGCTGTACCCACAAACCTTACCTCCCCTTTTCACGTATGCACACTCAAAAAAGTGGAAGTGCGCGCCTCACTCATCCAATAGATCAATTTGTCACATTAGCCAGGAGGAAGCAAATCGTGAGCGTTTTCGACCGCAAACCCCATCCCTCCAGATTTGCAACCATCCCTGGACCAGTGACAGGTGCATAGGGAGCCAAGTCAATAGAAATAATCATGGAGGAAGCCAGTGGAAAAAATGAATGGGGCCACTCTGGTTAACACCTTGGGGTCAGGGGAGTGCGCTGTACCCACAAACGTTACCTCCCTTTTCACGTATTCACACTCTAAAAAGTGGAAGTGCGCGCCTCATTCATCCAATAGGTCAATTTGTCACATTAGCCAGGAGGAAGCAAATCGTGAGCGTTTTTGACCGCAAACACCTTCCCTCCAGATTTGCAACCATCCCTGGACCAGTGATAGGTGCATAGGGTGCCAAGTCAATAGAAATAATCATGGAGGAAGCCAGTGGAGAAAATGAATGGGGCCACTCTGGTTACCACCTTGGGGTCAGGGGAGTGCGCTGTACCCACAAACGTTACCTCCCTTTTCACGTATTCACACTCAAAAAAGTGGAAGTGCGCGCCTCACTCATCCAATAGGTCAATTTGGCACATTAACCAGGAGTAAGCAAATCATGAGCGTTTTCGACCGCAAACCCCATCCCTCCAGATTTGCAACCATCCCTGGACCAGTGACAGGAGCACAGCCAACCCCGGACCAGTGACAGGTGTGTAGGCAGCCAAGTCACTGGAAATAATCAAGGAGGAAGCCATTGAAAAAAATGAATGGGGCCACTCTGGTTACCGCCTTGGGGTCAGGAGAGTGCTCTGTACCCACAAACCTTACCTCCGTTTTCATATATTCACACACAAAAAAGTGAAAGAGCATGCCTCAAGCATCCAAAAGATCAGGGTTCGGCAACCTTTCAGAAGAGCTGTGCCGAGTCTTCATTTAGTCTCTCTGATTTAAGGTTTCTCATGCCAGTAATACATTGTAATATTTTTAGAAGGTCTCTTTTTATGGCTATAATATATAACTAAACTGTTGTTGTATATAAAGTATATACGTTTTTTAACATGCTTAAAACGCTTCATTTAAAATAAAATTAAAATGCAGAAACCCCCAGAACCCTGCAATAGGTCAATTTGGCACATTAGCCAGGAGGAAGCAGAATGTGAGTGTTTTTGACCAAAAACTCTGTCCCTTCTGATTTGCAACCCCATTTGGCACATTAGCCAGGAGGAAGCAGAATGTGAGTGTTTTTGACCAAAAACTCTGTCCCTCCTGATTTGCAACCCCATGGATTAGGCGGCAGCAAGTCCTGAGCAGGAACCCAGATGGTTATGTTGTGCGGCAGAAACTGCTACTAGTAGCAAAACGGGAGGGTTTCGAAATGTGATGGTACAGGGGCAGCCGCATGGCTCCGGACCGGGCTGAGCTCTTCCCGGCTCAGAGCCGCGTGGGGAGGGGGCGGGGCCGCCAGCTCCAGGCTGAGCTCAGCTGCCTCCACTCGGCCCGGAGCTTGTAGCCCCGCCCCCTGACCACGCGGCTCTGAGCAGGGAGGGGAGGGGCGGGGCGGGGCTCAGCCCCCCCAGCCAAACTACTGCTGCGCTGTTTAGGACCCGGGGAACAAGCGGAGGAGGAGCGGCCCGTCTTCTGCAGCCAGGCGGGGCCGCGCTACCGGTAAGGGGCCATCCCTCTCCCCCAAGCGGAGCCGGGAGCGCGGCCCTGCCCGGCTGCAGGGGACGGGCCGCTCCTCGGCTTGCAGCGGCAGGATGAGCTGGGGCCCCAGCCTCAGCCTTTTGCCGCCCCCTATATTTTGCCACCCTAGGCAGCAAGTTTGTTTTGCTGGTGCCTAGAGCCGCTCCTGGATAGCATAACTCTAGATTTATACAGTTACTCTATCGAGCAAGCTAGCTAGCTATCGGAGCAAACCAGGCACCTGAATACATACAACATCGTTAAATATCAGTAAAGATGCTCAGCAGACACCTACAATGACGGTATAATTTTTCTCAGCAGAGAAAGCGAGGCTTTCAGAGTAAACAGGTGTGTTAATGTTTTGCATGGATAGCAACACATCAAAGGAAAGATCTTTAACAAATTGTTTCAATTGAGTTTACATAGGTGATAAAGATTGGAAACACACATGCAAGTCTACATGCAAAGTAAACACATAACGATAGGTTCCAAAGTTTAGCCTCCTCTCTTGAAGGACAGACAGAAAATCCATTAATGTTCTTCGCCCCTTTCTCTTCAGCAGCACTCCACTTCCCCTTGCACCTCCAGAATTCCGGTAGAAACTGTTGGGAAGGAAGGAAGCAAAACTTTCTTTCCCCTTAATTGTTCAGCGCTGTTCCAACATTTTCAAGGGTGACGAGACATTACTGTACCTGTCGCCTATGGTGACGTCTCACTAATGTGGGACAGCCCGAGAAGAGGTTCTCTGAGACATTTTTGGTGGAGATGCCCGAAATAGATGTGGCTCTGAACAGAAACATCTAAAAGGGTTTTGTCACCAAAATAGAGTATGGCTCACAAAGCAGCCGGGAAGAGTTCAGCGACTGCCTCAGGACAATAGTTCATGTGTGGCAGTGAATATTTCTGTGTGTTGCAATAGTAGTATTAATAGCCTCTACTGTTACTTCGTAAAGAATTATAACGCATCACCTCTTTTCTATGTTCTGCACCCCGCGGATCCGCCGACGGAGCGGGATCCAAGCTCCTCTGCCCGGCGCACGACCGGCCCTAGGCACCCGCTCCCCGGGCCGGTTATTTGGTGGCATTTTTCTAGTCCATTTTTCATAGCGCTCTTGAAAAATAAACTACTTCACCGGAGCTTTTTCCAAAGCCTCAAAACTCGAGGCAACAGCACCCTCTGCTGGTTCCTAGGAAAAACTCTCTCTGTCACGCCATAAGCCTGGCTAGAGCAGGGCTCGGCACCCTTTGAGAAGTGGTGTGCTCAGTCTTCATTTAGTCACTCTAATTTGAGGTTTCGCCTGCCGGAAATACAAATCAACGATTTCAAGAGGTCTCTTTCGTGATGTTTAATATGTGTAACTAAACTATTGTTGTATGTATAGTAAATAAGGTTTCTAAAATGTTTAAGATGCTTCACATAAATTGAAATAAAAAAGGAGAGCAACCCCACGCCAGGGATTGGTGGCGCGGAAAGGGCAGCGTTTGTGCCACTGAAAATCAGCTCATGTGCAGCCTTCGGCATACGTGCCATAGGTTGCCTACCCCCGGCTAATTGTAATTCATACAGCCCCTGTTTTCCTGATAGCATTACTCAAGAGTTATACGGTTACTCTATCTAGCAATCTAGCTAGCTAGCTATCGATACAGACAGGCACCTGAATACATAAGCCATCATTAACTATCAAAAAAATACTCATTAACCTAAACTCCAAAAAGAGAAATGAAAACATAAAGGAGCCAAACAGTTTCCCCCTACCATGCAGTCCTTCATCATTTAAATCAATGTATGTGACTGACACAACCTTAGCTTTGCAACATCCTTCTGTTCTCCAATGGAGATAAGCTATGGGAGAGAGAGTATTGTTTTTAAATAGAGATTTCAAACACTCATGCAAATAAAGATTTCAAACACTCATGCAATTCTACATGCAAAGTAAATACATAACGAGAGGTTCCAAAGTTTAGCCTCCTCTCTCATCATCTCTTTTCTATGTTCTGCACCCCGCGGATCCGCCGACGGAGCGGGATCCAAGCTCCTCTGCCCGGCGCACGACCGGCCCTAGGCACCCGCTCCGGGCCGGTGATTTGGTGGCATTTTTCTAGTCCATTTTCATAGCGCTCTTGAAAAATAAACTACTTCACCGGAGCTTTTTCCAAAGCCTCAAAACTCGAGGCAACAGCACCCTCTGCTGGTTCCTAGGAAAAACTCTCTCTGTCACGCCATAAGCCTGGCTAGAGCAGGGCTCGGCACCCTTTCAGAAGTGGTGTGCTCAGTCTTCATTTAGTCACTCTAATTTGAGGTTTCGCCTGCCGGAAATACAAATCAACGATTTCAAGAGGTCTCTTTCGTGATGTTTAAAATGTGTAACTAAACTATTGTTGTATGTATAGTAAATAAGGTTACTCTATCTAGCAATCTAGCTAGCTAGCTATCGATACAGACAGGCACCTGAATACATAAGCCATCATTAACTATCAAAAAAATACTCATTAACCTAAACTCCAAAAAGAGAAATGAACACGTAAGGGAGCCAAACAGTTTCCCCCTACCATGCAGTCCTTCATCATTTAAAGCAATTTATGTGACTGACACAACATCCTTCTGTTCTCCAATGGAGATAAGCTATGGGAGAGAGAGTATTGATTTTAAATAGAGATTTCAAACACTCATGCAATTCTACATACAAAGTAAATACATAACGAGAAGTTCCAAAGTTTAGCCTCCTCTCTTGAAGGCTGTACGGAAAAATCTTTTAATTTTCTTCTCCTCTGCGACATGTATTGAGGAGATGCACGAAATAGATGGGGTTCTGAAGAGAGACAAGTAAAAGGGATTTGTCACCAAAATAGAGTATGGCTGAGAAAGCAGCCGGGGAGAGTTCAGAGAGCGCCTCTGTGTGGCAGTGAATATTTCAATGCGTTGCTGTAGTAGTGTTTATAGCCTGCACCGTTACCTCGGACAGAATTACAATGGATCAACTCTTTTGTAAAGTCTTTTCTATGTTCTGGACCACGCGGACCTGCCGATGGCGAGAAGCCGCGGGCTTGCGGCGTTTCAGCTGCGGCCTTTCGTCGCTCCGGGCAGCGGCCACGCTCCCCCGGCTGGCGCGCGACCGGCCCAGCGTTCCCCTCCCCGGGCCGGTAATTTCCTTCCATTTTCATGGTTTTCGGCCACTCTAGAGACAGAGATTAGCCAACTACCTAAAGTTTAAGGTGTCCAGATGAGGGATCTATCTATCTATCTAATCATGAACACTAATAAGCAGCATTATTTTTCTTTTTTAAGCATTTCTAACGGAACTTCCCCTTTTTCACTGACAAGTATCAGAGGTGTTGCCGCGTTAGTCTGGATCTGTAAAAGCAGCAGAGAGTCTTGTGGCACCTTACAGACTTATGCGCTTTCGTTGGTGAATACCCACTTCGTCGGATGCATGTTTCACTGACAACATTTCTCAAGGTTTATACAGGTTACCCCAGCTCTCGGTCTATAGCTACATCCATCTAACTAATCTATCTATCGTCGATGGATCCATCGAGCTAACTAATCACGAACACTGAGAAGAAGATTAAATTTTTCTTCTTTAAGCAGTTCCATTGTAACTGCCCCTGTTTTCCTGATAGCATAACTCTAGATTTATACAGTTACTCTATCGAGCAAGCTAGCTAGCTATCGGAGCAAACCTGGCACCTGAATACATACAACATCGTTAAATATCAGTAAAGATGCTCAGCAGACACCTACAATGACGGTATAATTTTTCTCAGCAGAGAAAGCGAGGCTTTCAGAATGAACAGGTGTGTTAATGTGATAAAGAGTTCAACAAACATGCAAGTCTACATGCAAAGTAAACACATAACGATAGGTTCCAAAGTTTAGCCTCCTCTCTTGAAGGACAGACAGAAAATCCATTAATGTTCTTCTCCCCTTTTTCTTAAGCAACACTCCACTTCCCTTTGCACCTCCAGAGTTCAGGTAGAAACTCTTGGGAAGGAAGGAAGTAAAACTTTCCTTCCCCTTAATTCTTCAGGGTTGTTCCAACATGGTCAAGGGTGACGAGACATTACTGTACCTGTCGCCTATGGTGAGGGCTCACTAATGTGGGACAGCCCGAGAAGAGGGTCTCTGAGACATTTTTGGTGGAGATGCCCGAAATAGATGTGTCTCTATGGAGAGACAACTAAAAGGGTTTTGTCACCAAAATAGAGAATGGCTGACAAAGCAGCCGGGAAGAGTTCAGCGACTGCCTGAGGACAATAGTCCATGTGTGGCAGTGAATATTTCAATGCGTTGCTATAGTAGTATTTATAGCCTGCACTGTTACTTCGTAAAGAATTATAACGCATCACATCTTGTCTATGTTCGGCACCCCGCGGATTCACCAACGGAGCGGGATCCGCGCTCCTCTGCCCGGCGCACGACCGGCCCTAGGCACCCGCTCCCCGGGCCGGTGATTTGGTGGCATTTTTCTAGTCCATTTTTCATAGCGCTCTTGAAAAATAAACTACTTCACCAGAGCTTTTTCAAATGCCTCAAAACTCGAGGCAACAGCAGGCTCTGTTGGTTACTAGGAAAAACTCTCTCTGTCTCGCAATAAGCCTGGCTAGAGCAGGGCTCGGCACCCTTTCAGAAGTGGTGTGCTTAGAAAGTGTTGTCTAGCAGTGCTTTGCACTGAACGTCTCCTTTTTAGGAATTTTCACAAACGGAGCTCTTCCAAGTAGCCAGCAGTGGAACCTAATAGCATTTTTAGCGTGTTTCCAGGAGGAATTCATGCCTACGAGTGATTTCGAATGAATTGCTCAGGTATAGCTTTTTTCACAGCGTATCTCGGTCATGTCGTTGCTGTGTTTCCGAATAGCAAGTTTAGGATGGGAACAGGAAGAATTCTTGCTTACCAATGATGTGGAATCCTTTTTCATGTTTAGCTGCTTTGAAATCGTACCTCTGGCAAATTGAAAGCAGTGCAGCTTGACATCAATTTTAGGATGGTACCAGGAGAAATTCATGACTACCAATAATCCGCAATGAATTTCTCACATTTCGCTGTTTTCCCAAACGGATCTCTGCCAAATTGCCAGCAATGCAACGGAATAGCATTTTAAGATGGGTCTAGGAGAAAGTGTTGCCTAACAAAGGGCTTAACAGTGCAACCGAATGCTATTTTGTGGCTATTTCAAAGAGAAATTCTTACCTATCAGTGAGCTGCAATGACTGGCTCATGTTTAGCAATGTTCACGAAAGGATTCTCTACCAAATGTCCAGCAGGGGATGCTATTGGCTTGTGAAAGACGATTCTCAGATAAATCGGTGCCTAACAATGATCCTGAACGAATTTCTCATATTTCCCATTTTCACACATGCAGATTAGTTTTATGGCCAGCAATGCAACCGAATAGCATTTGTAAAATGGTTCCAGGAGAAAGTGTTGCCTAGCAGTGCTTTGCACTGAACGTCTCCTTTTTAGCAATTTTCACGAAAGGAACTCTGCCAAATAGCCACCAGTGCTTTCGAATAGCAACTGGAGGTTGGGTCAAGGAGAAAGTCGTGTCTAGCACTGATGTGGGCTTAATAATTCTTCATTAACTCTTTTCAAGTGCCTAGCTTACAGTTTGACTGAATACCTGATGTTTAGCTATTTTCACAAACGGATTTCTGCCAAATGGGCAGGATTGTAATCGAATAGCATTTTCAGGGTGGTTCAAGGAGCAATTCGTGCCTACGAGTGATTTGGAATGAATTACTCCTGTGTAGCTATTTTCTCAGCGTATCTCGGTAAGGTTGTTGCTGTGCATCCGAATAGAAAGTTTAGGATGGGAACAGGAGGAATACTTGCTTTCCAATGGTGTGGAATTCTTTCTCAAGTTTAGCTGCTTTGAAACCTTCGTTGAAATCGTACCTCTGTGAAATTGACAGCAGTGCAGCTTGATATCAATTTTAGGATGGTACCAGGAGAAATTCATGACTACCAATAATCCGCAATGAATTTCTCACATTTCGCTGTTTTCCCAAACGGATTTCTGCCAAATTGCCAGCAATTCATCGGAATAGCATTTTAAAATGGGTCTAGGAGTAAGTGTTGCCTACCAGTTGTTTGCACTGAACGTCTCCTTTTTAGGAATTTTCACAAACGGAGCTCTTCCAAATAGCCAGCAGTGGAACCGAATAGCATTTTTAGGGTGGTTCCAGGAGGAATTCATGCCTACGAGTGATTTCGAATGAATTGCTCAGGTATAGCTGTTTTCACAGCGTAGCTCGGTCAAGTTTCTAGCTGTGCATCCGAATAGCAGTTTTAGGATGGGAATAGGAGGAATTCGTGCTTCCCAATAATCCGCAGTGAATTTCTCATGTTTCGCTGTTTTCACAACGTATATCTGCCAAATTCTCAGCAGTGTATCAGAATTGCAGAAGGAGGACGAGTCCATTAGACTTTCCTCGCTCGCAGATATAAGGCTCATTTTTTGCTATTTTCACGGAAGCAGCTCTAACAAAGGGCTTAACAGTGCAACCGAATGCTATTTTGTGGCTATTTCAAAGAGAAATTCGTACCTATCAGTGAGCTGCAATGACTGGCTCATGTTTAGCAATGTTCACGAAAGGAATCTCTACCAAATGTCCAGCAGGGGATGCTATTGGCTAGTGAAAGACGATTCTCAGATAAATCGGTGCCTAACAATGATCCTGAACGAATTTCTCATACTTTCCATTTTCACACACGCAGATTAGTCTTCTGGCCAGCAATGCAACCGAATAGCATTTGTAAAATGGTTCCAGGAGAAAGTGTTGCCTAGCAGTGCTTTGCACTGAACGTCTCCTTTTTAGCAATTTTCACGAAAGGAACTCGGCCAAATAGCCACAAGTGCTTTCGAATAGCAATTGGAGGTTGAGTCAAGGAGAAAGTCGTGTCTAGCACTGATGTGGGCTTAATAATTCTTCACTAGCTCTTTTCAAGTGCCTAGCTTACATTTTGACTGAATACCTGATGTTGATCTATTTTCACAAACGGATCTCTGCCAAATGGGCAGGAGTGTAATCGAATAGCATTTTTAGGGTGGTTCAAGGAGCAATTCGTGCCTACGAGTGATTTGGAATGAATTGCTCATGAGTAGCTGTTTTCACAGCGTATCTCGGTCATGTTGTTGCTGTGCATCCGAATAGAAAGTTTAGGATGGGAACAGGAGGAATACTTGCTTTCCAATGGTGTGGAATTCTTTCTCATGTTTAGCTGCTTTGAAACCTTCGTACTAATCGTACATCTGTCAAATTGACAGCCGTGCATCTGAAAAGCATTTCTAAGATGGGTGTAGGATAAAGTGTTGCCTAGCAGTGCTTTGCACTGAAGGTCTCCTTTTAGCAATTTTCACGAAAGGAACTCTGCCAAATAGCCACCAGTGCTTTCGAATAGCAATTGGAGGTTGGGTAAAGGAGAAAGTCGTGTCTAGCACTGATGTGGGCTTAATAATTCTTCATTAGCTCTTTTCAGGTGCCTAGCTTACATTTTGACTGAATACCTGATGTTTATCTATTTTAACAAACGGATCTCTGCCAAATGGGCAGGAGTGTAATCGAATAACATTTTTAGGGTTGTTCCAGGAGCAATTCGTGCCTACCAGTGATTTGAAATGAATTGCTCATGAGTAGCTGTTTTCGCAGCGTATCTCGGTCATGTTGTTTCTGTGCATAAGAATAGCAAGTTTAGGATGGGAACAGGAGGAATTCTTGCTTACCAATGATGTGGAATCCTTTTTCATGTTTAGCTGCTTTGAAACCTTCGTTGAAATCGTACCTCTGTCAAATTGACAGCAGTGCAGCTTGATATCAATTTTAGGATGGGAGCAGGAGGAATTCGTGCTTCCCAATAATCCGCAGTGAATTTCTCATATTTCGCTGTTTTCACAACGTATAACTGCCAAATTCTCAGCAGTGGATCCATCGACGATAGATAGATTAGTTAGATGGATGTAGATATAGAGCGAGAGATGGTGTAACCTGTATAAACCTTGAGAAATGTTGTCAGTGAAACATGTATCCGACGAAGTGGGTATCACCAAGGAAAGCGCATAAGTCTATAAGGTGCCACAAGATTCTCTGCTGCTTTTACAGATCCAGACTAACGCGGCTACCCCTCTGATACTTGTCACTGAAACAGGGGAAGTTCCGTTAGAAATGCTTAAACAAGAAAAATAATGCTGCTTATTAGTGTTCATGATTAGATAGATAGATAGATCACTCATCTGGACACCTTAAACTTTAGGTAGTTCGCTAGTTTCTGTCTCTTGAGTGGCCGAAAACCATGAAAATGGACTAGAAAAATGGGAGGAAATTACCGGCCCGGGGAGTGTGAACGCTGGGCCGGTCGCGCGCCAGCCGGGGGAGCGTGGCCGAAGCCCGGAGCGCCGCAAGACCGCAGCTGAAATGCCGCAAGCCCGCGGCTTCTCGCCATCGACAGGTCCGCGTGGTCCAGAACATAGAAAAGAGTTGATCCATTGTAATTCTGTCCGAAGTAACGGTGCAGGCTATAAACACTACTACAGCAAAGCATTGAAATATTCACTGCCACACACCGTCCTGAGGCGCTCTCTGAACTCTCCCCGGCTGCTTTCTCAGCCATACTCTATTTTGGTGACAAATCCCTTTTAGTTGTCTCGCTTCAGAACCCATCTATTTCGTGCATCTCCTCAATACATGTCGCAGAGGAGAAGAAAATTAAAAGATTTTTCCGTACAGCCTTCAAGAGAGGAGGCTAAACTTTGGAACTTCTCGTTATGTATTTACTTTGCATGTAGAATTGCATGAGTCTTTAAAATCTTTATTTACATGAGTGTTTGAAATCTCTATTTAAAATCAATACTCTCTCTCCCATAGCTTATCTCCATTGGAGAACAGAAGGATGTTGTGTCAGTCACATAAATTGCTTTAAATGATGAAGGACTGCATGGTAGGGGGAAATTGTTTGGCTCCCTTACGTGTTCATTTCTCTTTTTGGAGTTTAGGTTAATGAGTATTTTTTTGATAGTTAATGATGGCTTATGTATTCAGGTGCCTGTCTGTATCGATAGCTAGCTAGCTAGATTGCTAGATAGAGTAACCTTATTTACTATACATACAACAATAGTTTAGTTACACATTTTAAACATCACGAAAGAGACCTCTTGAAATCGTTGATTTGTATTTCCGGCAGGCGAAACCTCAAATTAGAGTGACTAAATGAAGACTGAGCACACCACTTCTGAAAGGGTGCCGAGCCCTGCTCTAGCCTTGCTTATGGCGTGACAGAGGGAGTTTTTCCTAGGAACCAGCAGAGGGTGCTGTTACCTCGAGTTTTGAGGCTTTTGATAAAGCTCCGGTGAAGTAGTTTATTTTTCGAGCGCTATGAAAAATGGACTAGAAAAATGCCACCAAATCACCGGCCTGGAGAGCGGGTGCCTAGGGCCGGTCGTGCGCCGGGCAGAGGAGCGTGGACGCCGCTCCGTCGGTGGATCCGCGGGGTGCAGAACATAGAAAAGAGGTGATGCGTTATAATTCTTTACGAAGTAACAGTACAGGCTATAAATACTACTATAGCAACGCATTGAAATATCCACTGCCACACATGGACTATTGTCCTCAGGCAGTCGCTGAACTCTTCCTGGCTGCTTTGTCAGCCATACTCTATTTTGGTGACAAAACCCTTTTAGTTGTCTCTCCATAGAGACACATCTATTTCTGGCATCTCCACCAAAAATGTCTCAGAGACCCTCTTCTCGGGCTGTCCCACATTAGTGAGACCTCACCATAGGCGACAGGTACAGTAATGTTTCGTAAACCTTGAACATGTTGGAACAGCGCTGAACAATTAAGGGGAAGGAAAGTTTTGCTTCCTTCCGTCCCTAACAGTTTCTACCTGAACTCTGGAGGTGCAAGGGGAAGTGGAGTGCTGCTGAAGAGAAAGGGGCGAAGAACATTAATGTATTTTTCTGTCTGTCCTTCAAGAGAGGAGGCTAAACTTTGGAACCTATCGTTATGTGTTTACTTTGCATGTAGACTTGCATGTGTGTTTCCAATCTTTATCACCTATGTAAACTCAATTGAAACAATTTGTTAAAGATCTTTCCTTTGATGTGCTGCTATACATGCAAAACATTAACACACCTGTTCACTCTGAAAGCCTCGCTTTCTCTGCTGAAAAATTATACCGTCATTGTAGGTGTCTGCTGAGCATCTTTACTGATATTTAACGATGTTGTATGTATTCAGGTGCCTGCTCTGCTCCGATAGCTAGCTTGCTCGATAGAGTAACTGTAAAAATCTAGAGTTATGCTATCAGGAAAACGGGCAGTTACAATGGAACTGATTAAAGAAGAAAAATTTATGCTTCTTATCAGTGTTCGTGATTAGTTAGATCGATGGATCCATCGACGATAGATAGATTAGTTAGATGGATATAGCTATAGACCGAGAGATGGTGTAACCTGTATAAAGCTTGAGAAATGTTGTCAGTGAAACATGCATCCGACGAAGTGGGTGTTCACCAACGAAAGCGCATAAGTCTATAAGGTGCCACAAGACTCCCTGCTGCTTTTACAGATCCAGACTAACGCGGCAACCCCTCTGATACTTGTCAGTGAAACAGGGGAAGTTCCGTTAGAAATGCTTAAACAAGAAAAATAATGCTGCTTATTAGTGTTCATGATTAGATAGATAGATAGATAGATAGATAGATAGATAGATAGATCCCTCATGTGGAAACCTTAAACTTTAGGTAGTTGGCTAATCTCTGTCTCTAGAGTGGCCGAAAACCATGAAAATGGACTAGAAAAATGGGAGGAAATTACCGGCCCGGGGAGTGTGAACGCTGGGCCGGTCGCGCGCCAGCCGGGGGAGCGTGGCCGCGGCCCGGAGCGCCGCAAGACCGCAGCTGAAATGCCGCAAGCCCGCGGCTTCTCGCCATCGGCAGGTCCGCGTGGTCCAGAACATACAAAAGACTTTACAAAAGAGTTGATCCATTGTAATTCTATCCGAAGTAACAGTGCAGGCTATAAACACTACTACAGCAACGCATTGAAATATTCACTGCCACACCCTGTCCTGAGGCGCTCTCTGAACTCTCCGCGGCTGCTTTCTCAGCCATACTCTATTTTGGTGACAAATCCCTTTTACTTGTCTCTCTTCATAACCCCATCTATTTCTTGCATCTCCTCAATACATTTCGCAGAGGAGAAGAAAATTAAAAGATTTTTCCGTACAGCCTTCAAGAGAGGAGGCTAAACTTTGGAACCTCTCGTTATGTATTTACTTTGCATGTAGAATTGCATGAGTGTTTGAAATCTTTATTTGCATGAGTGTTTGAAATCTCTATTTAAAATCAATACTCTCTCTCCCATAGCTTATCTCCATTGGAGAACAGAAGGATGTTGCAAAGCTAAGGTTGTGTCAGTCACATACATTGATTTAAATGATGAAGGACTGCATGGTAGGGGGAAACTGTTTGGCTCCTTTATGTTTTCATTTCTCTTTTTGGAGTTTAGGTTAATGAGTATTTTTTTGATAGTTAATGATGGCTTATGTATTCAGGTGCCTGTCTGTATCGATAGCTAGCTAGCTAGATTGCTAGATAGAGTAACTGTATAACTCTTGAGTAATGCTATCAGGAAAACAGGGGCTGTATGAATTACAATTAGCCGGGGGTAGGCAACCTATGGCACGTATGCCGAAGGCTGCACATGAGCTGATTTTCAGTGGCACTCACGCTGCCCTTTCCGCGCCACCAATCCCTGGCGTGGGGTTGCTCTCCTTTTTTATTTCAATTTATGTGAAGCATCTTAAACATTTTAGAAACCTTATTTACTATACATACAACAATAGTTTAGTTACACATTTTAAACATCACGAAAGAGACCTCTTGAAATCGTTGATTTGTATTTCCGGCAGGCGAAACCTCAAATTAGAGTGACTAAATGAAGACTGAGCACACCACTTCTGAAAGGGTGCCGAGCCCTGCTCTAGCCAGGCTTATGGCGTGACAGAGAGTTTTTCCTAGGAACCAGCAGAGGGTGCTGTTGCCTCGAGTTTTGAGGCTTTGGAAAAAGCTCCGGTGAAGTAGTTTATTTTTCGAGCGCTATGAAAAATGGACTAGAAAAATGCCACCAAATAACCGGCCCGGGGAGCGGGTGCCTAGGGCCGGTCGTGCGCCGGGCAGAGGAGCTTGGATCCCGCTCCGTCGGTGGATCCGCAGGGTGCAGAACATAGAAAAGAGGTGATGCGTTATAATTCTTTACGAAGTAACAGTAGAGGCTATTAATACTACTATTGCAACACATAGAAATATTCACTGCCACACATGAACTATTGTCCTGAGGCAGTCGCTGAACTCTTCCCGGCTGCTTTGTCAGCCATACTCTATTTTGGTGACAAAACCCTTTTAGATGTTTCTGTTCAGAGCCACATCTATTTCGGGCATCTCCACCAAAAATGTCTCAGAGAACCTCTTCTCGGGCTGTCCCACATTAGTGAGACGTCACCATAGGCGACAGGTACAGTAATGTCTCGTCACCCTTGAAAATGTTGGAACAGCGCTGAACAATTAAGGGGAAAGAAAGTTTTGCTTCCTTCCTTCCCAACAGTTTCTACCTTAATTCTGGAGGTGCAAGGGAAGTGGAGTGCTGCTGAAGAGAAAGGGGCGAAGAACATTAATGGATTTTCTGTCTGTCCTTCAAGAGAGGAGGCTAAACTTTGGAACCTATCGTTATGTGTTTACTTTGCATGTAGACTTGCATGTGTGTTTCCAATCTTTATCACCTATGTAAACTCAATTGAAACAATTTGTTAAAGATCTTTCCTTTGATGTGTTGCTATCCATGCAAAACATTAACACACCTGTTTACTCTGAAAGCCTCGCTTTCTCTGCTGAGAAAAATTATACCGTCATTGTAGGTGTCTGCTGAGCATCTTTACTGATATTTAACGATGTTGTATGTATTCAGGTGCCTGGTTTGCTCCGATAGCTAGCTAGCTTGCTCGATAGAGTAACTGTATAAATCTAGAGTTATGCTATCCAGGAGCGGCTCTAGGCACCAGCAAAAAAAACTTGCTGCCTAGGGTGGCAAAATGTAGGGGGCGGCAAAAGGCTGAGGCTGGGGCCCCAGCTCATCCTGCCGCTGCAAGCCGAGGAGCGGCCCGTCCCCTGCAGCCGGGCAGGGCCGCGCTCCCGGCTCCGCTTGGGGGAGAGGGATGGCCCCTTACCGGTAGCGCGGCCCCCCCTGGCTGCAGAAGACGGGCCGCTCCTCCTCCGCTTGTTCCCCGGGTCCTAAACAGCGCAGCAGTAGTTTGGCTGGGGGGGCTGAGCCCCGCCCCGCCCCTCCCCTCCCTGCTCAGAGCCGCGTGGTCAGGGGGCGGGGCTACAAGCTCCGGGCCGAGTGGAGGCAGCTGAGCTCAGCCTGGAGCTGGCGGCCCCGCCCCCTCCCCACGCGGCTCTGAGCCGGGAAGAGCTCAGCCCGGTCCGGAGCCATGCGGCTGCCGCGCGGTGAGCCGCGGGTGAGCAGCCGGGGAGGGGGGGTGGCTAAGGGGCAGGGAGTCCCAGGGACACTCAGGGGGCAGGGAGGGGGCGGTCAGGGGCCAGGGAAGGTGGTTTGGATTGGGGGTCTCAGGAGGTGTTTGTCAGGCACCCCCGACCCCTAGCCCAGCCCTGACCCCAGCTCCAAGCCCAGCCCCTCTGATCCAGACACCCCCGACCCCATCCCCCCACAGCCCTGACCCCCAGCTCCGAGCCCAGCCCTTCTGATCCAGACACCCCCCTAACCCTATTTCCCCCACAGCCCTGACCCGCAGCTCCGAGCCCAGCCCCTCTGATCCGGACACCCCCCCCACCCCACCCCGAGCACAGCCCTGACCCCCAGCTCCGAGCCCAGCCCCTCTGATCCGGACACCCCCCTGACCCCATTCCCCCCACAGCCCTGACCCCCAGCTCCGAGCCCAGCCCCTCTGATCCGGACACCCCCCTGACCCCATTCCCCCCACAGCCCTGACCCCCAGCTCCGAGCCCAGCCCTTCTGATCCAGACACCCCCTCACCCCAGTTCCCCACAGCCCTGACCCCCAGCTCCGAGCCCAGCCCCTCTGATCCGGACACCTCCTGACCCCATTTCCCCACAGCCCTGACCCCTAGTTCTGAGCCCAGCCCTCTGATCCAGACACCCCTGACCCCATCCCCCACTGCCCTGACCCCCAGCTCTGAGCCCAGCTGCTCTGAGGTGGGCACCCTCCGACCCTATCCCCCCACCCCAGACCCCCAGCTCTGAGGCGAGCCCCTCTGAGCCAGACAACCTCCGACCCCATCTCCTCACAGTCCTGAGCCCAGCCCCTGTGAGCCGGGCACCCCCCAGAGCCCAGCTCCCCACCCAGCCCTGGGCAACAGCAGCACCACCTCCAGGCAGTGACAGCCCATTGGCACCAACCATCACCCAGCAACAGCCCAAAAAAGTGAAAGAGCGTGCCTCAAGCATCCAAAAGATCAGGGTTCGGCAACCTTTCAGAAGAGCTGTGCCGAGTCTTCATTTAGTCTCTCTGATTTAAGGTTTTGCATGCCAGTAATACATTTTAATATTTTTAGAAGGTCTCTTTTTATGGCTATAATATATAACTAAACTATTGTTGTATATAAAGAAAATAAGGTTTTTAAAATGCTTAAGAAGCTTCATTTAAAAATAAATGAAAACGCAGAACCCCCCCAGACCCCTGCAATAGGTCAATTTGGCACATTAGCCAGGAGGAAGCAGAATGTGAGTGTTTTCGACCACAAACCCTGTCCCTCCTGATTCGCAACCCCATGGACCAGGCGGCAGCAAGTCCTGAGCAGGAGCCCAGACGGTTACGTTGTGTGGCAGAAACTGCAACTAGTAGCAAAACGCGAGGGTTTCGCAATGTGTCGGTACACCTGCTGCACTTCAGAGGCGGGTCCCGCCGGTGGCAGGGGCCCCCGCCGCGGGTCTTCAGGGCACAGTGGGTCCCGGAACGGAAGGGCCCCGCCGCCAAATTACCACCGAAGTGGGGCCCCCGCCGAAGACCCCAGGCCCCGGAAGCCTCTGGGCGGCCCTGCTCTGCAGCCAACAATGGTTCCAGGAACAGTAACGTTGAGCAACTTCCAGTAGTAACTGTGCTGAACATATTCTTTAGCTCTCAGTTATCAGAAACAACAAGGAGTCTGGTGGCACCTTAAAGACTAACCGATTAATTTGGGCATAAACTTTCGCGGATTAAAAAGCCCACTTCTTCATATGCATGGAGTGAAAATTACAGATACAGGCATAAATATACTGGCACATGAAGAGGAGGGAGTTACCTTACAAGCTCTTAATGTTCATTGTAGTGAATGGGTGCCCTGGGATGGTGGCCAGGGATTTTAAGTGAATTTTAAGTGCAGAGACTATTAAGGTTTGAAGAGTGAATCAGTGGGAGCTTTCATAAACCTCCTTGCTGCTTAGGCGATATGGGAAATTTTCTTCATCTGGCCCTGGATGGATTGTTAGCTTTAAATGAATGTCCTGCTCTTGTCCTCCCTGTTCCCACTCCTAGCCCATCCACTGCCTTGACAATGTGTCTGTGCCACCAAACTCTGAGACCATACTGTGATGCTGCAAGGAAGCTACCTCTATTGGGTGCTTCACAGCTTTTGGAAATTTGTCAGACGTTAATCAGCTGACAAAGAGAATGGTTAGCATTCTGCTCCCAGTGACTTGCTGCAGAGTTTGATTGTAGACTGGAATCCCTCCTGGGAGAGGAGATTAGGAATCAGGCCACAATGCCGGACTTCTGCATTCTGAAGAAGATGAGCAGAGCAGGCAAGAGAAGGAGATGAAAAGGACAGGCCCTTTCTCTCCCAACAGGGCCTATTAACTGCACTGCAGTTTCCTGGAAGTCTCAGAGTTGGGAAACACACAGATGAGCCATGTTACATTCAGAATCTCTGTGATAAGCTCAAGGTAAAATTGTAAATCATCATTCAATAGAGCCATCTGTGCCTGAGAAGGCCTCTAGACATTATGACAACCAGCTCCTTCCAGCGAACCATTCATCTGATCTTGGCATCAACCATTCTGTAGCCTCATGAGCCACAGAGCACTTTCTCCAGGCCCAGATCCACAAGATCTGGAACTACATAAGTTTCCCCAAGAGACTAAGTTGGAGACAGTGAGGAGTTCTATTTCACTAGTGAGCCTGCTAGGCTGAACCCAGCAATAAGTATGGGGACTAGGCTTGGGATGACTGCCTTAGGTTTATGTGAGAGGTTAATTCTGGTTAATGTTTTACTTTTGCTAAGGAAATAAAAATAAACCTAAAAGCAATTCAAAGTGAAGTGTAATAAAATGATTTTATATTAAAGCTGCTGGTGGAGGAGGAGGAACATTCTTTCTATGTGTACAGTGGACTAGGAAAAGGAAAAGAAGTGGGGGACATGCTATCATTGCCTCATTTTTGTTTGCTGAAGGGTGCTTCCGTGGCTGACAGGAATCATGCTAGGATTTGCTGGAGAAGATCATGTTCACCACTGGAGCATATGGTAATTTTATTGGACTCCATATGTAAGAAAGCCCTGTCTGGAAGTTTGTGATGATCAAGGGTAAGCAGGATTGTGCCAACGAGTAGCTGATGCAACAAAACTGCTAAGGAAATCTGAGCTGTGGCAGACTCCCTGATGGAGTCAACAGAGCCTCTTCTGCAGGGTCCAGAGGGGAAGCCATTCAGTATTCATTCCGTATTGTGTGCTCCTGTCTAATTTTTCTAATCCCCCGCAGAACTCGCCAACTCCTGCACCTGCGTGCACTGGTGGTTTAGTTAACATGGAAAGCTGCATAATGCAATATTGGGAAAACAGGGGTCTGCTGAACTACATCATAATCTGCAATGACTCAACCCGATAGGACACCTCCTATGCTGCATTGCTACTAGTGACCTTCTCATATGGGTCCCCACAGCTCCGCAGCCTCCCCCCACCAGGAGGCAGGTGTGAGAGGCTTGTTATCCCCAACCGACAGAGGGAGAAACGAAGGTTGAGAAAGGCAAAGGGCCTTGTCTTACATCTCAGGTGTCCTGACTTTCAAATTAACCATCAGTCTGGAGTTTCACACACTGAATGATCAGAACAAAGTGACCTCGAATGAGCTACAGACCAACCGCCATTCAGAGTGATTATTCAGCAAGTGTTGTAGAAGCACCAGAACCAGGACCGGCTCAGAGACAATCAATGTCGAGAAGGCAGGAGAACAATTCACCAAGCGGATGATTGGTTCTGGCTTATTTGCTGGGCCTTAAAGAGAATAACAAAGTCCTGAGTCTCCTCCCTTCACTAGATCCCCGCTCCGTCAATCAGCATTGAGACTCTGACAGAGGCTGAGGGTTCCCCAGATGGCCCAGGGATGGCTCAAGTCACCAGTGAGGATCGCTCTCAGAGCAGTCTTCCTGTCCCATCTCTTTGGGATGGCCTCCCTCCACGAGGGCTAAAGAGCAGTCCCCTCCTTGCCAGTGGAGTGAGGGAAGTAGGAAAAGAGAAACCAAAATGATGAACCCCAATGTCCCCCTGACTCTAATGAACAAAGGCCTAGGTGGTAAAAACAATTCTCCCACCTTAACCTAGTGTTTTCCATGCCTTGAATTTGGCCAGCACCATGTGGGTCAGGCTGGCTAGGTACCAAACCTCTCTGGGGCTCTTACCTTCTCCACAGGGATGTCTGTCTTCTCACTAAATTAGCAGTGGGAACGGGGAAAACTCCAACGAGTCTCCTCCTCGTGCTCACAGACATGACCCAGAATTCTCTCTCAGTCCTCAGGGAGAGACCTAAAGAAGGAGACTCTCTGCAGCAAAGCCACGGGGGTCTCTGACATCGTCCCAGACCTGCAGCCTGTCCTACCTGGCCGTTGTCATGGACTCTCTGTGAGATCACCGCCTCCCAACCTCCTTTGACCAATCAGCTGAGGTGCTGCAAAGGCCCTTGTGATGTCACTGCCACACTCACCCCTGCCCTGCAAGGCTAATGTCCAGTCCCTGGCCAGCCCCTTTGCATGTTTGAGCTGCTCCCCCTGTGTCACCCCCACGCACTCAGGGTCAGTGCTGGAGATCAAGCAGGCAACACATGGCAACCTCAGAGACTCTCAAAGTGCCACACTCAGTTTTGCAGAGATTTGGAGACTAAGGCCAGACGAGACGGTCAGATCATCTCATCTGACCCCTTTGCACATCACAGGCCTCCTGTATGGCGCAGTAGCAAGTTTTGGACCAAAGCAGACTCCAGAAAGGCACCTCATGAAGGGATGGAGAAAGCACCACTTCCCTTGGTAGTCTGGAGGAAATTGATGCTGTGCGGGGCAGGGAATTGACCCCAGGGCCATACTTGTGAGTCTATATCATAACATACACGCACAGCAGCACTGCACAAAGTTTGTATATGCCACCTTAACTCTGATGGTTCCTAACGTTTAAAGGCCTGGTCTCCATGGTGTTCTTCGTGCTTGTAGAACTAGTTTGGGGAGAGATGCACTAATTTATTTGTTATAATGAGGGGGGCCCCCAGGGTGCAACCTGGAGCTGGGATACCGCTGAGCCCTCTGTCTCCCCAGCCTGGGCTGCCTCTCACACTGCTGCTGGGAGAAGATGCAGATCGCTCCCGGCCCTGCACTCACACAAACCTTTACACAGGCAGGGACACACCCAGCTGCAGGTACTATGAAGCTTCGTCCCAGATCCCCAGCCTAGGTCCCTGGCGCTGCAGTGTCTTGCCCTGGCGAAAAGCCTGACGGTATCAGTTTATACCCCCAGTCTGCCCCTTTCTCCAAGTGGAGAGGACCATGCACCAGTCTCTGGTCCTGAGCAGGTTCCCCAAGCACATCTAGCAAAACACAAGGTTTTAGGGGGAAATATAACACACATTTATTAACTACACAAAGATAGGCTTCAAGTGATTATGAGCAATGAGCATACAGCTCAATGGAGATTACTCAAGAACTCCGGGAAGTTCTGACAGCTGAGCCTGCTGCTCTGCTCCGGCAGCCAGGAGCAAATCAGTGCCGTGGAATGCTGCTCCCTCCCACACTGCGAACACAGAGCAGGGTGGCAGGAACTTCCTTACATTGGGGGGGCCATGGAGTCCAAACTGTGACGCCCCCATGATACCCCTTTCCTCGAGGAGGCTCTTACCTTCTAAACAGGGATGGCTGTTTTCTAGTAAAATCACTAAAAGGGAAGGAGAAAACTCAAAAGAGGTTCCTCCTGGCGCTCACGTACGTGAACCCGAATACTCTCTCACTGTCCTCAAAGAGAGACCTCAAGAAGGAGACTTGCTGAAGCAAAGCCACAGGGGTCTCTGAGGTTTCCCTGGCCCCTCGCCCCTGTCCTGCCTGGCTGATGTCAGCATCTCTCTGTGAGGTCACCACCTCCCCACAACCTTTGACCAATAATCTGAGGTCCTGCAAAAGGCCTTTGTGATGGCACTGACACACCCCTCCCTCCCACCCCTCAGCAAGTCCTGAGCAGGAGCCCAGACGGTTACGTTGTGTGGCAGAAACTGCAACTAGTAGCAAAACGCGAGGGTTTCGCAATGTGTCGGTACACCTGCTGCACTTCAGAGGCGGGTCCCGCTTCGGTGGCAGGGGGCCCCCCGCCGCGGGTCTTCGGGGCACAGTGGGTCCCGGAACAGAAGGGCCCCCCGCCGCCAAATTACCACCGAAGTGGGGCCCCCCGCCGCCGAAGACCCCAGGCCCCCGGAATCCTCTGGGCGGCCCTGCTCTGCAGCCAACAATGGTTCCAGGAACAGTAACGTTGAGCAACTTCCAGTAGTAACTGTGCTGAACATATTCTTTAGCTCTCAGTTATCAGAAACAACAAGGAGTCTGGTGGCACCTTAAAGACTAACCGATTAATTTGGGCATAAACTTTCGCGGATTAAAAAGCCCACTTCTTCATATGCATGGAGTGAAAATTACAGATACAGGCATAAATATACTGGCACATGAAGAGGAGGGAGTTACCTTACAAGCTCTTAATGTTCATTGTAGTGAATGGGTGCCCTGGGATGGTGGCCAGGGATTTTTAAGTGAATTTTAAGTGCAGAGACTATTAAGGTTTGAAGAGTGAATCAGTGGGAGCTTTCCGCAAACCTCCTTGCTGCTTAGGCATTATGGGAAATTTTCTTCATCTGGCCCTGGATGGATTGTTAGCTTTAAATGAATGTCCTGCTCTTGTCCTCCCTGTTCCCACTCCTAGCCCATCCACTGCCTTGACAATGTGTCTGTGCCACCAAACTCTGAGACCATACTGTGATGCTGCAAGGAAGCTACCTCTATTGGGTGCTTCACAGCTTTTGGAAATTTGTCAGACGTTAATCAGCTGACAAAGAGAATGGTTAGCATTCTGCTCCCAGTGACTTGCTGCAGAGTTTGATTGTAGACTGGAATCCCTCCTGGGAGAGGAGATTAGGAATCAGGCCACAATGCCGGACTTCTGCATTCTGAAGAAGATGAGCAGAGCAGGCAAGAGAAGGAGATGAAAAGGACAGGCCCTTTCTCTCCCAACAGGGCCTATTAACTGCACTGCAGTTTCCTGGAAGTCTCAGAGTTGGGAAACACACAGATGAGCCATGTTACATTCAGAATCTCTGTGATAAGCTCAAGGTAAAATTGTAAATCATCATTCAATAGAGCCATCTGTGCCTGAGAAGGCCTCTAGACATTATGACAACCAGCTCCTTCCAGCGAACCATTCATCTGATCTTGGCATCAACCATTCTGTAGCCTCATGAGCCACAGAGCACTTTCTCCAGGCCCAGATCCACAAGATCTGGAACTACATAAGTTTCCCCAAGAGACTAAGTTGGAGACAGTGAGGGAGTTCTATTTCACTAGTGAGCCTGCTAGGCTGAACCCAGCAATAAGTATGGGGAATAGGCTTGGGATGACTGCCCTAGGTTTATGTGAGAGGTTAATTCTGGTTAATTTTTTACTTTTGCTAAGGAAATAAAAATAAACCTAAAAGCAATTCAAAGTGAAGTGTAATAAAATGATTTTATATTAAAGCTGCTGGTGGAGGAGGAGGAACATTCTTTCTATGTGTACAGTGGACTAGGAAAAGGAAAAGAAGTGGGGGACATGCTATCATTGCCTCATTTTTGTTTGCTGAAGGGTGCTTCCGTGGCTGACAGGAATCATGCTAGGATTTGCTGGAGGAAATAGCCTGAGAAGATCATGTTCACCACTGGAGCATATGGTAATTTTATTGGACTCCATATGTAAGAAAGCCCTGTCTGGAAGTTTGTGATGATCAAGGGTAAGCAGGATTGTGCCAACGAGTAGCTGATGCAACAAAACTGCTAAGGAAATCTGAGCTGTGGCAGACTCCCTGATGGAGTCAACAGAGCCTCTTCTGCAGGGTCCAGAGGGGAAGCCATTCAGTATTCATTCCGTATTGTGTGCTCCTGTCTAATTTTTCTAATCCCACGCAGAACCTCACTGTAGCAGGCCAAGGAGAATTTGTGTGACTAGAGCAATCCCAAACTTGCCCTGCAGATTTTTCAGTATTGTTTGTGGTCAGGCTTAGACATATTTTGGGGTGAATGCAGTGCACAACACTCCCTAAACATTAGGGTGACCAGATGTTCGGATTTTATAGGGACAGTCCAATTCATCCCATCCCAGTTTTTCACATTTGCTGTCTGGTCACCCTACTAAGCACATACATCTTTTCTATTGTCATAATACATTCTTCTATCATCGTTCTTATGTCTATTTGTTTGGAATGATTCAAATGAATCAAATCATGGCTAAGGGCAAGATGTACTACAAGAAAAACAGTCAGCATGAAGATTAATGTCCATTAAAAGTAGAAAGGAACATAGTTCTGCCAAAATCCTAGCTCTGACATAAGCTCTATTTATTTGATGGTACAACTGATTAAGTTATAGCAAGCCACAAAACAAAAATAAAAAAAATGTACACATTTTAGTTGTGAGCATATCCATTGTACAAGCTTGATTAGCACAAGCAGACATTCTTCATCTTCTTTCAAGGTAACACACTGTTCACATCAGATTTCATTCAATCAAAACAATGATTGATATAACCAAACTCTTATGACTCAGTGGGTTTATGTGAGAATCTACACCTTTCACATTACTCAGCATTTTTCACTTTGTGGTTCACAGTCATGCTGGTAGGGCATAACAAATGGGGTCCTGCAGGGATCAGTTCCGGGTCTGATTCTGTTCAACATCTTCATCAATGATTTAGATAAAGGCACAGCGAGTAACGCTTATAAAGTTTGTGGACGATATCAAGCTGAAAAGGGTTGCAAGTGCTTTGGAGGATAGGATTAAAATTCAAAATATTCTGGACAAACTGGAGAAATGGTCTTAAGTAAATAGGATGAAATTCAATAAGGACAAATTAAAAGTACTGCACTTAGGAAGGACCAATCAGCTGCACACATACAAAATGGGAAATGACGGCCTAGGAAGCAGTACTGCAGAAAGGGATCTGGGGGTCATAGTGGACAACAAGCTAAATATGGGTCAACAATGTAACACTGTTGTAAAAGAAGCTAACATTATTCTGGGAAAAGCAATTCTTCTGCACTACTCCACATTGATTAGTTCTCAACTGGAGTAGTGTGTCCAGTTCTGGGCGCCACACTTCAGGAAGGATGTGAACAAATTGAAGAGAGTCCAGAGAAGAAGCTATAAAAATGATTAAAGATCTAGAAAATGACAAACATCTAGAACAGGGGTGGGCAAACTTTTTGGCACGAGGGCCACATCGGGGTTGCGCAACTATATGGAAGGCCGGGTAGGGAAGGCTGTGCCTCTCCAAACAAGTTGGCGCCTGACCCTATCTGCCCCCTCCACTTCCCGCCCCTGACTGCTCTCCTCAGAACCAACTCATCCAACCCCGCTGCTCCTTGTCCCCGACCGCCCCCTCCTGGGACCCCCGCCTCCTATCCAACCCCCCTGCTCCCTGTACCCTGACAGCCCCCCCGGGACTCCCACCCCCATCCAACCGCCCTCAGCTTCTTGTTCCCTGGCCACCCCCAACCAGGAGCCCCCCCCCCTAAATGATCACTGTCCCCAGAAAGTTAAATTGTCCCCTATCCACATCCCCACCCCGTGACTGGCCCCTGGGACTTCCACTTCCAAACCCTCCCTGTTCCCCATCCCCTGACCACCCCCCAGAACCTCTGCCCCATCCAACCACCCCATCCTCCTGACTGCCCCCAGGACCCTCCATTCCCTTACCCAACTCCTCCACTCCCCACCCTCTTACCAGCAGCAGGAACTTGCAGCTGCAACACCTGGCCAGAGTCAGCTGCACTCTCCATGCTGCCCAGTGGGAGCAGCAGGCCAGAGCGCTGTCCATGCGGCGGCGTGGCTGTAGGGGAGGGGGGATATCAGGGGAGGGGCCAGGAACTAGGGTCTCCATCCGGGAGCTCAGGGGCCAAGGCAGGATGGTCCCGCGGGCCAGATGTGGGCCACGGGGCATAGTTTGCCCACATCTGGTCTAGAAGGTCTAGAAAATGACAAATGTCTAGAAGACATCTAGAAAGTGACAAAAATGATTAAAGGTCTAGAAAAGGGAAGGTTAAAAAATTGGGTTTGTTTAGTCTGGAAAAGAGAAGACTGAAAGGGGACATAATAACAGTTTTCAAGTATGTAAAAGGTTGTTCAAGGAGGATGGAGAAAAAAACTGTTTTTCTTAACCTTTGAGGCCAGGGCAAGAAGCAATTGGCTTAAATTGCAGTAAGGGAAGTTTAGGTTGGACGTTAGGAAAAACTTCCTGTCAGGGTGGTTAAGCACTGGAATAAATTGCCTAAGGAGGTTGTGGAATCTCCATCATTGGAGATTTTTAAGAGCAGATTAGACAAACACCTGTAAGGAATGGTTAAGATAATACTTAGTCCTGCCATGAGTGCAGGGGATTGGACTAGCTGAAGCTGGGGGAGGGATAGCTCAGTGGTTTGAGCATTGGCCTACTAAACCCAGGGCTGTGAGTTTAATCCTTGACAGGGGCCCCTTAGGGCTCTAGAGCAAAAATCAGTAACTGGTCCTGCTAGTGAAAGCAGGGGGCTGGACTCAATGACCTTTCAAGGTCCCTTCCAGTCCCAGGAGATTGGTATGTCTCCAATTATTTCTCTCTACGGCTCTTCCAGTTCTATGATTCTATGCTTCAACCACCATTCCAGAGGACAGATGTCCATGCTATGATGGGTTCTGCTTGATAACAATCCAAAGAAGTGTGGACTGACACATGCTCATTTTCCTCATGAGAGTCAGATGCCACCAGCAGAAGGCTGATTTTCTTTTTTGGTGGTTCAAGTTCTGTTGTTCTTTCAAGACTTCTGAAAGCATGCTCCACACCTTGTCCCTCTCAGATTTTGGAAAGCACTTCAGATTCTTAAACCTTGGGTCAAGTGCTGTAGCTAGCTTTAGAAATCTCACATTGGTAGCTTCTTTACATTTTGTCAGCTCTGCAGTGAAAATGTTCTTAAAATGAACACTGTGCTGAGTCATCATCCAAGACTGCTATAACCTGAAATATATGGCAGAATGCAGGTAAAACACAGAGCAGGAGGCACACAATTCACCCCAAGGAATTCAGTCACAAATTTAATTAATAAATTATTTTTAATGAGTGTCATCAGCATGCAAGCATGTCCTCCGGAATGGTGGCCCAAGTATGAAGGGGCATACAGAATGTTTAGCATATCTGGCATGTAAATACCTTGCAACACCAGGTACAAAAGTGTCATGAGAGGGCCTCTTCTCACTTTCAGGTAACATTGTAAATAAGAAGTGGGCAGCACTATCTCCCATAAATGTAACTGAATTTATTTTTCTTAGTGATTGACTGAAGAAGAAGTAGGAGTGAGTGGACTTGTGGGCTCTGAAATTTTACATTGTTTTGTTTTTAGTGCAGTTATGTAACAAAAAATCTACATTTGTAAATTGCACTTTCAAGATAAAGAGATTGCACTATGGTACTTGGTATTCTGTTTAACAGTGCAATTAAAACTATGATTAATTTTTAAATCATGATTAATTTTTGAGTTAATCGCATGAGTTAAACTGTGATTAATTGACAGCCCTAATTATGAGCTTGTCTTACATATTCCTCTTAATTATCCTGTCCCCTTAGGTTCTCTAGTGCTTGTAGTAATTTCCTCCATCCTGATCCTCACCTCCCCCTACAACAACATCCAGCAAATGTAATGAAATGCATTCATTTTCAGTGAGCCCCACATGAAGGCTCACATAGGTGCTTCATCTACATTTTCTTGTCCCTGAGAGAGATATTCATCAGAACTGACAGTATCTCCATGTGGTCTCCTGAGTATTTGTCTGTCTGGCAGTTCAGCTTACCAAACCAATTGTGCAGAGCACCCTCTTGATCCTGACTAACCTCAGATTGAAGTGGACAATGGCTGCAAGTATAGGCCCATGTTTGAGACACTGATTAATGCAGACCCTGAAGAGAGATACATCACTTCTCCTCGCCTTCCTTTATAGTAACCCTCTTTACTGATTTCGTGTATTATGACGAATCTGGCATATGGTATATTTGTATTTGAAAAAAAAATAATACAAAATTATAATGATAAAAATATATATGTAAAGGTTAAAGAAGAAAAAGCAAACAGGAAAGGATAAAAGCTATAGAAAAGGGCTAACAAGAAGAAGTTAAAATATAAAACAAAGGCAAATACCAATAGATGTTAAAACATTTTCTCTTGTCCATCCCTGTCTCCTTCCTCGGATTGTGTGTTGCCTTTTAGATTGTAAACATTAGTGAGTAGGACTCAGACTTTTGATATGGCTGCAAAGTGGTAAATTACAAATATTAATAACTGATTTTAATCTAGCTAGCAGTTATTTTTGCAATGTTTCATTCTAGCTGTGTAAATATTCTGTTTACCATTTATTTTTAATCTGATTTCTTTCTCATCCTCTTCATCACCTAAAGAGACCCTGAACTGGTGGTGGTAACCGTTAGCTCATTGTCAAATGCTGTTAAGCTACCTTGGAGAGGGCTGGCGCTGAAACACTTTTGGAGGCTGCAATAGACTTGTCTGCCACCAAAGAGCCATGTCCCTGCAGCATACAGATTGCTGGCAGGAAAAGGAGAAGGCACAGAAAAGCAAATGCTGGCTTCCAAGAGGCTATATCACAATTAGTTGTTATGATACTGAGTGATGAGGTAGCATCCCATCTTACTGACTGAAATAACATCATGTAGTGATACACTATCAAAGCACAAAGATGCAACATTGTTGTGAATTCTGAAATTAATGTGGGACTCTTTTGTCATCCTGCAGATGAAGGACAAACTTATGGTAAATCAGGATTGCCCCATAACACATTAGATGCAGGATGACTCTATTTGAAAGCTTTCAGTAAGAGACTATTTAATCTGGGGTCCCATGAACCAAGCAAGTCCCAGACATCTGAGAAGCAGTGAAGTATGAGCGCTCAGAACATCTGCTCAAACTCTGTATCAGGTGATCAACTGGTGTAAATCATGGTACTTCCATTGTCTTCCATGAACTGGGACTCCTACAGCACTTGCCTTCAATGTCCATGCCAGTGATGACTGCCAGTGTTAGTGAATATCCATATCCGACTGCCCATATCTAAGAACATAAGAACGGCCCGTCTAGCCCAGTATCCTGTCTACCGACAGTGGCCAATGCCAGGTGCCCCAGAGGAGTGAACCTAACAGGAAATGATCAAGTGATCTCTCTCCTGCCATCCAGCTCCACCCTCTGACAAACAGAGGCTAGGCACACCATTCCTTACCCTTATCTGATCGGCTTAGGGACAGCTGAAAGGTTAATCACTGTTATTGTTTATTATATTTTTTTTAACAAGAAGATTTTAGTTTTACTAATTTTTTGCATTTTTTCAACATCTGTTCAGAGACCACTTGCCCACTGAAAGTTTGTCTGTTGGTCTCTGTGGTGACATGAAAAGAGGTCTGGAATTTGTCCTGTGTGCAGTCCAACCAGACATGATGATCATGCCATTGCTGTTTATGATCAGATGAAAACAGGTTTGTGAGTGCCTGCGTAAGAGTATGTGTTTGTATGCATATGAGGGTACATGTGCTGAGGATGTTTATAGAGAGAAATATCCTTGTTGGCATCTGGATAACCCAGGCATGTTCTTGTGCCTGCAATTTTCTCATCTTGAGGATCTATAGTTATCCCATTGTCTTCTTACAGATATAGTGGATGTGTGAGGATTCAGAACAAACTGCAGTCACCACCTTATTAAAGCCAATAACAGCGCAGGCATAGTCATGGAGATTCTTTTGTATATCAAATCTGTGCAGTGAGAAAGCGAATTGAAAATATGGCTTTAGCTCCAGCTATGTCCCAACTATATACCCATGAGCCTAGAAAAGGGGACAGATGCTCAGAGGGGACAGTGACTCTGCTACTGATCACTTTTCTGTGGAGTGAAACTAGAGGCTGCTTCCCAGTGAGACTCTCCCAACCCACACTCCTCAACCTCCTTCCCACAAACACATCTGAAAGTTATTAGGGTCAAATAGTCTTCTTCCCTTCCACTTCTGTTGGCTATATTCTCCTGGCACCTCCTCTGGGCTGTTCCAGCCAACACATCCAAGTTAGTTATATCCCCACTAATATCCCCTTCACACAAACACCTTTCTTCCCACATCTGTATGAATACAAATTACCCTCTTCTCATTTCCCTCCCAAGTTCCTTTCCTCTTAGTGGGAGTCCTAGTCCCTCATATGACACCAGCACTGATTCCACTAGTGAATACTGTTACCCATTCAGAGAAATCCTGACAATTTTCTGTTCCTATTACTGGCCTTGGGGCTAGTCAGTCCCAGATGTCCAACAGAAATATTTACAGAGTTAGAAAAGAATGAAGCTACACATCACTGTTCAGTTCTTCATTGCTGATCCACTTTCATCTGCCCTCAGGCTTTGAGTATGTCAGTCCAAGGAAATAATAACCAGCTCTTGTGTGGTTAGAGAGAAATTCCTGGAATAAAAGGTGTCGTGGAAAAAGAGAAATTCCTGGAATAAAAGGTGTCGTGGAAAAATTGACCACACCTTTGATTTTGGGTCAGACACAGCCTGAGGCACCTTTATTGGGGTACAATTATGCATAAAGGGAAGGTCAACGTAGCCCCACGCAAAGAAGGGGGGGGTAGCTGCCTTGCCTTTAACAGACTTTCACCAAGCTTATAAAGGCCAAAACCACAAAGCATAATTACACATCACACACATTACACGTTACCAACTCCTTATTTGGCATACTTTCTTACTTTTAGCGAGCCTGTCACCATCTAGGGCTTTTCCTGCTATTGTCCCAAATGTGGTTTTCGTTGGTAGTCTGCCTGCCTGTAAGACCCCTGCTTGCGGTTACTTCTGCAAAAGCTCTAGCTAGACTCTGCGTATTACAGCTGGGCACCTTAGGGCCGCTTGGTTTCTTTATGCTTTACTTTCTGGTGCCCGTTATATAGACAAACAAGAATTGCAGAAGTTAACCTTTGTCCTATATAGCAATTGGGTTTTGCTAACAGGCCTGGGCCTGAAAGGCAGGGGTTAGGATGCAGTTTGCTTCTGACCCTATGGGTGGGGGTCTGGCAGCTAACTCAGCTTGGGGCAAGCGGGACCCCTTAAAATCCCTATCAAAGGAAAAAGCAAATTGGAGGCACACCGAGACATATTTCCCTCCACCACAGACAATCCCACCTAGTTCAGTTCAGAGTGACTCTGAATATGAAACATGAAATGGGTAAGTTGACAAAGGGACATGAGCTGCTATCACTGTGGCCAGAGAGGCCGCATACGGTCCCAGTGCCCCAGGCTCAAGGACAGACAGAGCCAACTGACCCCCACACCGGGTTAACTTGGTAGAGGCCCAGACGGACAAGAGGCAGGCTTCCCAGGGGCTGGCAGCTTATCAACTGCTCAGGAGAGAGGCGGTCCCCAGGTCGGCTCCTCTGGGGGCGTTGGATGCCCCGGACTCAAGGTTCTCGGTTTACAGGGTGGGCTGTCCCTGTGGAGCGAGTGTCTTGTTCCCCTGGAGGTGGATGGGAGGAAAGTCTATGGATACTGGGACACGGGCGCTGAGGTGACGCTGGCCCGGCCCGAGGTGGTGGCCCCAGATCAGGTGATGCCCAACACCTTCCTGACCCTGATGGGGGTGGGTGGGACCCCATTCAAGGTGCCCGTGGCGATGGTGCATCTGAAATGGGGACACAAGGGGGGCCCCAAGGAGGTGGGGGTGCACCACCATTTGCCCACCGAGGTGTTGATGGGGTGGGGATCTAGAGGACTGGCCAGCAACCCCCGGAACGCCTTAGTCGTGACCCAGAGCTGGCGAGGGACACTACGTCCTGACCTTGGGAGGATGTCACCCCAGAGGCACAGAACCCTACCCTGGTGGGGCGGGAACACCCAAAGGCAAGGCTCAGGGGAGGCTGTGGCTTCTGACCCAACCCTTCCCCAGCCGACGAGTTCCAGGCCAAGTTGCAGAAAGATTCCCTCCTTGCGGAGACCAAGGGACCTGGCTGACCTCAGTGTGGTACAGTCCATGAGGAGAGGTTTCAAGGAGAGGTTCCTGTGGGAGAAGGTGTTCCTGTACCGAGAATGGGCTCCCCCAGGGGTAGTAGAGGCATGGGGGATCAGGAGACTTCTGGTGGTTCCTCAGAAGTTTTGCCACAAGCTACTGTACCTGGCCCATGATATCCCTCTCGCAGGGCACCAGGGAATTCGGCGCACCCGGCATAGGCTGCTACAGAAATTTTACTGGCCTGGGGTCTTTACCCATGTCCGACAGTATTGCCAATCCTGTGACCCCCTGCCAGAGGGTGGGGAAGGCCCGGGACAAAGGGCCTTTACCCATCATAGAAGAACCTTTCCAGAAGGTGGCCATGGACATAGTGGAACCTCTCAGCAAGACGACCTGGTCGGGGAAGAAATACATTCTGGTGGTGGTAGATTTCGCCGAAGCGGTGGCCTTGTCCTCTATCAAAGCAGACACTGTGGCAGATGCGCTGCTGATGATTTTCAGCAGAGTGGGGTTCCCCAAGGAAGTCTTAACGGACCAGGGGTCCAACTTCATGTCGGCCCTGCTCCGGTGCTTGCGGGAGAAATGCGGGGGGTCCGGCACAACTGGGCCTCAGCGTATCACCCCGAGTCCAACGGGCTGGTGGCAAGGTTCAACGGGACTCTAAAGATGATGCTAAAAACATTTATGAACCAGCACCCGCAGGACTGGGACAAGTACTTACCTCACCTGCTGTTCGCATACAGGAATGTACCGGGTTTTTGCATTTTGAACTGTTGTATGGCAAGCGGGTAAGGGGCCCCTAGACCTGATGAGAGACGAATGGGAGGAAGGCGGTGGAGTATGTCCTGACCTTCCGGGAAAGACTTGCCGAGCTCATGGGCCTGGCCAGGGAGAAGCTGGCCCGAGCCCAGAGGCAGCAGAAGGTCTGGTATGACCGCACGGCGCAGGCCCGCGCCTTCACCACCAGGGATCAGGTGATGGTTCTCATCCCCGTGAGCAAGAACAAACGCCAGGCTGCCTGGGAAGGGCCCTTCAAGGTTGTCAAGCAACTAAATGAGGTAAACTATGTGGTGGAGCTGTCGAACCGGCGCACCACCGCCGGGTGTACCATGTGAATATGATGAAGCCATATTATGACAGGGGAACTGTGGTGTTGGCTGTGTGTGGACATTGGGAGGAGCAGGAGATGACCCTTTAGTGGATCTATTCCTGGGACAAAAGCTGGTTCCCCTGGAAGCAATTCCCCTCTCTAATCAGCTGACCTTGGCCCAGCACGCTGAGATCAGCGGGGTGCTGCATCTGTACGGACAGCTGTTTTCCAACCAGCCTGGACGCACTAATTTGACTCTCCACCGGGTGGAGACCGGGTCACATCCTCCTATAAGATGCTCCCCTTTCCGAGTCACCACGAAAACTGCTCAAGACCTGGAAAGAGAGGTCAGGGACATGCTGGCTTTGGGGGAGATCCAGCCGTCTTCCAGCCTTTGGGCCTCACCAGCGGTGCTGGTCCCCAAAGGGATGGGTCGATCCGGTTCTGTGTGGACTATCGAAAGCTCAATGCCATCACTGTATCCGATGCCCAGGCCTGACGAGCTCCTAGACAACTGGGAGGCGCTCGATACCTCACCACCATGGATCTTACCAAGGGCTACTGGCAAGTGCCGCTGGATGCAGCTGCAGGCTAAAATCGGCCTTTATCACCCCCTGGGGCTGTATGAGATGCTGACCCTGCCTTTCAGCCTCAAGGGTGCCGGCCACCTTCCAGCGCCTGGTGGGTCAGCTCCTGCGGGGGATGGAGAGTTTGCCGTGGCGTATATTGATGACATATGTGTCTTTAGCCACACCTGGGGTGACCACGTGTCCCAGGTTAAACAAGTGCTGGACCAACTCCGAGAGGCTGGGTAAAGTGCAAGGTGGGGCTGGCTGAAGTATCTTATTGGGCCATTGGGTGGGGCGGCTGCCTAAAGCGAGAACCAGCCAAAGTGGAGGTGATCAGAGACTGGCCAGCTCCCCACACCCAACAGAAAGTCCAAGCCGTTAGTGGGATGGCGGGGTACTACTGAAGGTTCGTGCCCCACTTTAGCGCCATAGCCGGCCCCATCACTGATCTGTGCAAGAAGGGAAGCCAGACATGGTGGTCTGGACAGAGGAGTGCCAGGAGGTTCTCTGGGCGCTGAAGGAGGCTCTGGTTAGTGGCCCAGTTCTGGCAAACCCAGACTTTGACAAGCCCTTTACTGGGGCGGTGTTAATGCAGGAGGATAAAAGAGGAGAGACACCTCATCGTGTACCTGAGGAAGAAGTTGCTACCCCGGGAGCAGAACTACGTGGCCATCGAGAAGGAATGCCTGCCATGGTGTGGGCCCTTAAGAAACTAGAGCCATATCTCTTTGGGCGACACTTCACCGTGTACACCGACCACTCTCCCCTAACCTGGCTGCACCAGATGAAAGGAGCCAATGCCAAGCTCCTGAGGTGGAGCCTGCTCCTGCAGGATTATGACATGGCCGTAGTCCATGTGACGGGAAGTGCCAACCTGATAGCAGACGCGTTGGCCCGGAGAGGGAGCGGGGGCAAACTTCCCCAGGTCACTGGGCAGTTCAGTCTCGAAGGGGGGAGAGCTGTGATACAGTAGGGACTGTCTGTGTGGGGGATGGGAAAGCCGGGGATGACTTTAGGTGAAGGACAGGACCTGAGCCTGTAACCTGAGCCAGGCAGGGAGGAGGTGGGGGTTCGACACCTTTGCCCGGGAAGCTGGACAAAAGAAGAGAGCCTGCTGGAAGGAGTTAGTTCAATTTCGGTTTTGGGCTGGGGGGAGGAATTCAGGGAATTCCAAGCTGGGAACTAAGCTTCCTGAACCCCCAGAAAGACTTGATTGAGGGTCCTGGTTGTGCCTACAAGCTCTGCTGTAGACTGAGTTCCTGTTGTCCAATAAACCTTTTGTTTTACTGGCTGGCTGAGAGTCACTGGGAGTCCCAGGAAGAGGGGTGCAGGGGCTGATTCCCCCTGGCTGGAGCTGCACAACCCCTTGGTCACGCTCCCCCGGCCGGAACCCCGCAACCCCGCAGCACCGCTCTCCTGGCGGGAACCCGGATACCCACAGTCCCACTGCTCCCGGCCTCTGCGGCCATTCTGGTGGCCCCGCTACCCGGCCCGGAACCCCGCAACCCGCGGTTGCGCTCCCCGGTCAGAGGTCCGCATCACCGCGGCCCGCTCTCCCAGCCAGAGTCCCGCAACCTCGCGGTCCCGCCACCCGGCCAGAGCCCCGTATTCCCTGCTCCCTGGTGCTCAGCTGGCACTAGGGAATATTAGCCAACCCAGGTTCTAGTCCCCAGGTCTTTACACCTGGATAGTTAATTACAATTTCATTATAGCCAAGAGCTCCACAGATCTCAACTATGGTCTGGACGGCTTCTGGAAGTTCTGGGTTTTAGGCAGCTAATCCTGCTCAGAGACAGGGCAGATGAGGAC
This sequence comes from Mauremys reevesii, assembly GCF_016161935.1. NCBI lineage: Eukaryota > Metazoa > Chordata > Testudines > Geoemydidae > Mauremys > Mauremys reevesii. The sequence continues at coordinate 22,739,976 of NC_052639.1, forward strand.
TGTGGGGGAAATCCCTTCCCTTCTGGTACATGTTGGGCAGCAGAGAGGCTTGTTACCTCCTCCCCACTGCCCCGTGGCACTGTCACTGCATCCCTCTCACTCACTCACCGTCTGGTTTATTTCTCCTGTTCCCAGGCCAAGCTATGACGATGGGGAAGCACTCACAGGTGAGAAGCACTGGTGAGACCCCAAACACATACCCTGGCCTCTCTGGTTCACATCCTCCTGCAGGCTTTGTCCCCGATCATTTCTTGTTTCTCTAGACGAGACATTTTCGCAAATGTCAGAATGCCTTGGTGCTCAACAGCATGAAACAACCCTTTCTCCTCCCCAAAGTGCTTTAATGCCCGTTCTCTCTCCCAGTCTCACTCCTGCCAGGCATTACAGACCTGTCTCTCTTCCCATTGCACAGATTGGGATGCTGAGGTACAGAGAGAGGAAATGACCTACCCCAAGTCACATGGCAAAGCAATGGCAGAGCTAGAGAGAAAAGCCAACAGCTCTCACTCTCACTGACATCAGCAGACAACAAGCCCCAAGAAGGAGGGACAGAGCCCAGCAATTGGACGGGGAATTTTCATAGACACAGTTTTCTGTTAGAAAATCACATGAACATTAAACAAGTTTGGTTTGTGGAATCATGAAACAATTGGGATGAAAATTCTTTGCAAAAATATTCTGTTTTCCAAATCAAAAGAATCTCCCGTTGGTGGCATCCCGTTAAACTCTCTCTTCGCACACAAAGAGGAGACACTTTGATTTAGAAACGAGATAAGATGCTCCCCTTAATGATTTAAAGATAATAAAATACCAATAAAATTGACTCTTTCAGCCTTTACACAGCAGACCCCACTGATGGCATCCAACTGGGGCTGTTTGGGGCCAGGTCACCTAATCAAACATTCTGATACCCAGGGGAATGGGAAAGTGCTAGCCTGCAGTGCCATCTCGAGGCCACAGGAGAAATCGCCAACTGCTGCACCTGCGTGCACTGGTGGTTCGGTTAACATGGAAAGCTGCATAATGGGAAAACAGGGGTCTGCTGAACTACGTCATAATCTGCAATGACTCAACCCGATAGGACACCTCCTATGCTGCATTGCTACTAGTGACCTTCTCATATGGGTCCCCACAGCTCCGCAGCCTCCCCCCACCAGGAGGCAGGTGTGAGAGGCTTGTTATCCCCAACCGACAGAGGGAGAAACGAAGGTTGAGAAAGGCAAAGGGCCTTGTCTTACATCTCAGGTGTCCTGACTTTCAAATTAACCATCAGTCTGGAGTTTCACACACTGAATGATCAGAACAAAGTGACCTCGAATGAGCTACAGACCAACCGCCATTCAGAGTGATTATTCAGCAAGTGTTGTAGAAGCACCAGAACCAGGAACGGCTCAGAGACAATCAATGTCGAGAAGGCAGGAGAACAATTCACCAAGCGGATGATTGGTTCTGGCTTATTTGCTGGGCCTTAAAAGAGAATAACAAAGTCCTGAGTCTCCTCCCTTCACTAGATCCCCTGCTCCGTCAATCAGCATTGAGACTCTGGCAGAGGCTGAGGGTTTCCCCAGATGGCCCAGGGATGGCTCAAGTCACCAGTGAGGATCGCTCTCAGAGCAGCCTTCCTGTCCCATCTCTTTGGGATGGCCTCCCTCCACGAGGGATAAAGAGCAGCCCCCTCCTTGCCAGTGGAGGGAGGGAAGTAGGAAAAAGAGAAACCAAAAATGATGAACCCCAATGTCCCCCTGACTCTAATGAACAAAGGCCTAGGTGGTAAAAACAATTCTCCCACCTTAACCTAGTGTTTTCCATGCCTTGAATTTGGCCAGCACCATGTGGGTCAGGCTGGCTAGGTACCAAACCTCTCTGGGGCTCTTACCTTCTCCACAGGGATGTCTGTCTTCTCACTAAATTAGCAGTGGGAACGGGGAAAACTCCAACGAGTCTTCTCCTCGTGCTCACAGACATGACCCAGAATTCTCTCTCAGTCCTCAGGGAGAGACCTAAAGAAGGAGACTCTCTGCAGCAAAGCCACGGGGGTCTCTGACATCGTCCCAGCCCTGCAGCCTGTCCTACCTGGCCGTTGTCATGGACTCTCTGTGAGATCACCGCCTCCCAACCTCCTTTGACCAATCAGCTGAGGTGCTGCAAAAGGCCCTTGTGATGTCACTGCCACACTCACCCCTGCCCTGCAAGGCTAATGTCCAGCCCCTGGCCAGCCCCTTTGCATGTTTGAGCTGCTCCCCCTGTGTCACCCCCACGCACTCAGGGTCAGTGCTGGAGATCAAGCAGGCAACACATGGCAACCTCAGAGACTCTCAAAGTGCCACACTCAGTTTTGCAGAGATTTGGAGACTAAGGCCAGACGAGACGGTCAGATCATCTCATCTGACCCCTTTGCACATCACAGGCCTCCTGTATGGCGCAGTAGCAAGTTTTGGACCAAAGCAGACTCCAGAAAGGCACCTCATGAAGGGATGGAGAAAGCACCACTTCCCTTGGTAGTCTGGAGGAAATTGATGCTGTGCGGGGCAGGGAATTGACCCCAGGGCCATACTTGTGAGTCTATATCATAACATACACGCACAGCAGCACTGCACAAAGTTTGTATATGCCACCTTAACTCTGATGGTTCCTAACGTTTAAAGGCCTGGTCTCCATGGTGTTCTTCGTGCTTGTAGAACTAGTTTGGGGAGAGATGCACTAATTTATTTGTTATAATGAGGGGTCCCCAGGGTGCAACCTGGAGCTGGGATACCGCTGAGCCCTCTGTCTCCCCAGCCTGGGCTGCCTCTCACACTGCTGCTGGGAGAAGATGCAGATCGCTCCCGGCCCTGCACTCACACAAACCTTTACACAGGCAGCTATGGCGCAAAACTGGGGCACGGACCTTCGATAGTACCCGCCATCCCAATAAAGGCTTGGACCTTCTTTTTGGTTTGGGGAGAGGGCCAGTCTCTGATCACCTCCACTTTGGCTGGTTCTCGCTTTAGGCAGCCGCCCCACCCGATGGCCCAGATAAGATACTTCAGCCAGCCCCACCTTGCACTTTACCCAGCCTCTCGGAGTCGGTCCAACACTTGTTTAACCTGGGACACGTGGTCACCCCAGGTGTGGCTAAAGACACATATGTCGTCAATATACGGCACGGCAAACTCTCCATCCCCCTCAATAGCTGACCCACCAGGCGCTGGAAGGTGTCCGGAAGGGGAACATCTTATAGGAGGATGTGACCCGGTCTCCACCCAGTGGACAGTCAAATTAGTGTGTCCAGGCTGGTTGGAAAACAGCTGTCGGTACAGATGCAGCACCCTGCTGATCTCAGCGTGCTGGGCCAAGGTCAGCTGATCAGAGAGGAATTGCTTCCAGGGGAACCAACTTTTGTCCCAGGAATAGATCCACTAAAGGGTCATCTCCTGCTCCTCCCAATGTCCACACACGGCCAACACCACATGTCCCCTGTCATAATATGGCTTCATCATATTCACATGGTACACCCGGTGGTGGTTCGCCCGGTTCGACAGCTCCATCACATAGTTTACGTCATTTAGTTGCTTGTCAACCTTGAAGGGCCCTTCCCAGGCAGCCTGGCGTTTGTTCTTGCTCACGGGGATGAGAACCATCACCTGATCCTTGGTGCGCTCATACCAGACCTTCTGCTGCCTCTGGGCTCGGGCCACTTTCTCCGTGGCCAGTCCCATGAGCTCGGCAAGTCTTTCCCGGAAGGTCAGGACATACTCCACCACCGACTCTCCATCGGGAGTAGCCTTCCCCTCCCATTCATCTCTCATCAGGTCTAGGGCCCCCCCCTTACCCGCCTGCCATACAAAAATTTAAAATGCGAAAACCCGGTACATTCCTGGGGTACATTCCTGTATGCGAACAGCAGGTGAGGTAAGTACTTGTCCCAGTCCTGCGGGTGCTGGTTCATACATGTTTTCAGCATCATCTTTAGAGTCCCGTTGAACCTTGCCACCAGCCCGTTGGACTCGGGGTGATACGCTGAGGCCCAGTTGTGCGGACCCCCGCATTTCTCCCGCCAGCACCGGAGCCGGGCCGACATGAAGTTGGACCCCTGGTCCGTTAAGACTTTCTTGGGGAACCCCACTCTGCTGAAAATGGTCAGCAGCGCATCTGCCACAGTGTCTGCTTTGATAGAGGACAAGGCCACCGCCTCGGCAAAATCTACCACCACCAGAATGTATTTCTTCCTCGACCAGGTCGTCTTGCTGAGAGGTCCCACAATGTCCATGGCCACCTTCTGGAAAGGTTCTTCTATGATGGGTAAAGGCCCTTTGTCCCGGGCCTTCCCCACCCTCTGGCAGGGGGTCACAGGATTGGCAATACTGTCGGACATGGGTAAAGACCCCAGGCCAGTCAAAGTTCTGTAGCAACCTCTGCCGGGTGCGCCGAATTCCCTGGTGCCCTGCGAGAGGGATGTCATGGGCCAGGTACAGTAGCTTGTGGCAAAACTTCTGAGGAACCACCAGCTGCCTCCTGATCCCCCATGCCTCTACTTCCCCTGGAGGAGCCCATTCTCGGTACAGGAACACCTTCTCCCACAGGAACCTCTCCTTGAAACCTCTCCTCATGGACTGTACCACACTGAGGTCAGCCAGGTCCCTTGGTCTCCGCAAGGAGGGAATCTTTCTGCAACTTGGCCTGGAACTCGTCGGCTGGGGAAGGGTTGGGTCAGAAGCCACAGCCTCCCCTGAGCCTTGCCTTTGGGTGTTCCCGCCCCACCAGGGTAGGGTTCTGTGCCTCTGGGGTGACATCCTCCCCAAGGTCAGGACGTAGTGTCCCTCGCCAGCTCTGGGTCACGACTAAGGCGTTCTGGGGGTTGCTGGCCAGTCCTCTAGATCCCCACCCCATCAACACCTCGGTGGGCAAATGGTGGTGCACCCCCACCTCCTTGGGGCCCTCCTTGTCCCCCCATTTCAGATGCACCATCGCCACGGGCACCTTGAATGGGGTCCCGCCCACCCCCATCAGGGTCAGGAAGGTGTTGGGCATCACCTGATCTGGGGCCACCACCTCGGGCCGGGCCAGCGTCACCTCAGCGCCCGTGTCCCAAGTATCCATAGACTTTCCTCCCATCCACCTCCAGGGGAACAAGACACTCGCTCCACAGGGACAGCCCACCCTGTAAACCGAGAACCTTGAGTCCGGGGCATCCAACGCCCCCAGAGGAGCCGACCTGGGGACCGCCTCTCTCCTGAGCAGTTGATAAGCTGCCAGCCCCTGGGAAGCCTGCCTCTTGTCCGTCTGGGCCTCTACCAAGTTAACCCGGTGTGGGGGTCAGTCGGCTCTGTCTGTCCTTGAGCCTGGGGCACTGGGACCGTATGCGGCCTCTCTGGCCACAGTGATAGCAGCTCATGTCCCTTTGTCAACTTACCCATTTCATGTTTCATATTCAGAGTCACTCTGAACTGAACTAGGTGGGATTGTCTGTGGTGGAGGGAAATATGTCTCAGTGTGCCTCCAATTTGCTTTTTCCTTTGATAGGGATTTTAAGGGGTCCCGCTTGCCCCAAGCTGAGTTAGCTGCCAGACCCCCACCCATAGGGTCAGAAGCAAACTGCATCCTAACCCCTGCCTTTCAGGCCCAGGCCTGTCAGCAAAACCCAATTGCTATATAGGACAAAGGTTAACTTCTGCAATTCTTGTTTGTCTATATAACGGGCACCAGAAAGTAAAGCAAAAAGAGAAACCAAGCGGCCCTAAGGTGCCCAGCTGTAATACGCAGAGTCTAGCTAGAGCTTTTGCAGAAGTAACCGCAAGCAGGGTCTTACAGGCAGGCAGACTACCAACGAAAACCACATTTGGGACAATAGCAGGAAAAGCCCTAGATGGTGACAGGCTCGCTAAAAGTAAGAAAGTATGCCAAATAAGGAGTTGGTAACGTGTGTGATGTGTAATTATGCTTTGTGGTTTTGGCCTTTATAAGCTTGGTGAAAGTCTGTTAAAGGCAAGGCAGCTACCCCCCCCCTTCTTTGCGTGGGGCTACGTTGACCTTCCTTTATGCATAATTGTACCCCAATAAAGGTGCCTCAGGCTGTGTCTGACCCAAAATCAAAGGTGTGGTCAATTTTTCCACGACACCTTTTATTCCAGGAATTTCTCTCTAACCACACAAGAGCTGGTTATTATTTCCTTGGACTGACATACTCAAAGCCTGAGGGCAGATGAAAGTGGATCAGCAATGAAGAACTGAACAGTGATGTGTAGCTTCATTCTTTTCTAACTCTGTAAATATTTCTGTTGGACATCTGGGACTGACTAGCCCCAAGGCCAGTAATAGGAACAGAAAATTGTCAGGGATTTCTCTGAATGGGTAACAGTATTCACTAGTGGAATCAGTGCTGGTGTCATATGAGGGACTAGGACTCCCACTAAGAGGAAAGGAACTTGGGAGGGAAATGAGAAGAGGGTAATTTGTATTCATACAGATGTGGGAAGAAAGGTGTTTGTGTGAAGGGGATATTAGTGGGGATATAACTAACTTGGATGTGTTGGCTGGAACAGCCCAGAGGAGGTGCCAGGAGAATATAGCCAACAGAAGTGGAAGGGAAGAAGACTATTTGACCCTAATAACTTTCAGATGTGTTTGTGGGAAGGGAGGTTGAGGAGTGTGGGTTGGGAGAGTCTCACTGGGAAGCAGCCTCTAGTTTCACTCCACAGAAAAGTGATCAGTAGCAGAGTCACTGTCCCCTCTGAGCATCTGTCCCCTTTTTCTAGGCTCACGGGTATATAGTTCTACTCCAGTTGAGAACTAATCAATGTGGAGTAGTGCAGAAGAATTGCTTTTCCCAGAATAATGTTAGCTTCTTTTACAACAGTGTTACATTGTTGACCCATATTTAGCTTGTTGTCCACTATGACCCCCAGATCCCTTTCTGCAGTACTGCTTCCTAGGCCGTCATTTCCCATTTTGTATGTGTGCAGCTGATTGGTCCTTCCTAAGTGCAGTACTTTTAATTTGTCCTTATTGAATTTCATCCTATTTACTTAAGACCATTTCTCCAGTTTGTCCAGAATATTTTGAATTTTAATCCTATCCTCCAAAGCACTTGCAACCCTTTTCAGCTTGATATCGTCCACAAACTTTATAAGCGTTACTCGCTGTGCCTTTATCTAAATCATTGATGAAGATGTTGAACAGAATCAGACCCGGAACTGATCCCTGCAGGACCCCATTTGTTATGCCCTACCAGCATGACTGTGAACCACAAAGTGAAAAATGCTGAGTAATGTGAAAGGTGTAGATTCTCACATAAACCCACTGAGTCATAAGAGTTTGGTTATATCAATCATTGTTTTGATTGAATGAAATCTGATGTGAACAGTGTGTTACCTTGAAAGAAGATGAAGAATGTCTGCTTGTGCTAATCAAGCTTGTACAATGGATATGCTCACAACTAAAATGTGTACATTTTTTTTATTTTTGTTTTGTGGCTTGCTATAACTTAATCAGTTGTACCATCAAATAAATAGAGCTTATGTCAGAGCTAGGATTTTGGCAGAACTATGTTCCTTTCTACTTTTAATGGACATTAATCTTCATGCTGACTGTTTTTCTTGTAGTACATCTTGCCCTTAGCCATGATTTGATTCATTTGAATCATTCCAAACAAATAGACATAAGAACGATGATAGAAGAATGTATTATGACAATAGAAAAGATGTATGTGCTTAGTAGGGTGACCAGACAGCAAATGTGAAAAACTGGGATGGGATGAATTGGACTGTCCCTATAAAATCCGAACATCTGGTCACCCTAATGTTTAGGGAGTGTTGTGCACTGCATTCACCCCAAAATATGTCTAAGCCTGACCACAAACAATACTGAAAAATCTGCAGGGCAAGTTTGGGATTGCTCTAGTCACACAAATTCTCCTTGGCCTGCTACAGTGAGGTTCTGCGGGGGATTAGAAAAATTAGACAGGAGCACACAATACGGAATGAATACTGAATGGCTTCCCCTCTGGACCCTGCAGAAGAGGCTCTGTTGACTCCATCAGGGAGTCTGCCACAGCTCAGATTTCCTTAGCAGTTTTGTTGCATCAGCTACTCGTTGGCACAATCCTGCTTACCCTTGATCATCACAAACTTCCAGACAGGGCTTTCTTACATATGGAGTCCAATAAAATTACCATATGCTCCAGTGGTGAACATGATCTTCTCAGGCTATTTCCTCCAGCAAATCCTAGCATGATTCCTGTCAGCCACGGAAGCACCCTTCAGCAAACAAAAATGAGGCAATGATAGCATGTCCCCCACTTCTTTTCCTTTTCCTAGTCCACTGTACACATAGAAAGAATGTTCCTCCTCCTCCACCAGCAGCTTTAATATAAAATCATTTTATTACACTTCACTTTGAATTGCTTTTAGGTTTATTTTTATTTCCTTAGCAAAAGTAAAAAATTAACCAGAATTAACCTCTCACATAAACCTAGGGCAGTCATCCCAAGCCTATTCCCCATACTTATTGCTGGGTTCAGCCTAGCAGGCTCACTAGTGAAATAGAACTCCCTCACTGTCTCCAACTTAGTCTCTTGGGGAAACTTATGTAGTTCCAGATCTTGTGGATCTGGGCCTGGAGAAAGTGCTCTGTGGCTCATGAGGCTACAGAATGGTTGATGCCAAGATCAGATGAATGGTTCGCTGGAAGGAGCTGGTTGTCATAATGTCTAGAGGCCTTCTCAGGCACAGATGGCTCTATTGAATGATGATTTACAATTTTACCTTGAGCTTATCACAGAGATTCTGAATGTAACATGGCTCATCTGTGTGTTTCCCAACTCTGAGACTTCCAGGAAACTGCAGTGCAGTTAATAGGCCCTGTTGGGAGAGAAAGGGCCTGTCCTTTTCATCTCCTTCTCTTGCCTGCTCTGCTCATCTTCTTCAGAATGCAGAAGTCCGGCATTGTGGCCTGATTCCTAATCTCCTCTCCCAGGAGGGATTCCAGTCTTCAATCAAACTCTGCAGCAAGTCACTGGGAGCAGAATGCTAACCATTCTCTTTGTCAGCTGATTAACGTCTGACAAATTTCCAAAAGCTGTGAAGCACCCAATAGAGGTAGCTTCCTTGCAGCATCACAGTATGGTCTCAGAGTTTGGTGGCACAGACACATTGTCAAGGCAGTGGATGGGCTAGGAGTGGGAACAGGGAGGACAAGAGCAGGACATTCATTTAAAGCTAACAATCCATCCAGGGCCAGATGAAGAAAATTTCCCATATCGCCTAAGCAGCAAGGAGGTTTGCGGAAAGCTCCCACTGATTCACTCTTCAAACCTTAATAGTCTCTGCACTTAAAATTCACTTAAAAATCCTGGCCACCATCCCAGGGCACCCATTCACTACAATGAACATTAAGAGCTTGTAAGGTAACTCCCTCCTCTTCATGTGCCAGTATATTTATGCCTGTATCTGTAATTTTCACTCCATGCATATGAAGAAGTGGGCTTTTTAATCCGCGAAAGTTTATGCCCAAATTAATCGGTTAGTCTTTAAGGTGCCACCAGACTCCTTGTTGTTTCTGATAACTGAGAGCTAAAGAATATGTTCAGCACAGTTACTACTGGAAGTTGCTCAACGTTACTGTTCCTGGAACCATTGTTGGCTGCAGAGCAGGGCCGCCCAGAGGATTCCGGGGCCTGGGGTCTTCGGCGGCGGGGGCCCCACTTCGGTGGTAATTTGGCGGCGGGGCCCTTCCGTTCCGGGACCCACTGTGCCCGAAGACCCGCGGCGGGGCCCCTGCCACGAGCGGGACCCGCCTCGGAAGTGCAGCAGGTGTACCGACACATTGCGAAACCCTCGCGTTTTGCTACTAGTTGCAGTTTCTGCCACACAACGTAACCGTCTGGGCTCCTGCTCAGGACTTGCTGAGGGTGGGAGGGAGGGGTGTGTCAGTGCAATCACAAAGGCCTTTTGCAGGACCTCAGATTATTGGTCAAAGGTTGTGGGAGGTGGTGACCTCACAGAGAGATGCTGACATCAGCCAGGCAGGACAGGGGCGAGGGCCAGGGAAACCTCAGAGACCCCTGTGGCTTTGCTTCAGCAAGTCTCCTTCTTGAGGTCTCTCTTTGAGGACAGTGAGAGAGTATTCGGGTTCACGTGCGTGAGCGCCAGGAGGAACCTCTTTTGAGTTTTCTCCTTCCCTTTTAGTGATTTTACTAGAAAACAGCCATCCCTGTTTAGAAGGTAAGAGCCTCCTCGAGGAAAGGGGTATCATGGGGCGTCACAGTTTGGACTCCATGGCCCCCAATGTAAGGAAGTTCCTGCCACCCTGCTCTGTGTTCGCAGTGTGGGAGGAGCAGCATTCCACGGCACTGATTTGCTCCTGGCTGCCGGAGCAGAGCAGCAGGCTCAGCTGTCAGAACTTCCCGGAGTTCTTGAGTAATCTCCATTGAGCTGTATGCTCATTGCTCATAATCACTTGAAGCCTATCTTTGTGTAGTTAATAAATGTGTGTTATATTTCCCCCTAAAACCTTGTGTTTTGCTAGATGTGCTTGGGGAACCTGCTCAGGACCAGAGACTGGTGCATGGTCCTCTCCACTTGGAGAAAGGGGCAGACTGGGGGTATAAACTGATACCGTCAGGCTTTTCGCCAGGGCAAGACACTGCAGCGCCAGGGACCTAGGCTGGGGATCTGGGGAGAAGCTTCATAGTACCTGCAGCTGGGTGTGTCCCTGCCTGTGTAAAGGTTTGTGTGAGTGCAGGGCCGGGAGCGATCTGCATCTTCTCCCAGCAGCAGTGTGAGAGGCAGCCCAGGCTGGGGAGACAGAGGGCTCAGCGGTATCCCAGCTCCAGGTTGCACCCTGGGCCCCCCTCATTATAACAAATAAATTAGTGCATCTCTCCCCAAACTAGTTCTACAAGCACGAAGAACACCATGGAGACCAGGCCTTTAAACGTTAGGAACCATCAGAGTTAAGGTGGCATATACAAACTTTGTGCAGTGCTGCTGTGCGTGTATGTTATGATATAGACTCACAAGTATGGCCCTGGGGTCAATTCCTGCCCGCACAGCATCAATTTCCTCCAGACTACCAAGGGAAGTGGTGCTTTCTCCATCCCTTCATGAGGTGCCTTTCTGGAGTCTGCTTTGGTCCAAAACTTGCTACTGCGCCATACAGGAGGCCTGTGATGTGCAAAGGGGTCAGATGAGATGATCTGACCGTCTCGTCTGGCCTTAGTCTCCAAATCTCTGCAAAACTGAGTGTGGCACTTTGAGAGTCTCTGAGGTTGCCATGTGTTGCCTGCTTGATCTCCAGCACTGACCCTGAGTGCGTGGGGGTGACACAGGGGGAGCAGCTCAAACATGCAAAGGGGCTGGCCAGGGACTGGACATTAGCCTTGCAGGGCAGGGGTGAGTGTGGCAGTGACATCACAAGGGCCTTTTGCAGCACCTCAGCTGATTGGTCAAAGGAGGTTGGGAGGCGGTGATCTCACAGAGAGTCCATGACAACGGCCAGGTAGGACAGGCTGCAGGGCTGGGACGATGTCAGAGACCCCCGTGGCTTTGCTGCAGAGAGTCTCCTTCTTTAGGTCTCTCCCTGAGGACTGAGAGAGAATTCTGGGTCATGTCTGTGAGCACGAGGAGGAGACTCGTTGGAGTTTTCCCCGTTCCCACTGCTAATTTAGTGAGAAGACAGACATCCCTGTGGAGAAGGTAAGAGCCCCAGAGAGGTTTGGTACCTAGCCAGCCTGACCCACATGGTGCTGGCCAAATTCAAGGCATGGAAAACACTAGGTTAAGGTGGGAGAATTGTTTTTACCACCTAGGCCTTTGTTCATTAGAGTCAGGGGGACATTGGGGTTCATCATTTTTGGTTTCTCTTTTTCCTACTTCCCTCCCTCCACTGGCAAGGAGGGGGCTGCTCTTTAGCCCTCGTGGAGGGAGGCCATCCCAAAGAGATGGGACAGGAAGACTGCTCTGAGAGCGATCCTCACTGGTGACTTGAGCCATCCCTGGGCCATCTGGGGAACCCTCAGCCTCTGTCAGAGTCTCAATGCTGATTGACGGAGCGGGGATCTAGTGAAGGGAGGAGACTCAGGACTTTGTTATTCTCTTTTAAGGCCCAGCAAATAAGCCAGAACCAATCATCCGCTTGGTGAATTGTTCTCCTGCCTTCTCGACATTGATTGTCTCTGAGCCGGTCCTGGTTCTGGTGCTTCTACAACACTTGCTGAATAATCACTCTGAATGGCGGTTGGTCTGTAGCTCATTCGAGGTCACTTTGTTCTGATCATTCAGTGTGTGAAACTCCAGACTGATGGTTAATTTGAAAGTCAGGACACCTGAGATGTAAGACAAGGCCCTTTGCCTTTCTCAACCTTCGTTTCTCCCTCTGTCGGTTGGGGATAACAAGCCTCTCACACCTGCCTCCTGGTGGGGGGAGGCTGCGGAGCTGTGGGGACCCATATGAGAAGGTCACTAGTAGCAATGCAGCATAGGAGGTGTCCTATCGGGTTGAGTCATTGCAGATTATGATGTAGTTCAGCAGACCCCTGTTTTCCCAATATTGCATTATGCAGCTTTCCATGTTAACCAAACCACCAGTGCACGCAGGTGCAGGAGTTGGCGAGTTCTGCGGGGGATTAGAAAAATTAGACAGGAGCACACAATACGGAATGAATACTGAATGGCTTCCCCTCTGGACCCTGCAGAAGAGGCTCTGTTGACTCCATCAGGGAGTCTGCCACAGCTCAGATTTCCTTAGCAGTTTTGTTGCATCAGCTACTCGTTGGCACAATCCTGCTTACCCTTGATCATCACAAACTTCCAGACAGGGCTTTCTTACATATGGAGTCCAATAAAATTACCATATGCTCCAGTGGTGAACATGATCTTCTCCAGCAAATCCTAGCATGATTCCTGTCAGCCACGGAAGCACCCTTCAGCAAACAAAAATGAGGCAATGATAGCATGTCCCCCACTTCTTTTCCTTTTCCTAGTCCACTGTACACATAGAAAGAATGTTCCTCCTCCTCCACCAGCAGCTTTAATATAAAATCATTTTATTACACTTCACTTTGAATTGCTTTTAGGTTTATTTTTATTTCCTTAGCAAAAGTAAAAATTAACCAGAATTAACCTCTCACATAAACCTAGGGCAGTCATCCCAAGCCTATTCCCCATACTTATTGCTGGGTTCAGCCTAGCAGGCTCACTAGTGAAATAGAACTCCCTCACTGTCTCCAACTTAGTCTCTTGGGGAAACTTATGTAGTTCCAGATCTTGTGGATCTGGGCCTGGAGAAAGTGCTCTGTGGCTCATGAGGCTACAGAACGGTTGATGCCAAGATCAGATGAATGGTTCGCTGGAAGGAGCTGGTTGTCATAATGTCTAGAGGCCTTCTCAGGCACAGATGGCTCTATTGAATGATGATTTACAATTTTACCTTGAGCTTATCACAGAGATTCTGAATGTAACATGGCTCATCTGTGTGTTTCCCAACTCTGAGACTTCCAGGAAACTGCAGTGCAGTTAATAGGCCCTGTTGGGAGAGAAAGGGCCTGTCCTTTTCATCTCCTTCTCTTGCCTGCTCTGCTCATCTTCTTCAGAATGCAGAAGACCGGCATTGTGGCCTGATTCCTAATCTCCTCTCCCAGGAGGGATTCCAGTCTACAATCAAACTCTGCAGCAAGTCACTGGGAGCAGAATGCTAACCATTCTCTTTGTCAGCTGATTAACGTCTGACAAATTTCCAAAAGCTGTGAAGCACCCAATAGAGGTAGCTTCCTTGCAGCATCACAGTATGGTCTCAGAGTTTGGTGGCACAGACACATTGTCAAGGCAGTGGATGGGCTAGGAGTGGGAACAGGAGGACAAGAGCAGGACATTCATTTAAAGCTAACAATCCATCCAGGGCCAGATGAAGAAAATTTCCCATATCGCCTAAGCAGCAAGGAGGTTTGCGGGAAGCTCCCACTGATTCACTCTTCAAACCTTAATAGTCTCTGCACTTAAAATTCACTGTATATTCGCTGGCCTCCATCCCAGGGCTACCATTCACTACAATGAACATTAAGAGCTTGTAAGGTAACTCCTCCTCTTCATGTGCCAGTATATTTATGCCTGTATCTGTAATTTTCACTCCATGCATATGAAGAAGTGGGCTTTTTAATCCGCGAAAGTTTATGCCCAAATTAATCGGTTAGTCTTTAAGGTGCCACCAGACTCCTTGTTGTTTCTGATAACTGAGAGCTAAAGAATATGTTCAGCACAGTTACTACTGGAAGTTGCTCAACGTTACTGTTCCTGGAACCATTGTTGGCTGCAGAGCAGGGCCGCCCAGAGGATTCCGGGGGCCTGGGGTCTTCGGCGGCGGGGGGCCCCACTTCGGTGGTAATTTGGCGGCGGGGGCCCTTCCGTTCCGGGACCCACTGTGCCCCGAAGACCCGCGGCGGGGGGCCCCCTGCCACCGAAGCGGGACCCGCCTCTGAAGTGCAGCAGGTGTACCGACACATTGCGAAACCCTCGCGTGTTGCTACTAGTTGCAGTTTCTGCCACACAACGTAACCGTCTGGGCTCCTGCTCAGGACTTGCTGCCGCCTGGTCCATGGGGTTGCGAATCAGGAGGGACAGGGTTTGTGGTCGAAAACACTCACATTCTGCTTCCTCCTGGCTAATGTGCCAAATTGACCTATTGCAGGGGTCTGGGGGGGTTCTGCGTTTTCATTTATTTTTAAATGAAGCTTCTTAAGCATTTTAAAAACCTTATTTTCTTTATATACAACAAAAGTTTAGTTATATATTATAGCCATAAAAAGAGACCTTCTAAAAATATTAAAATGTATTACTGGCATGCAAAACCTTAAATCAGAGAGACTAAATGAAGACTCGGCACAGCTCTTCTGAAAGGTTGCCGAACCCTGATCTTTTGGATGCTTGAGGCACGCTCTTTCACTTTTTTGGGCTGTTGCTGGGTGATGGTTGGTGCCAATGGGCTGTCACTGCCTGGAGGTGGTGCTGCTGTTGCCCAGGGCTGGGTGGGGAGCTGGGCTCTGGGGGGTGCCCGGCTCACAGGGGCTGGGCTCAGGACTGTGAGGAGATGGGGTCGGAGGTTGTCTGGCTCAGAGGGGCTCGCCTCAGAGCTGGGGGTCTGGGGTGGGGGGATGGGGTCGGAGGGTGCCCCCCTCTGCGCCGCGGGGCCCCGCGGGGGGGGTCTGGGCTGGGGGGGTGGGGGGGGGGGGTGTCTGGATCAGAGGGGCTGGGCTCAGAACTAGGGGTCAGGGCTGTGGGGGAAATGGGGTCAGGGAGGTGTCCGGATCAGAGGGGCTGGGCTCGGAGCTGGGGGTCAGGGCTGTGGGGGAAATGGGGTGAGGGGGGTGTCTGGATCAGAGGGGCTGGGATCGGAGCTGGGGGTCAGGGCTGTGCGGGGAATGGGGTGAGGGGGTGTCCGGATCAGAGGGCTGGGCTCGGAGCTGGGGTCAGGGCTGTGGGGGGAATGGGGTGAGGGGGGTGTCCGGATCAGAGGGGCTGGGCTCGGAGCTGGGGGTCAGGGCTGTGGGGGAAATAGGGTTAGGGGGGTGTCTGGATCAGAAGGGCTGGGCTCGGAGCTGGGGGTCAGGGCTGTGGGGGGAATGGGGTCAGGGGGGTGTCTGGATCAGAGGGGCTGGGCTTGGAGCTGGGGGTCAGGGCTGGGCTAGGGGTCGGGGGGTGCCTGACAAACACCTCCCTGAGACCCCCCCAATCCAACCCCCCTTCCCTGGCCCCTGACCGCCCCCTCCCTGCCACCTGAGTGTCCCTGGGACTCCCTGCCCCTTAGCCACCCCCCCTCCCCGGCTGCTCACCCGCGGCTCACCGCGCGGCAGCCGCATGGCTCCGGACCGGGCTGAGCTCTTCCCGGCTCAGAGCCGCGTGGGGAGGGGGCGGGGCCGCCAGCTCCAGGCTGAGCTCAGCTGCCTCCACTCGGCCCGGAGCTTGTAGCCCCGCCCCCTGACCACGCGGCTCTGAGCAGGGCGGGGAAGGGGCGGGGCGGGGCTCCGCCCCCCCAGCCAAACTACTGCTGCGCTGTTTAGGACCCGGGGAACAAGCGGAGGAGGAGCGGCCCGTCTTCTGCAGCCAGGGGGGGCCGCGCTACCGGTAAGGGGCCATCCCTCCCCAAGCGGAGCCGGGAGCGCGGCCCTGCCCGGCTGCAGGGGACGGGCCGCTCCTCGGCTTGCAGCGGCAGGATGAGCTGGGGCCCCAGCCTCAGCCTTTTGCCGCCCCCTATATTTTGCCGCCCTAGGCAGCAGTTTGGTTTGCTGGTGCCTAGAGCCGCCCCTGGATAGCATAACTCTAGATTTATACAGTTACTCTATCGAGCAAGCTAGCTAGCTATCGGAGCAAACCAGGCACCTGAATACATACAACATCGTTAAATATCAGTAAAGATGCTCAGCAGACACCTACAATGACGGTATAATTTTTCTCAGCAGAGAAAGCGAGGCTTTCAGAGTAAACAGGTGTGTTAATGTTTTGCATGGATAGCAACACATCAAAGGAAAGATCTTTAACAAATTGTTTCAATTGAGTTTACATAGGTGATAAAGATTGGAAACACACATGCAAGTCTACATGCAAAGTAAACACATAACGATAGGTTCCAAAGTTTAGCCTCCTCTCTTGAAGGACAGACAGAAAATCCATTAATGTTCTTCGCCCCTTTCTCTTCAGCAGCACTCCACTTCCCCTTGCACCTCCAGAATTCAGGTAGAAACTGTTGGGAAGGAAGGAAGCAAAACTTTCTTTCCCCTTAATTGTTCAGCGCTGTTCCAACATTTTCAAGGGTGACGAGACATTACTGTACCTGTCGCCTATGGTGACGTCTCACTAATGTGGGACAGCCCGAGAAGAGGTTCTCTGAGACATTTTTGGTGGAGATGCCCGAAATAGATGTGGCTCTGAACAGAAACATCTAAAAGGGTTTTGTCACCAAAATAGAGTATGGCTGACAAAGCAGCCGGGAAGAGTTCAGCGACTGCCTCAGGACAATAGTTCATGTGTGGCAGTGAATATTTCTATGTGTTGCAATAGTAGTATTAATAGCCTCTACTGTTACTTCGTAAAGAATTATAACGCATCACCTCTTTTCTATGTTCTGCACCCCGCGGATCCACCGACGGAGCGGGATCCAAGCTCCTCTGCCCGGCGCACGACCGGCCCTAGGCACCCGCTCCCCGGGCCGGTTATTTGGTGGCATTTTTCTAGTCCATTTTTCATAGCGCTCGAAAAATAAACTACTTCACCGGAGCTTTTTCCAAAGCCTCAAAACTCGAGGCAACAGCACCCTCTGCTGGTTCCTAGGAAAAACTCTCTCTGTCACGCCATAAGCCTGGCTAGAGCAGGGCTCGGCACCCTTTCAGAAGTGGTGTGCTCAGTCTTCATTTAGTCACTCTAATTTGAGGTTTCGCCTGCCGGAAATACAAATCAACGATTTCAAGAGGTCTCTTTCGTGATGTTTAAAATGTGTAACTAAACTATTGTTGTATGTATAGTAAATAAGGTTTCTAAAATGTTTAAGATGCTTCACATAAATTGAAATAAAAAAGGAGAGCAACCCCACGCCAGGGATTGGTGGCGCGGAAAGGGCAGCGTGAGTGCCACTGAAAATCAGCTCATGTGCAGCCTTCGGCATACGTGCCATAGGTTGCCTACCCCCGGCTAATTGTAATTCATACAGCCCCTGTTTTCCTGATAGCATTACTCAAGAGTTATACAGTTACTCTATCTAGCAATCTAGCTAGCTAGCTATCGATACAGACAGGCACCTGAATACATAAGCCATCATTAACTATCAAAAAAATACTCATTAACCTAAACTCCAAAAAGAGAAATGAAAACATAAAGGAGCCAAACAGTTTCCCCCTACCATGCAGTCCTTCATCATTTAAATCAATTTATGTGACTGACACAACCTTAGCTTTGCAACATCCTTCTGTTCTCCAATGGAGATAAGCTATGGGAGAGAGAGTATTGATTTTAAATAGAGATTTCAAACACTCATGCAAATAAAGATTTCAAACACTCATGCAATTCTACATGCAAAGTAAATACATAACGAGAGGTTCCAAAGTTTAGCCTCCTCTCTTGAAGGCTGTACGGAAAAATCTTTTAATTTTCTTCTCCTCTGCGAAATGTATTGAGGAGATGCAAGAAATAGATGGGGTTATGAAGAGAGACAAGTAAAAGGGATTTGTCACCAAAATAGAGTATGGCTGAGAAAGCAGCCGCGGAGAGTTCAGAGAGCGCCTCTGTGTGGCAGTGAATATTTCAATGCGTTGCTGTAGTAGTGTTTATAGCCTGCACTGTTACTTCGGACAGAATTACAATGGATCAACTCTTTTGTAAAGTCTTTTGTATGTTCTGGACCACGCGGACCTGCCGATGGCGAGAAGCCGCGGGCTTGCGGCATTTCAGCTGCGGTCTTGCGGCGCTCCGGGCCGCGGCCACGCTCCCCCGGCTGGCGCGCGACCGGCCCAGCGTTCACACTCCCCGGGCCGGTAATTTCCTCCCATTTTTCTAGTCCATTTTCATGGTTTTCGGCCACTCTAGAGACAGAGATTAGCCAACTACCTAAAGTTTAAGGTTTCCACATGAGGGATCTATCTATCTATCTATCTATCTATCTATCTAATCATGAACACTAATAAGCAGCATTATTTTTCTTGTTTAAGCATTTCTAACGGAACTTCCCCTGTTTCACTGACAAGTATCAGAGGGGTTGCCGCGTTAGTCTGGATCTGTAAAAGCAGCAGGGAGTCTTGTGGCACCTTATAGACTTATGCGCTTTCGTTGGTGAACACCCACTTCGTCGGATGCATGTTTCACTGACAACATTTCTCAAGCTTTATACAGGTTACACCATCTCTCGGTCTATAGCTATATCCATCTAACTAATCTATCTATCGTCGATGGATCCATCGATCTAACTAATCACGAACACTGATAAGAAGCATAAATTTTTCTTCTTTAATCAGTTCCATTGTAACTGCCCGTTTTCCTGATAGCATAACTCTAGATTTTTACAGTTACTCTATCGAGCAAGCTAGCTAGCTATCGGAGCAGAGCAGGCACCTGAATACATACAACATCGTTAAATATCAGTAAAGATGCTCAGCAGACACCTACAATGACGGTATAATTTTTCTCAGCAGAGAAAGCGAGGCTTTCAGAATGAACAGGTGTGTTAATGTGATAAAGATTTCAACAAACATGCAAGTCTACATGCAAAGTAAACACATAACGATAGGTTCCAAAGTTTAGCCTCCTCTCTTGAAGGACAGACAGAAAATCCATTAATGTTCTTCTCCCCTTTTTCTTAAGCAACACTCCACTTCCCTTTGCACCTCCAGAGTTCAGGTAGAAACTCTTGGGAAGGAAGGAAGTAAAACTTTCCTTCCCCTTAATTCTTCAGGGTTGTTCCAACATGGTCAAGGGTGACGAGACATTACTGTACCTGTCGCCTATGGTGAGGGCTCACTAATGTGGGACAGCCCGAGAAGAGGGTCTCTGAGACATTTTTGGTGGAGATGCCCGAAATAGATGTGTCTCTATGGAGAGACAACTAAAAGGGTTTTGTCACCAAAATAGAGAATGGCTGACAAAGCAGCCGGGAAGAGTTCAGCGACTGCCTGAGGACAATAGTCCATGTGTGGCAGTGAATATTTCAATGCGTTGCTATAGTAGTATTTATAGCCTGCACTGTTACTTCGTAAAGAATTATAACGCATCACATCTTGTCTATGTTCGGCACCCCGCGGATTCACCGACGGAGCGGGATCCGCGCTCCTCTGCCCGGCGCACGACCGGCCCTAGGCACCCGCTCCGCCGGTGATTTTGTGGCCTTTTTCTAGTCCATTTTTCATAGCGCTCTTGAAAAATAAACTACTTCACCAGAGCTTTTTCAAATGCCTCAAAACTCGAGGCAACAGCAGGCTCTGTTGGTTACTAGGAAAAACTCTCTCTGTCTCGCAATAAGCCTGGCTAGAGCAGGGCTCGGCATCCTTTCAGAAGTGGTGTGCTTAGAAAGTGTTGTCTAGCAGTGCTTTGCACTGAACGTCTCCTTTTTAGGAATTTTCACAAACGGAGCTCTTCCAAGTAGCCAGCAGTGGAACCTAATAGCATTTTTAGCGTGTTTCCAGGAGGAATTCATGCCTACGAGTGATTTCGAATGAATTGCTCAGGTATAGCTTTTTTCACAGCGTATCTCGGTCATGTCGTTGCTGTTCATCCGAATAGCAAGTTTAGGATAGGAACAGGAAGAATTCTTGCTTACCAATGATGTGGAATCCTTTTTCATGTTTAGCTGCTTTGAAATCGTACCTCTGTCAAATTGAAAGCAGTGCAGCTTGACATCAATTTTAGGATGGTACCAGGAGAAATTCATGACTACCAATAATCCGCAATGAATTTCTCACATTTCGCTGTTTTCCCAAACGGATCTCTGCCAAATTGCCAGCAATGCAACGGAATAGCATTTTAAGATGGTTCTAGGAGAAAGTGTTGCCTAACAAAGGGCTTAACAGTGCAACCGAATGCTATTTTGTGGCTATTTCAAAGAGAAATTCGTACCTATCAGTGAGCTGCAATGACTGGCTCATGTTTAGCAATGTTCACGAAAGGAATCTCTACCAAATGTCCAGCAGGGGATGCTATTGGCTTGTGAAAGACGATTCTCAGATAAATCGGTGCCTAACAATGATCCTGAACGAATTTCTCATATTTCCCATTTTCACACACGCAGATTAGTTTTATGGCCAGCAATGCAACCGAATAGCATTTGTAAAATGGTTCCAGGAGAAAGTGTTGCCTAGCAGTGCTTTGCACTGAACGTCTCCTTTTTAGCAATTTTCACGAAAGGAACTCTGCCAAATAGCCACCAGTGCTTTCGAATAGCAATTGGAGGTTGGGTCAAGGAGAAAGTCGTGTCTA
Organism: Mauremys reevesii; assembly: GCF_016161935.1. Lineage (NCBI taxonomy): Eukaryota > Metazoa > Chordata > Testudines > Geoemydidae > Mauremys > Mauremys reevesii. Next base: position 22,760,897 of record NC_052639.1, read on the forward strand.
GCACTGATGTGGGCTTAATAATTCTTCATTAACTCTTTTCAAGCTTACAGTTTGACTGAATACCTGATGTTTAGCTATTTTCACAAACGGATTTCTGCCAAATGGGCAGGAGTGTAATCGAATAGCATTTTCAGGGTGGTTCAAGGAGCAATTCGTGCCTACGAGTGATTTGGAATGAATTACTCCTGTGTAGCTCTTTTCTCAGCGTATCTCGGTAAGGTTGTTGCTGTGCATCCGAATAGTAAGTTTAGGATGGGAACAGGAGGAATACTTGCTTTCCAATGGTGTGGAATTCTTTCTCAAGTTTAGCTGCTTTGAAACCTTCGTTGAAATCGTACCTCTGTCAAATTGACAGCAGTGCAGCTTGATATCAATTTTAGGATGGTACCAGGAGAAATTCATGACTACCAATAATCCGCAATGAATTTCTCACATTTCGCTGTTTTCCCAAACGGATTTCTGCTAAATTGCCAGCAATTCAACGGAATAGCATTTTAAAATGGGTCTAGGAGTAAGTGTTTCCTACCAGTTGTTTGCACTGAACGTCTCCTTTTTAGGAATTTTCACAAACGGAGCTCTTCCAAATAGCAATCAGTGGAACCTAATAGCATTTTAGGGTGGTTCCAGGTGGAATTCATTCCTACGAGTGATTTCAGATGAATTATGGTATTGCTGTTTTCACAGCGTAGCTCGGTCAAGTTGCTAGCTGTGCATACGAATAGCAATTTTAGGATGGGAAAAGGAGGAATTCGTGCTTCCCAATAATCCGCAGTGAATGTCTCATGTTTCGGTGATTTCACAACGTATAACTGCCAAATTCGCAGCACTGTATCAGAATTGCAGAAGGAGGACGAGTCCATTAGACTTTCCTCGCGCGCAGAGATAAGGCTCATTTTTTGCTATTTTCACGGAAGCAGCTCTAACAAAGGGCTTAACAGTGCAACCGAATGCTATTTTGTGGCTATTTCAAAGAGAAATTCGTACCTATCAGTGAGCTGCAATGACTGGCTCATGTTTAGCAATGTTCACGAAAGGAATCTCTACCAAATGTCCAGCAGGGGATGCTATTGGCTTGTGAAAGACGATTCTCAGATAAATCGGTGCCTAACAATGATCCTGAACGAATTTCTCATATTTTCCATTTTCACACACGCAGATTAGTCTTCTGGCCAGCAATGCAACAGAATAGCATTTGTAAAATGGTTCCAGGAGAAAGTGTTGCCTAGCAGTGCTTTGCACTGAACGTCTCCTTTAGCAATTTTCACGAAAGGAACTCTGCCAAATAGCCACCAGTGCTTGAATAGCAATTGGAGGTTGGGTCAAGGAGAAAGTCGTGTCTAGCACTGATGTGGGCTTAATAATTCTTCATTAGCTCTTTTCAAGTGCCTAGCTTACATTTTGACTGAATACCTGATGTTTAGCTATTTTCACAAACGGATTTCTGCCAAATGGGCAGGAGTGTAATCGAATTGCATTTTCAGGGTGGTTCAAGGAGCAATTCGTGCCTACGAGTGATTTGGAATGAATTGCTCATGTGTAGCTCTTTTCTCAGCGTATCTCGGTCATGTTGTTGCTGTGCATCCGAATAGTAAGTTTAGGATGGGAACAGGAGAATACTTGCTTTCCAATGGTGTGGAATTCTTTCTCGTGTTTAGCTGCTTTGAAACCTTCGTTGAAATCGTACCTCTGTCAAATTGACAGCAGTGCCTCTGAATAGCATTTGTAAGATGGGTCTAGCAGGAATTCATGACTATCAATAATCCGCAATGAATTTCTCACAGTTCTCTGTTTTCCCAAACGGATCTCTGCCAAATTGCCAGCAATGCATCGGAATAGCATTTGTAAGATGGGTCTAAGAGAAAGTGTTGCCTAGCAGTGGTTTGCACTGAACGTCTCCTTTTTAGGAATTTTCACAAACGGAGCTCTTCCAAATAGCCAGCATTGGAACCGAATAGCATTTTTAGGGTGGTTCCAGGAGGAATTCATGCCTACGAGTGATTTCGAATGAATTGCTCAGGTATAGCTGTTTTCGCAGCGTATCTCGGTCATGTTGTTGCTGTGCATCCGAATAGCAAGTTTAGGATGGGAACAGGAGGAATACTTGCTTTCCAATGGTGTGGAATTCTTTCTCATGTTTAGCTGCTTTGAAACCTTCGTACTAATCGTACATCTGTCAAATTGACAGCCGTGCATCTGAAAAGCATTTCTAAGATGGGTGTAGGATTAAGTGTTGCCTAGCAGTGCTTTGCACTGAAGGTCTCCTTTTAGCAATTTTCACGAAAGGAACTCTGCCAAATAGCCACCAGTGCTTTCGAATAGCAATTGGAGGTTGGGTCAAGGAGAAAGTCGTGTCTAGCACTGATGTGGGCTTAATAATTCTTCATTAGCTCTTTTCATGTGCCTAGCTTACTTTTTGACTGAATACCTGATGTTTATCTATTTTAACAAACGGATCTCTGCCAAATGGGCAGGAGTGTAATCGAATAACATTTTTAGGGTTGTTCCAGGAGCAATTCGTGCCTACGAGTGATTTGGAATGAATTGCTCATGAGTAGCTGTTTTCGCAGCGTATCTCGGTCATGTTGTTTCTGTGCATAAGAATAGCAAATTTAGGATGGGAACAGGAGGAATTCTTGCTTACCAATGATGTGGAATCCTTTTTCATGTTTAGCTGCTTTGAAACCTTCGTTGAAATCGTACCTCTGTCAAATTGACAGCAGTGCAGCTTGATATCAATTTTAGGATGGTACCAGGAGAAATTCATGACTACCAATAATCCGCAATGAATTTCTCACATTTCGCTATTTTCCCAAACGGATCTCTGCCAAATTGCCAGCAATGCATCGGAATAGCATTTGTAAGATGGGTCTAAGAGAAAGTGTTGCCTAGCAGTGGTTTGCACTGAACGTCTCCTTTTTAGGAATTTTCACAAACGGAGCTCTTCCAAATAGCCAGCATTGGAACCGAATAGCATTTTTAGGGTGGTTCCAGGAGGAATTCATGCCTACGAGTGATTTCGAATGAATTGCTCAGGTATAGCTGTTTTCGCAGCGTATCTCGGTCATGTTGTTGCTGTGCATCCGAATAGCAAGTTTAGGATGGGAACAGGAGGAATACTTGCTTTCCAATGGTGTGGAATTCTTTCTCATGTTTAGCTGCTTTGAAACCTTCGTACTAATCGTACATCTGTCAAATTGACAGCCGTGCATCTGAAAAGCATTTCTAAGATGGGTGTAGGATTAAGTGTTGCCTAGCAGTGCTTTGCACTGAAGGTCTCCTTTTAGCAATTTTCACGAAAGGAACTCTGCCAAATAGCCACCAGTGCTTTCGAATAGCAATTGGAGGTTGGGTCAAGGAGAAAGTCGTGTCTAGCACTGATGTGGGCTTAATAATTCTTCATTAGCTCTTTTCATGTGCCTAGCTTACTTTTTGACTGAATACCTGATGTTTATCTATTTTAACAAACGGATCTCTGCCAAATGGGCAGGAGTGTAATCGAATAACATTTTTAGGGTTGTTCCAGGAGCAATTCGTGCCTACGAGTGATTTGGAATGAATTGCTCATGAGTAGCTGTTTTCGCAGCGTATCTCGGTCATGTTGTTTCTGTGCATAAGAATAGCAAATTTAGGATGGGAACAGGAGGAATTCTTGCTTACCAATGATGTGGAATCCTTTTTCATGTTTAGCTGCTTTGAAACCTTCGTTGAAATCGTACCTCTGTCAAATTGACAGCAGTGCAGCTTGATATCAATTTTAGGATGGGAGCAGGAGGAATTCGTGCTTCCCAATAATCCGCAGTGAATTTCTCATGTTTCGCTGTTTTCACAACGTATAACTGCCAAATTCTCAGCAGTGGATCCATCGACGATAGATAGATTAGTTAGATGGATGTAGATATAGAGCGAGAGATGGTGTAACCTGTATAAACCTTGAGAAATGTTGTCAGTGAAACATGTATCCGACGAAGTGGGTATCACCAAGGATAGCGCATAAGTCTATAAGGTGCCACAAGATTCTCTGCTGCTTTTACAGATCCAGACTAACGCGGCTACCCCTCTGATACTTGTCACTGAAACAGGGGAAGTTCCGTTAGAAATGCTTAAACAAGAAAAATAATGTTGCTTATTAGTGTTCATGATTAGATAGATAGATAGATCCCTCATCTGGACACCTTAAACTTTAGGTAGTTGGCTAGTCTCTGTCTCTAGAGTGGCCGAATACCATGAAAATGGACTAGAAAAATGGGAGGAAATTACCGGCCCGGGGAGTGTGAACGCTGGGCCGGTCGCGCGCCAGCCGGGGGAGCGTGACCGCGGCCCGGAGCGCCGCAAGACCGCAGCTGAAATGCCGCAAGCCCGCGGCTTCTCGCCATCGGCAGGTCCGCGTGGTCCAGAACATAGAAAAGAGTTGATCCATTGTAATTCTGTCCGAAGTAACGGTGCAGGCTATAAACACTACTACAGCAACGCATTGAAATATTCACTGCCACACACCGTCCTGAGGCGCTCTCTGAACTCTCCCCGGCTGCTTTCTCAGCCATACTCTATTTTGGTGACAAATCCCTTTTAGTTGTCTCGCTTCAGAACCCATCTATTTCGTGCATCTCCTCAATACATGTCGCAGAGGAGAAGAAAATTAAAAGATTTTCCGTACTGCCTTCAAGAGAGGAGGCTAAACTTTGGAACTTCTCGTTATGTATTTACTTTGTATGTAGAATTGCATGAGTCTTTGAAATCTTTATTTACATGAGTGTTTGAAATCTCTATTTAAAATCAATACTCTCTCTCCCATAGCTTATATCCATTGGAGAACAGAAGGATGTTGTGTCAGTCACATAAATTGCTTTAAATGATGAAGGACTGCATGGTAGGGGGAAACTGTTTGGCTCCCTTACGTGTTCATTTCTCTTTTTGGCGTTTAGGTTAATGAGTATTTTTTTGATAGTTAATGATGGCTTATGTATTCAGGTGCCTGTCTGTATCGATAGCTAGCTAGCTAGATTGCTAGATAGAGTAACCTTATTTACTATACATACAATAATAGTTTAGTTACACATTTTAAACATCACGAAAGAGACCTCTTGAAATCGTTGATTTGTATTTCCGGCAGGCGAAACCTCAAATTAGAGTGACTAAATGAAGACTGAGCACACCACTTCTGAAAGGGTGCCGAGCCCTGCTCTAGCCAGGCTTATGGCGTGACAGAGAGAGTTTTTCCTAGGAACCAGCAGAGGGTGCTGTTGCCTCGAGTTTTGAGGCTTTTGATAAAGCTCCGGTGAAGTAGTTTATTTTTCAAGAGCGCTATGAAAAATGGACTAGAAAAATGCCACCAAATCACCGGCCCGGAGAGCGGGTGACTAGGGCCGGTCGTGCGCCGGGCAGAGGAGCGTGGACGCCGCTCCGTCGGTGGATCCGCGGGGTGCAGAACATAGAAAAGAGGTGATGCGTTATAATTCTTTACGAAGTAACAGTACAGGCTATAAATACTACTATAGCAACGCATTGAAATATCCACTGCCACACATGTCCTCAGGCAGTCGCTGAACTCTTCCTGGCTGCTTTGTCAGCCATACTCTATTTTGGTGACAAAACCCTTTTAGTTGTCTCTCCATAGAGACATCTATTTCTGGCATCTCCACCAAAAATGTCTCAGAGACCCTCTCATCGGGCTGTCCCACATTAGTGAGACCTCACCGTAGGCGACAGGTACAGTAATGTTTCGTAAACCTTGAACCTGTTGGAACAGCGCTGAACAATTAAGGGGAAGGAAAGTTTTGCTTCCTTCCGTCCCTAACAGTTTCTACCAGAACTCTGGAGGTGCAAGGGGAAGTGGAGTGCTGCTGAAGAGAAAGGGGCGAAGAACATTAATGTATTTTTCTGTCTGTCCTTCAACAGTGAAACATGTATCCGACGAAGTGGGTATCACCAAGGAAAGCGCATAAGTTTATAAGGTGCCACAAGACTCCCTGCTGCTTTTACAGATCCAGACTAACGCGGCAACCCCTCTGATACTTGTCAGTGAAACAGGGGAAGTTCCGTTAGAAATGCTTAAACAAGAAAAATAATGCTGCTTATTAGTGTTCATGATTAGATAGATAGATAGATAGATAGATAGATAGCTAGATAGATAGATAGATCCGTCATCTGGAAACCTTAAACTTTAGGTAGTTGGCTAATCTCTGTCTCTAGAGTGGCCGAAAACCATGAAAATGGACTAGAAAAATGGGAGGAAATTACCGGCCCGGGGAGTGTGAACGCTGGGCCGGTCGCGCGCCAGCCGGGGGAGCGTGGCCGCGGCCCGGAGCGCCGCAAGACCGCAGCTGAAATGCCGCAAGCCCGCGGCTTCTCGCCATCGGCAGGTCCGCGTGGTCCAGAACATACAAAAGACTTTACAAAAGAGGTGATCCATTGTAATTCTATCCGAAGTAACAGTGCAGGCTATAAACACTACTACAGCAACGCATTGAAATATTCACTGCCACACCCGGTCCTGAGGCGCTCTCTGAACTCTCCGCGGCTGCTTTCTCAGCCATACTCTATTTTGGTGACAAATCCCTTTTACTTGTCTCTCTTCATAACCCCATCTATTTCTTGCATCTCCTCAATACATTTCGCAGAGGAAAAGTAAATTAAAAGATTTTTCCGTACAGCCTTCAAGAGAGGAGGCTAAACTTTGGAACCTCTCGTTATGTATTTACTTTGCATGTAGAATTGCATGAGTGTTTGAAATCTTTATTTGCATGAGTGTTTGAAATCTCTATTTAAAATCAATACTCTCTCTCCCATAGCTTATCTCCATTGGAGAACAGAAGGATGTTGCAAAGCTAAGGTTGTGTCAGTCACATAAATTGATTTAAATGATGAAGGACTGCATGGTAGGGGGAAACTGTTTGGCTCCTTTATGTTTTCATTTCTCTTTTTGGAGTTTAGGTTAATGAGTATTTTTTTGATAGTTAATGATGGCTTATGTATTCAGGTGCCTGTCTGTATCGATAGCTAGCTAGCTAGATTGCTAGATAGAGTAACTGTATAACTCTTGAGTAATGCTATCAGGAAAACAGGGGTTGTATGAATTACAATTAGCCGGGGGTAGGCAACCTATGGCACGTATGCCGAAGGCTGCACATGAGCTGATTTTCAGTGGCACTCACGCTGCCCTTTCCGCGCCACCAATCCCTGGCGTGGGGTTGCTCTCCTTTTTTATTTCAATTTATGTGAAGCATCTTAAACATTTTAGAAACCTTATTTACTATACATACAACAATAGTTTAGTTACACATTTTAAACATCACGAAAGAGACCTCTTGAAATCGTTGATTTGTATTTCCGGCAGGCGAAACCTCAAATTAGAGTGACTAAATGAAGACTGAGCACACCACTTCTGAAAGGGTGCCGAGCCCTGCTCTAGCCAGGCTTATGGCGTGACAGAGAGAGTTTTTCCTAGGAACCAGCAGAGGGTGCTGTTGCCTCGAGTTTTGAGGCTTTGGAAAAGCTCCGGTGAAGTAGTTTATTTTTCGAGCGCTATGAAAATGGACTAGAAAAATGCCACCAAATAACCGGCCCGGGGAGCGGGTGCCTAGGGCCGGTCGTGCGCCGGGCAGAGGAGCTTGGATCCCGCTCCGTCGGTGGATCCGCGGGGTGCAGAACATAGAAAAGAGGTGATGCGTTATAATTCTTTACGAAGTAACAGTAGAGGCTATTAATACTACTATTGCAACACATAGAAATATTAACTGCCACACATGAACTATTGTCCTGAGGCAGTCGCTGAACTCTTCCCGGCTGCTTTGTCAGCCATACTCTATTTTGGTGACAAAACCCTTTTAGATGTTTCTGTTCAGAGCCACATCTATTTCGGGCATCTCCACCAAAAATGTCTCAGAGAACCTCTTCTCGGGCTGTCCCACATTAGTGAGACGTCACCATGGGCGACAGGTACAGTAATGTCTCGTCACCCTTGAAAATGTTGGAACAGCGCTGAACAATTAAGGGGAAAGAAAGTTTTGCTTCCTTCCTTCCCAACAGTTTCTACCTGAATTCTGGAGGTGCAAGGGAAGTGGAGTGCTGCTGAAGAGAAAGGGGCGAAGAACATTAATGGATTTTCTGTCTGTCCTTCAAGAGAGGAGGCTAAACTTTGGAACCTATCGTTATGTGTTTACTTTGCATGTAGACTTGCATGTGTGTTTCCAATCTTTATCACCTATGTAAACTCAATTGAAACAATTTGTTAAAGATCTTTCCTTTGATGTGTTGCTATCCATGCAAAACATTAACACACCTGTTTACTCTGAAAGCCTCGCTTTCTCTGCTGAGAAAATTATACCGTCATTGTAGGTGTCTGCTGAGCATCTTTACAGATATTTAACGATGTTGTATGTATTCAGGTGCCTGGTTTGCTCCGATAGCTAGCTAGCTTGCTCGATAGAGTAACTGTATAAATCTAGAGTTATGCTATCCAGGGGCGGCTCTAGGCACCAGCAAACCAAACTGCTGCCTAGGGCGGCAAAATATAGGGGGCGGCAAAGGCTGAGGCTGGGGCCCCAGCTCATCCTGCCGCTGCAAGCCGAGGAGCGGCCCGTCCCCTGCAGCCGGGCAGGGCCGCGCTCCCGGCTCCGCTTGGGGGAGAGGGATGGCCTTACCGGTAGCCCGGCCCCTGGCTGCAGAAGACGGGCCGCTCCTCCTCCGCTTGTTCCCGGGTCCTAAACAGCGCAGCAGTAGTTTGGCTGGGGCTGAGCCCTCCCCGCCCCTCCCCTCCCTGCTCAGAGCCGCTGTGGTCAGGGGCGGGGCTACAAGCTCCGGGCCGAGTGGAGGCAGCTGAGCACAGCCTGGAGCTGGCGGCCCCGCCCCCTCCCCACGCGGCTCTGAGCCGGGAAGAGCTCAGCCCCGTCCGGAACCATGCGGCTGCCGCGCGGTGAGCCGCGGGTGAGCAGCCGGGGAGGGGGGGTGGCTAAGGGGCAGGGAGTCCCAGGGACACTCAGGCGGCAGGGAGGGGGCGGTCAGGGGCCAGGAAGGGGGTTGGATTGGGGGTCTCAGGAGGTGTTTGTCAGGCACCCCGACCCCTAGCCCAGCCCTGACCCCCAGCTCCAAGCCCAGCCCTCTGATCCAGACACCCCTGACCCCATTCCCCACAGCCCTGACCCCAGATCCGAGCCCAGCCCTTCTGATCCAGACACCCCTAACCCTATTTCCCCACAGCCCTGACCCCAGCTCCGAGCCCAGCCCCTCTGATCCGGACACCCCTCACCCCATTCCCCACAGCCCTGACCCCAGCTCCGAGCCCAGCCCTCTGATCCGGACACCCCTCACCCCATTCCCCCACAGCCCTGACCCCAGCTCCGAACCCAGCCCTTCTGATCCAGACACCCCCTCACCCCATTTCCCCACAGCCCTGACCCCCAGCTCCGAGCCCAGCCCCTCTGATCCGGACACCTCCTGACCCCATTTCCCCACAGCCCTGACCCCTAGTTCTGAGCCCAGCCCTCTGATCCAGACACCCTGACCCCATCCCCACTGCCCTGACCCCAGCTCTGAGCCCAGCTGCTCTGAGGTGGGCACCCTCCGACCCCATCCCCACCCCAGACCCCCAGCTCTGAGGCGAGCCCTCTGAGCCAGACAACCTCCGACCCCATCTCCTCACAGTCCTGAGCCCAGCCCCTGTGAGCCGGGCACCCCAGAGCCCAGCTCCCACCCAGCCCTGGGCAACAGCAGCACCACCTCCAGGCAGTGACAGCCCATTGGCACCAACCATCACCCAGCAACAGCCCAAAAAAGTGAAAGAGCGTGCCTCAAGCATCCAAAAGATCAGGGTTCGGCAACCTTTCAGAAGAGCTGTGCCGAGTCTTCATTTAGTCTCTCTGATTTAAGGTTTTGCATGCCAGTAATACATTTTAATATTTTAGAAGGTCTCTTTTTATGGCTATAATATATAACTAAACTTTTGTTGTATATAAAGAAAATAAGGTTTTTAAAATGCTTAAGAAGCTTCATTTAAAAATAAATGAAAACACAGAACCCCCCCCCAGACCCTTGCAATAGGTCAATTTGGCACATTAGCCAGGAGGAAGCAGAATGTGAGTGTTTTCGACCACAAACCCTGTCCCTCCTGATTCGCAACCCCATGGACCAGGCGGCAGCAAGTCCTGAGCAGGAGCCCAGACGGTTACGTTGTGTGGCAGAAACTGCAACTAGTAGCAAAAGGCGAGGGTTTCGCAATGTGTCGGTACACCTGCTGCACTTCAGAGGCGGGTCCCGCTTCGGTGGCAGGGGGCCCCCCGCCGCGGGTCTTCGGGGCACAGTGGGTCCCGGAACGGAAGGGCCCCCGCCGCCAAATTACCACCGAAGTGGGGCCCCCCGCCACCGAAGACCCCAGGCCCCCGGAATCCTCTGGGCGGCCCTGCTCTGCAGCCAACAATGGTTCCAGGAACAGTAACGTTGAGCAACTTCCAGTAGTAACTGTGCTGAACATATTCTTTAGCTCTCAGTTATCAGAAACAACAAGGAGTCTGGTGGCACCTTAAAGACTAACCGATTAATTTGGGCATAAACTTTCGGATTAAAAGCCCACTTCTTCATATGCATGGAGTGAAAATTACAGATACAGGCATAAATATACTGGCACATGAAGAGGAGGGAGTTACCTTACAAGCTCTTAATGTTCATTGTAGTGAATGGGTGCCCTGGGATGGTGGCCAGGGATTTTTAAGTGAATTTTAAGTGCAGAGACTATTAAGGTTTGAAGAGTGAATCAGTGGGAGCTTCCCGCAAACCTCCTTGCTGCTTAGGCGATATGGGAAATTTTCTTCATCTGGCCCTGGATGGATTGTTAGCTTTAAATGAATGTCCTGTTCTTGTCCTCCCTGTTCCCACTCCTAGCCCATCCACTGCCTTGACAATGTGTCTGTGCCACCAAACTCTGAGACCATACTGTGATGCTGCAAGGAAGCTACCTCTATTGGGTGAAGGACAGACAGAAAATCCATTAATATTCTTCGCCCCTTTCTCTTCAGCAGCACTCCACTTCCCCTTGCACCTCCAGAAATCAGGTAGAAACTGTTGGGAAGGAAGGAAGCAAAACTTTCTTTCCCCTTAATTGTTCAGCGCTGTTCCAACATTTTCAAGGGTGACGAGACATTACTGTACCTGTCGCCTATGGTGACGTCTCACTAATGTGGGACAGCCCGAGAAGAGGTTCTCTGAGACATTTTTGGTGGAGATGCACGAAATAGATGTGGCTCTGAACAGAAACATCTAAAATAGAGTATGGCTGACAAAGCAGCCGGGAAGAGTTCAGCGACTGCCTCAGGACAATAGTTCATGTGTGGCAGTGAATATTTCTATGTGTTGCAATAGTAGTATTAATAGCCTCTACTGTTACTTCGTAAAGAATTATATCGCATCACCTCTTTTCTATGTTCTGCACCCCGCGGATCCACCGACGGAGCGGGATCCAAGCTCCTCTGCCCGGCGCACGACCGGCCCTAGGCACCCGCTCCCCGGGCCGGTTATTTGGTGGCATTTTTCTAGTCCATTTTTCATAGCGCTCGAAAAATAAACTACTTCACCGGAGCTTTTTCCAAAGCCTCAAAACTCGAGGCAACAGCACCCTCTGCTGGTTCCTAGGAAAAACTCTCTCTGTCACGCCATAAGCCTGGCTAGAGCAGGGCTCGGCACCCTTTCACTAGTGGTGTGCTCAGTCTTCATTTAGTCACTCTAATTTGAGGTTTCGCCTGCCGGAAATACAAATCAACGATTTCAAGAGGTCTCTTTCGTGATGTTTAAAATGTGTAACTAAACTATTGTTGTATGTATAATAAATAAGGTTTCTAAAATGTTTAAGATGCTTCACATAAATTGAAATAAAAAAGGAGAGCAACCCCACGCCAGGGATTGGTGGCGCGGAAAGGGCAGCGTGAGTGCCACTGAAAATCAGCTCATGTGCAGCCTTCGGCATACGTTCCATAGGTTGCCTACCCCCGGCTAATTGTAATTCATACAGCCCCTGTTTTCCTGATAGCATTACTCAAGAGTTATACAGTTACTCTATCTAGCAATCTAGCTAGCTAGCTATCGATACAGACAGGCACCTGAATACATAAGCCATCATTAACTATCAAAAAATACTCATTAACCTAAACTCCAAAAAGAGAAATGAAAACATAAAGGAGCCAAACAGTTTCCCCCTACCATGCAGTCCTTCATCATTTAAATCAATTTATGTGACTGACACAACCTTAGCTTTGCAACATCCTTCTGTTCTCCAATGGAGATAAGCTATGGGAGAGAGAGTATTGATTTTAAATAGAGATTTCAAACACTCATGCAAATAAAGATTTCAAACACTCATGCAATTCTACATGCAAAGTAAATACATAACGAGAGGTTCCAAAGTTTAGCCTCCTCTGTGGAAGGCTGTACGGAAAAATCTTTTAATTTTCTTCTCCTCTGCGAAATGTATTGAGGAGATGCAAGAAATAGATGGGGTTATGAAGAGAGACAAGTAAAAGGGATTTGTCACCAAAATAGAGTATGATTGAGAAAGCAGCCGGGGAGAGTTCAGAGAGCGCCTCAGGACATGTGTGGCAGTGGATATTTCAATGCGTTGCTGTAGTAGTGTTTATAGCCTGCACTGTTACTTCGGACAGAATTACAATGGATCAACTCTTTTGTAAAGTCTTTTGTATGTTCTGGACCACGCGGACCTGCCGATGGCGAGAAGCCGCGGGCTTGCGGCATTTCAGCTGCGGTCTTGCGGCGCTCCGGGCCGCGGCCACGCTCCCCCGGCTGGCGCGCGACCGGCCCAGCGTTCACACTCTCCGGGCCGGTAATTTCCTCCCATTTTTCTAGTCCATTTTCATGGTTTTCGGCCACTCTAGAGACAGAGATTAGCCAACTACCTAAAGTTTAAGGTTTCCAGATGAGGGATCTATCTATCTATCTATCTATCTATCTATCTATCTAATCATGAACACTAATAAGCAGCATTATTTTTCTTGTTTAAGCATTTCTAACGGAACTTCCCCTGTTTCACTGACAAGTATCAGAGGGGTTGCCGCGTTAGTCTGGATCTGTAAAAGCAGCAGGGAGTCTTGTGGCACCTTATAGACTTATGCGCTTTCGTTGGTGAACACCCACTTCGTTGGATGCATGTTTCACTGACAACATTTCTCAAGCTTTATACAGGTTACACCATCTCTCGGTCTATAGCTATATCCATCTAACTAATCTATCTATCGTCGATGGATCCATCGATCTAACTAATCACGAACACTGATAAGAAGCATAAATTTTTCTTCTTTAATCAGTTCCATTGTAACTGCCCGTTTTCCTGATAGCATAACTCTAGATTTTTACAGTTACTCTATCGAGCAAGCTAGCTAGCTATCGGAGCAGAGCAGGCACCTGAATACATACAACATCGTTAAATATCAGTAAAGATGCTCAGCAGACACCTACAATGACGGTATAATTTTTCTCAGAGAAAGCGAGGCTTCAGAATGAACAGGTGTGTTAATGTGATAAAGATTTCAACAAACATGCAAGTCTACATGCAAAGTAAACACATAACGATAGGTTCCAAAGTTTAGCCTCCTCTCTTGAAGGACAGACAGAAAATCCATTAATGTTCTTCTCCCCTTTTCTTAAGCAACACTCCACTTCCCTTTGCACCTCCAGAGTTCAGGTAGAAACTCTTGGGAAGGAAGGAAGTAAAACTTTCCTTCCCCTTAATTCTTCAGGGTTGTTCCAACATGTTCAAGGGTGACGAGACATTACTGTACCTGTCGCCTATGATGAGGGCTCACTAATGTGGGACAGCCCGAGAAGAGGGTCTCTGAGACATTTTTGGTGGAGATGCCAGAAATAGATGTGTCTCTATGGAGAGACAACTAAAAGGGTTTTGTCACCAAAATAGAGTATGGCTGACAAAGCAGCCGGGAAGAGTTCAGCGACTGACTGAGGACAATAGTCCATGTGTGGCAGTGAATATTTCAATGCGTTGCTATAGTAGTATTTATAGCCTGCACTGTTACTTCGTAAAGAATTATAACGCATCACATCTTGTCTATGTTCGGCACCCCGCGGATTCACCGACAAAGCGGGATCCGCGCTCCTCTGCCCTGCGCACGACCGGCCCTAGGCACCCGCTCCCGGGACGGTGATTTTGTGGCCTTTTTCTAGTCCATTTTTCATAGCGCTCTTGAAAAATAAACTACTTCACCAGAGCTTTTTCAAATGCCTCAAAACTCGAGGCAACAGCAGGCTCTGTTGGTTACTAGGAAAAACTCTCTCTGTCTCGCAATAAGCCTGGCTAGAGCAGGGCTCGGCATCCTTTCAGAAGTGGTGTGCTTAGAAAGTGTTGTCTAGCAGTGCTTTGCACTGAACGTCTCCTTTTTAGGAATTTTCACAAACGGAGCTCTTCCAAGTAGCCAGCAGTGGAACCTAATAGCATTTTTAGCGTGTTTCCAGGAGGAATTCATGCCTACGAGTGATTTCGAATGAATTGCTCAGGTATAGTTTTTTTCACAGCGTATCTCGGTCATGTCGTTGCTGTTCATCCGAATAGCAAGTTTAGGATAGGAACAGGAAGAATTCTTGCTTACCAATGATGTGGAATCCTTTTTCATGTTTAGCTGCTTTGAAATCGTACCTCTGTCAAATTGAAAGCAGTGCAGCTTGACATCAATTTTAGGATGGTACCAGGAGAAATTCATGACTACCAATAATCCGCAATGAATTTCTCACATTTCGCTGTTTTCCCAAACGGATCTCTGCCAAATTGCCAGCAATGCAACGGAATAGCATTTTAAGATGGTTCTAGGAGAAAGTGTTGCCTAACAAAGGGCTTAACAGTGCAACCGAATGCTATTTTGTGGCTATTTCAAAGAGAAATTCGTACCTATCAGTGAGCTGCAATGACTGGCTCATGTTTAGCAATGTTCACGAAAGGAATCTCTACCAAATGTCCAGCAGGGGATGCTATTGGCTAGTGAAAGACGATTCTCAGATAAATCGGTGCCTAACAATGATCCTGAACGAATTTCTCATATTTCCCATTTTCACACACGCAGATTAGTTTTATGGCCAGCAATGCAACCGAATAGCCTTTGTAAAATGGTTCCAGGAGAAAGTGTTGCCTAGCAGTGCTTTGCACTGAACGTCTCCTTTTTAGCAATTTTCACGAAAGGAACTCTGCCAAATAGCCACCAGTGCTTTCGAATAGCAATTGGAGGTTGGGTCAAGGAGAAAGTCGTGTCTAGCACTGATGTGGGCTTAATAATTCTTCATTAACTCTTTCAAGCTTACAGTTTGACTGAATACCTGATGTTTAGCTATTTTCACAAACGGATTTCTGCCAAATGGGCAGGAGTGTAATCGAATAGCATTTTCAGGGTGGTTCAAGGAGCAATTCGTGCCTACGAGTGATTTGGAATGAATTACTCCTGTGTAGCTCTTTTCTCAGCGTATCTCGGTAAGGTTGTTGCTGTGCATCCGAATAGTAAGTTTAGGATGGGAACAGGAGGAATACTTGCTTTCCAATGGTGTGGAATTCTTTCTCAAGTTTAGCTGCTTTGAAACCTTCGTTGAAATCGTACCTCTGTCAAATTGACAGCAGTGCAGCTTGATATCAATTTTAGGATGGTACCAGGAGAAATTCATGACTACCAATAATCCGCAATGAATTTCTCACATTTCGCTGTTTTCCCAAACGGATTTCTGCTAAATTGCCAGCAATTCAACGGAATAGCATTTTAAAATGGGTCTAGGAGTAAGTGTTTCCTACCAGTTGTTTGCACTGAACGTCTCCTTTTTAGGAATTTTCACAAACGGAGCTCTTCCAAATAGCCAGCAGTGGAACCGAATAGCATTTTTAGGGTGGTTCCAGGTGGAATTCATTCCTACGAGTGATTTCGAATGAATTGCTCAGGTATAGCTGTTTTCACAGCGTAGCTCGGTCAAGTTGCTAGCTGTGCATACGAATAGCAATTTTAGGATGGGAAAAGGAGGAATTCGTGCTTCCCAATAATCCGCAGTGAATGTCTCATGTTTCGGTTATTTCACAACGTATAACTGCCAAATTCGCAGCACTGTATCAGAATTGCAGAAGGAGGACGAGTCCATTAGACTTTCCTCGCGCGCAGAGATAAGGCTCATTTTTTGCTATTTTCACGGAAGCAGCTCTAACAAAGGGCTTAACAGTGCAACCGAATGCTATTTTGTGGCTATTTCAAAGAGAAATTCGTACCTATCAGTGAGCTGCAATGACTGGCTCATGTTTAGCAATGTTCACGAAAGGAATCTCTACCAAATGTCCAGCAGGGGATGCTATTGGCTTGTGAAAGACGATTCTCAGATAAATCGGTGCCTAACAATGATCCTGAACGAATTTCTCATATTTTCCATTTTCACACACGCAGATTAGTCTTCTGGCCAGCAATGCAACAGAATAGCATTTGTAAAATGGTTCCAGGAGAAAGTGTTGCCTAGCAGTGCTTTGCACTGAACGTCTCCTTTTTAGCAATTTTCACGAAAGGAACTCTGCCAAATAGCCACCAGTGCTTTCGAATAGCAATTGGAGGTTGGGTCAAGGAGAAAGTCGTGTCTAGCACTGATGTGGGCTTAATAATTCTTCATTAGCTCTTTTCAAGTGCCTAGCTTACATTTTGACTGAATACCTGATGTTTAGCTATTTTCACAAACGGATTTCTGCCAAATGGGCAGGAGTGTAATCGAATTGCATTTTCAGGGTGGTTCAAGGAGCAATTCGTGCCTACGAGTGATTTGGAATGAATTGCTCATGTGTAGCTCTTTTCTCAGCGTATCTCGGTCATGTTGTTGCTGTGCATCCGAATAGTAAGTTTAGGATGGGAACAGGAGAATACTTGCTTTCCAATGGTGTGGAATTCTTTCTCGTGTTTAGCTGCTTTGAAACCTTCGTTGAAATCGTACCTCTGTCAAATTGACAGCAGTGCCTCTGAATAGCATTTGTAAGATGGGTCTAGCAGGAATTCATGACTATCAATAATCCGCAATGAATTTCTCACAGTTCTCTGTTTTCCAAACGGATCTCTGCCAAATTGCCAGCAATGGATCCATCGACGATAGATAGATTAGATAGATGGATATAGCTATAGACCGAGAGATGGTGTAACCTGTATAAAGCTTGAGAAATGTTGTCAGTGAAACATGTATCCGACGAAGTGGGTATCACCAACGAAAGCGCATAAGTCTATAAGGTGCCACAAGACTCTCTGCTGCTTTTACAGATCCAGACTAACGCGGCAACGCCTCTGATACTTGTCAGTGAAACAGGGGAAGTTCCGTTAGAAATGCTTAAACAAGAAAAATAATGCTGCTTATTAGTGTTCATGATTAGATAGATAGATAGATAGATAGATAGATAGATAGATAGATCCCTCATCTGGAAACCTTAAACTTTAGGTAGTTGGCTAATCTCTGTCTCTAGAGTGGCCGAAAACCATGAAAATGGACTAGAAAAATGGGAGGAAATTACCGGCCCGGGGAGTGTGAACGCTGGGCCGGTCGCGCGCCAGCCGGGGGAGCGTGGCCGCGGCCCGGAGCGCCGCAAGACCGCAGCTGAAATGCCGCAAGCCCGCGGCTTCTCGCCATCGGCAGGTCCGCGTGGTCCAGAACATACAAAAGACTTTACAAAAGAGGTGATCCATTGTAATTCTATCCGAAGTAACAGTGCAGGCTATAAACACTACTACAGCAACGCATTGAAATATTCACTGCCACACAGAGGCGCTCTCTGAACTCTCCGCGGCTGCTTTCTCAGCCATACTCTATTTTGGTGACAAATCCCTTTTACTTGTCTCTCTTCATAACCCCATCTATTTCTTGCATCTCCTCAATACATTTCGCAGAGGAAAAGAAAATTAAAAGATTTTTCCGTACAGCCTTCAAGAGAGGAGGCTAAACTTTGGAACCTCTCGTTATGTATTTACTTTGCATGTAGAATTGCATGAGTGTTTGAAATCTTTATTTGCATGAGTGTTTGAAATCTCTATTTAAAATCAATACTCTCTCTCCCATAGCTTATCTCCATTGGAGAACAGAAGGATGTTGCAAAGCTAAGGTTGTGTCAGTCACATAAATTGATTTAAATGATGAAGGACTGCATGGTAGGGGGAAACTGTTTGGCTCCTTTATGTTTTCATTTCTCTTTTTGGAGTTTAGGTTAATGAGTATTTTTGATAGTTAATGATGGCTTATGTATTCAGGTGCCTGTCTGTATCGATAGCTAGCTAGCTAGATTGCTAGATAGAGTAACTGTATAACTCTTGAGTAATGCTATCAGGAAAACAGGGGCTGTATGAATTACAATTAGCCGGGGTAGGCAACCTATGGCACGTATGCCGAAGGCTGCACATGAGCTGATTTTCAGTGGCACTCACGCTGCCCTTTCGCGCCACCAATCCCTGGCGTGGGGTTGCTCTCCTTTTTTATTTCAATTTATGTGAAGCATCTTAAACATTTTAGAAACCTTATTTACTATACATACAACAATAGTTTAGTTACACATTTTAAACATCACGAAAGAGACCTCTTGAAATCGTTGATTTGTATTTCCGGCAGGCGAAACCTCAAATTAGAGTGACTAAATGAAGACTGAGCACACCACTTCTGAAAGGGTGCCGAGCCCTGCTCTAGCCAGGCTTATGGCGTGACAGAGAGTTTTCCTAGGAACCAGCAGAGGGTGCTGTTGCCTCGAGTTTTGAGGCTTTGGAAAAAGCTCCGGTGAAGTAGTTTATTTTTCGAGCGCTATGAAAAATGGACTAGAAAAATGCCACCAAATCACCGGCCCGGAAGCGGGTGCCTAGGGCCGGTCGTGCGCCGGGCAGAGGAGCTTGGATCCCGCTCCGTCGGTGGATCCGCGGGGTGCAGAACATAGAAAAGAGGTGATGCGTTATAATTCTTTACGAAGTAACAGTAGAGGCTATTAATACTACTATTGCAACACATAGAAATATTCACTGCCACACATGAACTATTGTCCTGAGGCAGTCGCTGAACTCTTCCCGGCTGCTTTGTCAGCCATACTCTATTTTGGTGACAAAACCCTTTTAGATGTTTCTGTTCAGAGCCACATCTATTTCGGGCATCTCCACCAAAAATGTCTCAGAGAACCTCTTCTCGGGCTGTCCCACATTAGTGAGACGTCACCATAGGCGACAGGTACAGTAATGTCTCGTCACCCTTGAAAATGTTGGAACAGCGCTGAACAATTAAGGGGAAAGAAAGTTTTGCTTCCTTCCTTCCCAACAGTTTCTACCTGAATTCTGGAGGTGCAAGGGGAAGTGGAGTGCTGCTGAAGAGAAAGGGGCGAAGAACATTAATGGATTTTCTGTCTGTCCTTCAAGAGAGGAGGCTAAACTTTGGAACCTATCGTTATGTGTTTACTTTGCATGTAGACTTGCATGTGTGTTTCCAATCTTTATCACCTATGTAAACTCAATTGAAACAATTTGTTAAAGATCTTTCCTTTGATGTGTTGCTATCCATGCAAAACATTAACACACCTGTTTACTCTGAAAGCCTCGCTTTCTCTGCGGAGACCTGGTATACCGTCCTTGTCGGGGTCTGCTGAGCATCTTTACAGATATTTAACGATGTTGTATGTATTCAGGTGCCTGGTTTGCTCCGATAGCTAGCTAGCTTGCTCGATAGAGTAACTGTATAAATCTAGAGTTATGCTATCCAGGGGCGGCTCTAGGCACCAGCAAACCAAACTGCTGCCTAGGGCGGCAAAATATAGGGGGCGGCAAAAGGCTGAGGCTGGGGCCCCAGCTCATCCTGCCGCTGCAAGCCGAGGAGCGGCCCGTCCCCTGCAGCCGGGCAGGGCCGCGCTCCCGGCTCCGCTTGGGGGAGAGGGATGGCCCCTTACCGGTAGCGCGGCCCCCCCTGGCTGCAGAAGACGGGCCGCTCCTCCTCCGCTTGTTCCCCGGGTCCTAAACAGCGCAGCAGTAGTTTGGCTGGGGGGGCTGAGCCCCGCCCCGCCCCTCCCCTCCCTGCTCAGAGCCGCGTGGTCAGGGGGCGGGGCTACAAGCTCCGGGCCGAGTGGAGGCAGCTGAGCTCAGCCTGGAGCTGGCGGCCCCGCCCCCTCCCCACGCGGCTCTGAGCCGGGAAGAGCTCAGCCCCGTCCGGAGCCATGCGGCTGCCGCGCGGTGAGCCGCGGGTGAGCAGCCGGGGAGGGGGGGTGGCTAAGGGGCAGGGAGTCCCAGGGACACTCAGGGGGCAGGGAGGGGGCGGTCAGGGGCCAGGGAAGGGGGGTTGGATTGGGGGGGTCTCAGGGAGGTGTTTGTCAGGCACCCCCCGACCCCTAGCCCAGCCCTGACCCCCAGCTCCAAGCCCAGCCCCTCTGATCCAGACACCCCCCTGACCCCATTCCCCCCACAGCCCTGACCCCCAGCTCCGAGCCCAGCCCTTCTGATCCAGACACCCCCCTAACCCTATTTCCCCCACAGCCCTGACCCCCAGCTCCGAGCCCAGCCCCTCTGATCCGGACACCCCCCTCACCCCATTCCCCCCACAGCCCTGACCCCCAGCTCCGAGCCCAGCCCCTCTGATCCGGACACCCCCCTCACCCCATTCCCCCCACAGCCCTGACCCCCAGCTCCAAGCCCAGCCCTTCGGATCCAGACACCCCCTCACCCCATTTCCCCACAGCCCTGACCCCAGCTCCAGGCCCAGCCCCTCTGATCCGGACACCTCCTGACCCCATTTCCCCCACAGCCCTGACCCCTAGTTCTGAGCCCAGCCCCTCTGATCCAGACACCCCCGACCCCCTCCCCCACTGCCCTGACCCCCAGCTCTGAGCCCAGCTGCTCTGAGGTGGGCACCCTCCGACCCCATCCCCCCCCCCCCGACACCCAACACGGAGGCGCGCCCCACAGAGCCACACAACCACCCACCCCAACACCACACACGCCAGAGCCCAGCCCCTGTGAGCCGGGCACCCCCCAGAGCCCAGCTCCCCACCCAGCCCTGGGCAACAGCAGCACCACCTCCAGGCAGTGACAGCCCATTGGCACCAACCATCACCCAGCAACAGCCCAAAAAAGTGAAAGAGCGTGCCTCAAGCATCCAAAAGATCAGGGTTCGGCAACCTTTCAGAAGAGCTGTGCCGAGTCTTCATTTAGTCTCTCTGATTTAAGGTTTTGCATGCCAGTAATACATTTTAATCTTTTAGAAGGTCTCATTTTCTCGCTATAAAATATAACTAAACATTTGTTGAATATAAAGAAACTAAGGTTTTTAAAATGCTTAAGAAGCTTCATTTAAAAATAAATGAAAACGCAGAACCCCCCCAGACCCCTGCAATAGGTCAATTTGGCACATTAGCCAGGAGGAAGCAGAATGTGAGTGTTTTCGACCACAAACCCTGTCCCTCCTGATTCGCAACCCCATGGACCAGGCGGCAGCAAGTCCTGAGCAGGAGCCCAGACGGTTACGTTGTGTGGCAGAAACTGCAACTAGTAGCAAACGCGAGGGTTTCGCAATGTGTCGGTACACCTGCTGCACTTCAGAGGCGGGTCCCGCTTCGGTGGCAGGGGGCCCCCCGCCGCGGGTCTTCGGGGCACAGTGGGTCCCGGAACGGAAGGGCCCCCGCCGCCAAATTACCACCGAAGTGGGGCCCCCCGCCGCCGAAGACCCCAGGCCCCCGGAATCCTCTGGGCGGCCCTGCTCTGCAGCCAACAATGGTTCCAGGAACAGTAACGTTGAGCAACTTCCAGTAGTAACTGTGCTGAACATATTCTTTAGCTCTCAGTTATCAGAAACAACAAGGAGTCTGGTGGCACCTTAAAGACTAACCGATTAATTTGGGCATAAACTTTCGCGGATTAAAAAGCCCACTTCTTCATATGCATGGAGTGAAAATTACAGATACAGGCATAAATATACTGGCACATGAAGAGGAGGGAGTTACCTTACAAGCTCTTAATGTTCATTGTAGTGAATGGGTGCCCTGGGATGGTGGCCAGGGATTTTTAAGTGAATTTTAAGTGCAGAGACTATTAAGGTTTGAAGAGTGAATCAGTGGGAGCTTCCATAAACCTCCTTGCTGCTTAGGCGATATGGGAAATTTTCTTCATCTGGCCCTGGATGGATTGTTAGCTTTAAATGAATGTCCTGCTCTTGTCCTCCCTGTTCCCACTCCTAGCCCATCCACTGCCTTGACAATGTGTCTGTGCCACCAAACTCTGAGACCATACTGTGATGCTGCAAGGAAGCTACCTCTATTGGGTGCTTCACAGCTTTTGGAAATTTGTCAGACGTTAATCAGCTGACAAAGAGAATGGTTAGCATTCTGCTCCCAGTGACTTGCTGCAGAGTTTGATTGTAGACTGGAATCCCTCCTGGGAGAGGAGATTAGGAATCAGGCCACAATGCCGGACTTCTGCATTCTGAAGAAGATGAGCAGAGCAGGCAAGAGAAGGAGATGAAAAGGACAGGCCCTTTCTCTCCCAACAGGGCCTATTAACTGCACTGCAGTTTCCTGGAAGTCTCAGAGTTGGGAAACACACAGATGAGCCATGTTACATTCAGAATCTCTGTGATAAGCTCAAGGTAAAATTGTAAATCATCATTCAATAGAGCCATCTGTGCCTGAGAAGGCCTCTAGACATTATGACAACCAGCTCCTTCCAGCGAACCATTCATCTGATCTTGGCATCAACCATTCTGTAGCCTCATGAGCCACAGAGCACTTTCTCCAGGCCCAGATCCACAAGATCTGGAACTCCATAAGTTTCCCCAAGAGACTAAGTTGGAGACAGTGAGGGAGTTCTATTTCACTAGTGAGCCTGCTAGGCTGAACCCAGCAATAAGTATGGGGAATAGGCTTGGGATGACTGCCCTAGGTTTATGTGAGAGGTTAATTCTGGTTAATTTTTTACTTTTGCTAAGGAAATAAAAATAAACCTAAAAGCAATTCAAAGTGAAGTGTAATAAAATGATTTTATATTAAAGCTGCTGGTGGAGGAGGAGGAACATTCTTTCTATGTGTACAGTGGACTAGGAAAAGGAAAAGAAGTGGGGGACATGCTATCATTGCCTCATTTTTGTTTGCTGAAGGGTGCTTCCGTGGCTGACAGGAATCATGCTAGGATTTGCTGGAGAAGATCATGTTCACCACTGGAGCATATGGTAATTTTATTGGACTCCATATGTAAGAAAGCCCTGTCTGGAAGTTTGTGATGATCAAGGGTAAGCAGGATTGTGCCAACGAGTAGCTGATGCAACAAAACTGCTAAGGAAATCTGAGCTGTGGCAGACTCCCTGATGGAGTCAACAGAGCCTCTTCTGCAGGGTCCAGATTTGAATCAATTCAGTATTCATTCCTTATTGTGTGCTCATTTCTAATTTTTCTAATCCCCCGCAGAACTCGCAAACTCCTGCTCATGCGTGCACTGGTGGTTTGGTTATCATGGAAAGCTGCATAATGCAATATTGGGAAAACAGGGGTCTGCTGAACTACATCATAATCTGCAATGACTCAACCCGATAGGACACCTCCTATGCTGCATTGCTACTAGTGACCTTCTCATATGGGTCCCCACAGCTCCTGAGCCTCCCCACCAGGAGGCATGTGTGAGAGGCTTGTTATCCCCAACCGACAGAGGGAGAAACGAAGGTTGAGAAAGGCAAAGGGCCTTGTCTTACATCTCAGGTGTCCTGACTTTCAAATTAACCATCAGTCTGGAGTTTCACACACTGAATGATCAGAACAAAGTGACCTCGAATGAGCTACAGACCAACCGCCATTCAGAGTGATTATTCAGCAAGTGTTGTAGAAGCACCAGAACCAGGACCGGCTCAGAGACAATCAATGTCGAGAAGGCAGGAGAACAATTCACCAAGCGGATGATTGGTTCTGGCTTATTTGCTGGGCCTTAAAGAGAATAACAAAGTCCTGAGTCTCCTCCCTTCACTAGATCCCGCTCCGTCAATCAGCATTGAGACTCTGACAGAGGCTGAGGTTCCCAGATGGCCCAGGGATGGCTCAAGTCACCAGTGAGGATCGCTCTCAGAGCAGTCTTCCTGTCCCATCTCTTTGGGATGGCCTCCCTCCACGAGGGCTAAAGAGCAGCCCCCTCCTTGCCAGTGGAGGGATGGAAGTAGGAAAAAGAGAAACCAAAAATGATGAACCCCAATGTCCCCCTGACTCTAATGAACAAAGGCCTAGGTGGTAAAAACAATTCTCCCACCTTAACCTAGTGTTTTCCATGCCTTGAATTTGGCCAGCACCATGTGGGTCAGGCTGGCTAGGTACCAAACCTCTCTGGGGCTCTTACCTTCTCCACAGGGATGTCTGTCTTCTCACTAAATTAGCAGTGGGAACGGGAAAACTCCAACGAGTCTCCTCCTCGTGCTCACAGACATGACCCAGAATTCTCTCTCAGTCCTCAGGGAGAGACCTAAAGAAGGAGACTCTCTGCAGCAAAGCCACGGGGGTCTCTGACATCGTCCCAGCCCTGCAGCCTGTCCTACCTGGCCGTTGTCATGGACTCTCTGTGAGATCACCGCCTCCCAACCTCCTTTGACCAATCAGCTGAGGTGCTGCAAAGGCCCTTGTGATGTCACTGCCACACTCACCCCTGCCCTGCAAGGCTAATGTCCAGTCCCTGGCCAGCCCCTTTGCATGTTTGAGCTGCTCCCCCTGTGTCACCCCCACGCACTCAGGGTCAGTGCTGGAGATCAAGCAGGCAACACATGGCAACCTCAGAGACTCTCAAAGTGCCACACTCAGTTTTGCAGAGATTTGGAGACTAAGGCCAGACGAGACGGTCAGATCATCTCATCTGACCCCTTTGCACATCACAGGCCTCCTGTATGGCGCAGTAGCAAGTTTTGGACCAAAGCAGACTCCAGAAAGGCACCTCATGAAGGGATGGAGAAAGCACCACTTCCCTTGGTAGTCTGGAGGAAATTGATGCTGTGCGGGGCAGGGAATTGACCCCAGGGCCATACTTGTGAGTCTATATCATAACATACACGCACAGCAGCACTGCACAAAGTTTGTATATGCCACCTTAACTCTGATGGTTCCTAACGTTTAAAGGCCTGGTCTCCATGGTGTTCTTCGTGCTTGTAGAACTAGTTTGGGGAGAGATGCACTAATTTATTTGTTATAATGAGGGGGGCCCCCAGGGTGCAACCTGGAGCTGGGATACCGCTGAGCCCTCTGTCTCCCCAGCCTGGGCTGCCTCTCACACTGCTGCTGGGAGAAGATGCAGATCGCTCCCGGCCCTGCACTCACACAAACCTTTACACAGGCAGGGACACACCCAGCTGCAGGTACTATGAAGCTTCTCCCCAGATCCCCAGCCTAGGTCCCTGGCGCTGCAGTGTCTTGCCCTGGCGAAAAGCCTGACGGAATCAGTTTATACCCCAGTCTGCCCCTTTCTCCAAGTGGAGAGGACCATGCACCAGTCTCTGGTCCTGAGCAGGTTCCCCAAGCACATCTAGCAAAACACAAGGTTTTAGGGGGAAATATAACACACATTTATTAACTACACAAAGATAGGCTTCAAGTGATTATGAGCAATGAGCATACAGCTCAATGGAGATTACTCAAGAACTCCGGGAAGTTCTGACAGCTGAGCCTGCTGCTCTGCTCCGGCAGCCAGGAGCAAATCAGTGCCGTGGAATGCTGCTCCCTCCCACACTGCGAACACAGAGCAGGGTGGCAGGAACTTCCTTACATTGGGGGGGCCATGGAGTCCAAACTGTGACGCCCCATGATACCCCTTTCCTCGAGGAGGCTCTTACCTTCTAAACAGGGATGGCTGTTTTCTAGTAAAATCACTAAAAGGGAAGGAGAAAACTCAAAGAGGTTCCTCCTGGCGCTCACGTACGTGAACCCGAATACTCTCTCACTGTCCTCAAAGAGAGACCTCAAGAAGGAGACTTGCTGAAGCAAAGCCACAGGGGTCTCTGAGGTTTCCCTGGCCCCTCGCCCCTGTCCTGCCTGGCTGATGTCAGCATCTCTCTGTGAGGTCACCACCTCCCACAACCTTTGACCAATAATCTGAGGTCCTGCAAAGGCCTTTGTGATGGCACTGACACACCTCCCTCCCACCCCTCAGCAAGTCCTGAGCAGGAGCCCAGACGGTTACGTTGTGTGGCAGAAACTGCAACTAGTAGCAAAACGCGAGGGTTTCGCAATGTGTCGGTACACCTGCTGCACTTCAGAGGCGGGTCCCGCTTCGGTGGCAGGGGGCCCCCCGCCGCGGGTCTTCGGGGCACAGTGGGTCCCGGAACGGAAGGGCCCCCGCCGCCAAATTACCACCGAAGTGGGGCCCCCCGCCGCCGAAGACCCCAGGCCCCCGGAATCCTCTGGGCGGCCCTGCTCTGCAGCCAACAATGGTTCCAGGAACAGTAACGTTGAGCAACTTCCAGTAGTAACTGTGCTGAACATATTCTTTAGCTCTCAGTTATCAGAAACAACAAGGAGTCTGGTGGCACCTTAAAGACTAACCGATTAATTTGGGCATAAACTTTCGCGGATTAAAAAGCCCACTTCTTCATATGCATGGAGTGAAAATTACAGATACAGGCATAAATATACTGGCACATGAAGAGGAGGGAGTTACCTTACAAGCTCTTAATGTTCATTGTAGTGAATGGGTGCCCTGGGATGGTGGCCAGGGATTTTTAAGTGAATTTTAAGTGCAGAGACTATTAAGGTTTGAAGAGTGAATCAGTGGGAGCTTTCCGCAAACCTCCTTGCTGCTTAGGCGATATGGGAAATTTTCTTCATCTGGCCCTGGATGGATTGTTAGCTTTAAATGAATGTCCTGCTCTTGTCCTCCCTGTTCCCACTCCTAGCCCATCCACTGCCTTGACAATGTGTCTGTGCCACCAAACTCTGAGACCATACTGTGATGCTGCAAGGAAGCTACCTCTATTGGGTGCTTCACAGCTTTTGGAAATTTGTCAGACGTTAATCAGCTGACAAAGAGAATGGTTAGCATTCTGCTCCCAGTGACTTGCTGCAGAGTTTGATTGAAGACTGGAATCCCTCCTGGGAGAGGAGATTAGGAATCAGGCCACAATGCATTCTGAAGAAGATGAGCAGAGCAGGCAAGAGAAGGAGATGAAAAGGACAGGCCCTTTCTCTCCCAACAGGGCCTATTAACTGCACTGCAGTTTCCTGGAAGTCTCAGAGTTGGGAAACACACAGATGAGCCATGTTACATTCAGAATCTCTGTGATAAGCTCAAGGTAAAATTGTAAATCATCATTCAATAGAGCCATCTGTGCCTGAGAAGGCCTCTAGACATTATGACAACCAGCTCCTTCCAGCGAACCATTCATCTGATCTTGGCATCAACCATTCTGTAGCCTCATGAGCCACAGAGCACTTTCTCCAGGCCCAGATCCACAAGATCTGGAACTACATAAGTTTCCCCAAGAGACTAAGTTGGAGACAGTGAGGGAGTTCTATTTCACTAGTGAGCCTGCTAGGCTGAACCCAGCAATAAGTATGGGGAATAGGCTTGGGATGACTGCCCTAGGTTTATGTGAGAGGTTAATTCTGGTTAATTTTTTACTTTTGCTAAGGAAATAAAAATAAACCTAAAAGCAATTCAAAGTGAAGTGTAATAAAATGATTTTATATTAAAACTGCTGGTGGAGGAGGAGGAACATTCTTTCTATGTGTACAGTGGACTAGGAAAAGGAAAAGAAGTGGGGGACATGCTATCATTGCCTCATTTTTGTTTGCTGAAGGGTGCTTCCGTGGCTGACAGGAATCATGCTAGGATTTGCTGGAGGAAATAGCCTGAGAAGGTCATGTTCACCACTGGAGCATATGGTAATTTTATTGGACTCCATATGTAAGAAAGCCCTGTCTGGAAGTTTGTGATGATCAAGGGTAAGCAGGATTGTGCCAACGAGTAGCTGATGCAACAAAACTGCTAAGGAAATCTGAGCTGTGGCAGACTCCCTGATGGAGTCAACAGAGCCTCTTCTGCAGGGTCCAGAGGGGAAGCCATTCAGTATTCATTCCGTATTGTGTGCTCCTGTCTAATTTTTCTAATCCCCCGCAGAACCTCACTGTAGCAGGCCAAGGAGAATTTGTGTGACTAGAGCAATCCCAAAGTTGCCCTGCAGATTTTTCAGTATTGTTTGTGGTCAGGCTTAGACATATTTTGGGGTGAATGCAGTGCACAACACTCCCTAAACATTAGGGTGACCAGATGTTCGGATTTTATAGGGACAGTCCAATTCATCCCATCCCAGTTTTTCACATTTGCTGTCTGGTCACCCTACTAAGCACATACATCTTTTCTATTGTCATAATACATTCTTCTATCATCGTTCTTATGTCTATTTGTTTGGAATGATTCAAATGAATCAAATCATGGCTAAGGGCAAGATGTACTACAAGAAAAACAGTCAGCATGAAGATTAATGTCCATTAAAAGTAGAAAGGAACATAGTTCTGCCAAAATCCTAGCTCTGACATAAGCTCTATTTATTTGATGGTACAACTGATTAAGTTATAGCAAGCCACAAAACAAAAATAAAAAAAATGTACACATTTTAGTTGTGAGCATATCCATTGTACAAGCTTGATTAGCACAAGCAGACATTCTTCATCTTCTTTCAAGGTAACACACTGTTCACATCAGATTTCATTCAATCAAAACAATGATTGATATAACCAAACTCTTATGACTCAGTGGGTTTATGTGAGAATCTACACCTTTCACATTACTCAGCATTTTTCACTTTGTGGTTCACAGTCATGCTGGTAGGGCATAACAAATGGGGTCCTGCAGGGATCAGTTCCGGGTCTGATTCTGTTCAACATCTTCATCAATGATTTAGATAAAGGCACAGCGAGTAACGCTTATAAAGTTTGTGGACGATATCAAGCTGAAAAGGGTTGCAAGTGCTTTGGAGGATAGGATTAAAATTCAAAATATTCTGGACAAACTGGAGAAATGGTCTTAAGTAAATAGGATGAAATTCAATAAGGACAAATTAAAAGTACTGCACTTAGGAAGGACCAATCAGCTGCACACATACAAAATGGGAAATGACGGCCTAGGAAGCAGTACTGCAGAAAGGGATCTGGGGGTCATAGTGGACAACAAGCTAAATATGGGTCAACAATGTAACACTGTTGTAAAAGAAGCTAACATTATTCTGGGAAAAGCAATTCTTCTGCACTACTCCACATTGATTAGTTCTCAACTGGAGTAGTGTGTCCAGTTCTGGGCGCCACACTTCAGGAAGGATGTGAACAAATTGAAGAGAGTCCAGAGAAGAAGCTATAAAAATGATTAAAGATCTAGAAAATGACAAACATCTAGAACAGGGGTGGGCAAACTTTTTGGCACGAGGGCCACATCGGGGTTGCGCATCTATATGGAAGGCCGGGTAGGGAAGGCTGTGCCTCTCCAAACAAGTTGGCGCCTGACCCTATCTGCCCCTCCCACTTCCCGCCCCCTGACTGCTCTCCTCAGAACCAACTCATCCAACCCCCGCTGCTCCTTGTCCCCGACCGCCCCCTCCTGGGACCCCCGCCTCCTATCCAACCCCCCTGCTCCCTGTACCCTGACAGCCCCCCCGGGACTCCCACCCTCATCCAACCGCCCTCAGCTTCTTGTTCCCTGGCCACCCCCGCCCCGGAGCCCCACCCCTAACTGATCTCTGTCCCCTGACTGTTCTCTTGACCCTATCCACATCCCCACCCCGTGACTGGCCCCTGGGACTTCCACTTCAAACCCTCCCTGTTCCCCATCCCCTGACCACCCCCCCAGAACCTCTGACCCATCCAACCACCCCATCCTCCCTGACTGCCCCCCAGGACCCTCCATTCCCTTACCCAACTCCTCCACTCCCCACCCCCTTACCAGCAGCAGGAACTTGCAGCTGCAACACCTGGCCAGAGTCAGCTGCACTCTCCATGCTGCCCAGTGGGAGCAGCAGGCCAGAGCGCTGTCCATGCGGCAGGGGGGATATCAGGGGAGGGGCCAGGAACTAGGGTCTCCATCCGGGAGCTCAGGGGCCAAGGCAGGATGGTCCCGCGGGCCAGATGTGGGCCACGGGGCATAGTTTGCCCACATCTGGTCTAGAAGGTCTAGAAAATGACAAATGTCTAGAAGACATCTAGAAAGTGACAAAAATGATTAAAGGTCTAGAAAAGGGAAGGTTAAAAAATTGGGTTTGTTTAGTCTGGAAAAGAGAAGACTGAAAGGGGACATAATAACAGTTTTCAAGTATGTAAAAGGTTGTTCAAGGAGGATGGAGAAAAAAACTGTTTTTCTTAACCTTTGAGGCCAGGGCAAGAAGCAATTGGCTTAAATTGCAGTAAGGGAAGTTTAGGTTGGACGTTAGGAAAAACTTCCTGTCAGGGTGGTTAAGCACTGGAATAAATTGCCTAAGGAGGTTGTGGAATCTCCATCATTGGAGATTTTTAAGAGCAGATTAGACAAACACCTGTAAGGAATGGTTAAGATAATACTTAGTCCTGCCATGAGTGCCACTAGCTGAAGCTGGGGGAGGTATAGCTCAGTGGTTTGAGCATTGGCCTACTAAACCCAGGGCTGTGAGTTTAATCCTTGACAGGGGCCCCTTAGGGCTCTAGAGCAAAAATCAGTAACTGGTCCTGCTAGTGAAAGCAGGGGGCTGGACTCAATGACCTTTCAAGGTCCCTTCCAGTCCCAGGAGATTGGTATGTCTCCAATTATTTCTCTCTACGGCTCTTCCAGTTCTATGATTCTATGCTTCAACCACCATTCCAGAGGACAGATGTCCATGCTATGATGGGTTCTGCTTGATAACAATCCAAAGAAGTGTGGACTGACACATGCTCATTTTCCTCATGAGAGTCAGATGCCACCAGCAGAAGGCTGATTTTCTTTTTTGGTGGTTCAAGTTCTGTTGTTCTTTCAAGACTTCTGAAAGCATGCTCCACACCTTGTCCCTCTCAGATTTTGGAAAGCACTTCAGATTCTTAAACCTTGGGTCAAGTGCTGTAGCTAGCTTTAGAAATCTCACATTGGTAGCTTCTTTACATTTTGTCAGCTCTGCAGTGAAAATGTTCTTAAAATGAACACTGTGCTGAGTCATCATCCAAGACTGCTATAACCTGAAATATATGGCAGAATGCAGGTAAAACACAGAGCAGGAGGCACACGATTCACCCCAAGGAATTCAGTAACAAATTTAATTAATAAATTATTTTTAATGAGTGTCATCACCATGCAAGCATGTCCTCCGGAATGGTGGCCCAAGTATGAAGGGGCATACGAATGTTTAGCATATCTGGCATGTAAATACCTTGCAACACCAGGTACAAAAGTGTCATGAGAGGGCCTCTTCTCACTTTCAGGTAACATTGTAAATAAGAAGTGGGCAGCACTATCTCCCATAAATGTAACTGAATTTATTTTTCTTAGTGATTGACTGAAGAAGAAGTAGGAGTGAGTGGACTTGTGGGCTCTGAAATTTTACATTGTTTTGTTTTTAGTGCAGTTATGTAACAAAAAATCTACATTTGTAAATTGCACTTTCAAGATAAAGAGATTGCACTATGGTACTTGGTATTCTGTTTAACAGTGCAATTAAAACTATGATTAATTTTTAAATCATGATTAATTTTTGAGTTAATCGCATGAGTTAAACTGTGATTAATTGACAGCCCTAATTATGAGCTTGTCTTACATATTCCTCTTAATTATCCTGTCCCCTTAGGTTCTCTAGTGCTTGTAGTAATTTCCTCCATCCTGATCCTCACCTCCCCCTACAACAACATCCAGCAAATGTAATGAAATGCATTCATTTTCAGTGAGCCCCACATGAAGGCTCACATAGGTGCTTCATCTACATTTTCTTGTCCCTGAGAGAGATATTCATCAGAACTGACAGTATCTCCATGTGGTCTCCTGAGTATTTGTCTGTCTGGCAGTTCAGCTTACCAAACCAATTGTGCAGAGCACCCTCTTGATCCTGACTAACCTCAGATTGAAGTGGACAATGGCTGCAAGTATAGGCCCATGTTTGAGACACTGATTAATGCAGACCCTGAAGAGAGATACATCACTTCTCCTCGCCTTCCTTTATAGTAACCCTCTTTACTGATTTCGTGTATTATGACGAATCTGGCATATGGTATATTTGTATTTGAAAAAAAAATAATACCAAATTATAATGATAAAAATATATATGTAAAGGTTAAAGAAGAAAAAGCAAACAGGAAAGGATAAAAGCTATAGAAAAGGGCTAACAAGAAGAAGTTAAAATATAAAACAAAGGCAAATACCAATAGATGTTAAAACATTTTCTCTTGTCCATCCCTGTCTCCTTCCTCGGATTGTGTGTTGCCTTTTAGATTGTAAACATTAGTGAGTAGGACTCAGACTTTTGATATGGCTGCAAAGTGGTAAATTACAAATATTAATAACTGATTTTAATCTAGCTAGCAGTTATTTTTGCAATGTTTCATTCTAGCTGTGTAAATATTCTGTTTACCATTTATTTTTAATCTGATTTCTTTCTCATCCTCTTCATCACCTAAAGAGACCCTGAACTGGTGGTGGTAACCGTTAGCTCATTGTCAAATGCTGTTAAGCTACCTTGGAGAGGGCTGGCGCTGAAACACTTTTGGAGGCTGCAATAGACTTGTCTGCCACCAAAGAGCCATGTCCCTGCAGCATACAGATTGCTGGCAGGAAAAGGAGAAGGCACAGAAAAGCAAATGCTGGCTTCCAAGAGGCTATATCACAATTAGTTGTTATGATACTGAGTGATGAGGTAGCATCCCATCTTACTGACTGAAATAACATCATGTAGTGATACACTATCAAAGCACAAAGATGCAACATTGTTGTGAATTCTGAAATTAATGTGGGACTCTTTTGTCATCCTGCAGATGAAGGACAAACTTATGGTAAATCAGGATTGCCCCATAACACATTAGATGCAGGATGACTCTATTTGAAAGCTTTCAGTAAGAGACTATTTAATCTGGGGTCCCATGAACCAAGCAAGTCCCAGACATCTGAGAAGCAGTGAAGTATGAGCGCTCAGAACATCTGCTCAAACTCTGTATCAGGTGATCAACTGGTGTAAATCATGGTACTTCCATTGTCTTCCATGAACTGGGACTCCTACAGCACTTGCCTTCAATGTCCATGCCAGTGATGACTGCCAGTGTTAGTGAATATCCATATCCGACTGCCCATATCTAAGAACATAAGAACGGCCCGTCTAGCCCAGTATCCTGTCTACCGACAGTGGCCAATGCCAGGTGCCCCAGAGGAGTGAACCTAACAGGAAATGATCAAGTGATCTCTCTCCTGCCATCCATCTCCACCCTCTGACAAACAGAGGCTAGGCACACCATTCCTTACCCTTATCTGATCGGCTTAGGGACAGCTGAAAGGTTAATCACTGTTATTGTTTATTATATTTTTTTTAACAAGAAGATTTTAGTTTTACTAATTTTTTGCATTTTTTTCAACATCTGTTCAGAGACCACTTGCCCACTGAAAGTTTGTCTGTTGGTCTCTGTGGTGACATGAAAAGAGGTCTGGAATTTGTCCTGTGTGCAGTCCAACCAGACATGATGATCATGCCATTGCTGTTTATGATCAGATGAAAACAGGTTTGTGAGTGCCTGCGTAAGAGTATGTGTTTGTATGCATATCAGGGTACATGTGCTGAGGATGTTTATAGAGAGAAATATCCTTGTTGGCATCTGGATAACCCAGGCATGTTCTTGTGCCTGCAATTTTCTCATCTTGAGGATCTATAGTTATCCCATTGTCTTCTTACAGATATAGTGGATGTGTGAGGATTCAGAACAAACTGCAGTCACCACCTTATTAAAGCCAATAACAGCGCAGGCATAGTCATGGAGATTCTTTTGTATATCAAATCTGTGCAGTGAGAAAGCGAATTGAAAATATGGCTTTAGCTCCAGCTATGTCCCAACTATATACCCGTGAGCCTAGAAAAAGGGGACAGATGCTCAGAGGGGACAGTGACTCTGCTACTGATCACTTTTCTGTGGAGTGAAACTAGAGACTGCTTCCCAGTGAGACTCTCCCAACCCACACTCCTCAACCTCCCTTCCCACAAACACATCTGAAAGTTATTAGGGTCAAATAGTCTTCTTCCCTTCCACTTCTGTTGGCTATATTCTCCTGGCACCTCCTCTGGGCTGTTCCAGCCAACACATCCAAGTTAGTTATATCCCCACTAATATCCCCTTCACACAAACACCTTTCTTCCCACATCTGTATGAATATAAATTACCCTCTTCTCATTTCCCTCCCAAGTTCCTTTCCTCTTAGTGGGAGTCCTAGTCCCTCATATGACACCAGCACTGATTCCACTAGTGAATACTGTTACCCATTCAGAGAAATCCCTGACAACTTTCTGTTCCTATTACTGGCCTTGGGGCTAGTCAGTCCCAGATGTCCAAGAGAAATATTTACAGAGTTAGAAAACAATGAAGCTACACATCACTGTTCAGTTCTTCATTGCTGATCCACTTTCATCTGCCCTCAGGCTTTGAGTATGTCAGTCCAAGGAAATAATAACCAGCTCTTGTGTGGTTAGAGAGAAATTCCTGGAATAAAAGGTGTCGTGGAAAAATTGACCACACCTTTGATTTTGGGTCAGACACAGCCTGAGGCACCTTTATTGGGGTACAATTATGCATAAAGGGAAGGTCAACGTAGCCCCACGCAAAGAAGGGGGGGGTAGCTGCCTTGCCTTTAACAGACTTTCACCAAGCTTATAAAGGCCAAAACCACAAAGCATAATTACACATCACACACATTACACGTTACCAACTCCTTATTTGGCATACTTTCTTACTTTTAGCGAGCCTGTCACCATCTAGGGCTTTTCCTGCTATTGTCCCAAATGTGGTTTTCGTTGGTAGTCTGCCTGCCTGTAAGACCCCTGCTTGCGGTTACTTCTGCAAAAGCTCTAGCTAGACTCTGCGTATTACAGCTGGGCACCTTAGGGCCGCTTGGTTTCTCTTTTTGCTTTACTTTCTGGTGCCCGTTATATAGACAAACAAGAATTGCAGAAGTTAACCTTTGTCCTATATAGCAATTGGGTTTTGCTGACAGGCCTGGGCCTGAAAGGCAGGGGTTAGGATGCAGTTTGCTTCTGACCCTATGGGTGGGGGTCTGGCAGCTAACTCAGCTTGGGGCAAGCGGGACCCCTTAAAATCCCTATCAAAGGAAAAAGCAAATTGGAGGCACACGAGACATATTTCCCTCCACCACAGACAATCCCACCTAGTTCAGTTCAGAGTGACTCTGAATATGAAACATGAAATGGGTAAGTTGACAAAGGGACATGAGCTGCTATCACTGTGGCCAGAGAGGCCGCATACGGTCCCAGTGCCCCAGGCTCAAGGACAGACAGAGCCGACTGACCCCCACACCGGGTTAACTTGGTAGAGGCCCAGACGGACAAGAGGCAGGCTTCCCAGGGGCTGGCAGCTTATCAACTGCTCAGGAGAGAGGCGGTCCCCAGGTCGGCTCCTCTGGGGCGTTGGATGCCCGGACTCAAGGTTCTCGGTTTACAGGGTGGGCTGTCCCTGTGGAGCGAGTGTCTTGTTCCCCTGGAGGTGGATGGGAGGAAAGTCTATGGATACTTGGGACACGGGCGCTGAGGTGACGCTGGCCCGGCCCGAGGTGGTGGCCCCAGATCAGGTGATGCCCAACACCTTCCTGACCCTGATGGGGGTGGGCGGGACCCCATTCAAGGTGCCCGTGGCGATGGTGCATCTGAAATGGGGGGACAAGGAGGGCCCCAAGGAGGTGGGGGTGCACCACCATTTGCCCACCGAGGTGTTGATGGGGTGGGGATCTAGAGGACTGGCCAGCAACCCCCAGAACGCCTTAGTCGTGACCCAGAGCTGGCGAGGGACACTACGTCCTGACCTTGGGGAGGATGTCACCCCAGAGGCACAGAACCCTACCCTGGTGGGGCGGGAACACCCAAAGGCAAGGCTCAGGGGAGGCTGTGGCTTCTGACCCAACCCTTCCCCAGCCGACGAGTTCCAGGCCAAGTTGCAGAAAGATTCCCTCCTTGCGGAGACCAAGGGACCTGGCTGACCTCAGTGTGGTACAGTCCATGAGGAGAGGTTTCAAGGAGAGGTTCCTGTGGGAGAAGGTGTTCCTGTACCGAGAATGGGCTCCTCCAGGGGAAGTAGAGGCATGGGGGATCAGGAGGCAGCTGGTGGTTCCTCAGAAGTTTTGCCACAAGCTACTGTACCTGGCCCATGACATCCCTCTCGCAGGGCACCAGGGAATTCGGCGCACCCGGCAGAGGTTGCTACAGAACTTTGACTGGCCTGGGGTCTTTACCCATGTCCGACAGTATTGCCAATCCTGTGACCCCCTGCCAGAGGGTGGGGAAGGCCCGGGACAAAGGGCCTTTACCCATCATAGAAGAACCTTTCCAGAAGGTGGCCATGGACATTGTGGGACCTCTCAGCAAGACAACCTGGTCGAGGAAGAAATACATTCTGGTGGTGGTAGATTTTGCCGAGGCGGTGGCCTTGTCCTCTATCAAAGCAGACACTGTGGCAGATGCGCTGCTGACCATTTTCAGCAGAGTGGGGTTCCCCAAGAAAGTCTTAACGGACCAGGGGTCCAACTTCATGTCGGCCCTGCTCCGGTGCTTGCGGGAGAAATGCGGGGGGTCCGGCACAACTGGGCCTCAGCGTATCACCACGAGTCCAACGGGCTGGTGGCAAGGTTCAACGGGACTCTAAAGATGATGCTGAAAACATGTATGAACCAGCACCCGCAGGACTGGGACAAGTACTTACCTCACCTGCTGTTCACATACAGGGAGGTACCCCAGGAATGTACCGGGTTTCGCATTTTAAATTTTTGTATGGCAGGCGGGTAAGGGGGCCCTAGACCTGATGAGAGATGAATGGGAGGAAGGCTACTCCCGATGGAGAGTCGGTGGTGGAGTATGTCCTGACCTTCCGGGAAAGACTTGCCGAGCTCATGGGACTGGCCACGGAGAAAGTGGCCCGAGCCCAGAGGCAGCAGAAGGTCTGGTATGAGCGCACCAAGGATCAGGTGATGGTTCTCATCCCCGTGAGCAAGAACAAACGCCAGGCTGCCTGGGAAGGCCCTTCAAGGTTGACAAGCAACTAAATGACGTAAACTATGTGATGGAGCTGTCGAACCGGGCAAACCACCACCGGGTGTACCATGTGAATATGATGAAGCCATATTATGACAGGGGACATGTGGTGTTGGCCGTGTGTGGACATTGGGAGGAGCAGGAGATGACCCTTTAGTGGATCTATTCCTGGGATAAAAGTTGGTTCCCCCTGGAAGCAATTCCCCTCTCTGATCAGCTGACCTTGGCCCAGCACGCTGAGATCAGCAGGGTGCTGCATCTGTACCGACAGCTGTTTTCCAACCAGCCTGGACGCACTAATTTGACTGTCCACTGGGTGGAGACCGGGTCACATCCTCCTATAAGATGTTCCCTTTCCGGACACCTTCCAGCGCCTGGTGGGTCAGCTATTGAGGGGGATGGAGAGTTTGCCGTGCCGTATATTGACGACATATGTGTCTTTAGCCACACCTGGGGTGACCACGTGTCCCAGGTTAAACAAGTGTTGGACCGACTCGAGAGGCTGGGTAAAGTGCAAGGTGGGGCTGGCTGAAGTATCTTATCTGGGCCATCGGGTGGAGCAGCTGCCGAAAGCGAGAACCAGCCAAAGTGGAGGTGATCAGAGACTGGCCCTCTCCCCAAACCAAAAAGAAGGTCCAAGCCTTTATTGGGATGGCGGGTACTATCGAAGGTCCGTGCCCCAGTTTTGCGCCATAGCTGCCTGTGTAAAGGTTTGTGTGAGTGCAGGGCCGGGAGCGATCTGCATCTTCTCCCAGCAGCAGTGTGAGAGGCAGCCCAGGCTGGGGAGACAGAGGGCTCAGCGGTATCCCAGCTCCAGGTTGCACCCTGGGGGCCCCCCTCATTATAACAAATAAATTAGTGCATCTCTCCCCAAACTAGTTCTACAAGCACGAAGAACACCATGGAGACCAGGCCTTTAAACGTTAGGAACCATCAGAGTTAAGGTGGCATATACAAACTGATTGGTCAAAGGAGGTTGGGAGGCGGTGATCTCACAGAGAGTCCATGACAACGTCCAGGTAGGACAGGCTGCAGGGCTGGGACGATGTCAGAGACCCCCGTGGCTTTGCTGCAGAGAGTCTCCTTCTTTAGGTCTCTCCCTGAGGACTGAGAGAGAATTCTGGGTCATGTCTGTGAGCACGAGGAGAAGACTCGTTGGAGTTTTCCCCGTTCCCACTGCTAATTTAGTGAGAAGACAGACATCCCTGTGGAGAAGGTAAGAGCCCCAGAGAGGTTTGGTACCTAGCCAGCCTGACCCACATGGTGCTGGCCAAATTCAAGGCATGGAAAACGCTAGGTTAAGGTGGGAGAATTGTTTTTACCACCTAGGCCTTTGTTCATTAGAGTCAGGGGGACATTGGGGTTCATCATTTTTGGTTTCTCTTTTTCCTACTTCCCTCCCTCCACTGGCAAGGAGGGGGCTGCTCTTTATCCCTCGTGGAGGGAGGCCATCCCAAAGAGATGGGCCAGGAAGGCTGCTCTGAGAGCAATCCTCACTGGTGACTTGAGCCATCCCTGGGCCATCTGGGGAACCCTCAGCCTCTGCCAGAGTCTCAATGCTGATTGACGGAGTAGGGGATCTAGTGAAGGGAGGAGACTCAGGACTTTGTTATTCTCTTTTAAGGCCCAGCAAATAAGCCAGAACCAATCATCCGCTTGGTGAATTGTTCTCCTGCCTTCTCGACATTGATTGTCTCTGAGCCGTTCCTGGTTCTGGTGCTTCTACAACACTTGCTGAATAATCACTCTGAATGGCGGTTGGTCTGTAGCTCATTCGAGGTCACTTTGTTCTGATCATTCAGTGTGTGAAACTCCAGACTGATGGTTAATTTGAAAGTCAGGACACCTGAGATGTAAGACAAGGCCCTTTGCCTTTCTCAACCTTTGTTTCTCCCTCTGTCGGTTGGGGATAACAAGCCTCTCACACCTGCCTCCTGGTGGGGGGAGGCTGCGGAGCTGTGAAGGTCACTAGTAGCAATGCAGCATAGGAGGTGTCCTATCGGGCTGAGTCATTGCAGATTATGACGTAGTTCAGCAGACCCCTGTTTTCCCATTATGCAGCTTTCCATGTTAACCGAACCACCAGTGCACGCAGGTGCAGCAGTTGGCGATTTCTCCTGTGGCCTCGAGATGGCACTGCAGGCTAGCACTTTCCCATTCCCCTGGGTATCAGAATGTTTGATTAGGTGACCTGGCCCCAAACAGCCCCAGTTGGATGCCATCAGTGGGGTCTGCTGTGTAAAGCCTGAAAGAGTCAATTTTATTGGTATTGTATTATCTTTAAATCATTAAGGGGAGCATCTTATCTCGTTTCTAAATCAAAGTGTCTCCTCTTTGTGTGCGAAGAGAGAGTTTAACGGGATGCCACCAACGGGAGATTCTTTTGATTTGGAAAACAGAATATTTTTGCAAAGAATTTTCATCCCAATTGTTTCATGATTCCACAAACCAAACTTGTTTAATGTTCATGTGATTTTCTAACAGAAAACTGTGTCTATGAAAATTCCCCCCCCCCCCGTCCAATTGCTGGGCTCTGTCCCTCCTTCTTGGGGGCTTGTTGTCTGCTGATGTCAGTGAGAGTGAGAGCTGTTGGCTTTTCTCTCTAGCTCTGCCATTGCTTTGCCATGTGACTTGGGGTAGGTCATTTCCTCTCTCTGTACCTCAGCATCCCAATCTGTGCAATGGGAAGAGAGACAGGTCTGTAATGCCTGGCAGGAGTGAGACTGGGAGAGAGAACGGGCATTAAAGCACTTTGGGGAGGAGAAAGGGTTGTTTCATGCTGTTGAGCACCAAGGCATTCTGACATTTGCGAAAATGTCTCGTCTAGAGAAACAAGAAATGATCGGGGACAAAGCCTGCAGGAGGATGTGAACCAGAGAGGCCAGGGTATGTGTTTGGGGTCTCACCAGTGCTTCTCACCTGTGAGTGCTTCCCCATCGTCATAGCTTGGCCTGGGAACAGGAGAAATAAACCAGACGGTGAGTGAGTGAGAGGGATGCAGTGACAGTGCCACGGGGCAGTGGGGAGGAGGTAACAAGCCTCTCTGCTGCCCAACATGTACCAGAAGGGAAGGGATTTCCCCCACAGTCCTCATCTGCCCTGTCTCTGAGCAGGATTAGCTGCCTAAAACCCAGAACTTCCAGAAGCCGTCCAGACCATAGTTGAGATCTGTGGAGCTCTTGGCTATAATGAAATTGTAATTAACTATCCAGGTGTAAAGACCTGGGGACTAGAACCTGGGTTGGCCAATATTCCCCTAGTGCCAGCTGAGCACCAGGGAGCAGGGAATACGGGGCTCTGGCCGGGGTGGCGGGACCGCGAGGTTGCGGGACTCTGGCTGGGAGAGCGGGGCCGCGGTGATGCGGACCTCTGACCGGGGGAGCGCAACCGCGGGGTTGCGGGGTTCCGGGCCGGGTAGCGGGGCCACCAGAATGGCCGCGTAGGCCGGGAGCAGTGGGACTGTGGGTATCCGGGGTTCCCGCCAGGAGAGCGGTGCTGCGGGGTTGCGGGGTTCCGGCCGGGGGAGCGTGACCAAGGGGTTGTGCAGCTCCAGCCAGGGGGAATCAGCCCCTGCACCCCTCTTCCTGGGACTCCCAGTGACTCTCAGCCAGCCAGTAAAACAAAAGGTTTATTGGACAACAGGAACTCAGTCTACAGCAGAGCTTGTAGGCACAACCAGGACCCCTCAATCAAGTCTTTCTGGGGGTTCAGGAAGCTTAGTTCCCAGCTTGGAATTCCCTGAATTCCTCCCCCCAGCCCAAAACCGAAATTGAACTAACTCCTTCCAGCAGGCTCTCTTCTTTTGTCCAGCTTCCCGGGCAAAGGTGTCGAACCCCCACCTCCTCCCTGCCTGGCTCAGGTTACAGGCTCAGGTCCTGTCCTTCACCTAAAGTCATCCCCGGCTTTCCCATCCCCCACACAGACAGTCCCTACTGTATCACAGCTCTCCCCCCTTCGAGACTGAACTGCCCAGTGACCTGGGGAAGTTTGCCCCCGCTCCCTCTCCGGGCCAACGCGTCTGCTATCAGGTTGGCACTTCCCGTCACATGGACTACGGCCATGTCATAATCCTGCAGGAGCAGGCTCCACCTCAGGAGCTTGGCATTGGCTCCTTTCATCTGGTGCAGCCAGGTTAGGGGAGAGTGGTCGGTGTACACGGTGAAGTGTCGCCCAAAGAGATATGGCTCTAGTTTCTTAAGGGCCCACACCATGGCAGGCATTCCTTCTCGATGGCCACGTAGTTCTGCTCCCGGGGTAGCAACTTCTTCCTCAGGTACACGATGAGGTGTCTCTCCCTCTTTTTATCCTCCTGCATTAACACCGCCCCCAGTAAAGGGCTTGTCAAAGTCTGGGTTTGCCAGAACTGGGCCACTAACCAGAGCCTCCTTCAGCGCCCAGAGAACCTCCTGGCACTCCTCTGTCCAGACCACCATGTCTGGCTTCCCCTTCTTGCACAGATCAGTGATGGGGCCGGCTATGGCGCTAAAGTGGGGCACGAACCTTCAATTCGAACCCGCCATCCCAATAAAGGCTTGGACTTTCTTTTTGGTTTGGGGAGCTGGCCAGTCTCTGATCACCTCCACTTTGGCTGGTTCTCGCTTTAGGCAGCCGCTCCCCACCCAATGGCCCAATAAGATATTTCAGCCAGCCCCACCTTGCACTTTACCCAGCCTCTCGGAGTTGGTCCAGCACTTGTTTAACCTGGGACACGTGGTCACCCCAGGTGTGGCTAAAGACACATATGTCATCAATATACGCCACGGCAAACTCTCCATCCCCCTCAGTAGCTGACCCACCAGGCGCTGGAAGGTGGCCGGCGCACCCTTGAGGCTGAAAGGCAGGGTCAGCATCTCATACAGCCCCAGGGGGTGATAAAGGCCGATTTTAGCCTGCAGCTGCATCCAGCGGCACTTGCCAGTAGCCCTTGGTAAGATCCATGGTGGTGAGGTATCGAGCGCCTCCCAGTTGTCTAGGAGCTCGTCAGGCCTGGGCATCGGATACAGTGATGGCATTGAGCTTTCGATAGTCCACACAGAACCGGATCAACCCATCCCTTTTGGGGACCAGCACCGCTGGTGAGGCCCAAAGGCTGGAAGACGGCTGGATCTCCCCCAAAGCCAGCATGTCCCTGACCTCTCTTTCCAGGTCTTGAGCAGTTTTCGTGGTGACTCGGAAAGGGAGCATCTTATAGGAGGATGTGACCCGGTCTCCACCCGGTGGAGAGTCAAATTAGTGCGTCCAGGCTGGTTGGAAAACAGCTGTCCGTACAGATGCAGCACCCGCTGATCTCAGCGTGCTGGGCCAAGGTCAGCTGATTAGAGAGAATTGCTTCCAGGGGAACCAGCTTTTGTCCCAGGGAATAGATCCACTAAAGGGTCATCTCCCTGCTCCTCCCAATGTCCACACACAGCCAACACCACAGTTCCCCTGTCATAATATGGCTTCATCATATTCACATGGTACACCCGGCGGTGGTGCGCCCGGTTCGACAGCTCCACCACATAGTTTACCTCATTTAGTTGCTTGACAACCTTGAAGGGCCCTTCCCAGGCAGCCTGGCGTTTGTTCTTGCTCACGGGGATGAGAACCATCACCTGATCCCTGGTGGTGAAGGCGCGGGCCTGCGCCGTGCGGTCATACCAGACCTTCTGCTGCCTCTGGGCTCGGGCCAGCTTCTCCCTGGCCAGGCCCATGAGCTCGGCAAGTCTTTCCCGGAAGGTCAGGACATACTCCACCGCCTTCCCCTCCCATTCGTCTCTCATCAGGTCTAGGGGCCCCCTTACCCGCTTGCCATACAACAGTTCAAAATGCAAAAACCCGGTACATTCCTGTATGCGAACAGCAGGTGAGGTAACTACTTGTCCCAGTCCTGCGGGTGCTGGTTCATAAATGTTTTTAGCATCATCTTTAGAGTCCCGTTGAACCTTGCCACCAGCCCGTTGGACTCGGGGTGATACGCTGAGGCCCAGTTGTGCCGGACCCCCCGCATTTCTCCCGCAAGCACCGGAGCAGGGCCGACATGAAGTTGGATCCCTGGTCCGTTAAGACTTCCTTGGGGAACCCCACTCTGCTGAAAATCATCAGCAGCGCATCTGCCACAGTGTCTGCTTTGATAGAGGACAAGGCCACCGCTTCGGCGAAATCTACCACCACCAGAATGTATTTCTTCCCCGACCAGGTCGTCTTGCTGAGAGGTTCCACTACGTCCATGGCCACCTTCTGGAAAGGTTCTTCTATGATGGGTAAAGGCCCTTTGTCCCGGGCCTTCCCCACCCTCTGGCAGGGGGTCACAGGATTGGCAATACTGTCGGACATGGGTAAAGACCCCAGGCGAGTAAAATTTCTGTAGCAGCCTATGCCGGGTGCGCCGAATTCCCTGGTGCCCTGCGAGAGGGACATCATGGGCCAGGTACAGTAGCTTGTGGCAAAACTTCTGAGGAACCACCAGCTGCCTCCTGATCCCCCATGCCTCTACTACCCCTGGGGGAGCCCATTCTTGGTACAGGAACACCTTCTCCCACAGGAACCTCTCCTTGAAACCTCTCCTCATGGACTGTACCACACTGAGGTCAGCCAGGTCCCTTGGTCTCCGCAAGGAGGGAATCTTTCTGCAACTTGGCCTGGAACTCGTCGGCTGGGGAAGGGTTGGGTCAGAAGCCACAGCCTCCCCTGAGCCTTGCCTTTGGGTGTTCCCGCCCCACCAGGGTAGGGTTCTGTGCCTCTGGGGTGACATCCTCCCCAAGGTCAGGACGTAGTGTCCCTCGCCAGCTCTGGGTCACGACTAAGGCGTTCCGGGGGTTGCTGGCCAGTCCTCTAGATCCCCACCCCATCAACACCTCGGTGGGCAAATGGTGGTGCACCCCACCTCCTTGGGGCCCTCCTTGTCCCCATTTCAGATGCACCATCGCCACGGGCACCTTGAATGGGGTCCCACCCACCCCATCAGGGTCAGGAAGGTGTTGGGCATCACCTGATCTGGGGCCACCACCTCGGGCCGGGCCAGCGTCACCTCAGCGCCCGTGTCCCAGTATCCATAGACTTTCCTCCCATCCACCTCCAGGGGAACAAGACACTCGCTCCACAGGGACAGCCCACCCTGTAAACCGAGAACCTTGAGTCCGGGGCATCCAACGCCCCCAGAGGAGCCGACCT
This sequence comes from Mauremys reevesii, assembly GCF_016161935.1. Classification (NCBI taxonomy): domain Eukaryota; kingdom Metazoa; phylum Chordata; order Testudines; family Geoemydidae; genus Mauremys; species Mauremys reevesii. Next base: position 22,805,216 of record NC_052639.1, read on the forward strand.
GGGGACCGCCTCTCTCCTGAGCAGTTGATAAGCTGCCAGCCCCTGGGAAGCCTGCCTCTTGTCCGTCTGGGCCTCTACCAAGTTAACCCGGTGTGGGGGTCAGTTGGCTCTGTCTGTCCTTGAGCCTGGGGCACTGGGACCGTATGCGGCCTCTCTGGCCACAGTGATAGCAGCTCATGTCCCTTTGTCAACTTACCCATTTCATGTTTCATATTCAGAGTCACTCTGAACTGAACTAGGTGGGATTGTCTGTGGTGGAGGGAAATATGTCTCGGTGTGCCTCCAATTTGCTTTTTCCTTTGATAGGGATTTTAAGGGGTCCCGCTTGCCCCAAGCTGAGTTAGCTGCCAGACCCCCACCCATAGGGTCAGAAGCAAACTGCATCCTAACCCCTGCCTTTCAGGCCCAGGCCTGTTAGCAAAACCCAATTGCTATATAGGACAAAGGTTAACTTCTGCAATTCTTGTTTGTCTATATAACGGGCACCAGAAAGTAAAGCAAAGAGAAACCAAGCGGCCCTAAGGTGCCCAGCTGTAATACAGAGTCTAGCTAGAGCTTTTGCAGAAGTAACCGCAAGCAGGGTCTTACAGGCAGGCAGACTACCAACGAAAACCACATTTGGGACAATAGCAGGAAAAGCCCTAGATGGTGACAGGCTCGCTAAAAGTAAGAAAGTATGCCAAATAAGGAGTTGGTAACGTGTGTGATGTGTAATTATGCTTTGTGGTTTTGGCCTTTATAAGCTTGGTGAAAGTCTGTTAAAGGCAAGGCAGCTACCCCCCCCCTTCTTTGCGTGGGGCTACGTTGACCTTCCCTTTATGCATAATTGTACCCCAATAAAGGTGCCTCAGGCTGTGTCTGACCCAAAATCAAAGGTGTGGTCAATTTTTCCACGACACCTTTTATTCCAGGAATTTCTCTCTAACCACACAAGAGCTGGTTATTATTTCCTTGGACTGACATACTCAAAGCCTGAGGGCAGATGAAAGTGGATCAGCAATGAAGAACTGAACAGTGATGTGTAGCTTCATTGTTTTCTAACTCTGTAAATATTTCTGTTGGACATCTGGGACTGACTAGCCCCAAGGCCAGTAATAGGAACAGAAAATTGTCAGGGATTTCTCTGAATGGGTAACAGTATTCACTAGTGGAATCAGTGCTGGTGTCATATGAGGGACTAGGACTCCCACTAAGAGGAAAGGAACTTGGGAGGGAAATGAGAAGAGGGTAATTTGTATTCATACAGATGTGGGAAGAAAGGTGTTTGTGTGAAGGGGATATTAGTGGGGATATAACTAACTTGGATGTGTTGGCTGGAACAGCCCAGAGGAGGTGCCAGGAGAATATAGCCAACAGAAGTGGAAGGGAAGACGACTATTTGACCCTAATAACTTTCAGATGTGTTTGTGGGAAGGGAGGTTGAGGAGTGTGGGTTGGGAGAGTCTCACTGGGAAGCAGCCTCTAGTTTCACTCCACAGAAAAGTGATCAGTAGCAGAGTCACTGTCCCCTCTGAGCATCTGTCCCCTTTTCTAGGCTCACGGGTATATAGTTCTACTCCAGTTGAGAACTAATCAATGTGGAGTAGTGCAGAAGAATTGCTTTTCCCAGAATAATGTTAGCTTCTTTTACAACAGTGTTACATTGTTGACCCATATTTAGCTTGTTGTCCACTATGACCCCCAGATCCCTTTCTGCAGTACTGCTTCCTAGGCCGTCATTTCCCATTTTGTATGTGTGCAGCTGATTGGTCCTTCCTAAGTGCAGTACTTTTAATTTGTCCTTATTGAATTTCATCCTATTTACTTAAGACCATTTCTCCAGTTTGTCCAGAATATTTTGAATTTTAATCCTATCCTCCAAAGCACTTGCAACCCTTTTCAGCTTGATATCGTCCACAAATTTTATAAGCGTTACTCGCTGTGCCTTTATCTAAATCATTGATGAAGATGTTGAACAGAATCAGACCCGGAACTGATCCCTGCAGGACCCCATTTGTTATGCCCTACCAGCATGACTGTGAACCACAAAGTGAAAAATGCTGAGTAATGTGAAAGGTGTAGATTCTCACATAAACCCACTGAGTCATAAGAGTTTGGTTATATCAATCATTGTTTTGATTGAATGAAATCTGATGTGAACAGTGTGTTACCTTGAAAGAAGATGAAGAATGTCTGCTTGTGCTAATCAAGCTTGTACAATGGATATGCTCACAACTAAAATGTGTACATTTTTTTTATTTTTGTTTTGTGGCTTGCTATAACTTAATCAGTTGTACCATCAAATAAATAGAGCTTATGTCAGAGCTAGGATTTTGGCAGAACTATGTTCCTTTCTACTTTTAATGGACATTAATCTTCATGCTGACTGTTTTTCTTGTAGTACATCTTGCCCTTAGCCATGATTTGATTCATTTGAATCATTCCAAACAAATAGACATAAGAACGATGATAGAAGAATGTATTATGACAATAGAAAAGATGTATGTGCTTAGTAGGGTGACCAGACAGCAAATGTGAAAAACTGGGATGGGATGAATTGGACTGTCCCTATAAAATCCGAACATCTGGTCACCCTAATGTTTAGGGAGTGTTGTGCACTGCATTCACCCCAAAATATGTCTAAGCCTGACCACAAACAATACTGAAAAATCTGCAGGGCAACTTTGGGATTGCTCTAGTCACACAAATTCTCCTTGGCCTGCTACAGTGAGGTTCTGCGGGGGATTAGAAAAATTAGACAGGAGCACACAATACGGAATGAATACTGAATGGCTTCCCCTCTGGACCCTGCAGAAGAGGCTCTGTTGACTCCATCAGGGAGTCTGCCACAGCTCAGATTTCCTTAGCAGTTTTGTTGCATCAGCTACTCGTTGGCACAATCCTGCTTACCCTTGATCATCACAAACTTCCAGACAGGGCTTTCTTACATATGGAGTCCAATAAAATTACCATATGCTCCAGTGGTGAACATGATCTTCTCAGGCTATTTCCTCCAGCAAATCCTAGCATGATTCCTGTCAGCCACGGAAGCACCCTTCAGCAAACAAAAATGAGGCAATGATAGCATGTCCCCCACTTCTTTTCCTTTTCCTAGTCCACTGTACACATAGAAAGAATGTTCCTCCTCCTCCACCAGCAGCTTTAATATAAAATCATTTTATTACACTTCACTTTGAATTGCTTTTAGGTTTATTTTTATTTCCTTAGCAAAAGTAAAAAATTAACCAGAATTAACCTCTCACATAAACCTAGGGCAGTCATCCCAAGCCTATTCCCCATACTTATTGCTGGGTTCAGCCTAGCAGGCTCACTAGTGAAATAGAACTCCCTCACTGTCTCCAACTTAGTCTCTTGGGGAAACTTATGTAGTTCCAGATCTTGTGGATCTGGGCCTGGAGAAAGTGCTCTGTGGCTCATGAGGCTACAGAATGGTTGATGCCAAGATCAGCTGAATGGTTCGCTGGAAGGAGCTGGTTGTCATAATGTCTAGAGGCCTTCTCAGGCACAGATGGCTCTATTGAATGATGATTTACAATTTTACCTTGAGCTTATCACAGAGATTCTGAATGTAACATGGCTCATCTGTGTGTTTCCCAACTCTGAGACTTCCAGGAAACTGCAGTGCAGTTAATAGGCCCTGTTGGGAGAGAAAGGGCCTGTCCTTTTCATCTCCTTCTCTTGCCTGCTCTGCTCATCTTCTTCAGAATGCAGAAGTCCGGCATTGTGGCCTGATTCCTAATCTCCTCTCCCAGGAGGGATTCCAGTCTACAATCAAACTCTGCAGCAAGTCACTGGGAGCAGAATGCTAACCATTCTCTTTGTCAGCTGATTAACGTCTGACAAATTTCCAAAAGCTGTGAAGCACCCAATAGAGGTAGCTTCCTTGCAGCATCACAGTATGGTCTCAGAGTTTGGTGGCACAGACACATTGTCAAGGCAGTGGATGGGCTAGGAGTGGGAACAGGGAGGACAAGAGCAGGACATTCATTTAAAGCTAACAATCCATCCAGGGCCAGATGAAGAAAATTTCCCATATCGCCTAAGCAGCAAGGAGGTTTGCGGAAAGCTCCCACTGATTCACTCTTCAAACCTTAATAGTCTCTGCACTTAAAATTCACTTAAAAATCCTGGCCACCATCCCAGGGCACCCATTCACTACAATGAACATTAAGAGCTTGTAAGGTAACTCCCTCCTCTTCATGTGCCAGTATATTTATGCCTGTATCTGTAATTTTCACTCCATGCATATGAAGAAGTGGGCTTTTTAATCCGCGAAAGTTTATGCCCAAATTAATCGGTTAGTCTTTAAGGTGCCACCAGACTCCTTGTTGTTTCTGATAACTGAGAGCTAAAGAATATGTTCAGCACAGTTACTACTGGAAGTTGCTCAACGTTACTGTTCCTGGAACCTTTGTTGGCTGCAGAGCAGGGCCGCCCAGAGGATTCCGGGGGCCTGGGGTCTTCGGCGGCGGGGGGCCCCACTTCGGTGGTAATTTGGCGGCGGGGGCCCTTCCGTTCCGGGACCCACTGTGCCCGAAGACCCGCGGCGGGGGCCCCTGCCACCGGCGGGACCCGCCTCTGAAGTGCAGCAGGTGTAACGACAGATTGCGAAACCCTCGCGTTTTGCTACTAGTTGCAGTTTCTGACACACAACGTGACCATCTGGGCTCCTGCTCAGGACTTGCTGAGGGTGGGAGGGAGGGTGTGTCAGTGCCATCACAAAGGCCTTTTGCAGGACCTCAGATTATTGGTCAAAGGTTGTGGGGAGGTGGTGACCTCACAGAGAGATGCTGACATCAGCCAGGCAGGACAGGGGCGAGGGGCCAGGGAAACCTCAGAGACCCCTGTGGCTTTGCTTCAGCAAGTCTCCTTCTTGAGGTCTCTCTTTGAGGACAGTGAGAGAGTATTCGGGTTCACGCGTGAGCGCCAGGAGGAACCTCTTTTGAGTTTTCTCCTTCCCTTTTAGTGAGTTTACTAGAAAACAGCCATCCCTGTTTAGAAGGTAAGAGCCTCCTCGAGGAAAGGGGTATCATGGGGGCGTCACAGTTTGGACTCCATGGCCCCCCAATGTAAGGAAGTTCCTGCCACCCTGCTCTGTGTTCGCAGTGTGGGAGGAGCAGCATTCCACGGCACTGATTTGCTCCTGGCTGCCGGAGCAGAGCAGCAGGCTCAGCTGTCAGAACTTCCCGGAGTTCTTGAGTAATCTCCATTGAGCTGTATGCTCATTGCTCATAATCACTTGAAGCCTATCTTTGTGTAGTTAATAAATGTGTGTTATATTTCCCCCTAAAACCTTGTGTTTTGCTAGATGTGCTTGGGGAACCTGCTCAGGACCAGAGACTGGTGCATGGTCCTCTCCACTTGGAGAAAGGGGCAGACTGGGGGTATAAACTGATACCGTCAGGCTTTTCGCCAGGGCAAGACACTGCAGCGCCAGGGACCTAGGCTGGGGATCTGGGGAGAAGCTTCATAGTACCTGCAGCTGGGTGTGTCCCTGCCTGTGTAAAGGTTTGTGTGAGTGCAGGGCCGGGAGCGATCTGCATCTTCTCCCAGCAGCAGTGTGAGAGGCAGCCCAGGCTGGGAGACAGAGGGCTCAGCGGTATCCCAGCTCCAGGTTGCACCCTGGGGGCCCCCCTCATTATAACAAATAAATTAGTGCATCTCTCCCCAAACTAGTTCTACAAGCACGAAGAACACCATGGAGACCAGGCCTTTAAACGTTAGGACCCATCAGAGTTAAGGTGGCATATACAAACTTTGTGCAGTGCTGCTGTGCGTGTATGTTATGATATAGACTCACAAGTATGGCCCTGGGGTCAATTCACTGCCCCGCACAGCATCAATTTCCTCCAGACTACCAAGGAAGTGGTGCTTTCTCCATCCCTTCATGAGGTGCCTTTCTGGAGTCTGCTTTGGTCCAAAACTTGCTACTGCGCCATACAGGAGGCCTGTGATGTGCAAAGGGGTCAGATGAGATGATCTGACCGTCTCGTCTGGCCTTAGTCTCCAAATCTCTGCAAAACTGAGTGTGGCACTTTGAGAGTCTCTGAGGTTGCCATGTGTTGCCTGCTTGATCTCCAGCACTGACCCTGAGTGCGTGGGGGTGACACAGGGGGAGCAGCTCAAACATGCAAAGGGGCTGGCCAGGGACTGGACATTAGCCTTGCAGGGCAGGGGTGAGTGTGGCAGTGACATCACAAGGGCCTTTTGCAGCACCTCAGCTGATTGGTCAAAGGAGGTTGGGAGGCGGTGATCTCACAGAGAGTCCATGACAACGGCCAGGTAGGACAGGCTGCAGGGCTGGGACGATGTCAGAGACCCCCGTGGCTTTGCTGCAGAGAGTCTCCTTCTTTAGGTCTCTCCCTGAGGACTGAGAGAGAATTCTGGGTCATGTCTGTGAGCATGAGGAGGAGACTCGTTGGAGTTTTCCCCGTTCCCACTGCTAATTTAGTGAGAAGACAGACATCCCTGTGGAGAAGGTAAGAGCCCCAGAGAGGTTTGGTACCTAGCCAGCCTGACCCACATGGTGCTGGCCAAATTCAAGGCATGGAAAACACTAGGTTAAGGTGGGAGAATTGTTTTTACCACCTAGGCCTTTGTTCATTAGAGTCAGGGGGACATTGGGGTTCATCATTTTTGGTTTCTCTTTTTCCTACTTCCCTCCCTCCACTGGCAAGGAGGGGGCTGCTCTTAGCCCTCGTGGAGGAGGCCATCCCAAAGAGATGGGACAGGAAGACTGCTCTGAGAGCGATCCTCACTGGTGACTTGAGCCATCCCTGGGCCATCTGGGGAACCCTCAGCCTCTGTCAGAGTCTCAATGCTGATTGACGGAGCGGGGATCTAGTGAAGGAGGAGACTCAGGACTTTGTTATTCTCTTTTAAGGCCCAGCAAATAAGCCAGAACCAATCATCCGCTTGGTGAATTGTTCTCCTGCCTTCTCGACATTGATTGTCTCTGAGCCGGTCCTGGTTCTGGTGCTTCTACAACACTTGCTGAATAATCACTCTGAATGGCGGTTGGTCTGTAGCTCATTCGAGGTCACTTTGTTCTGATCATTCAGTGTGTGAAACTCCAGACTGATGGTTAATTTGAAAGTCAGGACACCTGAGATGTAAGACAAGGCCCTTTGCCTTTCTCAACCTTCGTTTCTCCCTCTGTCGGTTGGGGATAACAAGCCTCTCACACCTGCCTCCTGGTGGGGGGAGGCTGCGGAGCTGTGGGGACCCATATGAGAAGGTCACTAGTAGCAATGCAGCATAGGAGGTGTCCTATCGGGTTGAGTCATTGCAGATTATGATGTAGTTCAGCAGACCCCTGTTTTCCCAATATTGCATTATGCAGCTTTCCATGTTAACCAAACCACCAATGCACGCAGGTGCAGGAGTTGGCGAGTTCTGCGGGGGATTAGAAAAATTAGACAGGAGCACACAATACGGAATGAATACTGAATGGCTTCCCCTCTGGACCCTGCAGAAGAGGCTCTGTTGACTCCATCAGGGAGTCTGCCACAGCTCAGATTTCCTTAGCAGTTTTGTTGCATCAGCTACTCGTTGGCACAATCCTGCTTACCCTTGATCATCACAAACTTCCAGACAGGGCTTTCTTACATATGGAGTCCAATAAAATTACCATATGCTCCAGTGGTGAACATGATCTTCTCCAGCAAATCCTAGCATGATTCCTGTCAGCCACGGAAGCACCCTTCAGCAAACAAAAATGAGGCAATGATAGCATGTCCCCCACTTCTTTTCCTTTTCCTAGTCCACTGTACACATAGAAAGAATGTTCCTCCTCCTCCACCAGCAGCTTTAATATAAAATCATTTTATTACACTTCACTTTGAATTGCTTTTAGGTTTATTTTTATTTCCTTAGCAAAAGTAAAAATTAACCAGAATTAACCTCTCACATAAACCTAGGGCAGTCATCCCAAGCCTATTCCCCATACTTATTGCTGGGTTCAGCCTAGCAGGCTCACTAGTGAAATAGAACTCCCTCACTGTCTCCAACTTAGTCTCTTGGGGAAACTTATGTAGTTCCAGATCTTGTGGATCTGGGCCTGGAGAAAGTGCTCTGTGGCTCATGAGGCTACGGAATGGTTGATGCCAAGATCAGATGAATGGTTCGCTGGAAGGAGCTGGTTGTCATAATGTCTAGAGGCCTTCTCAGGCACAGATGGCTCTATTGAATGATGATTTACAATTTTACCTTGAGCTTATCACAGAGATTCTGAATGTAACATGGCTCATCTGTGTGTTTCCCAACTCTGAGACTTCCAGGAAACTGCAGTGCAGTTAATAGGCCCTGTTGGGAGAGAAAGGGCCTGTCCTTTTCATCTCCTTCTCTTGCCTGCTCTGCTCATCTTCTTCAGAATGCAGAAGTCCGGCATTGTGGCCTGATTCCTAATCTCCTCTCCCAGGAGGATTCCAGTCTACAATCAAACTCTGCAGCAAGTCACTGGGAGCAGAATGCTAACCATTCTCTTTGTCAGCTGATTAACGTCTGACAAATTTCCAAAAGCTGTGAAGCACCCAATAGAGGTAGCTTCCTTGCAGCATCACAGTATGGTCTCAGAGTTTGGTGGCACAGACACATTGTCAAGGCAGTGGATGGGCTAGGAGTGGGAACAGGGAGGACAAGAGCAGGACATTCATTTAAAGCTAACAATCCATCCAGGGCCAGATGAAGAAAATTTCCCATATCGCCTAAGCAGCAAGGAGGTTTGCGGAAGCTCCCACTGATTCACTCTTCAAACCGTAATAGTCTCTGCACTTAAAATTCACTTAAAATCCCTGGCCACCATCCCAGGGCACCCATTCACTACAATGAACATTAAGAGCTTGTAAGGTAACTCCCTCCTCTTCATGTGCCAGTATATTTATGCCTGTATCTGTAATTTTCACTCCATGCATATGAAGAAGTGGGCTTTTAATCCATGAAAGTTTATGCCCAAATTAATCGGTTAGTCTTTAAGGTGCCACCAGACTCCTTGTTGTTTCTGATAACTGAGAGCTAAAGAATATGTTCAGCACAGTTACTACTGGAAGTTGCTCAACGTTACTGTTCCTGGAACCATTGTTGGCTGCAGAGCAGGGCCGCCCAGAGGATTCCGGGGGCCTGGGGTCTTCGGCGGCGGGGCCCCACTTCGGTGGTAATTTGGCGGCGGGGCCCTTCCGTTCGGGACCCACTGTGCCCCGAAGACCCGCGGCAGGGGCCCCCTGCCACCGGCGGGACCCGCCTCTGAAGTGCAGCAGGTGTACCGACACATTGCGAAACCATCGCGTTTTGCTACTAGTTGCAGTTTCTGCCACACAACGTAACCGTCTGGGCTCCTGCTCAGGACTTGCTGAGGGGTGGGAGGGAGGGGTGTGTCAGTGCCATCACAAAGGCCTTTTGCAGGACCTCAGATTATTGGTCAAAGGTTGTGGGGAGGTGGTGACCTCACAGAGAGATGCTGACATCAGCCAGGCAGGACAGGGGCGAGGGCCAGGAAACCTCAGAGACCCTGTGGCTTTGCTTCAGCAAGTTTTGCACCATAGCTGCCTGTGTAAAGGTTTGTGTGAGTGCAGGGCCGGGAGCGATCTGCATCTTCTCCCAGCAGCAGTGTGAGAGGCAGCCCAGGCTGGGGAGACAGAGGGCTCAGCGGTATCCCAGCTCCAGGTTGCACCCTGGGGGCCCCCCTCATTATAACAAATAAATTAGTGCATCTCTCCCCAAACTAGTTCTACAAGCACGAAGAACACCATGGAGACCAGGCCTTTAAACGTTAGGAACCATCAGAGTTAAGGTGGCATATACAAACTGATTGGTCAAAGGAGGTTGGGAGGCGGTGATCTCACAGAGAGTCCATGACAACGTCTCTGAGCCGTTCCTGGTTCTGGTGCTTCTACAACACTTGCTGAATAATCACTCTGAATGGCGGTTGGTCTGTAGCTCATTCGAGGTCACTTTGTTCTGATCATTCAGTGTGTGAAACTCCAGACTGATGGTTAATTTGAAAGTCAGGACACCTGAGATGTAAGACAAGGCCCTTTGCCTTTCTCAACCTTCGTTTCTCCCTCTGTCGGTTGGGGATAACAAGCCTCTCACACCTGCCTCCTGGTGGGGGGAGGCTGCGGAGCTGTGGGGACCCATATGAGAAGGTCACTAGTAGCAATGCAGCATAGGAGGTGTCCTATCGGGCTGAGTCATTGCAGATTATGACGTAGTTCAGCAGACCCCTGTTTTCCCATTATGCAGCTTTCCATGTTAACCGAACCACCAGTGCACGCAGGTGCAGCAGTTGGCGATTTCTCCTGTGGCCTCGAGATGGCACTGCAGGCTAGCACTTTCCCATTCCCCTGGGTATCAGAATGTTTGATTAGGTGACCTGGCCCCAAACAGCCCCAGTTGGATGCCATCAGTGGGGTCTGCTGTGTAAAGGCTGAAAGAGTCAATTTTATTGGTATTTTATTATCTTTAAATCATTAAGGGGAGCATCTTATCTCGTTTCTAAATCAAAGTGTCTCCTCTTTGTGTGCGAAGAGAGAGTTTAACGGGATGCCACTGTTAGCCAAAAGGGCTCGTTTCCCCCTGGAGCTTACCTAATTACACCAAGGAGGCACGGAGACAGGAAGACGAGTACCACACCCTTTATTGATCGGTCAGCTGAGCGGGTGTTCCTCTCGGCTAGTGCCAGAGAAAGAGACACACCTTTCATGGCCAAACGGCCTACCTTTATAGCCGGTAACAAACAACAGCCTACGTTTGTCTACGTCATTTGGTTGACCTATAAACCCTGTGGATAATTGGGTACAGGATACATATATCATTTTGTGGGGCTACAAGAGACATACAGCTGTTGAGGATACATTTGTCATTCTGAAGGGGACACAAGATACATCCGTTGACCCTTTGTACTAGATATTTTGGTTGCATACATGTGAACGCAGCTGCATACACTTGGGGAGCCAACATATACTTGGGGAGCCAAACAAAACTGATAAGCGAAATAGCTGACTTAGGTAGATACACGGCCTTCAGTCTAATGAGTTCTGTAAGCTTTCCAACACAGTTTGGACAAGCATAACATAACTTTGGTTTACTCAGGCCTAATACGGAAAGGCTTCATTAGCACTATGATTTTCCAACAACTCCCCCCTTTGAGAATACTCACCAAACCTTTTGGCTGAGTTTTCTCACACTTTGAGCCAAAAAGCAATGAAGCTCTGCAGAAATATTTACAACTGCTCCTTTAAGCTTAGTCACTAACCCAGGAATGAATGCATGGACAAAGAGTGGAACCTTGTTCATTTAACAACTAAGGGATCGGGGCACTGACTATAACTCAGGTAGGCATACTCAATGGTTTAATTTCCCAGAAGCCTCGGTGAATAATTTAGTCCCATATGCATCCTCCCCATGGACCCGGCAGGATTCGGTATGTGGGAGCCACACCCACCCTAACCGGTCCATATGCTTGGAAGGAGCACTGTAAATGTACACACTTTCATCCAGAAAGTGTCCAAATATGTTTCCATGACCACAGATCAGATGGTACTTCAGATGTGTCTGTAAGGGCAGTGGGCCAAGTCTGGTACTCAAGATTACTCCAAATGGCCATCAGCTGGTCATTCAGGAAATCCTGAAATTTTAAACATACTAGATCCCACTGCAATGCCTTCCCAGCCTCAGTGATATTCAATACCATCTCTGTCAGTAACTTTTGGGTTATAGAACTAAGGGTGGAAATGACATGTAACTCACCAGCTCCAGCCTGTACTTAAGATAGCTGAGCTTAAAAAATAAGGCTAGTGGCCCTTTCTAGTCGGCCCAATTTCTTATTATGTTCTTGGCCTTGAAAAATAATTCAGATGACTGCAACACTATTGGCCCCAGCCCACAGGGATCTGCCCAATTTCTTCTTTTTCCAGAGGAAATAACCCAGGCTCTTTGTTGTGCTAATCTAATGGCAGCCCCTTGTGAGCAATCTGGGTATGTAAAAGTGATCTGAAAACTGGATAAAGGCAATGTCATTTAAAATCCAATTAGGGAGGGCAATACATACTAAAGGATTTATCCAAAACACAGGGCGCAGCCTGTAGAATAAACCCCAAAATTCAATTAATACCACATTTCCAAACAGGATCCCACAAGTTTCTTCCTGCCAGTGTAGAATTTTTGTTTCTTTACCAGGGTCAGTTCTCAATGTCCTTTTTAGTCAGGAATTCCTGGACTTTGGCAGTGTCAGTGGAGTGAGTGTTTCTTCTTTCCCCAAACAGTTGTAGTTCAGCATTCTACAGGGGAGGGATTAGGAATACACCAGCCTGTAATGGTTTTTGATTCTTCTAGAAAAGTTCAAAGGCACAGTAGGTCTGTCAGCGGACAAGGGAGAGGTTAGCTAGCACGTCACCTTGTCCTTTTTCCCTGCTGTCCAGAAGCACAGTGGAGCTAGAAGAAGGAATAGGCTAATCATATAGGAGAGTTCTCCTTATGTGGACAGGTCTTTTGCAGTGAGAATCATGGGTCCAAGCAGTCAGTCTTTGGCACATCACAGCGGTGTTGGTAATCAGCAGGACTCAATAAGGGCCTTTCCAGCGTGGAGCCAAAGCAGTCTTTTGTTGGTGGACCTGTACATTGATCCGGTCTCCAGGTTCCATGGAGTGGCAGGGCTGCTAGGGTCTTCGGGTAGTGCGTCTTTACCTGTGTAAAAAGGAAACCTAACACATTGCATTAGTGTCTTTGCAGATTGTACAGCCCCCCTTTTCTGGTTGTTAGCCAAGTGTCCTTGAACGAAGTCAGTGTATTTTTTTTTTTTTTTTTTTGGACTGAGCTTGCTAGTTAAAGTTTTTCTCATTTAACTCGTTCTTTTTCCTTTCCCCTTTTTGGCTTCCTTTTTTTTAACCTACAAAGGAAACTTTTACTTTTTACTTATACACCTTTTGTTAACAATGAACACATACACATTGCTGTTATACAGTACATTAGTCTTATTATTTAATGTATGCCACATATACCCTTCCACTAAAATAACCTTATTAGAGAGCTTTGGAACAACAAGCCAGGACAAGCACACCCACTTTGATGAGTTCATTTAATACAAGCTCTAGTTCAATAGCTTCCCACCATCCCCAGCCCTCTGGCTAGAAATCTGAGGTAGCCAGAAGGATCCCATGTACAATATGGGAGTGGGTTAACTTTTATGTCCTTGCTTCCAAAGACTGTTAGTATGCAATTTGGCCAATGCAGTTTTTCTTTTACTTAAGAAAATACATAAGACTTTAGTATATCACATTTTTCTGATGTATCCAAACACTTTGTATTTTAAGTTGAACAAAACAAATATCTGCATTTCAATTCAAGCCTTCTGCCTTATTTCAAACCAGACCATCCCATGAAAATATTAAACAACAATTCTGGCCACTTGAGACAGACACCACAAGACAGAACATAAACACAAAACATAATTTTTACTCTGCCAGTAAATCATGGTATGTTGTATGCTGTTTAGCTGGCATTAGTTTTCTTTGATTATCTGAAAGACAAAAACAAAGGTCTACCCCTTCTGGGCAGTCAATTATTGCTTAAAATATACAAATACCCTTGTTGATTTTAGGCAAAACAGGGGAATTACCCCATATTTTCTTGTATATGTTTTATAGGCAGCCCAGGTTTCAGTGGCTTTTACCTTATCAGTTAGATAATTTGCATTAATACAGATGCTTTCTGGCTTGCTTTTACTTTTAACTCCTGCTTTTAAACACTAAAAGAAAACATCACCACTTATAGTGCCTTAGAGCCTAATAAATTTTCATTTACACAGCACTGTATACATTCTTCAGCTAATTCAACAAAATTGTTCATAGCCAAATGATTGCAATCTAATAATTTCTTTGCCTGAATTTATTTACAAACATTTAAAAAAAAACACCAAGAACTTTTCTCTTTAGCATTTTTACAAAGTTCAACTACTACTCCCTCCAGCAACTACAGAGTTAACTCTTCACTCTCCTTCAAATCACTTGCTCTTTCCTTATATCACTTGCTTTGTCTTTCAACAGCCACTTACCAATTCAAATCACCATTTCAAATATCCTCCTGAGTATTTGAAATCCCCATGCTTATACTCACTTACTTCTTCCTTCCACAAGACCCTCAAAAGTTTCCAACCTGTTCTCCAAGCTCTCTGTCTGTTGCCCGCCCGCCTGGGCCCGATCCTTTTTTTTTTTTTTTTTCCGCTGAACCGTTTCTTTCATGGGCTTCTGCCCCCATCCTTCTGGTCTTTTCCCAAAACATTTTATTCACAAGACGACCCGAGTCCTCCCTCGTGAGGCTTGCCACCTGGGCAAAACGCATGGCCCACTGGCGTTAACTATTTAATTGCCTCTTGTAGCAAACACACTGCTGTTACGGCGTATGCTGAGCACAAATGGTTACATTTTAACAAGTCCCTGAAGGACTGGTACTTGCTTAGCCAGGGCTTCCTTTTTTCCAACTACTCTATTGCCCAGTCCTGCTACGACTGGGGGTAGATCCTTTCACCTGCCACCCTTTCTGGTCAACCAGGGTGGGGAGAGGAATGCTAAACCCTTCTCCAGTTCTCAGACTTACTGCAGCTGAGAATGGGCACACCTTTAATTATGCAATCCTCAACATATAACACCAACAGAACCAAATAAAACAAACATAAAACAACAAGGGTAAAACAAATAGATGGTGTAAATTCTACAGGGTTCCCCCATTCTCTATTGCTCACCAAACTGTGACAAATTTCTGTTACCAATTTATGCCTCATGTCAGGTGATCAAACTGACACTGCAGGACGTAGCAGGAGGATAGAGAAAATACACCATATAACCAAATTTTAAAGCTTCATTAAAATGATAAAACGACAATGGAGAGTGTTGGGAATGCTCCCACATCACTCAAGAAAGATATAAATGCCCCATACTTACACATATCCAGACTGGCCACGTCTGTATATAACATTCAGAAAAGGGGAATAGGTGGACGGGAGATTATCCTGTATACAGCTTGTTCAGAATTTCCAACATGCTTCCGCTCTTGGGAAGGCTGTTCTTTTACACCCTGGAATCTCCTGCGGTGTCTCTTTCAGAGATTCTAGTCCAGGTCAGCTACCTGTGGCTTCTCCAGTGTCACCAAGCCACACCAACACGGCATCCGTCACAAAGTCAGACTGTTGGATCTCACCAAACAGTTAAGCTTTGCAAATGTAATCTCAGTTCTGTAACTTGTACTGCCTTTGGTTTGCTTGACCTTGAGCATAAAACAACTTTCTCTTTTTATCTCTGGGCGAAGCTGAGTTTTAAATTAACCCGTTTCTAGACAAATTGCTCACACTGTGTCAGAGGCTTTTCTTTGGTGATTAAAAGCTCCTCTGAGATATATGATCCTATCTAGATTAAAGGTACCTTTTAATGGGCATTGTTTAGATGGATCTTCACGCGTATAAAGATTCCAATTCTCTAAATACCTGCAGGTTTTAGAACCATAATGTACGTACATATAATATGCTGGGGTACCCTTAGGGGGTGAGGTGGAATGTTTAGACTGTCCCTTACCCACACGGAAAAGAAGGGGGAGAGAAGATGGGTTCACACGCTCCTAGACCCGATTACAGTTTTGGCTTCCAGCATACCAATAGAACAAGAAACAAAAGTACCCCTACCAAAAAGAAAAGCCAGCCCTGAGGCTGCTCTAAGTCCCAGTAATTGTTCAGCACGGCCCACGGACTTGTGGAGTTAATGGAATTATTCATTAGCCGTGTCTGAACCTAGGTACCTTAACCAGAAAGCTTTTACCCACACACCTTCCTATTTGTGGGTTCCTTTACCATTAGGGGCCCAAGGTCCCAACCCTCACTCTTCGGGGGCGTTAATCCTCAAACCCAGGAGGTAACGCACTTACCACGCCCGGAGTGGCCACGTCTGGCAGGTGGACTCCCCTCTTCTGGTACTGTCTTGCCTCCGTGTCGTTTGGAGTTCTCTATGGAGGGGGCGTAGCCGTCCCGGCCGATTGCGGCGACCGGGCTCGAGCAAACCAATAGCTCAAGGTGGCCACTCTCCTGAGCCGTCCTCGGCCGCGGTCAGCGCCCCAACAGGGAGAGAAGTCGGCGGAGTCGCCATTTGTTAGCCAAAGGGCTCGTGTCCCCCTGGAGCTTACCTAATTACACCAAGGAGGCACGGAGACAGGAAGACGAGTACCACACCCTTTATTGATCGGTCAGCTGAGCGGGTGTTCCTCTCGGCTAGTGCCAGAGAAAGAGACACACCTTTCATGGCCAAACGGCCTACCTTTATAGCCGGTAACAAACAACTTAGCCTACGTTTGTCTACGTCATTTGGTTGACCTATAAACCCTGTGGATAATTGGGTACGCAGGATACATATATCATTTTGTGGGGGCTACAAGAGACATACAGCTGTTGAGGATACATTTGTCATTCTGAAGGGGACACAAGATACATCCGTTGACCCTTTGTACTAGATATTTTGGTTGCATACATGTGAACGCAGCTGCATACACTTGGGGAGCCAACATATACTTGGGGAGCCAAACAAAACTGATAAGCGAAATAGCTGACTTAGGTAGATACACGGCCTTCAGTCTAATGAGTTCTGTAAGCTTTCCAACACAGTTTGGACAAGCATAACATAACTTTGGTTTACTCAGGCCTAATACGGAAAGGCTTCATTAGCACTATGATTTTTCCAACACCACCAACGGGAGATTCTTTTGATTTGGAAAACAGAATATTTTTGCAAAGAATTTTCATCCCAATTGTTTCATGATTCCACAAACCAAACTTGTTTAATGTTCATGTGATTTTCTAACAGAAAACTGTGTCTATGAAAATTCCCCCCCCCCCCCGTCCAATTGCTGGGCTCTGTCCCTCCTTCTTGGGGGCTTGTTGTCTGCTGATGTCAGTGAGAGTGAGAGCTGTTGGCTTTTCTCTCTAGCTCTGCCATTGCTTTGCCATGTGACTTGGGGTAGGTCATTTCCTCTCTCTGTACCTCAGCATCCCAATCTGTGCAATGGGAAGAGAGACAGGTCTGTAATGCCTGGCAGGAGTGAGACTGGGAGAGAGAACGGGCATTAAAGCACTTTGGGGAGGAGAAAGGGTTGTTTCATGCTGTTGAGCACCAAGGCATTCTGACATTTGCGAAAATGTCTCGTCTAGAGAAACAAGAAATGATCGGGGACAAAGCCTGCAGGAGGATGTGAACCAGAGAGGCCAGGGTATGTGTTTGGGGTCTCACCAGTGCTTCTCACCTGTGAGTGCTTCCCCATCGTCATAGCTTGGCCTGGGAACAGGAGAAATAAACCAGACGGTGAGTGAGTGAGAGGGATGCAGTGACAGTGCCACGGGGCAGTGGGGAGGAGGTAACAAGCCTCTCTGCTGCCCAACATGTACCAGAAGGAAGGGATTTCCCCACAGTCCTCATCTGCCCTGTCTCTGAGCAGGATTAGCTGCCTAAAACCCAGAACTTCCAGAAGCCGTCAGACCATAGTTGAGATCTGTGGAGCTCTTGGCTATAATGAAATTGTAATTAACTATCCAGGTGTAAAGACCTGGGGACTAGAACCTGGGTTGGCCAATATTCCCCTAGTGCCAGCTGAGCACCAGGGAGCAGGGAATACGGGGCTCTGGCCGGGGTGGCGGGACCGCGAGGTTGCGGGACTCTGGCTGGGAGAGCGGGGCCGCGGTGATGCGGACCTCTGACCGGGGGAGCGCAACCGCGGGGTTGCGGGGTTCCGGGCCGGGTAGCGGGGCCACCAGAATGGCCGCGTAGGCCGGGAGCAGTGGGACTGTGGGTATCCGGGGTTCCCGCCAGGAGAGCGGTGCTGCGGGGTTGCGGGGTTCCGGCCGGGGGAGCGTGACCAAGGGGTTGTGCAGCTCCAGCCAGGGGGAATCAGCCCCTGCACCCCTCTTCCTGGGACTCCCAGTGACTCTCAGCCAGCCAGTAAAACAAAAGGTTTATTGGACAACAGGAACTCAGTCTACAGCAGAGCTTGTAGGCACAACCAGGACCCCTCAATCAAGTCTTTCTGGGGGTTCAGGAAGCTTAGTTCCCAGCTTGGAATTCCCTGAATTCCTCCCCCCAGCCCAAAACCGAAATTGAACTAACTCCTTCCAGCAGGCTCTCTTCTTTTGTCCAGCTTCCCGGGCAAAGGTGTCGAACCCCCACCTCCTCCCTGCCTGGCTCAGGTTACAGGCTCAGGTCCTGTCCTTCACCTAAAGTCATCCCCGGCTTTCCCATCCCCCACACAGACAGTCCCTACTGTATCACAGCTCTCCCCCCTTCGAGACTGAACTGCCCAGTGACCTGGGGAAGTTTGCCCCCGCTCCCTCTCCGGGCCAACGCGTCTGCTATCAGGTTGGCACTTCCCGTCACATGGACTACGGCCATGTCATAATCCTGCAGGAGCAGGCTCCACCTCAGGAGCTTGGCATTGGCTCCTTTCATCTGGTGCAGCCAGGTTAGGGGAGAGTGGTCGGTGTACACGGTGAAGTGTCGCCCAAAGAGATATGGCTCTAGTTTCTTAAGGGCCCACACCATGGCAGGCATTCCTTCTCGATGGCCACGTAGTTCTGCTCCCGGGGTAGCAACTTCTTCCTCAGGTACACGATGAGGTGTCTCTCCTCTTTTATCATCCTGCATTAACACCGCCCCCAGTAAAGGGCTTGTCAAAGTCTGGGTTTGCCAGAACTGGGCCACTAACCAGAGCCTCCTTCAGCGCCCAGAGAACCTCCTGGCACTCCTCTGTCCAGACCACCATGTCTGGCTTCCCCTTCTTGCACAGATCAGTGATGGGGCCGGCTATGGCGCTAAAGTGGGGCACGAACCTTCAATAGTACCCCGCCATCCCAATAAAGGCTTGGACTTTCTTTTTGGTTTGGGGAGCTGGCCAGTCTCTGATCACCTCCACTTTGGCTGGTTCTCGCTTTAGGCAGCCGCTCCCCACCCAATGGCCCAATAAGATACTTCAGCCAGCCCCACCTTGCACTTTACCCAGCCTCTCGGAGTTGGTCCAGCACTTGTTTAACCTGGGACATGTGGTCACCCCAGGTGTGGCTAAAGACACATATGTCATCAATATACGCCACGGCAAACTCTCCATCCCCCTCAGTAGCTGACCCACCAGGCGCTGGAAGGTGGCCGGCGCACCCTTGAGGCTGAAAGGCAGGGTCAGCATCTCATACAGCCCCAGGGGGTGATAAAGGCCGATTTTAGCCTGCAGCTGCATCCAGCGGCACTTGCCAGTAGCCCTTGGTAAGATCCATGGTGGTGAGGTATCGAGCGCCTCCCAGTTGTCTAGGAGCTCGTCAGGCCTGGGCATCGGATACAGTGATGGCATTGAGCTTTCGATAGTCCACACAGAACCGGATCAACCCATCCCTTGTGGGGACCAGCACCGCTGGTGAGGCCCAAAGGCTGGAAGACGGCTGGATCTCCCCCAAAGCCAGCATGTCCCTGACCTCTCTTTCCAGGTCTTGAGCAGTTTTCGTGGTGACTCGGAAAGGGGAGCATCTTATAGGAGGATGTGACCCGGTCTCCACCCGGTGGAGAGTCAAATTAGTGCGTCCAGGCTGGTTGGAAAACAGCTGTCCGTACAGATGCAGCACCCCGCTGATCTCAGCGTGCTGGGCCAAGGTCAGCTGATTAGAGAGGGAATTGCTTCCAGGGGGAACCAGCTTTTGTCCCAGGGAATAGATCCACTAAAGGGTCATCTCCCTGCTCCTCCCAATGTCCACACACAGCCAACACCACAGTTCCCCTGTCATAATATGGCTTCATCATATTCACATGGTACACCCGGCGGTGGTGCGCCCGGTTCGACAGCTCCACCACATAGTTTACCTCATTTAGTTGCTTGACAACCTTGAAGGGCCCTTCCCAGGCAGCCTGGCGTTTGTTCTTGCTCACGGGGATGAGAACCATCACCTGATCCCTGGTGGTGAAGGCGCGGGCCTGCGCCGTGCGGTCATACCAGACCTTCTGCTGCCTCTGGGCTCGGGCCAGCTTCTCCCTGGCCAGGCCCATGAGCTCGGCAAGTCTTTCCCGGAAGGTCAGGACATACTCCACCGCCTTCCCCTCCCATTCGTCTCTCATCAGGTCTAGGGGCCCCCTTACCCGCTTGCCATACAACAGTTCAAAATGCAAAAACCCGGTACATTCCTGTATGCGAACAGCAGGTGAGGTAACTACTTGTCCCAGTCCTGCGGGTGCTGGTTCATAAATGTTTTTAGCATCATCTTTAGAGTCCCGTTGAACCTTGCCACCAGCCCGTTGGACTCGGGGTGATACGCTGAGGCCCAGTTGTGCCGGACCCCCCGCATTTCTCCCGCAAGCACCGGAGCAGGGCCGACATGAAGTTGGACCCCTGGTCCGTTAAGACTTCCTTGGGGAACCCCACTCTGCTGAAAATCATCAGCAGCGCATCTGCCACAGTGTCTGCTTTGATAGAGGACAAGGCCACCGCTTCGGCGAAATCTACCACCACCAGAATGTATTTCTTCCCCGACCAGGTCGTCTTGCTGAGAGGTTCCACTACGTCCATGGCCACCTTCTGGAAAGGTTCTTCTATGATGGGTAAAGGCCCTTTGTCCCGGGCCTTCCCCACCCTCTGGCAGGGGGTCACAGGATTGGCAATACTGTCGGACATGGGTAAAGACCCCAGGCGAGTAAAATTTCTGTAGCAGCCTATGCCGGGTGCGCCGAATTCCCTGGTGCCCTGCGAGAGGGATATCATGGGCCAGGTACAGTAGCTTGTGGCAAAACTTCTGAGGAACCACCAGAAGTCTCCTGATCCCCCATGCCTCTACTACCCCTGGGGGAGCCCATTCTTGGTACAGGAACACCTTCTCCCACAGGAACCTCTCCTTGAAACCTCTCCTCATGGACTGTACCACACTGAGGTCAGCCAGGTCCCTTGGTCTCCGCAAGGAGGGAATCTTTCTGCAACTTGGCCTGGAACTCGTCGGCTGGGAAGGGTTGGGTCAGAAGCCACAGCCTCCCTGAGCCTTGCCTTTGGGTGTTCCCGCCCCACCAGGGTAGGGTTCTGTGCCTCTGGGGTGACATCCTCCCCAAGGTCAGGACGTAGTGACCCTCGCCAGCTCTGGGTCACGACTAAGGCGTTCCGGGGGTTGCTGGCCAGTCCTCTAGATCCCCACCCCATCAACACCTCGGTGGGCAAATGGTGGTGCACCCCCACCTTCTTGGGGCCCTCCTTGTCCCCATTTCAGATGCACCATCGCCACGGGCACCTTGAATGGGGTCCCACCCACCCCATCAGGGTCAGGAAGGTGTTGGGCATCACCTGATCTGGGGCCACCACCTCGGGCCGGGCCAGCGTCACCTCAGCGCCCGTGTCCCAGTATCCATAGACTTTCCTCCCATCCACCTCCAGGGAACAAGACACTCGCTCCACAGGGACAGCCCACCCTGTAAACCGAGAACCTTGAGTCCGGGCATCCAACGCCCCAGAGGAGCCGACCTGGGGACCGCCTCTCCTGAGCAGTTGATAAGCTGCCAGCCCCTGGGAAGCCTGCCTCTTGTCCGTCTGGGCCTCTACCAAGTTAACCCGGTGTGGGGTCAGTTGGCTCTGTCTGTCCTTGAGCCTGGGGCACTGGGACCGTATGCGGCCTCTCTGGCCACAGTGATAGCAGCTCATGTCCCTTTGTCAACTTACCCATTTCATGTTTCATATTCAGAGTCACTCTGAACTGAACTAGGTGGGATTGTCTGTGGTGGAGGAAATATGTCTCAGTGTGCCTCCAATTTGCTTTTTCCTTTGATAGGGATTTTAAGGGGTCCCGCTTGCCCCAAGCTGAGTTAGCTGCCAGACCCCCACCCATAGGGTCAGAAGCAAACTGCATCCTAACCCCTGCCTTTCAGGCCCAGGCCTGTTAGCAAAACCCAATTGCTATATAGGACAAAGGTTAACTTCTGCAATTCTTGTTTGTCTATATAACGGGCACCAGAAAGTAAAGCAAAAAGAGAAACCAAGCGGCCCTAAGGTGCCCAGCTGTAATACGCAGAGTCTAGCTAGAGCTTTTGCAGAAGTAACCGCAAGCAGGGGTCTTACAGGCAGGCAGACTACCAACGAAAACCACATTTGGGACAATAGCAGGAAAAGCCCTAGATGGTGACAGGCTCGCTAAAAGTAAGAAAGTATGCCAAATAAGGAGTTGGTAACGTGTGTGATGTGTAATTATGCTTTGTGGTTTTGGCCTTTATAAGCTTGGTGAAAGTCTGTTAAAGGCAAGGCAGCTACCCCCCCCCCTTCTTTGCGTGGGGCTACGTTGACCTTCCCTTTATGCATAATTGTACCCCAATAAAGGTGCCTCAGGCTGTGTCTGACCCAAAATCAAAGGTGTGGTCAATTTTTCCACGACACCTTTTATTCCAGGAATTTCTCTCTAACCACACAAGAGCTGGTTATTATTTCCTTGGACTGACATACTCAAAGCCTGAGGGCAGATGAAAGTGGATCAGCAATGAAGAACTGAACAGTGATGTGTAGCTTCATTGTTTTCTAACTCTGTAAATATTTCTGTTGGACATCTGGGACTGACTAGCCCCAAGGCCAGTAATAGGAACAGAAAATTGTCAGGGATTTCTCTGAATGGGTAACAGTATTCACTAGTGGAATCAGTGCTGGTGTCATATGAGGGACTAGGACTCCCACTAAGAGGAAAGGAACTTGGGAGGGAAATGAGAAGAGGGTAATTTGTATTCATACAGATGTGGGAAGAAAGGTGTTTGTGTGAAGGGGATATTAGTGGGGATATAACTAACTTGGATGTGTTGGCTGGAACAGCCCAGAGGAGGTGCCAGGAGAATATAGCCAACAGAAGTGGAAGGGAAGAAGACTATTTGACCCTAATAACTTTCAGATGTGTTTGTGGGAAGGAGGTTGAGGAGTGTGGGTTGGGAGAGTCTCACTGGGAAGCAGCCTCTAGTTTCACTCCACAGAAAAGTGATCAGTAGCAGGGTCACTGTCCCCTCTGAGCATCTGTCCCCTTTTTCTAGGCTCACGGGTATATAGTTCTACTCCAGTTGAGAACTAATCAATGTGGAGTAGTGCAGAAGAATTGCTTTTCCCAGAATAATGTTAGCTTCTTTTACAACAGTGTTACATTGTTGACCCATATTTAGCTTGTTGTCCACTATGACCCCCAGATCCCTTTCTGCAGTACTGCTTCCTAGGCCGTCATTTCCCATTTTGTATGTGTGCAGCTGATTGGTCCTTCCTAAGTGCAGTACTTTTAATTTGTCCTTATTGAATTTCATCCTATTTACTTAAGACCATTTCTCCAGTTTGTCCAGAATATTTTGAATTTTAATCCTATCCTCCAAAGCACTTGCAACCCTTTTCAGCTTGATATCGTCCACAAACTTTATAAGCGTTACTCGCTGTGCCTTTATCTAAATCATTGATGAAGATGTTGAACAGAATCAGACCCGGAACTGATCCCTGCAGGACCCCATTTGTTATGCCCTACCAGCATGACTGTGAACCACAAAGTGAAAAATGCTGAGTAATGTGAAAGGTGTAGATTCTCACATAAACCCACTGAGTCATAAGAGTTTGGTTATATCAATCATTGTTTTGATTGAATGAAATCTGATGTGAACAGTGTGTTACCTTGAAAGAAGATGAAGAATGTCTGCTTGTGCTAATCAAGCTTGTACAATGGATATGCTCACAACTAAAATGTGTACATTTTTTTTATTTTTGTTTTGTGGCTTGCTATAACTTAATCAGTTGTACCATCAAATAAATAGAGCTTATGTCAGAGCTAGGATTTTGGCAGAACTATGTTCCTTTCTACTTTTAATGGACATTAATCTTCATGCTGACTGTTTTTCTTGTAGTACATCTTGCCCTTAGCCATGATTTGATTCATTTGAATCATTCCAAACAAATAGACATAAGAACGATGATAGAAGAATGTATTATGACAATAGAAAAGATGTATGTGCTTAGTAGGGTGACCAGACAGCAAATGTGAAAAACTGGGATGGGATGAATTGGACTGTCCCTATAAAATCCGAACATCTGGTCACCCTAATGTTTAGGAGTGTTGTGCACTGCATTCACCCCAAAATATGTCTAAGCCTGACCACAAACAATACTGAAAAATCTGCAGGGCAAGTTTGGGATTGCTCTAGTCACACAAATTCTCCTTGGCCTGCTACAGTGAGGTTCTGCGGGGGATTAGAAAAATTAGACAGGAGCACACAATACGGAATGAATACTGAATGGCTTCCCCTCTGGACCCTGCAGAAGAGGCTCTGTTGACTCCATCAGGGAGTCTGCCACAGCTCAGATTTCCTTAGCAGTTTTGTTGCATCAGCTACTCGTTGGCACAATCCTGCTTACCCTTGATCATCACAAACTTCCAGACAGGGCTTTCTTACATATGGAGTCCAATAAAATTACCATATGCTCCAGTGGTGAACATGATCTTCTCCAGCAAATCCTAGCATGATTCCTGTCAGCCACGGAAGCACCCTTCAGCAAACAAAAATGAGGCAATGATAGCATGTCCCCCACTTCTTTTCCTTTTCCTAGTCCACTGTACACATAGAAAGAATGTTCCTCCTCCTCCACCAGCAGCTTTAATATAAAATCATTTTATTACACTTCACTTTGAATTGCTTTTAGGTTTATTTTTATTTCCTTAGCAAAAGTAAAAAATTAACCAGAATTAACCTCTCACATAAACCTAGGGCAGTCATCCCAAGCCTATTCCCCATACTTATTGCTGGGTTCAGCCTAGCAGGCTCACTAGTGAAATAGAACTCCTCACTGTCTCCAACTTAGTCTCTTGGGAAACTTATGGAGTTCCAGATCTTGTGGATCTGGGCCTGGAGAAAGTGCTCTGTGGCTCATGAGGCTACAGAACGGTTGATGCCATGATCAGATGAATGGTTCGCTGGAAGGAGCTGGTTGTCATAATGTCTAGAGGCCTTCTCAGGCACAGATGGCTCTATTGAATGATGATTTACAATTTTACCTTGAGCTTATCACAGAGATTCTGAATGTAACATGGCTCATCTGTGTGTTTCCCAACTCTGAGACTTCCAGGAAACTGCAGTGCAGTTAATAGGCCCTGTTGGGAGAGAAAGGGCCTGTCCTTTTCATCTCCTTCTCTTGCCTGCTCTGCTCATCTTCTTCAGAATGCAGAAGTCCGGCATTGTGGCCTGATTCCTAATCTCCTCTCCCAGGAGGGATTCCAGTCTACAATCAAACTCTGCAGCAAGTCACTGGGAGCAGAATGCTGACCATTCTCTTTGTCAGCTGATTAACGTCTGACAAATTTCCAAAAGCTGTGAAGCACCCAATAGAGGTAGCTTCCTTGCAGCATCACAGTATGGTCTCAGAGTTTGGTGGCACAGACACATTGTCAAGGCAGTGGATGGGCTAGGAGTGGGAACAGGGAGGACAAGAGCAGGACATTCATTTAAAGCTAACAATCCATCCAGGGCCAGATGAAGAAAATTTCCCATATCGCCTAAGCAGCAAGGAGGTTTGCGGGAAGCTCCCACTGATTCACTCTTCAAACCTTAATAGTCTCTGCACTTAAAATTCACTTAAAAATCCCTGGCCACCATCCCAGGGCACCCATTCACTACAATGAACATTAAGAGCTTGTAAGGTAACTCCCTCCTCTTCATGTGCCAGTATATTTATGCCTGTATCTGTAATTTTCACTCCATGCATATGAAGAAGTGGGCTTTTTAATCCGCGAAAGTTTATGCCCAAATTAATCGGTTAGTCTTTAAGGTGCCACCAGACTCCTTGTTGTTTCTGATAACTGAGAGCTAAAGAATATGTTCAGCACAGTTACTACTGGAAGTTGCTCAATGTTACTGTTCCTGGAACCATTGTTGGCTGCAGAGCAGGGCCGCCCAGAGGATTCCGGGGGCCTGGGGTCTTCGGCGGCGGGGGGCCCCACTTCGGTGGTAATTTGGCGGCGGGGGCCCTTCCGTTCCGGGACCCACTGTGCCCCGAAGACCCGCGGCGGGGGGCCCCCTGCCACCGAAGCGGGACCCGCCTCTGAAGTGCAGCAGGTGTACCGACACATTGCGAAACCCTCGCGTTTTGCTACTAGTTGCAGTTTCTGCCACACAACGTAACCGTCTGGGCTCCTGCTCAGGACTTGCTGCCGCCTGGTCCATGGGGTTGCGAATCAGGAGGGACAGGGTTTGTGGTCGAAAACACTCACATTCTGCTTCCTCCTGGCTAATGTGCCAAATTGACCTATTGCAGGGGTCTGGGGGGGTTCTGCGTTTTCATTTATTTTTAAATGAAGCTTCTTAAGCATTTTAAAAACCTTATTTTCTTTATATACAACAAAAGTTTAGTTATATATTATAGCCATAAAAAGAGACCTTCTAAAAATATTAAAATGTATTACTGGCATGCAAAACCTTAAATCAGAGAGACTAAATGAAGACTCGGCACAGCTCTTCTGAAAGGTTGCCGAACCCTGATCTTTTGGATGCTTGAGGCACGCTCTTTCACTTTTTTGGGCTGTTGCTGGGTGATGGTTGGTGCCAATGGGCTGTCACTGCCTGGAGGTGGTGCTGCTGTTGCCCAGGGCTGGGTGGGGAGCTGGGCTCTGGGGGGTGCCCGGCTCACAGGGGCTGGGCTCAGGACTGTGAGGAGATGGGGTCGGAGGTTGTCTGGCTCAGAGGGCTCGCCTCAGAGCTGGGGGTCTGGGGTGGGGATGGGGTCGGAGGGTGCCCACCTCAGAGCAGCTGGGCTCAGAGCTGGGGTCAGGGCAGTGGGGATGGGGTCAGGGTGTCTGGATCAGAGGGCTGGGCTCAGAACTAGGGGTCAGGGCTGTGGGGAAATGGGGTCAGGAGGTGTCCGGATCAGAGGGGCTGGGCTCGGAGCTGGGGTCAGGGCTGTGGGGAAATGGGGTGAGGGGGTGTCTGGATCAGAAGGGCTGGGCTCGGAGCTGGGGTCAGGGCTGTGGGGAAATGGGGTGAGGGGTGTCCGGATCAGAGGGGCTGGGCTCGGGCTGGGGGTCAGGGCTGTGGGGGAATGGGGTGAGGGGGTGTCCGGATCAGAGGGGTGGGCTCGGAGCTGGGGTCAGGGCTGTGGGGAAATAGGGTTAGGGGGTGTCTGGATCAGAAGGGCTGGGCTCGGAGCTGGGGTCAGGGCTGTGGGAATGGGGTCAGGGGTGTCTGGATCAGAGGGCTGGGCTTGGAGCTGGGGTCAGGGCTGGGCTAGGGTCGGGGTGCCTGACAAACACCTCCTGAGACCCCCAATCCAACCCCCTTCCTGGCCCCTGACCGCCCCTCCCTGCCACCTGAGTGTCCCTGGGACTCCCTGCCCCTTAGCCACCCCCTCCCGGCTGCTCACCCGCGGCTCACCGCGCGGCAGTCGCATGGTTCCGGACGGGGCTGAGCTCTTCCCGGCTCAGAGCCGCGTGGGGAGGGGGCGGGGCCGCCAGCTCCAGGCTGAGCTCAGCTGCCTCCACTCGGCCCGGAGCTTGTAGCCCCGCCCCTGACCACGCGGCTCTGAGCAGGAGGAGGGGCGGGCGGGGCTCAGCCCCAGCCAAACTACTGCTGCGCTGTTTAGGACCCGGGAACAAGCGGAGGAGGAGCGGCCCGTCTTCTTCAGCCACGGGGGGCCGGGCTACCGGTAAGGGGCCAACCCGATCCCCCAAGCCGAGCCGGGAGCGCGGCCCTGCCCCGCGGCAGGGGACGGGCCGCTCCACGGCATGCAGCGGCAGGATGAGCTGGGGCCCCAGCCTCAGCCTTTGCCGCCCCTATATTTTGCCGCCCTAGGCAGCAGTTTGGTTTGCTGGTGCCTAGAGCCGCCCCTGGATAGCATAACTCTAGATTTATACAGTTACTCTATCGAGCAAGCTAGCTAGCTATCGGAGCAAACCAGGCACCTGAATACATACAACATCGTTAAATATCAGTAAAGATGCTCAGCAGACACCTACAATGACGGTATAATTTTTCTCAGCAGAGAAAGCGAGGCTTTCAGAGTAAACAGGTGTGTTAATGTTTTGCATGGATAGCAACACATCAAAGGAAAGATCTTTAACAAATTGTTTCAATTGAGTTTACATAGGTGATAAAGATTGGAAACACACATGCAAGTCTACATGCAAAGTAAACACATAACGATAGGTTCCAAAGTTTAGCCTCCTCTCTTGAAGGACAGACAGAAAATCCATTAATGTTCTTCGCCCCTTTCTCTTCAGCAGCACTCCACTTCCCTTGCACCTCCAGAATTCAGGTAGAAACTGTTGGGAAGGAAGGAAGCAAAACTTTCTTTCCCTTAATTGTTCAGCGCTGTTCCAACATTTTCAAGGGTGACGAGACATTACTGTACCTGTCGCCTATGGTGACGTCTCACTAATGTGGGACAGCCCGAGAAGAGGTTCTCTGAGACATTTTTGGTGGAGATGCCCGAAATAGATGTGGCTCTGAACAGAAACATCTAAAAGGGTTTTGTCACCAAAATAGAGTATGGCTGACAAAGCAGCCGGGAAGAGTTCAGCGACTGCCTCAGGACAATAGTTCATGTGTGGCAGTGAATATTTCTATGTGTTGCAATAGTAGTATTAATAGCCTCTACTGTTACTTCGTAAAGAATTATAACGCATCACCTCTTTTCTATGTTCTGCACCCGCGGATCCACCGGCGGAGCGGGATCCAAGCTCCTCTGCCCGGCGCACGACCGGCCCTAGGCACCCGCTCCCGGGCCGGTGATTTGGTGGCATTTTTCTAGTCCATTTTTCATAGCGCTCGAAAAATAAACTACTTCACCGGAGCTTTATCAAAAGCCTCAAAACTCGAGGCAACAGCACCCTCTGCTGGTTCCTAGGAAAAACTCTCTCTGTCACGCCATAAGCCTGGCTAGAGCAGGGCTCGGCACCCTTTCAGAAGTGGTGTGCTCAGTCTTCATTTAGTCACTCTAATTTGAGGTTTCGCCTGCCGGAAATACAAATCAACGATTTCAAGAGGTCTCTTTCGTGATGTTTAAAATGTGTAACTAAACTATTGTTGTATGTATAGTAAATAAGGTTTCTAAAATGTTTAAGATGCTTCACATAAATTGAAATAAAAAAGGAGAGCAACCCCACGCCAGGGATTGGTGGCGCGGAAAGGGCAGCGTGAGTGCCACTGAAAATCAGCTCATGTGCAGCCTTCGGCATACGTGCCATAGGTTGCCTACCCCCGGCTAATTGTAATTCATACAGCCCCTGTTTTCCTGATAGCATTACTCAAGAGTTATACAGTTACTCTATCTAGCAATCTAGCTAGCTAGCTATCGATACAGACAGGCACCTGAATACATAAGCCATCATTAACTATCAAAAAAATACTCATTAACCTAAACTCCCAAAAGAGAAATGAAAACATAAAGGAGCCAAACAGTTTCCCCCTACCATGCAGTCCTTCATCATTTAAATCAATTTATGTGACTGACACAACCTTAGCTTTGCAACATCCTTCTGTTCTCCAATGGAGATAAGCTATGGGAGAGAGAGTATTGATTTTAAATAGAGATTTCAAACACTCATGCAAATAAAGATTTCAAACACTCATGCAATTCTACATGCAAAGTAAATACATAACGAGAGGTTCCAAAGTTTAGCCTCCTCTCTTGTAGGCTGTACGGAAAAATCTTTTAATTTTCTTCTCCTCTGCGACATGTATTGAGGAGATGCAAGAAATAGATGGGGTTATGAAGAGAGACAAGTAAAAGGGATTTGTCACCAAAATAGAGTATGGCTGAGAAAGCAGCCGGGGAGAGTTCAGAGAGCGCCTCTGTGTGGCAGTGAATATTTCAATGCGTAGCTGTAGTAGTGTTTATAGCCTGCACCGTTACTTCGGACAGAATTACAATGTAAAGTCTTTTCTATGTTCTGGACCACGCGGACCTGCCGATGGCGAGAAGCCGCGGGCTTGCGGCGTTTCAGCTGCGGCCTTTCGTCGCTCCGGGCAGCGGCCACGCTCCCCCGGCTGGCGCGCGACCGGCCCAGCGTTCCCAGCCCCGGGCCGGTAATTTCCTTCCATTTTCATGGTTTTCGGCCACTCTAGAGACAGAGATTAGCCAACTACCTAAAGTTAAGGTGTCCAGATGAGGGATCTATCCATCTATCTAATCATGAACACTAATAAGCAGCATTATTTTTCTTTTTTAAGCATTTCTAACGGAACTTCCCCTGTTTCACTGACAAGTATCAGAGGTGTTGCCGCGTTAGTCTGGATCTGTAAAAGCAGCAGAGAGTCTTGTGCTTTCGTTGGTGAATACCCACTTCGTCGGATACATGTTTCACTGACAACATTTCTCAAGGTTTATACAGGTTACACCAGCTCTCGGTCTATAGCTACATCCATCTAACTAATCTATCTATCGTCGATGGATCCATCGAGCTAACCAATCACGAACACTGAGAAGAAGATTAAATTTTTCTTCTTTAAACAGTTCCATTGTAACTGCCCCTGTTTTCCTGATAGCATAACTCTAGATTTATACAGTTACTCTATCGAGCAAGCTAGCTAGCTATCGGAGCAAACCTGGCACCTGAATACATACAACATCGTTAAATATCAGTAAAGATGCTCAGCAGACACCTACAATGACGGTATAATTTTTCTCAGCAGAGAAAGCGAGGCTTTCAGAGTGAACAGGTGTGTTAATGTTTTGCATGGATAGCAACACATCAAAGGAAAGATCTTTAACAAATTGTTTCAATTGAGTTTACATAGGTGATAAAGATTGGAAACACACATGCAAGTCTACATGCAAAGTAAACACATAACGATAGGTTCCAAAGTTTAGCCTCCTCTCTTGAAGGACAGACAGAAAATCCATTAATGTTCTTCTCCCCTTTTTCTTAAGCAACACTCCACTTCCCTTTGCACCTCCAGAGTTCAGGTAGAAACTCTTGGGAAGGAAGGAAGTAAAACTTTCCTTCCCCTTAATTCTTCAGGGTTGTTCCAACATGGTCAAGGGTGACGAGCCATTACTGTACCTTTCGCCTATGGTGAGGGCTCACTGATGTGGGAAAGCCCGAGAAGAGGGTCTCTGAGACATTTTTGGTGGAGATGCCCGAAATAGATGTGTCTCTATGTCACCAAAATAGAGAATGGCTGACAAAGCAGCCGGGAAGAGTTCAGCGACTGCCTGAGGACAATAGTCCATGTGTGGCAGTGAATATTTCAATGCGTTGCTATAGTAGTATTTATAGCCTGCACTGTTACTTCGTAAAGAATTATAACGCATCACATCTTGTCTATGTTCGGCACCCCGCGGATCCACCGACGGAGCGGGATCCGCGCTCCTCTGCCCGGCGCACGACCGGCCCTAGGCACCCGCTCCCCGGGCCGGTGATTTTGTGGCCTTTTTCTAGTCCATTTTTCATAGCGCTCTTGAAAAATAAACTACTTCACCAGAGCTTTTTCAAATGCCTCAAAACTCGAGGCAACAGCACCCTCTGCTGGTTCCTAGGAAAAACTCTCTCTGTCTCGCAATAAGCCTGGCTAGAGCAGGGCTCGGCATCCTTTCAGAAGTGGTGTGCTTAGAAAGTGTTGTCTAGCAGTGCTTTGCACTGAACGTCTCCTTTTTAGGAATTTTCACAAACGGAGCTCTTCCAAGTAGCCAGCAGTGGAACCTAATAGCATTTTTAGCGTGTTTCCAGGAGGAATTCATGCCTACGAGTGATTTCGAATGAATTGCTCAGGTATAGCTTTTTTCACAGCGTATCTCGGTCATGTTGTTGCTGTGCATCCGAATAGCAAGTTTAGGATGGGAACAGGAAGAATTCTTGCTTACCAATGATGTGGAATCCTTTTTCATGTTTAGCTGCTTTGAAATCGTACCTCTGTCAAATTGAAAGCAGTGCAGCTTGAAATCAATTTTAGGATGGTACCAGGAGAAATTCATGAATACCAATAATCCGCAATGAATTTCTCACATTTCGCTGTTTTCCCAAACGGATCTCTGCCAAATTGCCAGCAATGCAACGGAATAGCATTTTAAGATGGTTCTAGGAGAAAGTGTTGCCTAACAAAGGGCTTAACAGTGCAACCGAATGCTATTTTGTGGCTATTTCAAAGAGAAATTCGTACCTATCAGTGAGCTGCAATGACTGGCTCATGTTTAGCAATATTCACGAAAGGAATCTCTACCAAATGTCCAGCAGGGGATGCTATTGGCTTGTGAAAGACGATTCTCAGATAAATCGGTGCCTAACAATGATCCTGAACGAATTTCTCATATTTCCCATTTTCACACACGCAGATTAGTCTTATGGCCAGCAATGCAACAGAATAGCATTTGTAAAATGGTTCCAGGAGAAAGTGTTGCCTAGCAGTGCTTTGCACTGAACGTCTCCTTTTTAGCAATTTTCACGAAAGGAACTCTGCCAAATAGCCACAAGTGCTTTCGAATAGCAATTGGAGGTTGGGTCAAGGAGAAAGTCGTGTCTAGCACTGATGTGGGCTTAATAATTCTTCATTAACTCTTTTCAAGTGCCTAGCTTACAGTTTGACTGAATACCTGATGCTTAGCTATTTTCACAAACGGATTTCTGCCAAAAGGGCAGGATTGTAATCGAATAGCATTTTCAGGGTGGTTCAAGGAGCAATTCGTGCCTACGAGTGATTTGGAATGAATTGCTCCTGTGTAGCTCTTTTCTCAGCGTATCTCGGTCATGTTGTTGCTGTGCATCCGAATAGTAAATTTAGGATGGGAACAGGAGGAATACTTGCTTTCCAATGGTGTGGAATTCTTTCTCAAGTTTAGCTGCTTTGAAACCTTCGTTGAAATCGTACCGCTGTCAAATTGACAGCAGTGCCTCTGAATAGCATTTGTAAGATGGGTCTAGCAGAAATTCATGACTATTAATAATCCGCAATGAATTTCTCACAGTTCGCTGTTTTCCCAAACGGATCTCTGCCAAATTGCCAGCAATGCAACGGAATAGCATTTTAAGATGGGTCTAGGAGTAAGTGTTGCCTAGCAGTGGTTTGCACTGAACGTCTCCTTTTTAGGAATTTTCACAAACGGATCTCTGCCAAATGGGCAGGAGTGTAATCGAATAGAACTTTTAGGGTGGTTCCAGGAGCAATTCGTGCCTACGAGTGATTTGGAATGAATTGCTCATGAGTAGCTGTTTTCGCAGCGTATCTTGGTCATGTTGTTGCCTTGCATCCGAATAGCAAGCTTAGGATGGGACTGGAGGAATTCTTGCTTACCAATGATGTGGAATCCTTTTTCATGTTTAGCTGCTTTGAAACCTTCGTTTGAAATCGTACCTCTGTCAAATTGAAGCAGTGCAGCTTGATATAAATTTTAGATTGGTACCAGGAGAAATTCATGACTACCAATAATCCGCAATGAATTTCTCACATTTCGCTGTTTTCCCAAACGGATACTCTGCCAAATTGCCAGCAATGCAACGGAATAGCATTTTAAGATGGGTCTAGGAGTAAGTGTTGCCTACCAGTTGTTTGCACTGAACGTCTCCTTTTTAGGAATTTTCACAAACGGAGCTCTTCCAAATAGCCAGCAGTGGAACCGAATAGTATTTTTAGCGTGGTTCTAGGAGGAATTCATGCCTACGAGTGATTTCGAATGAATTGCTCAGGTATAGCTGTTTTCACAGCGTAGCTAGCTGTGCATCCGAATAGCAGTTTTAGGATGGGAATAGGAGGAATTCGTGCTTCCCAGTAATCCGCAGTGAAATTCTCATGTTTCGCTGTTTTCACAACGTATATCTGCCAAATTCTCAGCAGTGTATCAGAATTGCAGAAGGAGGACGAGTCCATTAGACTTTCCTCGCTCGCAGAGTTAAGGGTCATTTTTTGCTATTTTCACGGAAGCAGCTCTAACAAAGGGCTTAACAGTGCAACCGAATGCTATTTTGTGGCTATTTCAAAGAGCAATTCGTACCTATCAGTGAGCTGCAATGACTGGCTCATGGTTAGCAATGTTCACGAAAGGAATCTCTACCAAATGTCCAGCAGGGGATGCTATTGGCTAGTGAAAGACGATTCTCAGATAAATCGGTGCCTAACAATGATCCTGAACGAATTTCTCATATTTTCCATTTTAACACACGCAGATTAGTCTTCTGGCCAGCAATGCAACCGAATAGCATTTGTAAAATGGTTCCAGGAGAAAGTGTTGCCTAGCAGTGCTTTGCACTGAACGTCTCCTTTTTAGCAATTTTCACGAAAGGAACTCGGCCAAATAGCCACAAGTGCTTTCGAATAGCAATTGGAGGTTGAGTCAAGGAGAAAGTCGTGTCTAGCACTGATGTGGGCTTAATAATTCTTCACTAGCTCTTTTCAAGTGCCTAGCTTACATTTTGACTGAATACCTGATGTTTAGCTATTTTCACAAACGGATCTCTGCCAAATGGGCAGGAGTGTAATCGAATAGCATTTTTAGGGTGGTTCAAGGAGCAATTCGTGCCTATGAGTGATTTGGAATGAATTGTTCATGAGTAGCTGTTTTCGCAGCGTATCTCGGTCATGTTGTTGCTGTGCATCCGAATAGCAAGTTTAGGATGGAAACAGGAGGAATACTTGCTTTCCAATGGTGTGGAATTCTTTCTCATGTTTAGCTGCTTTGAAACCTTCGTACTAATCGTACATCTGTCAAATTGACAGCCGTGCATCTGAAAAGCATTTCTAAGATGGGTGTAGGATAAAGTGTTGCCTAGCAGTGCTTTGCACTGAAGGTCTCCTTTTAGCAATTTTCACGAAAGGAACTCTGCCAAATAGCCACCAGTGCTTTCGAATAGCAATTGGAGGTTGGGTCAAGGAGAAAGTCGTGTCTAGCACTGATGTGGGCTTAATAATTCTTCATTAGCTCTTTTCAAGTGCCTAGCTTACATTTTGACTGAATACCTGATGTTTATCTGTTTTAACAAACGGATCTCTGCCAAAGGGGCAGGAGTGTAATCGAATAACATTTTTAGGGTGGTTCCAGGAGCAATTCGTGCCTACGAGTGATTTGGAATGAATTGCTCATGAGTAGCTGTTTTCGCAGCGTATCTCGGTCATGTTGTTTCTGTGCATAAGAATAGTAAGTTTAGGATGGGAACAGGAGGAATTCTTGCTTACCAATGATGTGGAATCCTTTTTCATGTTTATCTGCTTTGAAACCTTCGTTGAAATCGTACCTCTGTCAAATTGACAGCAGCGCAGCTTGATATCAATTTTAGGATGGGAGCAGGAGGAATTCGTGCTTGCCAATAATCCGCAGTGAATTTCTCATGTTTTCACAACGTATAACTGCCAAATTCTCAGCAGTGGATCCATCGACGATAGATAGATTAGTTAGATGGATGTAGATATAGAGCGAGAGATGGTGTAACCTGTATAAACCTGGAGAAATGTTGTCAGTGAAACATGTATCCGACTAAGTGGGTATCACCAAGGAAAGCGCATAAGTCTATAAGGTGCCACAAGATTCTCTGCTGCTTTTACAGATCCAAACTAACGCGGCTACCCCTCTGATACTTGTCAGTGAAACAGGGGAAGTTCCGTTAGAAATGCTTAAAGAAGAAAAATAATGCTGCTTATTAGTGTTCATGATTAGATAGCTAGATAGATCCCTCATCTGGACACCTTAAACTTTAGGTAGTTGGCTAGTCTCTGTCTCTAGAGTGGCCGAAAACCATGAAAATGGACTAGAAAAATGGGAGGAAATTACCGGCCCGGGGAGTGTGAACGCTGGGCCGGTCGCGCACCAGCCGGGGGAGCGTGGCCGCGGCCCAGAGCGCCGCAAGCCCGCGGCTTCTCGCCATCGGCAGGTCCGCGTGGTCCAGAACATAGAAAAGAGTTGATCCATTGTAATTCTGTCCGAAGTAACGGTGCAGGCTATAAACACTACTACAGCAACGCATTGAAATATTCACTGCCACACACCGTCCTGAGGCGCTCTCTGAACTCTCCCCGGCTGCTTTCTCAGCCATACTCTATTTTGGTGACAAATCCCTTTTAGTTGTCTCGCTTCAGAACCCCATCTATTTCGTGCATCTCCTCAATACATGTCGCAGAGGAGAAGAAAATTAAAAGATTTTTCCGTACAGCCTTCAAGAGAGGAGGCTAAACTTTGAAACGTCTCGTTATGTATTTACTTTGTATGTAGAATTGCATGAGTGTTTGAAATCTCTATTTAAAATCAATACTCTCTCTCCCATAGCTTATCTCCATTGGAGAACAGAAGGATGTTGTGTCAGTCACATAAATTGCTTTAAATGATGAAGGACTGCATGGTAGGGGGAAACTGTTTGGCTCCCTTACCTGTTCATTTCTCTTTTTGGAGTTTAGGTTAATGAGTATTTTTTTGATAGTTAATGATGGCTTATGTATTCAGGTGCCTGTCTGTATCGATAGCTAGCTAGCTAGATTGCTAGATAGAGTAACCTTATTTACTATACATACAACAATAGTTTAGTTACACATTTTAAACATCACGAAAGAGACCTCTTGAAATCGTTGATTTGTATTTCCGGCAGGCGAAACCTCAAATTAGAGTGACTAAATGAAGACTGAGCACACCACTTCTGAAAGGGTGCCGAGCCCTGCTCTAGCCAGGCTTATGGCGTGACAGAGAGAGTTTTCCTAGGAACCAGCAGAGGGTGCTGTTGCCTCGAGTTTTGAGGCTTTTGATAAAGCTCCGGTGAAGTAGTTTATTTTTCAAGAGCGCTATGAAAAATGGACTAGAAAAATGCCACCAAATCACCGGCCCGGAGAGCGGGTGCCTAGGGCCGGTCGTGCGCCGGGCAGAGGAGCGTGGACGCCGCTCCGTCGGTGGATCCGCGGGGTGCAGAACATAGAAAGAGGTGATGCGTTATAATTCTTTACGAAGTAACAGTACAGGCTATAAATACTACTATAGCAACGCATTGAAATATCCACTGCCACACATGGACTATTGTCCTCAGGCAGTCGCTGAACTCTTCCTGGCTGCTTTGTCAGCCATACTCTATTTTGGTGACAAAACCCTTTTAGTTGTCTCTCCATAGAGACACATCTATTTCTGGCATCTCCACCAAAAATGTCTCAGAGACCCTCTTCTCGGGCTGTCCCACATTAGTGAGACCTCACCATAGGCGACAGGTACAGTAATATTTCGTAAACCTTGAACATGTTGGAACAGCGCTGAACAATTAAGGGGAAGGAAAGTTTTGCTTCCTTCCGTCCCTAACAGTTTCTACCTGAACTCTGGAGGTGCAAGGGGAAGTGGAGTGCTGCTGAAGAGAAAGGGGCGAAGAACATTAATGTATTTTTCTGTCTGTCCTTCAACAGAGGAGGCTAAACTTTGGAACCTCTCGTTTTGTATTTACTTTGCATGTAGAATTGCATGAGTGTTTGAAATCTTTATTTGCATGAGTGTTTGAAATCTCTATTTAAAATCAATACTCTCTCTCCCATAGCTTATCTCCATTGGAGAACAGAAGGATGTTGCAAAGCTAAGGTTGTGTCAGTCACATAAATTGATTTAAATGATGAAGGACTGCATGGTAGGGGGAAACTGTTTGGCTTTCATTTCATTTCTCTTTTTGGAGTTTAGGTTAATGAGTATTTTTTTGATAGTTAATGATGGCTTATGTATTCAGGTGCCTGTCTGTATCCATAGCTAGCTACCTAGATTGCTAGATAGAGTAACCGTATAACTCTTGAGTAATGCTATCAGGAAAACAGGGGCTGTATGAATTACAATTAGCCGGGGGTAGGCAACCTATGGAACGTATGCCGAAGGCTGCACATGAGCTGATTTTCAGTGGCACTCACGCTGCCCTTTCCGCGCCACCAACCCCTGCTCTCCTTTTTTATTTCAATTTCTGTGAAGCATCTTAAACATTTTAGAAACCTTATTTACTATACATACAACAATAGTTTAGTTACACATTTTAAACATCACGAAAGAGACCTCTTGAAATCGTTGATTTGTATTTCCGGCAGGCGAAACCTCAAATTAGAGTGACTAAATGAAGACTGAGCACACCACTTGTGAAAGGGTGCCGAGCCCTGCTCTAGCCAGGCTTATGGCGTGACAGAGAGAGTTTTTCCTAGGAACCAGCAGAGGGTGCTGTTGCCTCGAGTTTTGAGGCTTTGGAAAAAGCTCCGGTGAAGTAGTTTATTTTTCGAGCGCTATGAAAAATGGACTAGAAAAATGCCACCAAATAACCGGCCCGGGGAGCGGGTGCCTAGGGCCGGTCGTGCGCCGGGCAGAGGAGCTTGGATCCCGCTCCGTCGGTGGATCCGCGGGGTGCAGAACATAGAAAAGAGGTGATGCGTTATAATTCTTTACGAAGTAACAGTAGAGCTATTAATACTACTATTGCAACACATAGAAATATTCACTGCCACACATGAACTATTGTCCTGAGGCAGTCGCTGAACTCTTCCCGGCTGCTTTGTCAGCCATACTCTATTTTGGTGACAAAACCCTTTTAGATGTTTCTGTTCAGAGCCACATCTATTTCGGGCATCTCCACCAAAAATGTCTCAGAGAACCTCTTCTCTGGCTGTCCCACATTAGTGAGACGTCACCATAGGCGACAGGTACAGTAATGTCTCGTCACCCTTGAAAATGTTGGAACAGCGCTGAACAATTAAGGGGAAAGAAAGTTTTGCTTCCTTCCTTCCCAACAGTTTCTACCGGAATTCTGGAGGTGCAAGGGACGTGGAGTGCTGCTGAAGAGAAAGGGGCGAAGAACATTAATGGATTTTCTGTCTGTCCTTCAAGAGAGGAGGCTAAACTTTGGAACCTATCGTTATGTGTTTACTTTGCATGTAGACTTGCATGTGTGTTTCCAATCTTTATCACCTATGTAAACTCAATTGAAACAATTTGTTAAAGATCTTTCCTTTGATGTGTTGCTATCCATGCAAAACATTAACACACCTGTTTACTCTGAAAGCCTCGCTTTCTCTGCTGAGAAAAATTATACCGTCATTGTAGGTGTCTGCTGAGCATCTTTACTGATATTTAACGATGTTGTATGTATTCAGGTGCCTGGTTTGCTCCGATAGCTAGCTAGCTTGCTCGATAGAGTAACTGTATAAATCTAGACTTATGCTATCCAGGGCGGCTCTAGGCACCAGCAAACCAAACTGCTGCCTAGGGCGGCAAAATATAGGGGCGGCAAAGGCTGAGGCTGGGGCCCCAGCTCATCCTGCCGCTGCAAGCCGAGGAGCGGCCCGTCCCCTGCAGCCGGGCAGGGCCGCGCTCCCGGCTCCGCTTGGGGAGAGGATGGCCCCTTACCGGTAGCCCGGCCCCCCCTGGCTGCAGAAGACGGGCCGCTCCTCCTCCGCTTGTTCCCCGGGTCCTAAACAGCGCAGCAGTAGTTTGGCTGGGGGGGCTGAGCCCCGCCCCGCCCCTCCCCGCTCAGAGCCGCGTGGTCAGGGGGCGGGGCTACAAGCTCCGGGCCGAGTGGAGGCAGCTGAGCTCAGCCTGGAGCTGGCGGCCCCGCCCCCTCCCCACGCGGCTCTGAGCCGGGAAGAGCTCAGCCCGGTCCGGAGCCACGCGGCTGCCGCGCGGTGAGCCGCGGGTGAGCAGCCGGGGAGGGGGGGTGGCTAAGGGGCAGGTAGTCCCAGGAACACTCCGGGGGCTGGGAGGGGGCGGTCAGGGGCCAGGGAAGGGGGGTTGGATTGGGGGGGTCTCAGGGAGGTGTTTGTCAGGCACCCCCCGACCCCTAGCCCAGCCCTGACCCCCAGCTCCAAGCCCAGCCCCTCTGATCCAGACACCCCCCTGACCCCATTCCCCCCACAGCCCTGACCCCCAGATCCGAGCCCAGCCCTTCTGATCCAGACACCCCCCTAACTCTATTTCCCCCACAGCCCTGACCCCCAGCTCCGAGCCCAGCCCCTCTGATCCGGACACCCCCCTCACCCCATTCCCCCCACAGCCCTGACCCCCAGCTCCGAGCCCAGCCCCTCTGATCCAGACACCCCCCTCACCCCATTTCCCCCACAGCCCTGACACCCAGGTCCGAGCCCAGCCCTTCTGATCCAGACACCCCCCTCACCCCATTTCCCCACAGCCCTGACCCCCAGCTCCGAGCCCAGCCCCTCTGATCCGGACACCTCCCTGACCCCATTTCCCCCACAGCCCTGACCCCTAGTTCTGAGCCCAGCCCCTCTGATCCAGAGACCCCCGACCCCATCCCCCACTGCCTGACCCCAGCTCTGAGCCCAGCTGCTCTGAGGTGGGCACCCTCCGACCCCATCCCCACCCCAGACCCCCAGCTCTGAGGCGAGCCCCTCTGAGCCAGACAACCTCCGACCCCATCTCCTCACAGTCCTGGGCAACAGCAGCACCACCTCCAGGCAGTGACAGCCCAATGGCACCAACCATCACCCAGCAACAGCCCAAAAAGTGAAAGAGCGTGCCTCAAGCATCCAAAAGATCAGGGTTGGCAAACTTTCAGAAGAGCTGTGCCGAGTCTTCATTTAGTCTCTCTGATTTAAGGTTTTGCATGCCAGTAATACATTTTAATATTTTTAGAAGGTCTCTTTTATGGCTATAATATATAACTAAACTATTGTTGTATATAAAGAAAATAAGGTTTTTAAATGCTTAGAAGCTTCATTTAAAAATAAATGAAAGCATAGAACCCCAGACCCCTGCAATAGGTCAATTTGGCACATTAGCCAGGAGGAAGCAGAATGTGAATGTTTTCGACCAAAAACCCTGTCCCTCCTGATTCGCACCCCCATGGACCAGGCGGCAGCACGTCCTGAGCAGGAGCCCAGGCAGTTACGTTGTGTGGCAGAAACTGCAACTAGTAGCAAAGCGAGGTTTCGCAATGTGTCGGTACACCTGCTGCACTTCAGAGGCGGGTCCCGCCGGTGGCAGGGGCCCCCGCCGCGGGTCTTGGGGCACAGTGGGTCCCAGGCGGAAGGGCCCCGCCGCCAAATTACCACCGAGTGGGGCCCCCGCGCCGAAGACCCCAGGCCCCGGAATCCTCTGGGCGGCCCTGCTCTGCAGCCAACAATGGTTCCAGGAACAGTAACGTTGATCAACTTCCAGTAGTAACTGTGCTGAACATATTCTTTAGCTCTCAGTTATCAGAAACAACAAGGAGTCTGGTGGCACCTTAAAGACTAACCGATTAATATGGGCATAAACTTTCAGGATTAAAAGCCCACTTCTTCATATGCATGGAGTGAAAATTACAGATACAGGCATAAATATACTGGCACATGAAGAGGAGGGAGTTACCTTACAAGCTCTTAATGTTCATTGTAGTGAATGGGTGCCCTGGGATGGTGGCCAGGGATTTTTAAGTGAATTTTAAGTGCAGAGACTATTAAGGTTTGAAGAGTGAATCAGTGGGAGCTTTCCATAAACCTCCTTGCTGCTTAGGCGATAGGGGAAATTTTCTTCATCTGGCCCTGGATGGATTGTTAGCTTTAAATGAATGTCCTGCTCTTGTCCTCCCTGTTCCCACTCCTAGCCCATCCACTGCCTTGACAATGTGTCTGTGCCACCAAACTCTGAGACCATACTGTGATGCTGCAAGGAAGCTACCTCTATTGGGTGCTTCACAGCTTTTGGAAATTTGTCAGACGTTAATCAGCTGACAAAGAGAATGGTTAGCATTCTGCTCCCAGTGACTTGCTGCAGAGTTTGATTGTAGACTGGAATCCCTCCTGGGAGAGGAGATTAGGAATCAGGCCACAATGCCGGTCTTCTGCATTCTGAAGAAGATGAGCAGAGCAGGCAAGAGAAGGAGATGAAAAGGACAGGCCCTTTCTCTCCCAACAGGGCCTATTAACTGCACTGCAGTTTCCTGGAAGTCTCAGAGTTGGGAAACACACAGATGAGCCATGTTACATTCAGAATCTCTGTGATAAGCTCAAGGTAAAATTGTAAATCATCATTCAATAGAGCCATCTGTGCCTGAGAAGGCCTCTAGACATTATAACAACCAGCTCCTTCCAGCGAACCATTCATCTGATCTTGGCATCAACCGTTCTGTAGCCTCATGAGCCACAGAGCACTTTCTCCAGGCCCAGATCCACAAGATCTGGAACTACATAAGTTTCCCCAAGAGACTAAGTTGGAGACAGTGAGGGAGTTCTATTTCACTAGTGAGCCTGCTAGGCTGAACCCAGCAATAAGTATGGGAATAGGCTTGGGATGACTGCCCTAGGTTTATGTGAGAGGTTAATTCTGGTTAATTTTTACTTTTGCTAAGGAAATAAAAATAAACCTAAAAGCAATTCAAAGTGAAGTGTAATAAAATGATTTTATATTAAAGCTGCTGGTGGAGGAGGAGGAACATTCTTTCTATGTGTACAGTGGACTAGGAAAAGGAAAGAAGTGGGGACATGCTATCATTGCCTCATTTTTGTTTGCTGAAGGGTGCTTCCGTGGCTGACAGGAATCATGCTAGGATTTGCTGGAGAAGATCATGTTCACCACTGGAGCATATGGTAATTTTATTGGACTCCATATGTAAGAAAGCCCTGTCTGGAAGTTTGTGATGATCAAGGGTAAGC
Organism: Mauremys reevesii; assembly: GCF_016161935.1. Classification (NCBI taxonomy): domain Eukaryota; kingdom Metazoa; phylum Chordata; order Testudines; family Geoemydidae; genus Mauremys; species Mauremys reevesii. The sequence continues at coordinate 22,847,737 of NC_052639.1, forward strand.
AGGATTGTGCCAACGAGTAGCTGATGCAACAAAACTGCTAAGGAAATCTGAGCTGTGGCAGACTCCCTGATGGAGTCAACAGAGCCTCTTCTGCCGGGTCAGAGGAAGCCATTCAGTATTCATTCCGTATTGTGTGCTCCTGTCTAATTTTTCTAATCCCCCAGAACTCGCCAACTCCTGCACCTCGTGCACTGGTGGTTTAGTTAACATGGAAAGCTGCATAATGCAATATTGGGAAAACAGGGGTCTGCTGAACTACATCATAATCTGCAATGACTCAACCCGATAGGACACCTCCTATGCTGCATTGCTACTAGTGACCTTCTCATATGGGTCCCCACAGCTCCGCTGCCTCCCCCCACCAGGAGGCAGGTGTGAGAGGCTTGTTATCCCCAACCAACAGAGGGAGAAACGGAGGTTGAGAAAGGCAAAGGGCCTTGTCTTACATCTCAGGTGTCCTGACTTTCAAATTAACCATCAGTCTGGAGTTTCACACACTGAATGATCAGAACAAAGTGACCTCGAATGAGCTACAGACCAACCGCCATTCAGAGTGATTATTCAGCAAGTGTTGTAGAAGCACCAGAACCAGGACCGGCTCAGAGACAATCAATGTCGAGAAGGCAGGAGAACAATTCACCAAGCGGATGATTGGTTCTGGCTTATTGCTGGGCCTTAAAGAGAATAACAAAGTCCTGAGTCTCCTCCCTTCACTAGATCCCCGCTCCGTCAATCAGCATTGAGACTCTGACAGAGGCTGAGGGTTCCCCAGATGGCCCAGGGATGGCTCAAGTCACCAGTGAGGATCGCTCTCAGAGCAGTCTTCCTGTCCCATCTCTTTGGGATGGCCTCCCTCCACGAGGGCTAAAGCGCAGCCCCCTCCTTGCCAGTGGAGGGAGGGAAGTAGGAAAAAGAGAAACCAAAAATGATGAACCCCAATGTCCCCCTGACTCTAATGAACAAAGGCCTAGGTGGTAAAAACAATTCTCCCACCTTAACCTAGTGTTTTCCATGCCTTGAATTTGGCCAGCACCATGTGGGTCAGGCTGGCTAGGTACCAAACCTCTCTGGGGCTCTTACCTTCTCCACAGGGATGTCTGTCTTCTCACTAAATTAGCAGTGGGAGCAGGAAAACTCCAACGAGTCTCCTTCTCGTGCTCACAGACATGACCCAGAATTCTCTCTCAGTCCTCAGGGAGAGACCTAAAGAAGGAGACTCTCAGCAGCAAAGCCACGGGGGTCTCTGACATCGTCCCAGCCCTGCAGCCTGTCCTACCTGGCCGTTGTCATGGACTCTCTGTGAGATCACCGCCTCCCAACCTCCTTTGACCAATCAGCTGAGGTGCTGCAAAAGGCCCTTGTGATGTCACTGCCACACTCACCCCTGCCCTGCAAGACTAATGTCCAGTCCTGGCCAGCCCCTTTGCATGTTTGAGCTGCTCCCCCTGTGTCACCCCCACGCACTCAGGGTCAGTGCTGGAGATCAAGCAGGCAACACATGGCAACCTCAGAGACTCTCAAAGTGCCACACTCAGTTTTGCAGAGATTTGGAGACTAAGGCCAGACAGAGACGGTCAGATCATCTCATCTGACCCCTGTGCACATCACAGGCCTCCTGTATGGCGCAGTAGCAAGTTTTGGACCAAAGCAGACTCCAGAAAGGCACCTCATGAAGGGATGGAGAAAGCACCACTTCCCTTGGTAGTCTGGAGGAAATTGATGCTGTGCGGGGCAGGAATTGACCCCAGGGCCATACTTGTGAGTCTATATCATAACATACACGCACAGCAGCACTGCACAAAGTTTGTATATGCCACCTTAACTCTGATGGTTCCTAACGTTTAAAGGCCTGGTCTCCATGGTGTTCTTCGTGCTTGTAGAACTAGTTTGGGGAGAGATGCACTAATGTATTTGTTATAATGAGGGGGGCCCCCAGGGTGCAACCTGGAGCTGGGATACCGCTGAGCCCTCTGTCTCCCCAGCCTGGGCTGCCTCTCACACTGCTGCTGGGAGAAGATGCAGATCGCTCCCGGCCCTGCACTCACACAAACCTTTACACAGGCAGGGACACACCCAGCTGCAGGTACTATGAAGCTTCTCCCCAGATCCCCAGCCTAGGTCCCTGGCGCTGCAGTGTCTTGCCCTGGCGAAAAGCCTGGACGGTATCAGTTTATACCCCAGTCTGCCCCTTTCTCCAAGTGGAGAGGACCATGCACCAGTCTCTGGTCCTGAGCAGGTTCCCCAAGCACATCTAGCAAAACACAAGGTTTTAGGAAATATAACACACATTTATTAACTACACAAAGATAGGCTTCAAGAGATTATGAGCAATGAGCATACAGCTCAATGGAGATTACTCAAGAACTCCGGGAAGTTCTGACAGCTGAGCCTGCTGCTCTGCTCCGGCAGCCAGGAGCAAATCAGTGCCGTGGAATGCTGCTCCCTCCCACACTGCGAACACAGAGCAGGGTGGCAGGAACTTCCTTACATTGGGGGGGGCATGGAGTCCAAACTGTGATGCCCCCATGATACCCCTTTCCTCGAGGAGGCTCTTACCTTCTAAACAGGGATGGCTGTTTTCTAGTAAAATCACTAAAAGGGAAGGAGAAAACTCAAAGAGGTTCCTCCTGGCGCTCACGTCGTGAACCCGAATACTCTCTCACTGTCCTCAAGAGAGACCTCAAGAAGGAGACTTGCTGAAGCAAAGCCACAGGGGTCTCTGAGGTTTCCCTGGCCCCTCGCCCCTGTCCTGCCTGGCTGATGTCAGCATCTCTCTGTGAGGTCACCACCTCCCCACAACCTTTGACCAATAATCTGAGGTCCTGCAAAAGGCCTTTGTGATGGCACTGACACACCTCCCTCCCACCCCTCAGCAAGTCCTGAGCAGGAGCCCAGGCAGTTACGTTGTGTGGCAGAAACTGCAACTAGTAGCAAAGCGAGGGTTTCGCAATGTGTCGGTACACCTGCTGCACTTCAGAGGCGGGTCCCGCCGGTGGCAGGGGCCCCCGCCGCGCAGGTCTTCGGGGCACAGTGGGTCCCAGGCGGAAGGGCCCCCGCCGCCAAATTACCACCGAAGTGGGGCCCCCCGCCGCCGAAGACCCCAGGCCCCCGGAATCCTCTGGGCGGCCCTGCTCTGCAGCCAACAATGGTTCCAGGAACAGTAACGTTGAGCAACTTCCAGTAGTAACTGTGCTGAACATATTCTTTAGCTCTCAGTTATCAGAAACAACAAGGAGTCTGGTGGCACCTTAAAGACTAACCGATTAATTTGCGCATAAACTTTGCGGATTAAAAGCCCACTTCTTCATATGCATGGAGTGAAAATTACAGATACAGGCATAAATATACTGGCACATGAAGAGGAGGGAGTTACCTTACAAGCTCTTAATGTTCATTGTAGTGAATGGGTGCCCTGGGATGGTGGCCAGGGATTTTTAAGTGAATTTTAAGTGCAGAGACTATTAAGGTTTGAAGAGTGAATCAGTGGGAGCTTCCGCAAACCTCCTTGCTGCTTAGGCGATATGGGAAATTTTCTTCATCTGGCCCTGGATGGATTGTTAGCTTTAAATGAATGTCCTGCTCTTGTCCTCCTGTTCCCACTCCTAGCCCATCCACTGCCTTGACAATGTGTCTGTGCCACCAAACTCTGAGACCATACTGTGATGCTGCAAGGAAGCTACCTCTATTGGGTGCTTCACAGCTTTTGGAAATTTGTCAGACGTTAATCAGCTGACAAAGAGAATGGTTAGCATTCTGCTCCCAGTGACTTGCTGCAGAGTTTGATTGTAGACTGGAATCCCTCCTGGGAGAGGAGATTAGGAATCAGGCCACAATGCCGGTCTTCTGCATTCTGAAGAAGATGAGCAGAGCAGGCAAGAGAAGGAGATGAAAAGGACAGGCCCTTTCTCTCCCAACAGGGCCTATTAACTGCACTGCAGTTTCCTGGAAGTCTCAGAGTTGGGAAACACACAGATGAGCCATGTTACATTCAGAATCTCTGTGATAAGCTCAAGGTAAAATTGTAAATCATCATTCAATAGAGCCATCTGTGCCTGAGAAGGCCTCTAGACATTATAACAACCAGCTCCTTCCAGCGAACCATTCATCTGATCTTGGCATCAACCGTTCTGTAGCCTCATGAGCCACAGAGCACTTTCTCCAGGCCCAGATCCACAAGATCTGGAACTACATAAGTTTCCCCAAGAGACTAAGTTGGAGACAGTGAGGGAGTTCTATTTCACTAGTGAGCCTGCTAGGCTGAACCCAGCAATAAGTATGGGAATAGGCTTGGGATGACTGCCCTAGGTTTATGTGAGAGGTTAATTCTGGTTAATTTTTACTTTTGCTAAGGAAATAAAAATAAACCTAAAAGCAATTCAAAGTGAAGTGTAATAAAATGATTTTATATTAAAGCTGCTGGTGGAGGAGGAGGAACATTCTTTCTATGTGTACAGTGGACTAGGAAAAGGAAAAGAAGTGGGGGACATGCTATCATTGCCTCATTTTTGTTTGCTGAAGGGTGCTTCCGTGGCTGACAGGAATCATGCTAGGATTTGCTGGAGAAGATCATGTTCACCACTGGAGCATATGGTAATTTTATTGGACTCCATATGTAAGAAAGCCCTGTCTGGAAGTTTGTGATGATCAAGGGTAAGCAGGATTGTGCCAACGAGTAGCTGATGCAACAAAACTGCTAAGGAAATCTGAGCTGTGGCAGACTCCCTGATGGAGTCAACAGAGCCTCTTCTGCAGGGTCAGAGGAAGCCATTCAGTATTCATTCCGTATTGTGTGCTCCTGTCTAATTTTTCTAATCCCCAGAACCTCACTGTAGCAGGCCAAGGAGAATTTGTGTGACTAGAGCAATCCCAAACTTGCCCTGCAGATTTTTCAGTATTGTTTGTGGTCAGGCTTAGACATATTTTGGGGTGAATGCAGTGCACAACACTCCCTAAACATTAGGGTGACCAGATGTTCGGATTTTATAGGGACAGTCCAATTCATCCCATCCCAGTTTTTCACATTTGCTGTCTGGTCACCCTACTAAGCACATACATCTTTTCTATTGTCATAATACATTCTTCTATCATCGTTCTTATGTCTATTTGTTTGGAGTGATTCAAATGAATCAAATCATGGCTAAGGGCAAGATGTACTACAAGAAAAACAGTCAGCATGAAGATTAATGTCCATTAAAAGTAGAAAGGAACATAGTTCTGCCAAAATCCTAGCTCTGACATAAGCTCTATTTATTTGATGGTACAACTGATTAAGTTATAGCAAGCCACAAAACAAAAATAAAAAAAATGTACACATTTTAGTTGTGAGCATATCCATTGTACAAGCTTGATTAGCACAAGCAGACATTCTTCATCTTCTTTCAAGGTAACACACTGTTCACATCAGATTTCATTCAATCAAAACAATGATTGATATAACCAAACTCTTATGACTCAGTGGGTTTATGTGAGAATCTACACCTTTCACATTACTCAGCATTTTTCACTTTGTGGTTCACAGTCATGCTGGTAGGGCATAACAAATGGGGTCCTGCAGGGATCAGTTCCGGGTCTGATTCTGTTCAACATCTTCATCAATGATTTAGATAAAGGCACAGCGAGTAACGCTTATAAAGTTTGTGGACGATATCAAGCTGAAAAGGGTTGCAAGTGCTTTGGAGGATAGGATTAAAATTCAAAATATTCTGGACAAACTGGAGAAATGGTCTTAAGTAAATAGGATGAAATTCAATAAGGACAAATTAAAAGTACTGCACTTAGGAAGGACCAATCAGCTGCACACATACAAAATGGGAAATGACGGCCTAGGAAGCAGTACTGCAGAAAGGGATCTGGGGGTCATAGTGGACAACAAGCTAAATATGGGTCAACAATGTAACACTGTTGTAAAAGAAGCTAACATTATTCTGGGAAAAGCAATTCTTCTGCACTACTCCACATTGATTAGTTCTCAACTGGAGTAGTGTGTCCAGTTCTGGGCGCCACACTTCAGGAAGGATGTGAACAAACTGAAGAGAGTCCAGAGAAGAAGCTATAAAAATGATTAAAGATCTAGAAAATGACAAACATCTAGAACAGGGGTGGGCAAACTTTTTGGCACGAGGGCCACATCGGGGTTGCGCATCTATATGGAAGGCCGGGTAGGGAAGGCTGTGCCTCTCCAAACAAGTTGGCGCCTGACCCCTATCTGCCCCCTCCCACTTCCCGCCCCCTGACTGCTCTCCTCAGAACCAACTCATCCAACCCCCGCTGCTCCTTGTCCCCGACCGCCCCCTCCTGGGACCCCCGCCTCCTATCCAACCCCCCTGCTCCCTGTACCCTGACAGCCCCGGGACTCCCACCCCATCCAACCGCCCTCAGCTTCTTGTTCCTGGCCACCCTCCCAGGAGCCCCCACCCCTAACTGATCTCTGTCCCCTGACTGTTCTCTTGACCCCTATCCACATCCCCACCCCGTGACTGGCCCCTGGGACTTCCACTTCCAAACCCTCCCTGTTCCCCATCCCTGACCACCCCCAGAACCTCTGACCCATCCAACCACCCCATCCTCCTGACTGCCCCCAGGACCCTCCATTCCCTTACCCAACTCCTCCACTCCCCACCCCTTACCAGCAGCAGGAACTTGCAGCTGCAACACCTGGCCAGAGTCAGCTGCACTCTCCATGCTGCCCAGTGGGAGCAGCAGGCCAGAGCGCTGTCCATGCGGTGGCGTGGCTGTAGGGGAGGGGGGATATCAGGGGAGGGGCCAGGAACTAGGGTCTCCATCCGGGAGCTCAGGGGCCAAGGCAGGATGGTCCCGCGGGCCAGATGTGGGCCACGGGGCATAGTTTGCCCACATCTGGTCTAGAAGGTCTAGAAAATGACAAATGTCTAGAAGACATCTAGAAAGTGACAAAAATGATTAAAGGTCTAGAAAAGGGAAGGTTAAAAAATTGGGTTTGTTTAGTCTGGAAAAGAGAAGACTGAAAGGGGACATAATAACAGTTTTCAAGTATGTAAAAGGTTGTTCAAGGAGGATGGAGAAAAAAACTGTTTTTCTTAACCTTTGAGGCCAGGGCAAGAAGCAATTGGCTTAAATTGCAGTAAGGGAAGTTTAGGTTGGACGTTAGGAAAAACTTCCTGTCAGGGTGGTTAAGCACTGGAATAAATTGCCTAAGGAGGTTGTGGAATCTCCATCATTGGAGATTTTTAAGAGCAGATTAGACAAACACCTGTAAGGAATGGTTAAGATAATACTTAGTCCTGCCATGAGTGCAGGGGATTGGACTAGCTGAAGCTGGGGGAGGGATAGCTCAGTGGTTTGAGCATTGGCCTACTAAACCCAGGGCTGTGAGTTTAATCCTTGACAGGGGCCCCTTAGGGCTCTAGAGCAAAAATCAGTAACTGGTCCTGCTAGTGAAAGCAGGGGGCTGGACTCAATGACCTTTCAAGGTCCCTTCCAGTCCCAGGAGATTGGTATGTCTCCAATTATTTCTCTCTACGGCTCTTCCAGTTCTATGATTCTATGCTTCAACCACCATTCCAGAGGACAGATGTCCATGCTATGATGGGTTCTGCTTGATAACAATCCAAAGAAGTGTGGACTGACACATGCTCATTTTCCTCATGAGAGTCAGATGCCACCAGCAGAAGGCTGATTTTCTTTTTTGGTGGTTCAAGTTCTGTTGTTCTTTCAAGACTTCTGAAAGCATGCTCCACACCTTGTCCCTCTCAGATTTTGGAAAGCACTTCAGATTCTTAAACCTTGGGTCAAGTGCTGTAGCTAGCTTTAGAAATCTCACATTGGTAGCTTCTTTACATTTTGTCAGCTCTGCAGTGAAAATGTTCTTAAAATGAACACTGTGCTGAGTCATCATCCAAGACTGCTATAACCTGAAATATATGGCAGAATGCAGGTAAAACACAGAGCAGGAGGCACACAATTCACCCCAAGGAATTCAGTCACAAATTTAATTAATAAATTATTTTTAATGAGTGTCATCACCATGCAAGCATGTCCTCCGGAATGGTGGCCCAAGTATGAAGGGCATACAGATGTTTAGCATATCTGGCATGTAAATACCTTGCAACACCAGGTACAAAAGTGTCATGAGAGGGCCTCTTCTCACTTTCAGGTAACATTGTAAATAAGAAGTGGGCAGCACTATCTCCCATAAATGTAACTGACTTTATTTTTCTTAGTGATTGACTGAAGAAGAAGTACGAGTGAGTGGACTTGTGGGCTCTGAAATTTTACATTGTTTTGTTTTTAGTGCAGTTATGTAACAAAAAATCTACATTTGTAAATTGCACTTTCAAGATAAAGAGATTGCACTATGGTACTTGGTATTCTGTTTAACAGTGCAATTAAAACTATGATTAATTTTTAAATCATGATTAATTTTTGAGTTAATCGCATGAGTTAAACTGTGATTAATTGACAGCCCTAATTATGAGCTTGTCTTACATATTCCTCTTAATTATCCTGTCCCCTTAGGTTCTCTAGTGCTTGTAGTAATTTCCTCCATCCTGATCCTCACCTCCCCCTACAACAACATCCAGCAAATGTAATGAAATGCATTCATTTTCAGTGAGCCCCACATGAAGGCTCACATAGGTGCTTCATCTACATTTTCTTGTCCCTGAGAGAGATATTCATCAGAACTGACAGTATCTCCATGTGGTCTCCTGAGTATTTGTCTGTCTGGCAGTTCAGCTTACCAAACCAATTGTGCAGAGCACCCTCTTGATCTGACTAACCTCAGATTGAAGTGGACAATGGCTGCAAGTATAGGCCCATGTTTGAGACACTGATTAATGCAGACCCTGAAGAGAGATACATCACTTCTCCTCGCCTTCCTTTATAGTAACCCTCTTTACTGATTTCGTGTATTATGACGAATCTGGCATATGGTATATTTGTATTTGAAAAAAAAATAATACCAAATTATAATGATAAAAATATATATGTAAAGGTTAAAGAAGAAAAAGCAAACAGGAAAGGATAAAAGCTATAGAAAAGGGCTAACAAGAAGAAGTTAAAATATAAAACAAAGGCAAATACCAATAGATGTTAAAACATTTTCTCTTGTCCATCCCTGTCTCCTTCCTCGGATTGTGTGTTGCCTTTTAGATTGTAAACATTAGTGAGTAGGACTCAGACTTTTGATATGGCTGCAAAGTGGTAAATTACAAATATTAATAACTGATTTTAATCTAGCTAGCAGTTATTTTTGCAATGTTTCATTCTAGCTGTGTAAATATTCTGTTTACCATTTATTTTTAATCTGATTTCTTTCTCATCCTCTTCATCACCTAAAGAGACCCTGAACTGGTGGTGGTAACCGTTAGCTCATTGTCAAATGCTGTTAAGCTACCTTGGAGAGGGCTGGCGCTGAAACACTTTTGGAGGCTGCAATAGACTTGTCTGCCACCAAAGAGCCATGTCCCTGCAGCATACAGATTGCTGGCAGGAAAAGGAGAAGGCACAGAAAAGCAAATGCTGGCTTCAAGAGGCTATATCACAATTAGTTGTTATGATACTGAGTGATGAGGTAGCATCCCATCTTACTGACTGAAATAACATCATGTAGTGATACACTATCAAAGCACAAAGATGCAACATTGTTGTGAATTCTGAAATTAATGTGGGACTCTTTTGTCATCCTGCAGATGAAGGACAAACTTATGGTAAATCAGGATTGCCCCATAACACATTAGATGCAGGATGACTCTATTTGAAAGCTTTCAGTAAGAGACTATTTAATCTGGGGTCCCATGAACCAAGCAAGTCCCAGACATCTGAGAAGCAGTGAAGTATGAGCGCTCAGAACATCTGCTCAAACTCTGTATCAGGTGATCAACTGGTGTAAATCATGGTACTTCCATTGTCTTCCATGAACTGGGACTCCTACAGCACTTGCCTTCAATGTCCATGCCAGTGATGACTGCCAGTGTTAGTGAATATCCATATCCGACTGCCCATATCTAAGAACATAAGAACGGCCCGTCTAGCCCAGTATCCTGTCTACCGACAGTGGCCAATGCCAGGTGCCCCAGAGGAGTGAACCTAACAGGAAATGATCAAGTGATCTCTCTCCTGCCATCCAGCTCCACCCTCTGACAAACAGAGGCTAGGCACACCATTCCTTACCCTTATCTGATCGGCTTAGGGACAGCTGAAAGGTTAATCACTGTTATTGTTTATTATATTTTTTTTAACAAGAAGATTTTAGTTTTACTAATTTTTTGCATTTTTTTCAACATCTGTTCAGAGACCACTTGCCCACTGAAAGTTTGTCTGTTGGTCTCTGTGGTGACATGAAAAGAGGTCTGGAATTTGTCCTGTGTGCAGTCTAACCAGACATGATGATCATGCCATTGCTGTTTATGATCAGATGAAAACAGGTTTGTGAGTGCCTGCGTAAGAGTATGTGTTTGTATGCATATCAGGGTACATGTGCTGAGGATGTTTATAGAGAGAAATATCCTTGTTGGCATCTGGATAACCCAGGCATGTTCTTGTGCCTGCAATTTTCTCATCTTGAGGATCTATAGTTATCCCATTGTCTTCTTACAGATATAGTGGATGTGTGAGGATTCAGAACAAACTGCAGTCACCACCTTATTAAAGCCAATAACAGCGCAGGCATAGTCATGGAGATTCTTTTGTATATCAAATCTGTGCAGTGAGAAAGCGAATTGAAAATATGGCTTTAGCTCCAGCTATGTCCCAACTATATACCCATGAGCCTAGAAAAAGGGGACAGATGCTCAGAGGGGACAGTGACTCTGCTACTGATCACTTTTCTGTGGAGTGAAACTAGAGGCTGCTTCCCAGTGAGACTCTCCCAACCCACACTCCTCAACCTCCCTTCCCACAAACACATCTGAAAGTTATTAGGGTCAAATAGTCTTCTTCCCTTCCACTTCTGTTGGCTATATTCTCCTGGCACCTCCTCTGGGCTGTTCCAGCCAACACATCCAAGTTAGTTATATCCCCACTAATATCCCCTTCACACAAACACCTTTCTTCCCACATCTGTATGAATACAAATTACCCTCTTCTCATTTCCCTCCCAAGTTCCTTTCCTCTTAGTGGGAGTCCTAGTCCCTCATATGACACCAGCACTGATTCCACTAGTGAATACTGTTACCCATTCAGAGAAATCCTGACAATTTTCTGTTCCTATTACTGGCCTTGGGGCTAGTCAGTCCCAGATGTCCAACAGAAATATTTACAGAGTTAGAAAACAATGAAGCTACACATCACTGTTCAGTTCTTCATTGCTGATCCACTTTCATCTGCCCTCAGGCTTTGAGTATGTCAGTCCAAGGAAATAATAACCAGCTCTTGTGTGGTTAGAGAGAAATTCCTGGAATAAAAGGTGTCGTGGAAAAATTGACCACACCTTTGATTTTGGGTCAGACACAGCCTGAGGCACCTTTATTGGGGTACAATTATGCATAAAGGGAAGGTCAACGTAGCCCCACGCAAAGAAGGGGGGGGGTATCTGCCTTGCCTTTAACAGACTTTCACTAAGCTTATAAAGGCCAAAACCACAAAGCATAATTACACATCACACACATTACACGTTACCAACTCCTTATTTGGCATACTTTCTTACTTTTAGCGAGCCTGTCACCATCTAGGGCTTTTCCTGCTATTGTCCCAAATGTGGTTTTCGTTGGTAGTCTGCCTGCCTGTAAGACCCCTGCTTGCGGTTACTTCTGCAAAAGCTCTAGCTAGACTCTGCGTATTACAGCTGGGCACCTTAGGGCCGCTTGGTTTCTCTTTTGCTTTACTTTCTGGTGCCCGTTATATAGACAAACAAGAATTGCAGAAGTTAACCTTTGTCCTATATAGCAATTGGGTTTTGCTAACAGGCCTGGGCCTGAAAGGCAGGGGTTAGGATGCAGTTTGCTTCTGACCCTATGGGTGGGGGTCTGGCAGCTAACTCAGCTTGGGGCAAGCGGGACCCCTTAAAATCCCTATCAAAGGAAAAAGCAAATTGGAGGCACACCGAGACATATTTCCCTCCACCACAGACAATCCCACCTAGTTCAGTTCAGAGTGACTCTGAATATGAAACATGAAATGGGTAAGTTGACAAAGGGACATGAGCTGCTATCACTGTGGCCAGAGAGGCCGCATACGGTCCCAGTGCCCCAGGCTCAAGGACAGACAGAGCCAACTGACCCCACACCGGGTTAACTTGGTAGAGGCCCAGACGGACAAGAGGCAGGCTTCCCAGGGGCTGGCAGCTTATCAACTGCTCAGGAGAGAGGCGGTCCCCAGGTCGGCTCCTCTGGGGGCGTTGGATGCCCCGGACTCAAGGTTCTCGGTTTACAGGGTGGGCTGTCCCTGTGGAGCGAGTGTCTTGTTCCCCTGGAGGTGGATGGGAGGAAAGTCTATGGATACTGGGACACGGGCGCTGAGGTGACGCTGGCCCGGCCCGAGGTGGTGGCCCCAGATCAGGTGATGCCCAACACCTTCCTGACCCTGATGGGGGTGGGTGGGACCCCATTCAAGGTGCCCGTGGTGATGGTGCATCTGAAATGGGGACACAAGGGGGGCCCCAAGGAGGTGGGGGTGCACCACCATTTGCCCACCGAGGTGTTGATGGGGTGGGGATCTAGAGGACTGGCCAGCAACCCCCGGAACGCCTTAGTCGTGACCCAGAGCTGGCGAAGGACACTACGTCCTGACCTTGGGGAGGATGTCACCCCAGAGGCACAGAACCCTACCCTGGTGGGGCGGGAACACCCAAAGGCAAGGCTCAGGGGAGGCTGTGGCTTCTGACCCAACCCTTCCCCAGCCGACGAGTTCCAGGCCAAGTTGCAGAAAGATTCCCTCCTTGCGGAGACCAAGGGACCTGGCTGACCTCAGTGTGGTACAGTCCATGAGGAGAGGTTTCAAGGAGAGGTTCCTGTGGGAGAAGGTGTTCCTGTACCGAGAATGGGCTCCCCCAGGGGTAGTAGAGGCATGGGGGATCAGGAGACTTCTGGTGGTTCCTCAGAAGTTTTGCCACAAGCTACTGTACCTGGCCCATGATATCCCTCTCGCAGGGCACCAGGGAATTCGGCGCACCCGGCATAGGCTGCTACAGAAATTTTACTCGCCTGGGGTCTTTACCCATGTCCGACAGTATTGCCAATCCTGTGACCCCCTGCCAGAGGGTGGGGAAGGCCCGGGACAAAGGGCCTTTACCCATCATAGAAGAACCTTTCCAGAAGGTGGCCATGGACGTAGTGGAACCTCTCAGCAAGACGACCTGGTCGGGGAAGAAATACATTCTGGTGGTGGTAGATTTCGCCGAAGCGGTGGCCTTGTCCTCTATCAAAGCAGACACTGTGGCAGATGCGCTGCTGATGATTTTCAGCAGAGTGGGGTTCCCCAAGGAAGTCTTAACGGACCAGGGGTCCAACTTCATGTCGGCCCTGCTCCGGTGCTTGCGGGAGAAATGCGGGGGGTCCGGCACAACTGGGCCTCAGCGTATCACCCCGAGTCCAACGGGCTGGTGGCAAGGTTCAACGGGACTCTAAAGATGATGCTAAAAACATTTATGAACCAGCACCCGCAGGACTGGGACAAGTAGTTACCTCACCTGCTGTTCGCATACAGGAATGTACCGGGTTTTTGCATTTTGAACTGTTGTATGGCAAGCGGGTAAGGGGGCCCCTAGACCTGATGAGAGACGAATGGGAGGGGAAGGCGGTGGAGTATGTCCTGACCTTCCGAGAAAGACTTGCCGAGCTCATGGGCCTGGCCAGGGAGAAGCTGGCCCGAGCCCAGAGGCAGCAGAAGGTCTGGTATGAGCGCACGGCGCAGGCCCGCACCTTCACCACCAGGGATCAGGTGATGGTTCTCATCCCCGTGAGCAAGAACAAACGCCAGGCTGCCTGGGAAGGGCCCTTCAAGGTTGTCAAGCAACTAAATGAGGTAAACTATGTGGTGGAGCTGTCGAACCGGGCGCACCACCGCCGGGTGTACCATGTGAATATGATGAAGCCATATTATGACAGGGGAACTGTGGTGTTGGCTGTGTGTGGACATTGGGAGGAGCAGGGAGATGACCCTTTAGTGCATCTATTCCCTGGGACAAAAGCTGGTTCCCCCTGGAAGCAATTCCCCTCTCTAATCAGCTGACCTTGGCCCAGCACGCTGAGATCAGCGGGGTGCTGCATCTGTACGGACAGCTGTTTTCCAACCAGCCTGGACGCACTAATTTGACTCTCCACCGGGTGGAGACCGGGTCACATCCTCCTATAAGATGCTCCCCTTTCCGAGTCACCACGAAAACTGCTCAAGACCTGGAAAGAGAGGTCAGGGACATGCTGGCTTTGGGGGAGATCCAGCCGTCTTCCAGCCTTTGGGCCTCACCAGCGGTGCTGGTCCCCAAAGGGATGGGTCGATCCGGTTCTGTGTGGACTATCAAGCTCAATGCCATCACTGTATCCGATGCCCAGGCCTGACGAGCTCCTAGACAACTGGGAGGCGCTCGATACCTCACCACCATGGATCTTACCAAGGGCTACTGGCAAGTGCCGCTGGATGCAGCTGCAGGCTAAAATCGGCCTTTATCACCCCCTGGGGCTGTATGAGATGCTGACCCTGCCTTTCAGCCTCAAGGGTGCGCGGCCACCTTCCAGCGCCTGGTGGGTCAGCTACTGAGGGGGATGGAGAGTTTGCCGTGGCGTATATTGATGACATATGTGTCTTTAGCCACACCTGGGGTGACCACGTGTCCCAGGTTAAACAAGTGCTGGACCAACTCCGAGAGGCTGGGTAAAGTGCAAGGTGGGGCTGGCTGAAGTATCTTATTGGGCCATTGGGTGGAGCGGCTGCCTAAAGCGAGAACCAGCCAAAGTGGAGGTGATCAGAGACTGGCCAGCTCCCCAAACCAAAAGAAAGTCAAGCCTTTATTGGGATGGCGGGGTACTATTGAAGGTTCGTGCCCCACTTTAGCGCCATAGCCGGCCCCATCACTGATCTGTGCAAGAAGGGAAGCCAGACATGGTGGTCTGGACAGAGGAGTGCCAGGAGGTTCTCTGGGCGCTGAAGGAGGCTCTGGTTAGTGGCCCAGTTCTGGCAAACCCAGACTTTGACAAGCCCTTTACTGGGGCGGTGTTAATGCAGGAGGATAAAAGAGGAGAGACACCTCATCGTGTACCTGAGGAAGAAGTTGCTACCCGGGAGCAGAACTACGTGGCCATCGAGAAGGAATGCCTGCCATGGTGTGGGCCCTTAAGAAACTAGAGCCATATCTCTTTGGGCGACACTTCACCGTGTACACCGACCACTCTCCCCTAACCTGGCTGCACCAGATGAAAGGAGCCAATGCCAAGCTCCTGAGGTGGAGCCTGCTCCTGCAGGATTATGACATGGCCGTAGTCCATGTGACGGGAAGTGCCAACCTGATAGCAGGCGCGGTGGCCCGGAGAGGGAGCAGGGGCAAACTTCCCCAGGTCACTGGGCAGTTCAGTCTCGACGGGGGGAGAGCTGTGATACAGTAGGGACTGTCTGTGTGGGGGATGGGAAAGCCGGGGATGACTTTAGGTGAAGGACAGGACCTGAGCCTGTAACCTGAGCCAGGCAGGGAGGAGGTGGGGGTTCGACACCTTTGCCCGGGAAGCTGGACAAAAGAAGAGAGCCTGCTGGAAGGAGTTAGTTCAATTTCGGTTTTGGGCTGGGGGGAGGAATTCAGGGAATTCCAAGCTGGGAACTAAGCTTCCTGAACCCCAGAAAGACTTGATTGAGGGTCCTGGTTGTGCCTACAAGCTCTGCTGTAGACTGAGTTCCTGTTGTCCAATAAACCTTTTGTTTTACTGGCTGGCTGAGAGTCACTGGGAGTCCCAGGAAGAGGGGTGCAGGGGCTGATTCCCCCTGGCTGGAGCTGCACAACCCCTTGGTCATGCTCCCGGCCGGAACCCGCAACCCCGCAGCACCGCTCTCCTGGCGGGAACCCGGATACCCACAGTCCCACTGCTCCCGGCCTCTGCGGCCATTCTGGTGGCCCGCTACCCGGCCGGAACCCCGCAACCCCGCGGTTGCGCCTCCCGATCAGAGGTCCGCATCACGCGGCCCGCTCTCCCAGCCAGAGTCCCGCAACCTCGCGGTCCCGCCACCCGGCCAGAGCCCCGTATTCCCTGCTCCCTGGTGCTCAGCTGGCACTAGGGGAATATTAGCCAACCCAGGTTCTAGGCCCCAGGTCTTTACAACTGGATAGTTAATTACAATTTCATTATAGCCAAGAGCTCCACAGATCTCAACTATGGTCTGGACGGCTTCTGGAAGTTCTGGGTTTTAGGCAGCTAATCCTGATCTGATACAGGGCAGATGAGGACTGTGGAAATCCCTTCCCTTCTGGTACATGTTGGGCAGCAGAGAGGCTTGTTACCTCCTCCCCACTGCCCCGTGGCACTGTCACTGCATCCCTCTCACTCACTCACCGTCTGGTTTATTTCTCCTGTTCCCAGGCCAAGCTATGACGATGGGGAAGCACTCACAGGTGAGAAGCACTGGTGAGACCCCAAACACATACCCTGGCCTCTCTGGTTCACATCCTCCTGCAGGCTTTGTCCCCGATCATTTCTTGTTTCTCTAGACGAGACATTTTCGCAAATGTCAGAATGCCTTGGTGCTCAACAGCATGAAACAACCCTTTCTCCTCCCCAAAGTGCTTTAATGCCCGTTCTCTCTCCCAGTCTCACTCCTGCCAGGCATTACAGACCTGTCTCTCTTCCCATTGCACAGATTGGGATGCTGAGGTACAGAGAGAGGAAATGACCTACCCCAAGTCACATGGCAAAGCAATGGCAGAGCTAGAGAGAAAAGCCAACAGCTCTCACTCTCACTGACATCAGCAGACAACAAGCCCCCAAGAAGGAGGGACAGAGCCCAGCAATTGGACGGGAATTTGCATAGACACAGTTTTCTGTTAGAAAATCACATGAACATTAAACAAGTTTGGTTTGTGGAATCATGAAACAATTGGGATGAAAATTCTTTGCAAAAATATTCTGTTTTCCAAATCAAAAGAATCTCCCGTTGGTGGCATCCCGTTAAACTCTCTCTTCGCACACAAAGAGGAGACACTTTGATTTAGAAACGAGATAAGATGCTCCCCTTAATGATTTAAAGATAATACAATACCAATAAAATTGACTCTTTCAGCCTTTACACAGCAGACCCCACTGATGGCATCCAACTGGGGCTGTTTGGGGCCAGGTCACCTAATCAAACATTCTGATACCCAGGGGAATGGGAAAGTGCTAGCCTGCAGTGCCATCTCGAGGCCACAGGAGAAATCGCCAACTGCTGCACCTGCGTGCACTGGTGGTTCGGTTAACATGGAAAGCTGCATAATGGGAAAACAGGGGTCTGCTGAACTACGTCATAATCTGCAATGACTCAGCCCGATAGGACACCTCCTATGCTGCATTGCTACTAGTGACCTTCTCATATGGGTCCCCACAGCTCCGCAGCCTCCCCCCACCAGGAGGCAGGTGTGAGAGGCTTGTTATCCCCAACCGACAGAGGGAGAAACAAAGGTTGAGAAAGGCAAAGGGCCTTGTCTTACATCTCAGGTGTCCTGACTTTCAAATTAACCATCAGTCTGGAGTTTCACACACTGAATGATCAGAACAAAGTGACCTCGAATGAGCTACAGACCAACCGCCATTCAGAGTGATTATTCAGCAAGTGTTGTAGAAGCACCAGAACCAGGACCGGCTCAGAGACAATCAATGTCGAGAAGGCAGGAGAACAATTCACCAAGCGGATGATTGGTTCTGGCTTATTTGCTGGGCCTTAAAAGAGAATAACAAAGTCCTGAGTCTCCTCCCTTCACTAGATCCCCTGCTCCGTCAATCAGCATTGAGACTCTGGCAGAGACTGAGGGTTCCCCAGATGGCCCAGGGATGGCTCAAGTCACCAGTGAGGATCGCTCTCAGAGCAGCCTTCCTGTCCCATCTCTTTGGGATGGCCTCCCTCCACGAGGGCTAAGAGCAGCCCCTCCTTGCCAGTGGAGGGAGGGAAGTAGGAAAAGAGAAACCAAAAATGATGAACCCCAATGTCCCCCTGACTCTAATGAACAAAGGCCTAGGTGGTAAAAACAATTCTCCCACCTTAACCTAGTGTTTTCCATGCCTTGAATTTGGCCAGCACCATGTGGGTCAGGCTGGCTAGGTACCAAACCTCTCTGGGGCTCTTACCTTCTCCACAGGGATGTCTGTCTTCTCACTAAATTAGCAGTGGGAACGGGAAAACTCCAACGAGTCTCCTCCTCGTGCTCACAGACATGACCCAGAATTCTCTCTCAGTCCTCAGGAGAGACCTAAAGAAGGAGACTCTCTGCAGCAAAGCCACGGGGTCTCTGACATCGTCCCAGCCCTGCAGCCTGTCCTACCTGGCCGTTGTCATGGACTCTCTGTGAGATCACCGCCTCCCAACCTCCTTTGACCAATCAGCTGAGGTGCTGCAAAAGGCCCTTGTGATGTCACTGCCACACTCACCCCTGCCCTGCAAGGCTAATGTCCAGTCCCTGGCCAGCCCCTTTGCATGTTTGAGCTGCTCCCCCTGTGTCACCCCACGCACTCAGGGTCAGTGCTGGAGATCAAGCAGGCAACACATGGCAACCTCAGAGACTCTCAAAGTGCCACACTCAGTTTTGCAGAGATTTGGAGACTAAGGCCAGACGAGACGGTCAGATCATCTCATCTGACCCCTTTGCACATCACAGGCCTCCTGTATGGCGCAGTAGCAAGTTTTGGACCAAAGCAGACTCCAGAAAGGCACCTCATGAAGGGATGGAGAAAGCACCACTTCCCTTGGTAGTCTGGAGGAAATTGATGCTGTGCGGGGCAGGAATTGACCCCAGGGCCATACTTGTGAGTCTATATCATAACATACACGCACAGCAGCACTGCACAAAGTTTGTATATGCCACCTTAACTCTGATGGTTCCTAACGTTTAAAGGCCTGGTCTCCATGGTGTTCTTCGTGCTTGTAGAACTAGTTTGGGGAGAAATGCACTAATTTATTTGTTATAATGAGGGGGGCCCCCAGGGTGCAACCTGGAGCTGGGATACCGCTGAGCCCTCTGTCTCCCCAGCCTGGGCTGCCTCTCACACTGCTGCTGGGAGAAGATGCAGATCGCTCCCGGCCCTGCACTCACACAAACCTTTACACAGGCAGGGACACACCCAGCTGCAGGTACTATGAAGCTTCTCCCAGATCCCCAGCCTAGGTCCCTGGCGCTGCAGTGTCTTGCCCTGGCGAAAAGCCTGACGGTATCAGTTTATACCCCAGTCTGCCCCTTTCTCCAAGTGGAGAGGACCATGCACCAGTCTCTGGTCCTGAGCAGGTTCCCCAAGCACATCTAGCAAAACACAAGGTTTTAGGGGGAAATATAACACACATTTATTAACTACACAAAGATAGGCTTCAAGTGATTATGAGCAATGAGCATACAGCTCAATGGAGATTACTCAAGAACTCCGGGAAGTTCTGACAGCTGAGCCTGCTGCTCTGCTCCGGCAGCCAGGAGCAAATCAGTGCTGTGGAATGCTGCTCCCTCCCACACTGCGAACACAGAGCAGGGTGGCAGGAACTTCCTTACATTGGGGGGGCCATGGAGTCCAAACTGTGACGCCCCATGATACCCCCTTTCCTCGAGGAGGCTCTTACCTTCTAAACAGGGATGGCTGTTTTCTAGTAAAATCACTAAAAGGGAAGGAGAAAACTCAAAAGAGGTTCCTCCTGGCGCTCACGTACGTGAACCCGAATACTCTCTCACTGTCCTCAAAGAGAGACCTCAAGAAGGAGACTTGCTGAAGCAAAGCCACAGGGGTCTCTGAGGTTTCCCTGGCCCCTCGCCCCTGTCCTGCCTGGCTGATGTCAGCATCTCTCTGTGAGGTCACCACCTCCCCACAACCTTTGACCAATAATCTGAGGTCCTGCAAAAGGCCTTTGTGATGGCACTGACACACCCCTCCCTCCCACCCCTCAGCAAGTCCTGAGCAGGAGCCCAGACGGTTACGTTGTGTGGCAGAAACTGCAACTAGTAGCACAACGCGAGGGTTTCGCAATGTGTCGGTACACCTGCTGCACTTCAGAGGCGGGTCCCGCTTCGGTGGCAGGGGGCCCCCCGCCGCGGGTCTTCGGGGCACAGTGGGTCCCGGAACGGAAGGGCCCCCGCCGCCAAATTACCACCGAAGTGGGGCCCCCCGCCGCCGAAGACCCCAGGCCCCCGGAATCCTCTGGGCGGCCCTGCTCTGCAGCCAACAATGGTTCCAGGAACAGTAACGTTGAGCAACTTCCAGTAGTAACTGTGCTGAACATATTCTTTAGCTCTCAGTTATCAGAAACAACAAGGAGTCTGGTGGCACCTTAAAGACTAACCGATTAATTTGGGCATAAACTTTCGCGGATTAAAAAGCCCACTTCTTCATATGCATGGAGTGAAAATTACAGATACAGGCATAAATATACTGGCACATGAAGAGGAGGGAGTTACCTTACAAGCTCTTAATGTTCATTGTAGTGAATGGGTGCCCTGGGATGGTGGCCAGGGATTTTTAAGTGAATTTTAAGTGCAGAGACTATTAAGGTTTGAAGAGTGAATCAGTGGGAGCTTCCATAAACCTCCTTGCTGCTTAGGCGATATGGGAAATTTTCTTCATCTGGCCCTGGATGGATTGTTAGCTTTAAATGAATGTCCTGCTCTTGTCCTCCCTGTTCCCACTCCTAGCCCATCCACTGCCTTGACAATGTGTCTGTGCCACCAAACTCTGAGACCATACTGTGATGCTGCAAGGAAGCTACCTCTATTGGGTGCTTCACAGCTTTTGGAAATTTGTCAGACGTTAATCAGCTGACAAAGAGAATGGTTAGCATTCTGCTCCCAGTGACTTGCTGCAGAGTTTGATTGTAGACTGGAATCCCTCCTGGGAGAGGAGATTAGGAATCAGGCCACAATGCCGGTCTTCTGCATTCTGAAGAAGATGAGCAGAGCAGGCAAGAGAAGGAGATGAAAAGGACAGGCCCTTTCTCTCCCAACAGGGCCTATTAACTGCACTGCAGTTTCCTGGAAGTCTCAGAGTTGGGAAACACACAGATGAGCCATGTTACATTCAGAATCTCTGTGATAAGCTCAAGGTAAAATTGTAAATCATCATTCAATAGAGCCATCTGTGCCTGAGAAGGCCTCTAGACATTATGACAACCAGCTCCTTCCAGCGAACCATTCATCTGATCTTGGCATCAACCATTCTGTAGCCTCATGAGCCACAGAGCACTTTCTCCAGGCCCAGATCCACAAGATCTGGAACTACATAAGTTTCCCCAAGAGACTAAGTTGGAGACAGTGAGGGAGTTCTATTTCACTAGTGAGCCTGCTAGGCTGAACCCAGCAATAAGTATGGGGAATAGGCTTGGGATGACTGCCCTAGGTTTATGTGAGAGGTTAATTCTGGTTAATTTTTTACTTTTGCTAAGGAAATAAAAATAAACCTAAAAGCAATTCAAAGTGAAGTGTAATAAAATGATTTTATATTAAAGCTGCTGGTGGAGGAGGAGGAACATTCTTTCTATGTGTACAGTGGACTAGGAAAAGGAAAAGAAGTGGGGGACATGCTATCATTGCCTCATTTTTGTTTGCTGAAGGGTGCTTCCGTGGCTGACAGGAATCATGCTAGGATTTGCTGGAGGAAATAGCCTGAGAAGGTCATGTTCACCACTGGAGCATATGGTAATTTTATTGGACTCCATATGTAAGAAAGCCCTGTCTGGAAGTTTGTGATGATCAAGGGTAAGCAGGATTGTGCCAACGAGTAGCTGATGCAACAAAACTGCTAAGGAAATCTGAGCTGTGGCAGACTCCCTGATGGAGTCAACAGAGCCTCTTCTGCAGGGTCCAGAGGTAAGCCATTCAGTATTCATTCCGTATTGTGTGCTCCTGTCTAATTTTTCTAATCCCCCGCAGAACCTCACTGTAGCAGGCCAAGGAGAATTTGTGTGACTAGAGCAATCCCAAAGTTGCCCTGCAGATTTTTCAGTATTGTTTGTGGTCAGGCTTAGACATATTTTGGGGTGAATGCAGTGCACAACACTCCCTAAACATTAGGGTGACCAGATGTTCGGATTTTATAGGGACAGTCCAATTCATCCCATCCCAGTTTTTCACATTTGCTGTCTGGTCACCCTACTAAGCACATACATCTTTTCTATTGTCATAATACATTCTTCTATCATCGTTCTTATGTCTATTTGTTTGGAATGATTCAAATGAATCAAATCATGGCTAAGGGCAAGATGTACTACAAGAAAAACAGTCAGCATGAAGATTAATGTCCATTAAAAGTAGAAAGGAACATAGTTCTGCCAAAATCCTAGCTCTGACATAAGCTCTATTTATTTGATGGTACAACTGATTAAGTTATAGCAAGCCACAAAACAAAAATAAAAAAAATGTACACATTTTAGTTGTGAGCATATCCATTGTACAAGCTTGATTAGCACAAGCAGACATTCTTCATCTTCTTTCAAGGTAACACACTGTTCACATCAGATTTCATTCAATCAAAACAATGATTGATATAACCAAACTCTTATGACTCAGTGGGTTTATGTGAGAATCTACACCTTTCACATTACTCAGCATTTTTCACTTTGTGGTTCACAGTCATGCTGGTAGGGCATAACAAATGGGGTCCTGCAGGGATCAGTTCCGGGTCTGATTCTGTTCAACATCTTCATCAATGATTTAGATAAAGGCACAGCGAGTAACGCTTATAAAGTTTGTGGACGATATCAAGCTGAAAAGGGTTGCAAGTGCTTTGGAGGATAGGATTAAAATTCAAAATATTCTGGACAAACTGGAGAAATGGTCTTAAGTAAATAGGATGAAATTCAATAAGGACAAATTAAAAGTACTGCACTTAGGAAGGACCAATCAGCTGCACACATACAAAATGGGAAATGACGGCCTAGGAAGCAGTACTGCAGAAAGGGATCTGGGGGTCATAGTGGACAACAAGCTAAATATGGGTCAACAATGTAACACTGTTGTAAAAGAAGCTAACATTATTCTGGGAAAAGCAATTCTTCTGCACTACTCCACATTGATTAGTTCTCAACTGGAGTAGTGTGTCCAGTTCTGGGCGCCACACTTCAGGAAGGATGTGAACAAATTGAAGAGAGTCCAGAGAAGAAGCTATAAAAATGATTAAAGATCTAGAAAATGACAAACATCTAGAACAGGGGTGGGCAAACTTTTTGGCACGAGGGCCACATCGGGGTTGCGCATCTATATGGAAGGCCGGGTAGGGAAGGCTGTGCCTCTCCAAACAAGTTGGCGCCTGACCCCTATCTGCCCCCTCCCACTTCCCGCCCCCTGACTGCTCTCCTCAGAACCAACTCATCCAACCCCCGCTGCTCCTTGTCCCCGACCGCCCCCTCCTGGGACCCCCGCCTCCTATCCAACCCCCCTGCTCCCTGTACCCTGACAGCCCCCCCGGGACTCCCACCCCCATCCAACCGCCCTCAGCTTCTTGTTCCCTGGCCACCCCCTCCCAGGAGCCCCCACCCCTAACTGATCTCTGTCCCCTGACTGTTCTCTTGACCCCTATCCACATCCCCACCCCGTGACTGGCCCCCTGGGACTTCCACTTCCAAACCCTCCCTGTTCCCCATCCCCTGACCACCCCCCCAGAACCTCTGACCCATCCAACCACCCCATCCTCCCTGACTGCCCCCCAGGACCCTCCATTCCCTTACCCAACTCCTCCACTCCCCACCCCCTTACCAGCAGCAGGAACTTGCAGCTGCAACACCTGGCCAGAGTCAGCTGCACTCTCCATGCTGCCCAGTGGGAGCAGCAGGCCAGAGCGCTGTCCATGCGGCAGGGGGGATATCAGGGGAGGGGCCAGGAACTAGGGTCTCCATCCGGGAGCTCAGGGGCCAAGGCAGGATGGTCCCGCGGGCCAGATGTGGGCCACGGGGGCATAGTTTGCCCACATCTGGTCTAGAAGGTCTAGAAAATGACAAATGTCTAGAAGATATCTAGAAAGTGACAAAAATGATTAAAGGTCTAGAAAAGGGAAGGTTAAAAAATTGGGTTTGTTTAGTCTGGAAAAGAGAAGACTGAAAGGGGACATAATAACAGTTTTCAAGTATGTAAAAGGTTGTTCAAGGAGGATGGAGAAAAAAACTGTTTTTCTTAACCTTTGAGGCCAGGGCAAGAAGCAATTGGCTTAAATTGCAGTAAGGGAAGTTTAGGTTGGACGTTAGGAAAAACTTCCTGTCAGGGTGGTTAAGCACTGGAATAAATTGCCTAAGGAGGTTGTGGAATCTCCATCATTGGAGATTTTTAAGAGCAGATTAGACAAACACCTGTAAGGAATGGTTAAGATAATACTTAGTCCTGCCATGAGTGCAGGGGATTGGACTAGCTGAAGCTGGGGGAGGGATAGCTCAGTGGTTTGAGCATTGGCCTACTAAACCCAGGGCTGTGAGTTTAATCCTTGACAGGGGCCCCTTAGGGCTCTAGAGCAAAAATCAGTAACTGGTCCTGCTAGTGAAAGCAGGGGGCTGGACTCAATGACCTTTCAAGGTCCCTTCCAGTCCCAGGAGATTGGTATGTCTCCAATTATTTCTCTCACGGCTCTTCCAGTTCTATGATTCTATGCTTCAACCACCATTCCAGAGGACAGATGTCCATGCTATGATGGGTTCTGCTTGATAACAATCCAAAGAAGTGTGGACTGACACATGCTCATTTTCCTCATGAGAGTCAGATGCCACCAGCAGAAGGCTGATTTTCTTTTTTGGTGGTTCAAGTTCTGTTGTTCTTTCAAGACTTCTGAAAGCATGCTCCACACCTTGTCCCTCTCAGATTTTGGAAAGCACTTCAGATTCTTAAACCTTGGGTCAAGTGCTGTAGCTAGCTTTAGAAATCTCACATTGGTAGCTTCTTTACATTTTGTCAGCTCTGCAGTGAAAATGTTCTTAAAATGAACACTGTGCTGAGTCATCATCCAAGACTGCTATAACCTGAAATATATGGCAGAATGCAGGTAAAACACAGAGCAGGAGGCACACAATTCACCCCAAGGAATTCAGTCACAAATTTAATTAATAAATTATTTTTAATGAGTGTCATCACCATGCAAGCATGTCCTCCGGAATGGTGGCCCAAGTATGAAGGGGCATACGAATGTTTAGCATATCTGGCATGTAAATACCTTGCAACACCAGGTACAAAAGTGTCATGAGAGGGCCTCTTCTCACTTTCAGGTAACATTGTAAATAAGAAGTGGGCAGCACTATCTCCCATAAATGTAACTGAATTTATTTTCTTAGTGATTGACTGAAGAAGAAGTAGGAGTGAGTGGACTTGTGGGCTCTGAAATTTTACATTGTTTTGTTTTTAGTGCAGTTATGTAACAAAAAATCTACATTTGTAAATTGCACTTTCAAGATAAAGAGATTGCACTATGGTACTTGGTATTCTGTTTAACAGTGCAATTAAAACTATGATTAATTTTTAAATCATGATTAATTTTTGAGTTAATCGCATGAGTTAAACTGTGATTAATTGACAGCCCTAATTATGAGCTTGTCTTACATATTCCTCTTAATTATCCTGTCCCCTTAGGTTCTCTAGTGCTTGTAGTAATTTCCTCCATCCTGATCCTCACCTCCCCCTACAACAACATCCAGCAAATGTAATGAAATGCATTCATTTTCAGTGAGCCCCACATGAAGGCTCACATAGGTGCTTCATCTACATTTTCTTGTCCCTGAGAGAGATATTCATCAGAACTGACAGTATCTCCATGTGGTCTCCTGAGTATTTGTCTGTCTGGCAGTTCAGCTTACCAAACCAATTGTGCAGAGCACCCTCTTGATCCTGACTAACCTCAGATTGAAGTGGACAATGGCTGCAAGTATAGGCCCATGTTTGAGACACTGATTAATGCAGACCCTGAAGAGAGATACATCACTTCTCCTCGCCTTCCTTTATAGTAACCCTCTTTACTGATTTCGTGTATTATGACGAATCTGGCATATGGTATATTTGTATTTGAAAAAAAAATAATACCAAATTATAATGATAAAAATATATATGTAAAGGTTAAAGAAGAAAAAGCAAACAGGAAAGGATAAAAGCTATAGAAAAGGGCTAACAAGAAGAAGTTAAAATATAAAACAAAGGCAAATACCAATAGATGTTAAAACATTTTCTCTTGTCCATCCCTGTCTCCTTCCTCGGATTGTGTGTTGCCTTTTAGATTGTAAACATTAGTGAGTAGGACTCAGACTTTTTGATATGGCTGCAAAGTGGTAAATTACAAATATTAATAACTGATTTTAATCTAGCTAGCAGTTATTTTTGCAATGTTTCATTCTAGCTGTGTAAATATTCTGTTTACCATTTATTTTTAATCTGATTTCTTTCTCATCCTCTTCATCACCTAAAGAGACCCTGAACTGGTGGTGGTAACCGTTAGCTCATTGTCAAATGCTGTTAAGCTACCTTGGAGAGGGCTGGCGCTGAAACACTTTTGGAGGCTGCAATAGACTTGTCTGCCACCAAAGAGCCATGTCCCTGCAGCATACAGATTGCTGGCAGGAAAAGGAGAAGGCACAGAAAAGCAAATGCTGGCTTCCAAGAGGCTATATCACAATTAGTTGTTATGATACTGAGTGATGAGGTAGCATCCCATCTTACTGACTGAAATAACATCATGTAGTGATACACTATCAAAGCACAAAGATGCAACATTGTTGTGAATTCTGAAATTAATGTGGGACTCTTTTGTCATCCTGCAGATGAAGGACAAACTTATGGTAAATCAGGATTGCCCCATAACACATTAGATGCAGGATGACTCTATTTGAAAGCTTTCAGTAAGAGACTATTTAATCTGGGGTCCCATGAACCAAGCAAGTCCCAGACATCTGAGAAGCAGTGAAGTATGAGCGCTCAGAACATCTGCTCAAACTCTGTATCAGGTGATCAACTGGTGTAAATCATGGTACTTCCATTGTCTTCCATGAACTGGGACTCCTACAGCACTTGCCTTCAATGTCCATGCCAGTGATGACTGCCAGTGTTAGTGAATATCCATATCCGACTGCCCATATCTAAGAACATAAGAACGGCCCGTCTAGCCCAGTATCCTGTCTACCGACAGTGGCCAATGCCAGGTGCCCCAGAGGAGTGAACCTAACAGGAAATGATCAAGTGATCGCTCTCCTGCCATCCAGCTCCACCCTCTGACAAACAGAGGCTAGGCACACCATTCCTTACCCTTATCTGATCGGCTTAGGGACAGCTGAAAGGTTAATCACTGTTATTGTTTATTATATTTTTTTTAACAAGAAGATTTTAGTTTTACTAATTTTTGCATTTTTTTCAACATCTGTTCAGAGACCACTTGCCCACTGAAAGTTTGTCTGTTGGTCTCTGTGGTGACATGAAAAGAGGTCTGGAATTTGTCCTGTGTGCAGTCCAACCAGACATGATGATCATGCCATTGCTGTTTATGATCAGATGAAAACAGGTTTGTGAGTGCCTGCGTAAGAGTATGTGTTTGTATGCATATCAGGGTACATGTGCTGAGGATGTTTATAGAGAGAAATATCCTTGTTGGCATCTGGATAACCCAGGCATGTTCTTGTGCCTGCAATTTTCTCATCTTGAGGATCTATAGTTATCCCATTGTCTTCTTACAGATATAGTGGATGTGTGAGGATTCAGAACAAACTGCAGTCACCACCTTATTAAAGCCAATAACAGCGCAGGCATAGTCATGGAGATTCTTTTGTATATCAAATCTGTGCAGTGAGAAAGCGAATTGAAAATATGGCTTTAGCTCCAGCTATGTCCCAACTATATACCCGTGAGCCTAGAAAAAGGGGACAGATGCTCAGAGGGGACAGTGACTCTGCTACTGATCACTTTTCTGTGGAGTGAAACTAGAGGCTGCTTCCCAGTGAGACTCTCCCAACCCACACTCCTCAACCTCCCTTCCCACAAACACATCTGAAAGTTATTAGGGTCAAATAGTCTTCTTCCCTTCCACTTCTGTTGGCTATATTCTCCTGGCACCTCCTCTGGGCTGTTCCAGCCAACACATCCAAGTTAGTTATATCCCCACTAATATCCCCTTCACACAAACACCTTTCTTCCCACATCTGTATGAATACAAATTACCCTCTTCTCATTTCCCTCCCAAGTTCCTTTCCTCTTAGTGGGAGTCCTAGTCCCTCATATGACACCAGCACTGATTCCACTAGTGAATACTGTTACCCATTCAGATAAATCCTGACAACTTTCTGTTCCTATTACTGGCCTTGGGGCTAGTCAGTCCCAGATGTCCAACAGAAATATTTACAGAGTTAGAAAACAATGAAGCTACACATCACTGTTCAGTTCTTCATTGCTGATCCACTTTCATCTGCCCTCAGGCTTTGAGTATGTCAGTCCAAGGAAATAATAACCAGCTCTTGTGTGGTTAGAGAGAAATTCCTGGAATAAAAGGTGTCGTGGAAAAATTGACCACACCTTTGATTTTGGGTCAGACACAGCCTGAGGCACCTTTATTGGGGTACAATTATGCATAAAGGGAAGGTCAACGTAGCCCCACGCAAAGAAGGGGGGGGGTAGCTGCCTTGCCTTTAACAGACTTTCACCAAGCTTATAAAGGCCAAAACCACAAAGCATAATTACACATCACACACATTACACGTTACCAACTCCTTATTTGGCATACTTTCTTACTTTTAGCGAGCCTGTCACCATCTAGGGCTTTTCCTGCTATTGTCCCAAATGTGGTTTTCGTTGGTAGTCTGCCTGCCTGTAAGACCCCTGCTTATGTTACTTCTGCAAAAGCTCTAGCTAGACTCTGCGTATTACAGCTGGGCACCTTAGGGCCGCTTGGTTTCTCTTTTTGCTTTACTTTCTGGTGCCCGTTATATAGACAAACAAGAATTGCAGAAGTTAACCTTTGTCCTATATAGCAATTGGGTTTTGCTGACAGGCCTGGGCCTGAAAGGCAGGGGTTAGGATGCAGTTTGCTTCTGACCCTATGGGTGGGGGTCTGGCAGCTAACTCAGCTTGGGGCAAGCGGGACCCCTTAAAATCCCTATCAAAGGAAAAAGCAAATTGGAGGCACACCGAGACATATTTCCCTCCACCACAGACAATCCCACCTAGTTCAGTTCAGAGTGAAACATGAAATGGGTAAGTTGACAAAGGGACATGAGCTGCTATCACTGTGGCCAGAGAGGCCGCATACGGTCCCAGTGCCCCAGGCTCAAGGACAGACAGAGCCGACTGACCCCCACACCGGGTTAACTTGGTAGAGGCCCAGACGGACAAGAGGCAGGCTTCCCAGGGGCTGGCAGCTTATCAACTGCTCAGGAGAGAGGCGGTCCCCAGGTCGGCTCCTCTGGGGGCGTTGGATGCCCCGGACTCAAGGTTCTCGGTTTACAGGGTGGGCTGTCCCTGTGGAGCGAGTGTCTTGTTCCCCTGGAGGTGGATGGGAGGAAAGTCTATGGATACTTGGGACACGGGCGCTGAGGTGACGCTGGCCCGGCCCGAGGTGGTGGCCCCAGATCAGGTGATGCCCAACACCTTCCTGACCCTGATGGGGGTGGGCGGGACCCCATTCAAGGTGCCCGTGGCGATGGTGCATCTGAAATGGGGGGACAAGGAGGGCCCCAAGGAGGTGGGGGTGCACCACCATTTGCCCACCGAGGTGTTGATGGGGTGGGGATCTAGAGGACTGGCCAGCAACCCCAGAACGCCTTACTCGTGACCCAGAGCTGGCGAGGACACTACGTCCTGACCTTGGGGAGGATGTCACCCCAGAGGCACAGAACCCTACCCTGGTGGGGCGGGAACACCCAAAGGCAAGGCTCAGGGAGGCTGTGGCTTCTGACCCAACCCTTCCCCAGCCGACGAGTTCCAGGCCAAGTTGCAGAAAGATTCCCTCCTTGCGGAGACCAAGGGACCTGGCTGACCTCAGTGTGGTACAGTCCATGAGGAGAGGTTTCAAGGAGAGGTTCCTGTGGGAGAAGGTGTTCCTGTACCGAGAATGGGCTCCTCCAGGGGAAGTAGAGGCATGGGGGATCAGGAGGCAGCTGGTGGTTCCTCAGAAGTTTTGCCACAAGCTACTGTACCTGGCCCATGACATCCCTCTCGCAGGGCACCAGGGAATTCGGCGCACCCGGCAGAGGTTGCTACAGAACTTTGACTGGCCTGGGGTCTTTACCCATGTCCGACAGTATTGCCAATCCTGTGACCCCCTGCCAGAGGGTGGGGAAGGCCCGGGACAAAGGGCCTTTACCCATCATAGAAGAACCTTTCCAGAAGGTGGCCATGGACATTGTGGGACCTCTCAGCAAGACAACCTGGTCGAGGAAGAAATACATTCTGGTGGTGGTAGATTTTGCCGAGGCGGTGGCCTTGTCCTCTATCAAAGCAGACACTGTGGCAGATGCGCTGCTGACCATTTTCAGCAGAGTGGGGTTCCCCAAGAAAGTCTTAACGGACCAGGGGTCCAACTTCATGTCGGCCCTGCTCCGGTGCTTGCGGGAGAAATGCGGGGGGTCCGGCACAACTGGGCCTCAGCGTATCACCCCGAGTCCAACGGGCTGGTGGCAAGGTTCAACGGGACTCTAAAGATGATGCTGAAAACATTTATGAACCAGCACCCGCAGGACTGGGACAAGTACTTACCTCACCTGCTGTTCACATACAGGGAGGTACCCCAGGAATGTACCGGGTTTTCGCATTTTAAATTTTTGTATGGCAGGCGGGTAAGGGGGGGGCCCTAGACCTGATGAGAGATGAATGGGAGGGGAAGGCTACTCCCGATGGAGAGTCGGTGGTGGAGTATGTCCTGACCTTCCGGGAAAGACTTGCCGAGCTCATGGGACTGGCCACGGAGAAAGTGGCCCGAGCCCAGAGGCAGCAGAAGGTCTGGTATGAGCGCACCAAGGATCAGGTGATGGTTCTCATCCCCGTGAGCAAGAACAAACGCCAGGCTGCCTGGGAAGGGCCCTTCAAGGTTGACAAGCAACTAAATGACGTAAACTATGTGATGGAGCTGTCGAACCGGGCGAACCACCACCGGGTGTACCATGTGAATATGATGAAGCCATATTATGACAGGGGACATGTGGTGTTGGCCGTGTGTGGACATTGGGAGGAGCAGGGAGATGACCCTTTAGTGGATCTATTCCCTGGGACAAAAGTTGGTTCCCCCTGGAAGCAATTCCCCTCTCTGATCAGCTGACCTTGGCCCAGCACGCTGAGATCAGCAGGGTGCTGCATCTGTACCGACAGCTGTTTTCCAACCAGCCTGGACGCACTAATTTGACTGTCCACTGGGTGGAGACCGGGTCACATCCTCCTATAAGATGTTCCCCTTTCCGGACACCTTCCAGCGCCTGGTGGGTCAGCTATTGAGGGGGATGGAGAGTTTGCCGTGCCGTATATTGACGACATATGTGTCTTTAGCCACACCTGGGGTGACCACGTGTCCCAGGTTAAACAAGTGTTGGACCGACTCCGAGAGGCTGGGTAAAGTGCAAGGTGGGGCTGGCTGAAGTATCTTATCTGGGCCATCGGGTGGGGAGCAGCTGCCGAAAGCGAGAACCAGCCAAAGTGGAGGTGATCAGAGACTGGCCCTCTCCCCAAACCAAAAAGAAGGTCCAAGCCTTTATTGGGATGGCGGGGTACTATCGAAGGTCCGTGCCCCAGTTTTGCGCCATAGCTGCCTGTGTAAAGGTTTGTGTGAGTGCAGGGCCGGGAGCGATCTGCATCTTCTCCCAGCAGCAGTGTGAGAGGCAGCCCAGGCTGGGGAGACAGAGGGCTCAGCGGTATCCCAGCTCCAGGTTGCACCCTGGGGGCCCCCCTCATTATAACAAATAAATTAGTGCATCTCTCCCCAAACTAGTTCTACAAGCACGAAGAACACCATGGAGACCAGGCCTTTAAACGTTAGGAACCATCAGAGTTAAGGTGGCATATACAAACTGATTGGTCAAAGGAGGTTGGGAGGCGGTGATCTCACAGAGAGTCCATGACAACGTCCAGGTAGGACAGGCTGCAGGGCTGGGACGATGTCAGAGACCCCCGTGGCTTTGCTGCAGAGAGTCTCCTTCTTTAGGTCTCTCCCTGAGGACTGAGAGAGAATTCTGGGTCATGTCTGTGAGCACGAGGAGAAGACTCGTTGGAGTTTTCCCGTTCCCACTGCTAATTTAGTGAGAAGACAGACATCCCTGTGGAGAAGGTAAGAGCCCCAGAGAGGTTTGGTACCTAGCCAGCCTGACCCACATGGTGCTGGCCAAATTCAAGGCATGGAAAACACTAGGTTAAGGTGGGAGAATTGTTTTTACCACCTAGGCCTTTGTTCATTAGAGTCAGGGGGACATTGGGGTTCATCATTTTTGGTTTCTCTTTTTCCTACTTCCCTCCCTCCACTGGCAAGGAGGGGGCTGCTCTTTAGCCCTCGTGGAGGGAGGCCATCCCAAAGAGATGGGCCAGGAAGGCTGCTCTGAGAGCGATCCTCACTGGTGACTTGAGCCATCCCTGGGCCATCTGGGGAACCCTCAGCCTCTGCCAGAGTCTCAATGCTGATTGACGGAGTAGGGGATCTAGTGAAGGGAGGAGACTCAGGACTTTGTTATTCTCTTTTAAGGCCCAGCAAATAAGCCAGAACCAATCATCCGCTTGGTGAATTGTTCTCCTGCCTTCTCGACATTGATTGTCTCTGAGCCGGTCCTGGTTCTGGTGCTTCTACAACACTTGCTGAATAATCACTCTGAATGGCGGTTGGTCTGTAGCTCATTCGAGGTCACTTTGTTCTGATCATTCAGTGTGTGAAACTCCAGACTGATGGTTAATTTGAAAGTCAGGACACCTGAGATGTAAGACAAGGCCCTTTGCCTTTCTCAACCTTCGTTTCTCCCTCTGTCGGTTGGGGATAACAAGCCTCTCACACCTGCCTCCTGGTGGGGGGAGGCTGCGGAGCTGTGGGGACCCATATGAGAAGGTCACTAGTAGCAATGCAGCATAGGAGGTGTCCTATCGGGCTGAGTCATTGCAGATTATGACGTAGTTCAGCAGACCCCTGTTTTCCCATTATGCAGCTTTCCATGTTAACCGAACCACCAGTGCACGCAGGTGCAGCAGTTGGCGATTTCTCCTGTGGCCTCGAGATGGCACTGCAGGCTAGCACTTTCCCATTCCCCTGGGTATCAGAATGTTTGATTAGGTGACCTGGCCCCAAACAGCCCCAGTTGGATGCCATCAGTGGGGTCTGCTGTGTAAAGGCTGAAAGAGTCAATTTTATTGGTATTTTATTATCTTTAAATCATTAAGGAGCATCTTATCTCGTTTCTAAATCAAAGTGTCTCCTCTTTGTGTGCGAAGAGAGAGTTTAACGGGATGCCACCAACGGGAGATTCTTTTGATTTGGAAAACAGAATATTTTTGCAAAGAATTTTCATCCCAATTGTTTCATGATTCCACAAACCAAACTTGTTTAATGTTCATGTGATTTTCTAACAGAAAACTGTGTCTATGAAAATTCCCCGCCCAATTGCTGGGCTCTGTCCCTCCTTCTTGGGGGCTTGTTGTCTGCTGATGTCAGTGAGAGTGAGAGCTGTTGGCTTTTCTCTCTAGCTCTGCCATTGCTTTGCCATGTGACTTGGGGTAGGTCATTTCCTCTCTCTGTACCTCAGCATCCCAATCTGTGCAATGGGAAGAGAGACAGGTCTGTAATGCCTGGCAGGAGTGAGACTGGGAGAGAGAACGGGCATTAAAGCACTTTGGGGAGGAGAAAGGGTTGTTTCATGCTGTTGAGCACCAAGGCATTCTGACATTTGCGAAAATGTCTCGTCGCGAGAAACAAGAAATGATCGGGACAAAGCCTGCAGGAGGATGTGAACCAGAGAGGCCAGGGTATGTGTTTGGGGTCTCACCAGTGCTTCTCACCTGTGAGTGCTTCCCCATCGTCATAGCTTGGCCTGGGAACAGGAGAAATAAACCAGACGGTGAGTGAGTGAGAGGGATGCAGTGACAGTGCCACGGGGCAGTGGGGAGGAGGTAACAAGCCTCTCTGCTGCCCAACATGTACCAGAAGGGAAGGGATTTCCCCCACAGTCCTCATCTGCCCTGTCTCTGAGCAGGATTAGCTGCCTAAAACCCAGAACTTCCAGAAGCCGTCCAGACCATAGTTGAGATCTGTGGAGCTCTTGGCTATAATGAAATTGTAATTAACTATCCAGGTGTAAAGACCTGGGGACTAGAACCTGGGTTGGCCAATATTCCCCTAGTGCCAGCTGAGCACCAGGGAGCAGGGAATACGGGGCTCTGGCCGGGGTGGCGGGACCGCGAGGTTGTGGGACTCTGGCTGGGAGAGCGGGGCCGCGGTGATGCGGACCTCTGACCGGGAGGCGCAACCGCGGGGTTGCGGGGTTCGGGCCGGGTAGCGGGGCCACCAGAATGGCCGCGTGGGCCGGGAGCAGTGGGACTGTGGGTATCCGGGGTTCCCGCCAGGAGAGCTGTGCTGCGGTGTTGCGGTGTTCGGTCGGGGGGAGCGTGACCAAGGGGTTGTGCAGCTCCAGCCAGGGGGAATCAGCCCCTGCACCCCTCTTCCTGGGACTCCCAGTGACTCTCAGCCAGCCAGTAAAACAAAAGGTTTATTGGACAACAGGAACTCAGTCTACAGCAGAGCTTGTAGGCACAACCAGGACCCCTCAATCAAGTCTTTCTGGGGTTCAGGAAGCTTAGTTCCCAGCTTGGAATTCCTGAATTCCTCCCCAGCCCAAAACCGAAATTGAACTAACTCCTTCCAGCAGGCTCTCTTCTTTTGTCCAGCTTCCCGGGCAAGGTGTCGAACCCCCACCTCCTCCCTGCCTGGCTCAGGTTACAGGCTCAGGTCCTGTCCTTCACCTAAAGTCATCCCCGGCTTTCCCATCCCCCACACAGACAGTCCCTACTGTATCACAGCTCTCCCCCCTTCGAGACTGAACTGCCCAGTGACCTGGGGAAGTTTGCCCCCGCTCCCTCTCCGGGCCAACGCGTCTGCTATCAGGTTGGCACTTCCCGTCACATGGACTACGGCCATGTCATAATCCTGCAGGAGCAGGCTCCACCTCAGGAGCTTGGCATTGGCTCCTTTCATCTGGTGCAGCCAGGTTAGGGGAGAGTGGTCGGTGTACACGG
Organism: Mauremys reevesii; assembly: GCF_016161935.1. Taxonomy (NCBI): domain Eukaryota; kingdom Metazoa; phylum Chordata; order Testudines; family Geoemydidae; genus Mauremys; species Mauremys reevesii. The sequence continues at coordinate 22,882,982 of NC_052639.1, forward strand.
TGAAGTGTCGCCCAAAGAGATATGGCTCTAGTTTCTTAAGGGCCCACACCATGGCAGGCATTCCTTCTCGATGGCCACGTAGTTCTGCTCCCGGGGTAGCAACTTCTTCCTCAGGTACACGATGAGGTGTCTCTCCCTCTTTTTATCCTCCTGCATTAACACCGCCCCCAGTAAAGGGCTTGTCAAAGTCTGGGTTCGCCAGAACTGGGCCACTAACCAGAGCCTCCTTCAGCGCCCAGAGAACCTCCTGGCACTCCTCTGTCCAGACCACCATGTCTGGCTTCCCCTTCTTGCACAGATCAGTGATGGGGCCGGCTATGGCGCTAAAGTGGGGCACGAACCTTCAATAGTACCCCGCCATCCCAATAAAGGCTTGGACTTTCTTTTTGGTTTGGGGAGCTGGCCAGTCTCTGATCACCTCCACTTTGGCTGGTTCTCGCTTTAGGCAGCCGCTCCCCACCCAATGGCCCAATAAGATATTTCAGCCAGCCCCACCTTGCACTTTACCCAGCCTCTCGGAGTTGGTCCAGCACTTGTTTAACCTGGGACACGTGGTCACCCCAGGTGTGGCTAAAGACACATATGTCATCAATATACGCCACGGCAAACTCTCCATCCCCCTCAGTAGCTGACCCACCAGGCGCTGGAAGGTGGCCGGCGCACCCTTGAGGCTGAAAGGCAGGGTCAGCATCTCATACAGCCCCAGGGGGTGATAAAGGCCGATTTTAGCCTGCAGCTGCATCCAGCGGCACTTGCCAGTAGCCCTTGGTAAGATCCATGGTGGTGAGGTATCGAGCGCCTCCCAGTTGTCTAGGAGCTCGTCAGGCCTGGGCATCGGATACAGTGATGGCATTGAGCTTTCGATAGTCCACACAGAACCGGATCAACCCATCCCTTTTGGGGACCAGCACCGCTGGTGAGGCCCAAAGGCTGGAAGACGGCTGGATCTCCCCCAAAGCCAGCATGTCCCTGACCTCTCTTTCCAGGTCTTGAGCAGTTTTCGTGGTGACTCGGAAAGGGGAGCATCTTATAGGAGGATGTGACCCGGTCTCCACCCGGTGGAGAGTCAAATTAGTGCGTCCAGGCTGGTTGGAAAACAGCTGTCCGTACAGATGCAGCACCCCGCTGATCTCAGCGTGCTGGGCCAAGGTCAGCTGATTAGAGAGGGGAATTGCTTCCAGGGGGAACCAGCTTTTGTCCCAGCGAATAGATCCACTAAAGGGTCATCTCCCTGCTCCTCCCAATGTCCACACACAGCCAACACCACAGTTGCCCTATCATAATATGGCTTCATCATATTCACATGGTACACCCGGCGGTGGTGCGCCCGGTTCGACAGCTCCACCACATAGTTTACCTCATTTAGTTGCTTGACAACCTTGAAGGGCCCTTCCCAGGCAGCCTGGCGTTTGTTCTTGCTCACGGGGATGAGAACCATCACCTGATCCCTGGTGGTGAAGGCGCGGGCCTGCGCCGTGCGGTCATACCAGACCTTCTGCTGCCTCTGGGCTCGGGCCAGCTTCTCCCTGGCCAGGCCCATGAGCTCGGCAAGTCTTTCCCGGAAGGTCAGGACATACTCCACCGCCTTCCCCTCCCATTCGTCTCTCATCAGGTCTAGGGGCCCCCTTACCCGCTTGCCATACAACAGTTCAAAATGCAAAAACCCGGTACATTCCTGTATGCGAACAGCAGGTGAGGTAACTACTTGTCCCAGTCCTGCGGGTGCTGGTTCATAAATGTTTTTAGCATCATCTTTAGAGTCCCGTTGAACCTTGCCACCAGCCCGTTGGACTCGGGGTGATACGCTGAGGCCCAGTTGTGCCGGACCCCCCGCATTTCTCCGCAAGCACCGGAGCAGGGCCGACATGAAGTTGGACCCTGGTCCGTTAAGACTTCCTTGGGAACCCCACTCTGCTGAAAATCATCAGCAGCGCATCTGCCACAGTGTCTGCTTTGATAGAGGACAAGGCCACCGCTTCGGCCTAATCTACCACCACCAGAATGTATTTCTTCCCCGACCAGGTCGTCTTGCTGAGAGGTTCCACTACGTCCATGGCCACCTTCTGGAAAGGTTCTTCTATGATGGGTAAAGGCCCTTTGTCCCGGGCCTTCCCCACCCTCTGGCAGGGGTCACAGGATTGGCAATACTGTCGGACATGGGTAAAGACCCCAGGCGAGTAAAATTTCTGTAGCAGCCTATGCCGGGTGCGCCGAATTCCCTGGTGCCCTGCGAGAGGGATATCATGGGCCAGGTACAGTAGCTTGTGGCAAAACTTCTGAGGAACCACCAGAAGTCTCCTGATCCCCCATGCCTCTACTACCCCTGGGGGAGCCCATTCTTGGTACAGGAACACCTTCTCCCACAGGAACCTCTCCTTGAAACCTCTCCTCATGGACTGTACCACACTGAGGTCAGCCAGGTCCCTTGGTCTCCGCAAGGAGGATCTTTCTGCAACTTGGCCTGGAACTCGTCGGCTGGGGAAGGGTTGGGTCAGAAGCCACAGCCTCCCTGAGCCTTGCCTTTGGGTGTTCCCGCCCCACCAGGGTAGGGTTCTGTGCCTCTGGGGTGACATCCTCCCCAAGGTCAGGACGTAGTGTCCCTCGCCAGCTCTGGGTCACGACTAAGGCGTTCCGGGGGTTGCTGGCCAGTCCTCTAGATCCCCACCCCATCAACACCTCGGTGGGCAAATGGTGGTGCACCCCCACCTCCTTGGGGCCCTCCTTGTCCCCATTTCAGATGCACCATCGCCACGGGCACCTTGAATGGGGTCCCACCCACCCCATCAGGGTCAGGAAGGTGTTGGGCATCACCTGATCTGGGGCCACCACCTCGGGCCGGGCCAGCGTCACCTCAGCGCCCGTGTCCCAGTATCCATAGACTTTCCTCCCATCCACCTCCAGGGGAACAAGACACTCGCTCCACAGGGACAGCCCACCCTGTAAACCGAGAACCTTGAGTCCGGGGCATCCAACGCCCCCAGAGGAGCCGACCTGGGGACCGCCTCTCTCCTGAGCAGTTGATAAGCTGCCAGCCCCTGGGAAGCCTGCCTCTTGTCCGTCTGGGCCTCTACCAAGTTAACCCGGTGTGGGGTCAGTTGGCTCTGTCTGTCCTTGAGCCTGGGGCACTGGGACCGTATGCGGCCTCTCTGGCCACAGTGATAGCAGCTCATGTCCCTTTGTCAACTTACCCATTTCATGTTTCATATTCAGAGTCACTCTGAACTGAACTAGGTGGGATTGTCTGTGGTGGAGGAAATATGTCTCGGTGTGCCTCCAATTTGCTTTTTCCTTTGATAGGGATTTTAAGGGTCCGCTTGCCCCAAGCTGAGTTAGCTGCCAGACCCCACCCATAGGGTCAGAAGCAAACTGCATCCTAACCCCTGCCTTTCAGGCCCAGGCCTGTTAGCAAAACCCAATTGCTATATAGGACAAAGGTTAACTTCTGCAATTCTTGTTTGTCTATATAACGGGCACCAGAAAGTAAAGCAAAAGAGAAACCAAGCGGCCCTAAGGTGCCCAGCTGTAATACGCAGAGTCTAGCTAGAGCTTTTGCAGAAGTAACCGCAAGCAGGGTCTTACAGGCAGGCAGACTACCAACGAAAACCACATTTGGGACAATAGCAGGAAAAGCCCTAGATGGTGACAGGCTCGCTAAAAGTAAGAAAGTATGCCAAATAAGGAGTTGGTAACGTGTGTGATGTGTAATTATGCTTTGTGGTTTTGGCCTTTATAAGCTTGGTGAAAGTCTGTTAAAGGCAAGGCAGCTACCCCCTTCTTTGCGTGGGGCTACGTTGACCTTCCCTTTATGCATAATTGTACCCCAATAAAGGTGCCTCAGGCTGTGTCTGACCCAAAATCAAAGGTGTGGTCAATTTTTCCACGACACCTTTTATTCCAGGAATTTCTCTCTAACCACACAAGAGCTGGTTATTATTTCCTTGGACTGACATACTCAAAGCCTGAGGGCAGATGAAAGTGGATCAGCAATGAAGAACTGAACAGTGATGTGTAGCTTCATTGTTTTCTAACTCTGTAAATATTTCTGTTGGACATCTGGGACTGACTAGCCCCAAGGCCAGTAATAGGAACAGAAAATTGTCAGGATTTCTCTGAATGGGTAACAGTATTCACTAGTGGAATCAGTGCTGGTGTCATATGAGGGACTAGGACTCCCACTAAGAGGAAAGGAACTTGGGAGGAAATGAGAAGAGGGTAATTTGTATTCATACAGATGTGGGAAGAAAGGTGTTTGTGTGAAGGGGATATTAGTGGGGATATAACTAACTTGGATGTGTTGGCTGGAACAGCCCAGAGGAGGTGCCAGGAGAATATAGCCAACAGAAGTGGAAGGGAAGAAGACTATTTGACCCTAATAACTTTCAGATGTGTTTGTGGGAAGGGAGGTTGAGGAGTGTGGGTTGGGAGAGTCTCACTGGGAAGCAGCCTCTAGTTTCACTCCACAGAAAAGTGATCAGTAGCAGAGTCACTGTCCCCTCTGAGCATCTGTCCCCTTTTTCTAGGCTCACGGGTATATAGTTCTACTCCAGTTGAGAACTAATTAATGTGGAGTAGTGCAGAAGAATTGCTTTTCCCAGAATAATGTTAGCTTCTTTTACAACAGTGTTACATTGTTGACCCATATTTAGCTTGTTGTCCACTATGACCCCCAGATCCCTTTCTGCAGTACTGCTTCCTAGGCCGTCATTTCCCATTTTGTATGTGTGCAGCTGATTGGTCCTTCCTAAGTGCAGTACTTTTAATTTGTCCTTATTGAATTTCATCCTATTTACTTAAGACCATTTCTCCAGTTTGTCCAGAATATTTTGAATTTTAATCCTATCCTCCAAAGCACTTGCAACCCTTTTCAGCTTGATATCGTCCACAAATTTTATAAGCGTTACTCGCTGTGCCTTTATCTAAATCATTGATGAAGATGTTGAACAGAATCAGACCCGGAACTGATCCCTGCAGGACCCCATTTGTTATGCCCTACCAGCATGACTGTGAACCACAAAGTGAAAAATGCTGAGTAATGTGAAAGGTGTAGATTCTCACATAAACCCACTGAGTCATAAGAGTTTGGTTATATCAATCATTGTTTTGATTGAATGAAATCTGATGTGAACAGTGTGTTACCTTGAAAGAAGATGAAGAATGTCTGCTTGTGCTAATCAAGCTTGTACAATGGATATGCTCACAACTAAAATGTGTACATTTTTTTTATTTTTGTTTTGTGGCTTGCTATAACTTAATCAGTTGTACCATCAAATAAATAGAGCTTATGTCAGAGCTAGGATTTTGGCAGAACTATGTTCCTTTCTACTTTTAATGGACATTAATCTTCATGCTGACTGTTTTTCTTGTAGTACATCTTGCCCTTAGCCATGATTTGATTCATTTGAATCATTCCAAACAAATAGACATAAGAACGATGATAGAAGAATGTATTATGACAATAGAAAAGATGTATGTGCTTAGTAGGGTGACCAGACAGCAAATGTGAAAAACTGGGATGGGATGAATTGGACTGTCCCTATAAAATCCGAACATCTGGTCACCCTAATGTTTAGGGAGTGTTGTGCACTGCATTCACCCCAAAATATGTCTAAGCCTGACCACAAACAATACTGAAAAATCTGCAGGGCAACTTTGGGATTGCTCTAGTCACACAAATTCTCCTTGGCCTGCTACAGTGAGGTTCTGCGGGGGATTAGAAAAATTAGACAGGAGCACACAATACGGAATGAATACTGAATGGCTTCCCCTCTGGACCCTGCAGAAGAGGCTCTGTTGACTCCATCAGGGAGTCTGCCACAGCTCAGATTTCCTTAGCAGTTTTGTTGCATCAGCTACTCGTTGGCACAATCCTGCTTACCCTTGATCATCACAAACTTCCAGACAGGGCTTTCTTACATATGGAGTCCAATAAAATTACCATATGCTCCAGTGGTGAACATGATCTTCTCCAGCAAATCCTAGCATGATTCCTGTCAGCCACGGAAGCACCCTTCAGCAAACAAAAATGAGGCAATGATAGCATGTCCCCCACTTCTTTTCCTTTTCCTAGTCCACTGTACACATAGAAAGAATGTTCCTCCTCCTCCACCAGCAGCTTTAATATAAAATCATTTTATTACACTTCACTTTGAATTGCTTTTAGGTTTATTTTTATTTCCTTAGCAAAAGTAAAAATTAACCAGAATTAACCTCTCACATAAACCTAGGGCAGTCATCCCAAGCCTATTCCCCATACTTATTGCTGGGTTCAGCCTAGCAGGCTCACTAGTGAAATAGAACTCCTCACTGTCTCCAACTTAGTCTCTTGGGGAAACTTATGTAGTTCCAGATCTTGTGGATCTGGGCCTGGAGAAAGTGCTCTGTGGCTCATGAGGCTACAGAATGGTTGATGCCAAGATCAGATGAATGGTTCGCTGGAAGGAGCTGGTTGTCATAATGTCTAGAGGCCTTCTCAGGCACAGATGGCTCTATTGAATGATGATTTACAATTTTACCTTGAGCTTATCACAGAGATTCTGAATGTAACATGGCTCATCTGTGTGTTTCCCAACTCTGAGACTTCCAGGAAACTGCAGTGCAGTTAATAGGCCCTGTTGGGAGAGAAAGGGCCTGTCCTTTTCATCTCCTTCTCTTGCCTGCTCTGCTCATCTTCTTCAGAATGCAGAAGTCCGGCATTGTGGCCTGATTCCTAATCTCCTCTCCCAGGAGGGATTCCAGTCTACAATCAAACTCTGCAGCAAGTCACTGGGAGCAGAATGCTAACCATTCTCTTTGTCAGCTGATTAACGTCTGACAAATTTCCAAAAGCTGTGAACCACCCAATAGAGGTAGCTTCCTTGCAGCATCACAGTATGGTCTCAGAGTTTGGTGGCACAGACACATTGTCAAGGCAGTGGATGGGCTAGGAGTGGGAACAGGGAGGACAAGAGCAGGACATTCATTTAAAGCTAACAATCCATCCATGTCCAGATGAAGAAAATTTACCATATAGCCTAAGCAGCAAGTATGTTTTAGGAAATCTCACACTGATTCACTCTACAAAACTTAATAGTATCTGCACTAAAAATTCACTTAAAAATCCCTGGCCACCATCCCAGGGCACCCATTCACTACAATGAACATTAAGAGCTTGTAAGGTAACTCCTCCTCTTCATGTGCCAGTATATTTATGCCTGTATCTGTAATTTTCACTCCAGGCATATGAAGAAGTGGGCTTTTTAATCCGCGAAAGTTTATGCCCAAATTAATCGGTTAGTCTTTAAGGTGCCACCAGACTCCTTGTTGTTTCTGATAACTGAGAGCTAAAGAATATGTTCAGCACAGTTACTACTGGAAGTTGCTCAACGTTACTGTTCCTGGAACCATTGTTGGCTGCAGAGCAGGGCCGCCCAGAGGATTCCGGGGCCTGGGGTCTTCGGCGCGGGGGCCCCACTCGGTGGTAATTTGGCGGCGGGGCCCTTCCGTTCGGGACCCACTGTGCCCCAAGACCACGGGGGCCCCCTGCCACCGGCGGGACCCGCCTCTGAAGTGCAGCAGGTGACACATTGCGAAACCTCGCGTTTTGCTACTAGTTGCAGTTTCTGCCACACAACGTAACCGTCTGGGCTCCTGCTCAGGACTTGCTGAGGGGTGGGAGGGAGGTGTGTCAGTGCCATCACAAAGGCCTTTGCAGGACCTCAGATTATTGGTCAAAGGTTGCGGGAGGTGGTGACCTCACAGAGAGATGCTGACATCAGCCAGGCAGGACAGGGCGAGGGGCCAGGGAAACCTCAGAGACCCCTGTGGCTTTGCTTCAGCAAGTCTCCTTCTTGAGGTCTCTCTTTGAGGACAGTGAGAGAGTATTCGGGTTCACGTACGGGAGCGCCAGGAGGAACCTCTTTTGAGTTTTCTCCTTCCCTTTTAGTGATTTTACTAGAAAACAGCCATCCCTGTTTAGAAGGTAAGAGCCTCCTCGAGGAAAGGGGTATCATGGGGCGTCACAGTTTGGACTCCATGGCCCCCCCAATGTAAGGAAGTTCCTGCCACCCTGCTCTGTGTTCGCAGTGTGGGAGGGAGCAGCATTCCACGGCACTGATTTGCTCCTGGCTGCCGGAGCAGAGCAGCAGGCTCAGCTGTCAGAACTTCCCGGAGTTCTTGAGTAATCTCCATTGAGCTGTATGCTCATTGCTCATAATCACTTGAAGCCTATCTTTGTGTAGTTAATAAATGTGTGTTATATTTCCCTAAAACCTTGTGTTTTGCTAGATGTGCTTGGGGAACCTGCTCAGGACCAGAGACTGGTGCATGGTCCTCTCCACTTGGAGAAAGGGGCAGACTGGGGTATAAACTGATACCGTCAGGCTTTTCGCCAGGGCAAGACACTGCAGCGCCAGGGACCTAGGCTGGGGATCTGGGGAGAAGCTTCATAGTACCTGCAGCTGGGTGTGTCCCTGCCTGTGTAAAGGTTTGTGTGAGTGCAGGGCCGGGAGCGATCTGCATCTTCTCCCAGCAGCAGTGTGAGAGGCAGCCCAGGCTGGGGAGACAGAGGGCTCAGCGGTATCCCAGCTCCAGGTTGCACCCTGGGCCCCCCTCATTATAACAAATAAATTAGTGCATCTCTCCCCAAACTAGTTCTACAAGCACGAAGAACACCATGGAGACCAGGCCTTTAAACGTTAGGAACCATCAGAGTTAAGGTGGCATATACAAACTTTGTGCAGTGCTGCTGTGCGTGTATGTTATGATATAGACTCACAAGTATGGCCCTGGGGTCAATTCCTGCCCCACAGCATCAATTTCCTCCAGACTACCAAGGGAAGTGGTGCTTTCTCCATCCCTTCATGAGGTGCCTTTCTGGAGTCTGCTTTGGTCCAAAACTTGCTACTGCGCCATACAGGAGGCCTGTGATGTGCAAAGGGGTCAGATGAGATGATCTGACCGTCTCGTCTGGCCTTAGTCTCCAAATCTCTGCAAAACTGAGTGTGGCACTTTGAGAGTCTCTGAGGTTGCCATGTGTTGCCTGCTTGATCTCCAGCACTGACCCTGAGTGCGTGGGGTGACACAGGGGAGCAGCTCAAACATGCAAAGGGGCTGGCCAGGGACTGGACATTAGCCTTGCAGGGCAGGGGTGAGTGTGGCAGTGACATCACAAGGGCCTTTGCAGCACCTCAGCTGATTGGTCAAAGGAGGTTGGGAGGCGGTGATCTCACAGAGAGTCCATGACAACGGCCAGGTAGGACAGGCTGCAGGGCTGGGACGATGTCAGAGACCCCGTGGCTTTGCTGCAGAGAGTCTCCTTCTTTAGGTCTCTCCTGAGGACTGAGAGAGAATTCTGGGTCATGTCTGTGAGCACGAGGAGGAGACTCGTTGGAGTTTTCCTGCTCCCACTGCTAATTTAGTGAGAAGACAGACATCCCTGTGGAGAAGGTAAGAGCCCCAGAGAGGTTTGGTACCTAGCCAGCCTGACCCACATGGTGCTGGCCAAATTCAAGGCATGGAAAACACTAGGTTAAGGTGGGAGAATTGTTTTTATCACCTAGGCCTTTGTTCATTAGAGTCAGGGGGACATTGGGGTTCATCATTTTTGGTTTCTCTTTTCCTACTTCCCTCCCTCCACTGGCAAGGAGGGGCTGCTCTTTAGCCCTCGTGGAGGGAGGCCATCCCAAAGAGATGGGACAGGAAGACTGCTCTGAGAACGATCCTCACTGGTGACTTGAGCCATCCCTGGGCCATCTGGGGAACCCTCAGCCTCTGTCAGAGTCTCAATGCTGATTGACGGAGCGGGGATCTAGTGAAGGGAGGAGACTCAGGACTTTGTTATTCTCTTTAAGGCCCAGCAATAAGCCAGAACCAATCATCCGCTTGGTGAATTGTTCTCCTGCCTTCTCGACATTGATGGTCTCTGAGCCGGTCCTGGTTCTGGTGCTTCTACAACACTTGCTGAATAATCACTCTGAATGGCGGTTGGTCTGTAGCTCATTCGAGGTCACTTTGTTCTGATCATTCAGTGTGTGAAATTCCAGTCTGATGGTTAATTTGAAAGTCAGGACACCTGAGATGTAAGACAAGGCCCTTTGCCTTTCTCAACCTTCGTTTCTCCCTCTGTCGGTTGGGGATAACAAGCCTCTCACACCTGCCTCCTGGTGGGGAGGCCATGGAGCTGTGGGGACCCATATGAGAAGGTCACTAGTAGCAATGCAGCATAGGAGGTGTCCTATCGGGTTGAGTCATTGCAGATTATGATGTAGTTCAGCAGACCCCTGTTTTCCCAATATTGCATTATGCAGCTTTCCATGTTAACTAAACCACCAGTGCACGCAGGTGCAGGAGTTGGCGAGTTCTGCGGGGGATTAGAAAAATTAGACAGGAGCACACAATACGGAATGAATACTGAATGGCTTCCCCTCTGGACCCTGCAGAAGAGGCTCTGTTGACTCCATCAGGGAGTCTGCCACAGCTCAGATTTCCTTAGCAGTTTTGTTGCATCAGCTACTCGTTGGCACAATCCTGCTTACCCTTGATCATCACAAACTTCCAGACAGGGCTTTCTTACATATGGAGTCCAATAAAATTACCATATGCTCCAGTGGTGAACATGATCTTATCCAGCAAATCCTAGCATGATTCCTGTCAGCCACGGAAGCACCCTTCAGCAAACAAAAATGAGGCAATGATAGCATGTCCCCCACTTCTTTTCCTTTTCCTAGTCCACTGTACACATAGAAAGAATGTTCCTCCTCCTCCACCAGCAGCTTTAATATAAAATCATTTTATTACACTTCACTTTGAATTGCTTTTAGGTTTATTTTTATTTCCTTAGCAAAAGTAAAAATTAACCAGAATTAACGTCTCACATAAACCTAGGGCAGTCATCCCAAGCCTATTCCCCATACTTATTGCTGGGTTCAGCCTAGCAGGCTCACTAGTGAAATAGAACTCCCTCACTGTCTCCAACTTAGTCTCTTGGGGAAACTTATGTAGTTCCAGATCTTGTGGATCTGGGCCTGGAGAAAGTGCTCTGTGGCTCATGAGGCTACAGAATGGTTGATGCCAAGATCAGATGAATGGTTCGCTGGAAGGAGCTGGTTGTCATAATGTCTAGAGGCCTTCTCAGGCACAGATGGCTCTATTGAATGATGATTTACAATTTTACCTTGAGCTTATCACAGAGATTCTGAATGTAACATGGCTCATCTGTGTGTTTCCCAACTCTGAGACTTCCAGGAAACTGCAGTGCAGTTAATAGGCCCTGTTGGGAGAGAAAGGGCCTGTCCTTTTCATCTCCTTCTCTTGCCTGCTCTGCTCATCTTCTTCAGAATGCAGAAGACCGGCATTGTGGCCTGATTCCTAATCTCCTCTCCCAGGAGGGATTCCAGTCTACAATCAAACTCTGCAGCAAGTCACTGGGAGCAGAATGCTAACCATTCTCTTTGTCAGCTGATTAACGTCTGACAAATTTCCAAAAGCTGTGAAGCACCCAATAGAGGTAGCTTCCTTGCAGCATCACAGTATGGTCTCAGAGTTTGGTGGCACAGACACATTGTCAAGGCAGTGGATGGGCTAGGAGTGGGAACAGGGAGGACAAGAGCAGGACATTCATTTAAAGCTAACAATCCATCCAGGGCCAGATGAAGAAAATTTCCCATATCGCCTAAGCAGCAAGGAGGTTTGCGGAAGCTCCCACTGATTCACTCTTCAAACCTTAATAGTCTCTGCACTTAAAATTCACTTAAAAATCCCTGGCCACCATCCCAGGGCACCCATTCACTACAATGAACATTAAGAGCTTGTAAGGTAACTCCTCCTCTTCATGTGCCAGTATATTTATGCCTGTATCTGTAATTTTCACTCCATGCATATGAAGAAGTGGGCTTTTTAATCCGCGAAAGTTTATGCCCAAATTAATCGGTTAGTCTTTAAGGTGCCACCAGACTCCTTGTTGTTTCTGATAACTGAGAGCTAAAGAATATGTTCAGCACAGTTACTACTGGAAGTTGCTCAACGTTACTGTTCCTGGAACCATTGTTGGCTGCAGAGCAGGGCCGCCCAGAGGATTCCGGGGCCTGGGGTCTCGGCGGCGGGGCCCCACTCGTGGTAATTTAATTTGGCGGGGGCCCTTCCGCCGGGACCCACTGTGCCCGAAGACTCGGCGGGGGCCCCTGCCACCGAAGGACCCGCCTCTGAAGTGCAGCAGGTGTACCGACACATTTGCGAAACCCTCGCTTTGCTACTAGTTGCAGTTTCTGCCACACAACGTAACCGTCTGGGCTCCTGCTCAGGACTTGCTGAGGGGTGGAGGGAGGTGGGAGGAGGTGTCAGTGCCATCACAAAGGCCTTTGCAGGACCTCAGATTATTGGTCAAAGGTTGTGGGGAGGTGGTGACCTCACAGAGAGATGCTGACATCAGCCAGGCAGGACAGGGGCGAGGGGCCAGGGAAACCTCAGAGACCCCTGTGGCTTTGCTTCAGCAAGTCTCCTTCTTGAGGTCTCTCTTTGAGGACAGTGAGAGAGTATTCGGGTTCACGTACGTGAGCGCCAGGAGGAACCTCTTTTGAGTTTTCTCCTTCCCTTTTAGTGATTTTACTAGAAAACAGCCATCCCTGTTTAGAAGGTAAGAGCCTCCTCGAGGAAAGGGTATCATGCATGGGGCGTCACAGTTTGGACTCCATGGCCCCCCCAATGTAAGGAAGTTCCTGCCACCCTGCTCTGTGTTCGCAGTGTGGGAGGGAGCAGCATTCCACGGCACTGATTTGCTCCTGGCTGCCGGAGCAGAGCAGCAGGCTCAGCTGTCAGAACTTCCCGGAGTTCTTGAGTAATCTCCATTGAGCTGTATGCTCATTGCTCATAATCACTTGAAACCTATCTTTGTGTAGTTAATAAATGTGTGTTATATTTCCCCCTAAAACCTTGTGTTTTGCTAGATGTGCTTGGGGAACCTGCTCAGGACCAGAGACTGGTGCATGGTCCTCTCCACTTGGAGACAGGGGCAGACTGGGGTATAAACTGATACCGTCAGGCTTTTCGCCAGGGCAAGACACTGCAGCGCCAGGGACCTAGGCTGGGGATCTGGGGAGAAGCTTCATAGTACCTGCAGCTGGGTGTGTCCCTGCCTGTGTAAAGGTTTGTGTGAGTGCAGGGCCGGGAGCGATCTGCATCTTCTCCCAGCAGCAGTGTGAGAGGCAGCCCAGGCTGGGGAGACAGAGGGCTCAGCGGTATCCCAGCTCCAGGTTGCACCCTGGGGCCCCTCATTATAACAAATAAATTAGTGCATCTCTCCCCAAACTAGTTCTACAAGCACGAAGAACACCATGGAGACCAGGCCTTTAAACGTTAGGAACCATCAGAGTTAAGGTGGCATATACAAACTTTGTGCAGTGCTGCTGTGCGTGTATGTTATGATATAGACTCACAAGTATGGCCCTGGGGTCAATTCCTGCCCCACAGCATCAATTTCCTCCAGACTACCAAGGGAAGTGGTGCTTTCTCCATCCCTTCATGAGGTGCCTTTCTGGAGTCTGCTTTGGTCCAAAACTTGCTACTGCGCCATACAGGAGGCCTGTGATGTGCAAAGGGGTCAGATGAGATGATCTGACCGTCTCGTCTGGCCTTAGTCTCCAAATCTCTGCAAAACTGAGTGTGGCACTTTGAGAGTCTCTGAGGTTGCCATGTGTTGCCTGCTTGATCTCCAGCACTGACCCTGAGTGCGTGGGGGTGACACAGGGGGAGCAGCTCAAACATGCAAAGGGGCTGGCCAGGGACTGGACATTAGCCTTGCAGGGCAGGGGTGAGTGTGGCAGTGACATCACAAGGGCCTTTTGCAGCACCTCAGCTGATTGGTCAAAGGAGGTTGGGAGGCGGTGATCTC